>NC_142467.1:104550000-105175000 GCF_049115385.1 Moschus berezovskii | reverse complement strand
TCTTTGGACATTTAGGTTGTTTCCATGTCCTGGCTACTGTAAGAAGTGCTACGAGGAGCATTGAGATACATGTGTCTTTTTGATACCGTGATTAGTTTTGGGTGGAAATCAGCGAAGGCTTCCCTGAGGAGGTGGCAATTGAGATGAGGTGTGAAGGACGACGGTAAAGGGGTTGCCCCTACTCCTCCCAAGATCTCTGCTGGAATTTGAGACACACAGAGAGACTGAGGGGCTAGACTGAATTTATGGAATACTGAAGGAAAAGAGCAAAGATGTTCTTAGATTGCATCCGATGGAGTCTTGCTCGTTAAATAATAACATGACAATGATAATGATTGAAATAACACTGGCTAAAGAACTGGACTGAACTGAAAGATGACCCAGAGAATGTGCTGAGTGAGTCGTGTGCGGCATGGGGGTGGGGTGGGTGGAGATGGAGGACTTGTTCACCCTTCACTGAGAACCTTGTGCTATGTGTACTTGGAGTCCCCTCAGCAGAGAAGCTGCTCAGCTTTCACATCCCAAAGTCAGGATCTGAATTTGAGTCTGTCTGATTTCCCTGGACTCTCAACCCACTACTGCTTCAGCCCTGCTCTCTTGTTCATTAAGAATCAATGGGGGAGGAGCCAGTGTGGGGAGGAGGGAGCAAAGGGCTCTGTGTCCTTCCCAAATTCTTGGAGACTGACTCTAAGGGAACTGTGTGGGTTACAGAGCTTGCCCACAAATGCTGAAAAACAGGCATGACCACAAGCTTTAAGGCATCGTCATAATAATGACTCATAATTACAGCGAACACTGACATGGCCCTCAATCTGCCTGCCCTAAGTGCCTCCCATATATAAGCTCACATATTAATTTTCACAACAAACCTATAAGATAGGGGCTGTTATTTGTCCCGTTTTTACAGCAGGAGAAACTGGAGCACAGAGAGGTCAGGAAAGTTGCTCAAGGTCATACAGCTGAAAAGCGGCAGAATCAAGATTTGAACTTAGGCTTGTCTGACTGCAGAGTTTCCATGCTGAACACCTATACTGAAGAGCCACCTCATGTGCTTGGCGTCCAGCCCAAATTACTTTCACAGATGACAACCACTGACCACTGGGTGTCAGAGCTACCGCTATCGAGAGAGGATCCTCTGTGAGTCCCAGGTATTTTTTTTTAAATTTTAATTGGAGGCTAATTACTTTACAATATTGTATTGGTTTTGCCATACATTGACATGAATCCACACTGGGTGTACATGTGTTCCCCATCTTGAACCCCCCTCCCACCTCCCTCCCCATATCATCCCTCTGGGTCATCCCAGTGCACCAGCGGGAACAAGACAAGGGTGCCCACTCTCACCACTACTATTCAACATAGTTTTGGAAGTTTTGGCCACAGCAATCAGAGCAGAAAAAGACATAAAAGGAATCCAAATTGGAAAAGAAGAAGTAAAACTCTCACTGTTTGCAGATGACATGATCCTCTACACAGAAAACCCTAAAGACTCCACCAGAAAATTACTAGAGCTAATCAATGAATATAGTAACGTTGTAGGATATAAAATCAACACACATAAATCCCTTGCATTCCTATACACTGCTGCTGCTGCTAAGTCACTTCAGTCGTGTCCGACTCTGTGTGACTCCATAGACGGAAGCCCACCAGGCTCCGCCATCTCTGGGATTCTCCAGGCAAGAACACTGGAGTGGGTTGCCATTTCCTTCTCCAATGTGTGAAAGTGAAAAGTGAAAGTGAAGTCCCTCAGTCGTGTCCGACTCCTAGCGACCCCATGGACTGCAGCCCACCAGGCTCCTCCATCCATGGGATTTTCTAGGCAAGAGTACTGGAGTGGCTTGCCATTGCCTTCTCCTCCTATACACTAATAATGAGAAAATAAAGAAATTAAGGAAACAATTCCAGTCACTGTTGCAACAAAAAAATAAAATACTTAGGAATAAATCTACCTAAAGAAACAAAAGACCTATATATATAAAACTATAAAACACTGGTGAAAGAAATCAAAGAGGACACTAATAGATGGGGAAATATACCGTGTTCGTGGATTGGAAGAGTCAATATTGTGAAAATCAGTATACTACCCAAAGCAATCTATAGATTCAGTGCAATCCCTATCAAGCTATCAACGGTATTTTTCAGAGAGCTAGAACAAATAATCTCACAATTTGTATGGAAATACAAAAAACCTCGAATAGCCAAAGCAATCTTGAGAAAGAAGAATGGAACTGGGGGAATCAACCTGCCGGACTTCAGGCTCTACTACAAAGCCACAGTCATCAGGACAGTATGGTACTGGCATAAAGACAGAAATATAGATCAATGGAACAAAATAGAAAGCCCAGAGATAAATCCACACACCTATGGACACTTTATCTTTGACAAAGGAGGCAAGAATATTCAATGGAAAAAAGACAATCTTTTTAACAAGTGGTTCTGGGAAAACTGGTCAACCACTTGTAAAAGAATGAAACTAGAACACTCCCAAACACCATACACAAAAATAAACACAGAATGGATTAAAGATCTAAATGTAAGACCAGAAACTATAAAACTCCTAGAGGAGAACACAGGCAAAACACTCTCCGACATAAATCACAGCAGGATTCTCCATGACCCACCTCTCAGAATATTGGAAATAAAAGCAAAAATAAATAAATGGAACCTAATTAAAATTAAAAGCTTCTGCACAGCAAAGTCCCACGTATTTCTATACAGCGAGGATGAGGATGGCTTTCCTTCTGGCTATCTTTTCAAGGATGTTTGTAGAGCAAACATCCCTGGAAGATAGGATTTCTTGCTCTGGAGCAGAGAGCAGGTTTGTTTGCTGTCAGTATAATAAGGTTAATGCTTCCTTCTGACATAAAGGTAGGACAGGTTTGTTCATAGTCCACAGAAAAGACAGAAGTTTCTAAACTCAGAGTTACTCAACCGTGGTGAAAACCCAACGTGCACCTGGACTGTCCCTATTGGGGACTTGGAGGAAAAAGCAAAAACATGAAGTTCATGCCTCCTGCTGTGCTGTGAGAAATAAAGTCCTTGGTCTCTGGCCCTGGAGTCTTGTGTCTTCTGTCAACATCCATGAAACTGTCAGGTTTAAAAAAAAAAGCTTAAGCTCTTTGGGGGAAAAAAAAGGAAAATAAAGATTAAATAATCAATAAAGTTAAAGGAAATATATTCATAATATTTACAATATAATTCAAAATAAGATTCAATAAGTGAGCAATTTTAAAAGACACATATAATCAAGATTAGGAAGATACATACATATATATTTTTATACATACATATATATTGAGGTATACAGTTATATGGGGCTTCCCTGGCGGCTCAGCAGTGAAAGAATCCACCTGCAATGCAGGAGATGTAGGAGGAGCGGGTTTGGTCCCTGGGTCTGGAAGCTCGAACTCTTTTGCAATCTCATGGACTGTAGCCTGCAGGTTCCTCTGTCCATGGGATTTCCCTGGGGAAGAATACTTGAGTGGGTTGCTATTTCCTCCTCCAGGGGATCTTCCTGACCCAGGGATCGAACTTGAGTCTCCTACATTGGCGGATGGGTTCTTTACCACTGAGTCACCAGGAGAAGGAAACGGCAACCCACTCCAGTATTCTTGCCTGGAAAATCCCATGGACAGAGGAGCCTGGTAGGCTACAGTCCATGGGGTTGCAAAGAGTTGGACATGACTGAGCGACTTCGCTTTCACCAGGGAAGCCCATATGGTACTGTATAAATTATCAAATCTCAAAAACTAAAACAAAAAAATTGTGAGCTTATAAGTAAAGTCTCAGACCCTTCAGATTTCTAGATACCTATTTACTCTGTCTCTATGGTGTTACCTGACACCAAGATGTCTCACCTGGGATCCCGGATTTAGCCTATCTAGGTACCTCTGCTGCTGTCTTTCTGACCTGATGCAGAATGGGGTGGTAAAGAGTTAAAACATGTCATCCTTTAAGGTTGGTTTCTTAACGTTGGTGCTATTGACATTTTGGACTGGAATTCTTTATAGTATACATCTGTTCTGTGCATTGTGGGATGTTGAGTAGCATCCCTGGCCTCCACCCACTGGGCGCCATTAGCCCCTCACCCCCAGGCCTAACAACACAAAATGTTTTCATGCATTGGCTACGTTCCTTGTGTGTGCCTGTTGCATGCGTGCTAAATTGCTTCGGTTGTGTCCAACTCTTTGGGACCCCTTGGACTGTAGCCTGCCAGGCTCCTCTCTGTCCATGGGATTCCCCAGGCGAGAATACTGGAGTGGGTAGCCACTCCCTTCTTCAGGGGATCTTCCTGACACAGGGATCGAACCCCTGTCTCCTGCATTGGAGGCAGATTCTTTACTGTCTGAGCCATGGTGGGCTAAATCCTCCTGCTTGTTGAGAATCCCTCCTTTTAGGAAGGACCGACATTGGGGCATCTGGAAAATCTGCCTTCTTTTTGAAAAGTTATTTACTTATTTTTGGCCGTGCTGGGTCTTCGCCTTGGTGTCGGCTTTTCTCTAGGAGCCACGAGCAGGCGCTATTCTTCGTTGCGATGCTCAGGCGTCTCCTGCTGGTGGCTTCTCTTGTGGAGCACGGACTTCAGGCACGCAGGTTTCAGCAGTTGTGGTTCCCAGGCCCTAGGGCACAGGCTCAATAGCTGTAGCGTACTGACTTCGTTGCTCTGAGGTATGTGGGATCTTCCCAGATTGGGGATCGAACCCGTGTCTCCTGCATCAGCAGGCGGATTCTTTACCACTGAAAAGCTGCCTTCTTTTGTCTTAGGGAGTCTGTTTTTTTTTTGGTTAGTCTGTTTTACTCCCCAATTATACGGAATACTTAGAATACTCTCAGTTTGAACACGGGCATATTGGAAGTCTTGGGACTTTGGATGAATGAATGAGTTAATGGGTAAGTGATAAAAAGTAACAATAGAATTGTACACCCACCTTCATGGCAGCGTGATGCACAAGACCTAAGTGATGGAAACAACCCTAGTGACCACTGATGAATGAATGGATGAACAAAATGTGGTTCATCCACACAATGGAATATCATTCAGCCTTACAAAGGGAAGGGAATTCTGACACGTGCTGCAATGTGAATGACACTTGAGGGCATTATGCTAAGGTGAAATAAGCCAGTCAAAAAAAGAAGTGTGGTATGATTCGTGAGGGATCTTAGTTCTCTGACCAAGGATTCAACCTGGGTTCCTGCAGTGGAAACAGTCTTAGCCATTGGAGCTCCAGGGAAATCCCCGATTCATCTTATAAAAGGTCCCTCTGTGTGTGTGTGTGCTCAGTCAGTCGTGTCTGACTCTTTGTGACCTCATGGACTGTAGCTCACCAGGCTTCTCTGTCCTAGAATTTTCTAGGTAAGAATACTGGAGTGGGTTGCCATTTTCTACTCCAGGTGATATTCCCTACCAAGGGATCAAACTCAAGTCTCTTGCACCTCCTGCACTGGCAGGTGGATTCTTTACCACTGCGCCATGTTGGAAGCCCATGAGGTTCCTAGATAGTCAAATTCACAGAGACGGAAGAAAGTAGAATGGTGGGTGCCAGGAACTAAGGGGTGGAAATGAGGAGCAAGTTTTTGATGGAGACAGTCCCAGTTTTGCAAGATGAGAAGAGTTCTGGAGATGGTTGGTGGTGATGGCTGCACAATAACGTGAAGGTGCTTAGTGCTCCTTAACGGCACACTTACAAAAGATGAAGATGGCAAATCTTACGTTTGGTGTATTTTACCACAATTTTAAAAATGGACAACAACAAAGCAACTAATAGTGTCAGTTGAATATTATGCACCAGGCACCAAGTGTTTTCCAAGTGCTGTTTCAGAGTTTACAAGCTTCTGTCATTCCCACGTCACCTCTACCCTTTTGTCCATGCCTTACTCTGGGTTTCTCCCAAAGGAGACCCAAAGTCAGGATGTGTGGGAGGTGGTTCTGTTGTAGTGAAAAGGAAAAAGAGAGGAATGAGTTTTTCTCTTTCCCTTTCCTGAGAACCAAGAAGATTAACAGGACAGTGAGCAGCCCTGAACATTCCTAGTTTACTTTGCTTTAACTGCTCCTAACTGCATATCTGTAACCAAGTTTGCTTCTCCATCCCCCAACTCTACAGGAGCTACAATTCACATTGTTTTCCTTTGACTCTGTGCTAAGTACATCCCCTATCTGGTGTTTGCCCTTGCAACACCCTTCCCCTTATAGTTACATATCAGAAAGAAGGTGCAGAGGCCCTGGACTGCCAGACTCAGTTACTGGGTTACTGATGCCAGTTAATGACAGTGTTTGAAACAACGCAAGAGGAAGCAATCAAGGTCCTATCACCTTTTTTCCTCTTCACCGACTCCTACGGCAAGCCCTTGCCTTATATAAGCCCCTAGAGGCCTCAGGGATAGGGGAGGGCACGATTCTTGAGGCATGAGCCTACTGTGTTTCCCTCTCTGCCGGCTGAGGATTAAAGCCACCTTTCTATTTCCCCCAAACACTTGTCTCCCTATTCTTTTATTTGGCTTCCGTGGGCAGAGAAGGCCAAGATTTTGGCCAGCAACAGTCTCTGGAAGCCTGGTGAGGGGGTGGGGAAAGAAGATAGGGAGAGGAGGCATATTCACGAGTGGCTAGTCTGTGGGCACCCAGGGATTGGTTCCACTTAGGATCTTCTGAACCACTTCTGACATCTGCTCTAAAGACGTCTGAGAGTCATCCAGAGGAAGGGTCAGGAGACTGGGAGTATTTGCCAACACTTCTTTTTTTTAAGTTATTTAATTTTTAAAATTTATTTTTGGCTATGCTGGGTCTTGATTGCTGTGCCTGGGGCTTTCTCTAGTTTTGGCTAGAGAAACTAGCAGGGGCTGGTCTTCCTCATGGTACACGGGCGTCTCGGCGCAGTGGCTTCTCTTGTTGCAGAGCACAGGCTCAGTAGTTGTGGCGTTAAGGGCTTTGTTGCTCTGCGGCATGTGGGATCTTCCTGGACCAGGGATTCAACCTGGGTCTCCTGCATTACCAGGCAGATTCTTTACCCCTGGGCCACCAGGGAAGCCCCGCCCACCAATGCTTGACCCTCAGTGACTGATGGCTACTGTCTGGACATTAACACCCTAGTGTTTCTGGTCAGCCCTACACGAGGACAAGAACACTCTGTATCAGAAGTTGTTGGCATGTGATGGGAAGTGTCTGAAAGTGAACTATGAGGGATTGAAGGGAGGGGTCCTCAGAAGTGGCTGCTAAGGCCATGTCTGTCTACCAAAGGTACTATCATTTCTTTGATATTTAAAAGATTTTTAAAAATTTTATTTATTAATTTATTGGCTGCACTGGTTCTTTACTCCTGTGTGTAGGCTTTCTCTCCCTGACAAAAGGGGAGCTACTCTGTGCTGTGGTGCATGGGCTTCTCTGGAGCAGGAAATGGCAACCCTCTCCACTGTTCTTGCCTGGAAAATTTCATGGGCAGAGGAGAATGGCGGGCTACAGTCCAGAGGGTCACAAAGAGGGTCAGAGGGTCACAGGTCGCAGTCAGAGGGTCACAAAGAGTTGGACGTGATTGAATGACTGAGCTCACGAGTTTCTCATTGCCGTGGCTTCTCTTGTTGTGGAGCACAGGCCTCAGAGCACAGGCGCAGTAGTTGTGGCACATGGGCTTAGTTGCTCTGCAGCATGTGGGATCTTCCTGGACCAGAGATTGAACTTGTATACCCTGCATTGACAGGCAGATTCTCAATCACTGGACCACCAGTCAAGTCCTCTTTGATATTTTTTTTCTTTATGTGTGCATGCATGCTGAGTCGCTTCAGTCGTGTCCAACTCTGTGCAACTCCATGGACAGCAGCCCACCAGGCTCCTCTGTCCATGGGATTCTCCAGGCAAGAATACTGGAGTGGGTTGCCATTTCCTTCTCCGTTTTTTTCTTGAAATCTACCATTAAAAAGAAAAACTCAGGTAGGTTAGTCTTTGTGGGCATCCGCTATCATGTATTGCTTTTGTGTGTGTGTTAGTTGCTTGGTCGTGTCTGACTCTGTGATCCCATGCACGGTCTCCTGCCAGGCTCCTCTCTGTCCACGGAATTCCCCTGGCAAGAATATTGGAGTGGGCAGCCATTCCCTTCTCTAGGGGATCTTACCGACCCAGGGATCGAACCCTAGTCTCCTAAATTGCAGGGGGATTCTTTACTGTCTGAGCCACCAGGGAAGCCGGTCGTGTGCTGCGGTCAGAGCCAAAAATCGCAGAAGGTGACAGTGCAGTGCATCATCTTCAAAAGTGATCTCGGGTTCACGTGTGACTTTATGAGCAAGTGAATATGCAGATAGAGAGCTGTGTCATTGGTTTTGACAAGTGTAGAAACCTTTGCTATTGTTCAGTTGCCAAGTTGTGTCCGATTCTTGGCAACCTCATGGACTGCAGCACGCCAGGCTTCCCTGCCTTCACTATCTTCAGGAGTTTGCTCAAACTCACATCCATTGAGTTAGTGATGTCACTCAACCATCCCAACATCTGTCATCTGCTTCTCCTCTTGCCTTCGAGCTTTCCCAGCATCAGAATCTTTTTCAATGAGTTGGCTCTATGTATCAGGTGGCTAAAGTATTGGAGCTTCAGCTTCCATATCAGTCCTTCCAATGAATGTTCAGGGTTGATTTTCTTTAGGATTGACTGGTTTGATATCCTTGCAGTCCAAGGGACTCTCAAGAGTGTTCTCCAGCACCACAGAAACCTTGTATTAGATGATGATGAGGGAGTCATTCTAAAACAAACAAACAAACAAACAAAAAAAAAAACCTGGGAGAATGGCACTGAAACATGTATATTATCTTATGTGAAACAAATCGCCAGTCCAGGTTTGATGCATGATACAGGATGCTCGGGGCTGGTGCACTGGGATGAACCAGAGGGATGGGATGGGGAGGGAGGTGAGAGGGGGGTTCAGGATGGGGAACACATGTACGCCCGGGGCAGATTCATGTCAATGTATGGCAAAACCAATACAACAATGTAAAGTAATTAGCCTCCAATTAAAAAAAAAAAGATAAAAACTGAAAAAAAAAAACAAAAACAAATGGAATGGATGATGCTTAAAGGAGGTAATCTTGTTCTGCTCCAAAGTGTCTCTGACTAGAATATTAGAACACTACTCAGCCATGAGAAAGAATAAAATAATGCCAAGGGTAGACCTAAAGATGATTATACTAAGTGAATTAAGTCAGAAAGAGAAAGACAAAAAACATATGCTATCACTTATATGTGGAATCTAAAATATAACATAAATGCACTTTTCAGAAACAGAATCCCAGATGTAGAGAACAGATTTGTGGTTGCCAAGAGGGAGGGGGAGTGGGGGAAGGATGGATTGAGAGTCAGCAGATGTAAGCTGTTATATAAAGAATCGATAAACAACAAGGTCCTACCGCACAGCACAGCAAACTATATTCAATACCCTGTGATAAGCCATAATGGAAAAGAGTAGGAAAAAGAACATATATAACCATAACTGAACTACTTTGCTATATGACAGCAATTAACACAACATTATAAGTCAACTACGCATCAATAAAGTTAAAACAAAACATAACAGCTTCAACTAGACCTTTTTGGCAGCGGCTTGTAACTTGATTTAGTCTAATTTAAGATGCTGACAAACTTCAAGACTGGTGCTTGAAAGAAGCTTTTCAAGGAGATGAGGTGTATTTGACGACGTGATGACTGATATATATAGAATAGATGATTTGCTTTCTTTGTAAAGACAATTCTGGCCTCTGTGAGCCCATACTGAATTAAATCTTGGAGACAGAGTTTTGGGTGAAATAGAAAAGAACAGTTTTATTGCTTTGCCAGACAAAGGGGGCCATAGCAAGCTAATGCCCTCAAAATCGTGTGTCCCAACTTAGAGAGGATAATGAGAAGTTTTACAGTAATGGTTCAAAGAGGGTGTGATCAGCTTGTGGACATTGTTCTGATTGGTTGGTGGTTAGGTAAGTAGGAGCCAGCATTATCAACCTTCAGGTTCCAGCTGGTCTGGGGTCTATGTGCTTGTGAGCAGCATACCATTCTTAACTTCTCCCACCTGGAGGGCATTTCAGTATCTGCAAAACAGCTCAAAGATACTGTGTGTGTATCCACTGATGGAGAGACAGGACCCTTCCCCAAAGCTGCACCATAGTTTCTCTTGACTATTTCTCCCTGGTCTTGCATCCCTTCCCTTCCCTAATTAGCAACAGATTGAATCTGCCCCTTGGAACTCACAGAAGGTCCTGGGGGCTGAATGAAGGTTATTTCCTGTAAGCAGAAAGGCTTCGTGCCCAGGAACCCCACAGGACCCTGCTTGGTATCATTTGTCCTTTCACAGTGGTAGCAGGGTGAACTTTTGAGAAGGTGCCAAATATCTAAGAATGTGTATCTGTCCCTCAGAGAATTTCTGTAGAATTCAACTCCATTAGTTAAAATAGTTTCTCTACCAACCAACCCAAGCCTGAAGCAGGATGCAATAACTAGATTAGCTACTTATCCCACTACTGCTGCTGCTGCTGCTAAATCGCTTCAGTCGTGTCCGACTCTGTGCGACCCCATAGACAGCAACCCACCAGGCTCCCCCGTCCCTGGGATTCTCCAGGCAAGAACACTGGAGTGGGTTGCCAGTTCCTTCTCCAATGCATGAAAGTGAAAAGTGAAAGTGAAGTGGCTCAGTCATGTCCGACCCTTAGCGACCCCATGGACTGTAGCCCACCAGGCTCCTCCATCCATGGGATTTTCCAGGCAAGAGTACTGGAGTGGGGTGCCATTGCCTTCTCCCCACTATCTTAAGAAAACTCTGTCACCTGCTTTAATTTACAAAGGTTATATTTAAATTCCATTCTTTTGACTATGCTAAGGATTGTATGTTTCAAAGGATCCTTTTAAAAACTTGTTTTTTTGTGCTTACAATTTTTTTCTATAGTAGATGAGTTTAATGATTAAATTTGACCCCTTTGACAAATCAGTGGATTCCTAAGAATCAGGGAAGAGTTGGTTGCATAGGGTTTTGGGGTGGAGGTTGTTGGGGGGCTAATAAATGGAATATTGCCTGCCATATCAGTAAACAAAGGATGTCACAGTCATCAACAATTACAGTCCTCCAATGTGATCTGGTGAACTCTAAGGGAACTCAGGAAGGAAAGAATACCTGCCATCTAGCAGCCACCAGACTGCAACCACTCTCTATGGTGAGCCCTGAGGAATCCAGGATGTGAAAACACAAGATACTGGTGCTAGATAGCTAAGGTGTTCATCAAAGGAATGATTTCAGTGAGCTCAGACTCTTGCATCTTCCCATACAAAGAAAAACGCTAAATTCCTTAAGTTGACCTGTCTGGTTTTCTTTAATCAACAATAATTGCTTGATGTTCAGACTACCTATCCTTCACTGCAAAGCTTCTATATATCCTGGCTCCCCCCTTGCTTCTTCAGAGCAGTTCTTTCAGGGTTACTTGAAATACTATCTTAAAAATTCACACCCAGTAAAATGTAATTCTCAAAATTTAGGATGTCAATATTTTTTAAGTTTACAGGGCTGAAGAATTGTTCTACACTTAAACTATGATGATGATTGCATTTGTCAAATTTCAAACCAAGTTTTACTGAATGTAAATTCCATTTCAACAAACATGTCTTTTAAAAAGTTAAAAAAAAAAAGTATCTCCAACGAGAAATGATTAGTGAAGTGACAAACTGTTGAGAAGGCAATGAAATTTGTCTTTTTAGGTATTCTTTGTTGGGACTGTGGTTGTAAAACACTTGTTTACATTGTTTTGATTACCCCTTGTTGCTCAGTTCTAAGGGATTCCTGCCCACAGTAGTAGATATAATGGTCATCTGAGTTAAATTCACCCATTCCAGTCCATTTTAATTCACTGATTCCTAGAATGTCTATGTTCACTCTTGCCATCTCCTGTTTGACCACTTCCAATTTGCCTTGATTCAAGGACCTAACATTCCAGGTTCCTATGCAATATTGCTCTTTACAGCACCAGACCTTGCTTCTATCACCGGTCACATCCACCACTGGGTATTGGTTTTGCTTTTGCTCCATCCCTTCATTCCTTCTAGAGTTATTTCTCCACTGAACTCCAGTAGCATACTTTGCACCTACCGACCTGGGGAATTCCTCATTTAGTATCCTATTATTTTGCCCTTTGATACTGTTCATGGGGTTCTCAAGGCAAGTATACTGAAGTGGTTTGCCATTCCCTTCTCCAGTGGACCACATTCGGCTGTGGTCCCTGTGATCAGATCAACTAGTTTCTTATGATTATGATTTCAGTGTGTCTGCCCTCTGATGCCCCCTCGCAATACCTACCGTCTTATTTGGGTTTCTCTTACCTTGGGCATGGGATATCTCTTCACAGCTGCTCCAAGAAAGCGCAGCCACTGCACCTTACCTTGGATGAGGGGTATCTCCTCAAGGCCACCCCTCCTGACCTTGAACGAGTAGCCATCATGGTCAACAAAAGAGTCTGAAATGCAGTACTTGGATGCAATCTTAAAAATGACAGAATGACTTCTGTTCGTTTCCATGGCAAACCATTCAATATTACAGTAATCCAGGCCTATGCCCCAATCAGTAATGCTGAAGAAGGCAAAGTTGAACGGTTCTATGAAGACCTACAAGACCTTTTAGAACTAACACCCCAAAAAGATGTCCTTTTCATTATAGGGGACTGGAATGCAAAAGTAGGAAGTCAAGAAATAGCTGGAGTAACAGGCAAATTTGGCCTTGGAGCATGGAATGAAGCAGGGCAAAGGCTAATAGAGTTTTGTCAAGAGAACGCACTGGTCATAGCAATCACCCTCTTCCAACAACACAAGAGAAGACTCTACACATGGACATCACCAGATGGTCAACACCGAAATCAGATTGATTATATTCTTTGCAGCCAAAGATGGAGAAACTGTATACAAGACCAGGAGCTGACTGTGGCTCAGATCATGAACTCCTTATTGCGAAGTTCAGACTTAAATTGAAGAAAGTAGGGAAAACCACTAGACCATTCAGATATGACCTAAATCAAATCCTTTATGACTATACAGTGGAAGTGAGAAATAGATTTAAGGGACTATATCTGATAGATAGAGTGCCTGATGAACTATGGACGGAGGTTCGTGACATTGTACAGGAGACAGGGACCAAGACCATCCCCATGGAAAAGAAATGCAAAAGAGTGAAATGGCTGTCTGAGGAGGCCTTACAAATAGCTGTGAAAAGAAGAGAAGTGAAAAGCAAAGGAGAAAAGGAAAGATATAAGCATCTGAATGCAGAGTTCCAAAGAATAGCAAGGAGAGATAAGAAAGCCTTCCTCAGTGATCAATGCAAAGAAATAGAGGAAAACAACAGAATAGGAAAAACAAGAGATCTCTTCAAGAAAATTAGAGATTCCAAGGGAACATTTCATCCAAAGATGGGCTCGATAAAGGACAGAAATTGTATGGGCCTAACAGAAGCAGAAGATATTAAGAAGAGGTGGCAAGAATACACAGAAGAACTGTACAAAAAAGATCTTCACAACCAAGATAGTCACGATAACGTGATCACTGACCTAGAGCCAGACATCTTGGAATGTGAAGTCAAGTGGGCCTTAGAAAGCATCACTATGAACAAAGCTAGTGGAGGTGATGGAATTCCAGTTGAGCTATTTCACATCTTGAAAGATGATGCTGTGAAAGTGCTGCACTCAATATGCCAGCAAATTTGGAAAACTCAGCAGTGGCCACAGGATTGGAAAAGGTCAGTCTTCATTCCAATCCCAAAGAAAGGCAATGCCAAAGAATGCTCAAACTACCGCACAATTGCACTCATCTCACATGCTAGTAAAGTAATGCTCAAAATTCTCCAAGCCAGGCTTCAGCAATATGTGAACTGTGAACTCCCAGATGTTCAAGCAGGTTTTAGAAAAGGCAGAGGAACCAGAGATCAAATTGCCAACATCCGCTGGATCATGGAGGAAACAAGAGAGTTCCAGAAAAACATCTATTTCTGCTTCATTGACTATGCCAAAGCCTTTGACTGTGTGGATCACAACAAAATGTGGAAAATTCTTAAAGATATGGGAATACCAGACCACCTGACCTGCCTCTTGAGAAACCTGTATGCATGTCAGGAAGCAACAGTCAGAACTGGACATGGAACAACAGACTGGTTCCAAATAGGAAAAGGAGTACGTATATTGTCACCCTGCTTATTTAACTTATATGCAGAGTACATCATGAGGAACGCTGGGCGGGCTGGAAGAAGCACAAGCTGGAATCAAGACTGCTGGGAGAAATCTTAATAACCTCGGATATGCAGATGATACCACCCTTACGGCAGAAAGTGAAGAGGAACTAAAAAGCCTCTTGATGAAAGTGAAAGAGGAGAGTGAAAAGGTTGGCTTGAAGCTCAACATTCAGAAAACAAAGATCATGGCATCTGGTCCCATCACTTCATGGGAAATAGATGGAAAAACAGTGGAAACAGTGTCAGACTTTATTTTTTTGGGCTCCAAAATCACTGCTGATACTGATTGCAGCCATGAAATTAAAAGACACTTACTCCTTGGAAGGAAAGTTATGACCAACGTTAATAGTATATTAAAAAGCAGAGACATTACTTTGCCAACCAAGGTCCGTCTAGTCAAGGCTATGGTTTTTCCCGTGGTCATGTATGGATGTGAGAGTTGGACTGTGAAGAAAGCTGATCGCCGAAGAATTGATGCTTTTGAACTGTGGTGTTGGAGAAGACTCTTGAGAGTCCCTTGGACTGCAAGGAGGTCCAACCAATCCATTCTAAAGGAGATCAATCCTGCATGTTCATTGGAAGGACTGATGCTAAAGCTGAAACTGCAATACTTTGGCCACCTCATGCGACAAGTTGACTCACTGGAGAAGACTCTGATGCTGGGAAAGGTTGGGGGCGGGAGGAGAAGGGGACGACGGAGAATGAGATGGCTGGATGTTCATTGGAAGGACTGATGCTAAAGCTGAAACTGAATACTTTGGCCACCTCATGCGACGAGTTGACTCACTGGAAAAGACTCTGATGCTGGGAAAGGTTGGGGGCGGGAGGAGAAGGGGACGACGGAGAATGAGATGGCTGGATGGTATCACCGACTCTGTGGACATGAGTTTGAGTGAACTCCGGGATTTGGTGATGGACAGGGAGTCCTGGCGTGCTGTGATTCATGGGGTTGCGGAAAGTCAGACGCGATTGAGCGACTGAACTGAACTGTTGCTCAGTTGATAAAGAATCTGCCTGCAAGACAGAAGACCCGGGTTTGATTCCTGGGTTGGGAAGATACCCTGGAGAAAGAAGTGGCAACCCACTCCAGTATTCTTGCCTGGAGAATCCCATGGACTGAGGAGCCTGGCAGGCTACAGTCTATGGGGTCGCAAGAGACGGACACGACTTAGTGACTAAACCACCACCGTATTCTTATCATGTGACAAAAATAATCGGACATAACTTCTTTGGCCTCATCATAGTGCAGGCTGTAGGTGCCAATTGTGTTTTCTCCTGATTTACATTTAAGTAGAATATGTTCATCTATTTCACACTTTTAAAAAATTAAAAAAAATTTTTTTTTGGCCAAGATGCATAGCACGCGGGATCTTAGTTCATCTACCAGGGATCAAGGCTTTGTGCCCTGCAGTGGACGTGTGGAGTCTCAACCTTTGGACTGCCAGGAAAGTCCGCATTCCACATCTAAAATCACCTTGCTTGCCCGTCATTCATGAACCATATTATCTCATTCACTCCTCCTAACATCCCTGTACACTAGGTGTTATCACCTAGTAACTTATTTTATACATGAGGCACCCGGAGCTCAGAGAGTGAAATGACATCCAAGGTGGCGCTCAGGTGCACAGCATCGTGATTTCATATTTGTATATGTCACCAAATGACCACCACCATAAGTCTAGTTAACAACCGTCCCCATAAACTATAATGGAAAAGAATTTTAAAAATATAGATATACATGTTTAACTGATCTCAGTGAGGCAGCAGGGAGCAGTGGCATGCACCAAGATCTTAATTCCCTGCCCAGGAATTGAACCTGAGCAGTCCAGATGAGAACCAGGAATCCTAGCCACCAGACCAGCAAGGGCTACAAGCTAGAAGATAATTTTCTCTGGATATTTGTCCCCATTTATCGTGGAGGCAGAAACTGTAAACACAGATACAAAGTTTGTTGTTAGAGACGTAGCTCAACAACAAGGAGGGGAAGCACGGAGAGGAAGGGTTTGTTTAGCTGAGACAAGCAAGGCAGAGATGCACAGCCAGAGGGAAAGGGTGTGGGTGCCCCTTAGTGAGAAGGCGCACAGCAAAGAGGCGGTTAAGTCATTTACATAGGTCGGTTCTTCTGGGCTTTGTCTTCCTTCAGGCCGATTATCTGGTTTCTTTTTCCACACCTGACCTACCCTGGGACCCTCTCCTGGGGTACGCACACACCCCTCAGCTAAGATGGATCTTGAAGTGAAGGCTTCTGGGAGGAGCAAGGCTCATTATGGCCTGGCGTTATCCCGTGACTTTTGACTCCAAGGAGCCCTTGTGTGTAGTGTCTCCCTATCCTTTACTCAGACAGGTTTTTTTTTTTTTTTCCCCTCTCTTTATCTTTGCCATAATTATTCCCTTGAGATGTTTGCAGGAGGCCTGTAAACAGTCTTTAATGGCTATTTGCCCTGTTACTCTTGTTACTTCCATTTCTGAAAGCAAACAAGGGGCTGGTTGTAAATTCCTCAACTGGAGCCCGCCTATCTCTTGCCTCAGGAAATACAAAGAGCAGACTGGCTGATTATAAACATCCAACCTGGAGCCCATCTATCTCCTACCTCATAACTGATATGTAACATACATATACATATATAATTGACTCATTTTGCAGTATACTTGAAACTAACACAATCAACTATAATAAAAACAAGCAAAAAGACCCAACCATTAACAGACATAGTTACAAAATTATTTTTTGAAAAGAACTTTTCAAGATCTACTTTCTTAGCAACTGTCAAATATACTGTACAGTATTATTAACTATATGAACCATGCTGTACATTATACCTCATGACTTAATTATTTTAGAACTGGAAGTTTGTACCTTTTGACCACTTTTACCCATTTTCCCTACCACTCACGCCATGCCTCTGGTAAACGTCAATCTGTTCTCTGTATCTATGAGTTCATTTTGTTGATTTTTTAAATTTTTTAAAAATATTTATTTCTTTATTTGACTGTGTCAAGTCTTAGTTTCAGTACGAAGGATCTAGTTCCTTGGCTAGGGATTGAACCCTGGCCCCCTGCATTGGGACCCTGCATGAGTCTTAGCCACTGGCCACCAGGGAAGTTCCTGATATTGTTTTTTAGATTCCACATATAGTTATATAAATAAGATCAAATGGTATTTTCTTTCCCTGTCTGACTTATTTCACTTAGCATAATGGCCTCAAGGTCCATATTGTCACAAGTGGCATGATTTTTTTCCTCTTTTTTTATGCCTGAATAGTAATTCATCCATCTTGAATAAACGTATTGGCAATCGTATGACACAGTTACTAAGATAAACAACCAGACGAGGAACACGGCTGCCCTGACACAGGCTGGGACCTGTGACCCTTTTCTGCAGTCCTGCAATGTTTGCAGCTGGACTCACCTCTCCTAGAGCAAACAAAAACAAAAACAAAACTATGTGGGATTAAAAATAACTGCAGGTACACACAGTTTCAGCAGATGAACAAAAGATACAAAAAGACCAAAGAACCCCTACTGCCACTTCTGAAGAGCCAGGAGCATAATGTGGGTGTCAGGAGCAAAAGCAAGGTACTGTGCATGTCCCCTGCACTCAACACCACCAAAGGGGTGGGCAAACCACCTAAGCCACCCCTCTGGCCAGCCACTGGACGCACCTCTACCCTCACCCTATATAAAGAACAAGCTCCCAAGCAAGCTCATCTATGAAGGGATTGAGCAAGCAAGGGAAATTGTTACTTGTTCGCGCTTCTCTTTGCTACAGCAGGAGCCCCAACAAAGCCTTGCCTGGATTTCTATTTCTTTTTCTTGAAGTTTCTATCGATTGGGGAAGGCTGAGAACCTTGGTTGGTATCAGCCCCAGCCATGAAGCTCTCCTTTCAGAAAGTTCTGGGTAACCTCGATAACTGGCCGCTTGAGTGGCCCCACCTTTCCCTTCCTGTGCCCTCATTCTTGTCCTTAGGTTTTAAATTAGACAATAAAGAGTGAACTTGAAAAACCTCTGGCACCCCGCTCCTTGGACTCTAGTAAAGGCAAAGCACCATGTCTGTGCGGTCTCTCTGCCTGTGGCTTCACTGTGGCCCCTCGTGCATCCGGTACCCCTGCGGGCCTGTGGCTAAGAAATCTTATTTTCACAGAGTTGCCCTGTGGTTGTTGCTAAGGTGCGTCTTGCGATCATAAGAACCACAAGGGCTGGCCCAGCCACCAGGTGATAAAGAGACCTGGGTAAATCAAGCAATACAAATACTTTGGCCAGGACAAAGCTTTGGGTATGGCTACTGCATGGGAGCAAATAGCCTGCTGAGTGTTGCAGAGAATTATCTTGAAACCACAAATCAAGGTTATGCCTGTTTGAGGCTTAAAGTCCCTAAATGCCCAGGTCCCTAAATCACACCAGAGGAATCAGACGACGATGGCTGTAGAGTTCCCAAGAAGGGTATCTCCTTCCATGAAATGTTCAGTTCAGTAGTGTCCCACTCTTTACAACGCCATGGACAGCAACACGCCAGGCTTCCCTGTCCATCACCAACTCCCGGAGCTTGTGCAAACTCGTGTCCATCAAGTCGGTGATGCTATCCAACCATCTCATCCTCTGCTGTCCCCTTCTCTTGCCTTCGATCTTTCTCAGAATCAGAGTCTTTTCCAATGAATCGGTTCTTCTCATCAAGTGGCCAAAATATTGGAGCTTCAACTTCAGCATCAGTCCTTCCAATGAATATTCAGGACTGATTTCCTTTAGGAAGGACTGGTTTGATCTCCTTGTAGTCCAAGGGACTCTCCAGAGTCTTCTTTTGAAATGTGATATGAAGCAAAATTCATATTTTATTACAAGACAATAAAAATTTAAACGTAAAAAGTCGTCTCTGCCCTTTGACCTCCACTCTCACCTCAACTGTGACTGTGTATCTGTGTAACACATCTGTGTGTCATACATCACCAAACCTCCCCACTGATAGGAATACCTGCTCAGCTGTAGGGAGCAATACGCTCCTAGCATTAATTAGACAGCTCTTTAAAAGATTGCATTCCTTCTTGATCCTATCAGGGGTCACAAGACCCACTATAACACATATCTGGATTATGTAACTATCAATAACACATCATTTTGATGTACAACCCTGGGCTTCCCTGGTGGTTCAGTGGTAAAAAAAAACCTTCCTGCTTCTTTTGCAGCTACTTATAAACCACTGTGGGCTTCCCTGGGGGTTCAGACGGTAAGGAATCTGCTTGCAATGCAGGAGATGGTAAGGAATCTGCTTGCAATGCAGAAGACTTGGGTTTGATCCCTGGGCTGGGAAGATCCCTTGGAGAAGGGAATGGCTACCCACTCCATTATTCTTACCTGGCGAATCCTGTGGACAGAGGAGCTGGGTGGGCTACAGTCCATGGGGTTGCAAAGAGTCAGCACTACTGAGTGGCTAACACTTTCGCTTTCATAACCCAGTGTGGAATGTGAGAAGTACATGGCACTTCAAGATAATGCACTTGCTTCCCTGAGCTCTCTGATTATTTTTTTGATAATCTAGGGTTCACAGCTTCAATGTTACAGGCAATAATAGTGTCCTGGGAAATAGGCAAGAAATAAGATATATAGAACCTGGGTTTCTGAATGCTTGAAAGGAGCAGAATTAGCCACTGACCTAGAATTCTGACTGTTGCATGAGACAGAAATAAACTATTTTGTCTGGGTCATTACTTTGTGTCTTTTTTTGTTTTTAGCAGATGTTATAGATTGAATGATGTCCATTTCCCAAATTCATTTGTTGAAATCCTAACCCTTAATATTTCAGAATGTGACCTTATTTGAAAATAAGACTGTTGCAGATATAAAGGGGCTTCCCTGATGGCTCAGTGGTAAAGAATCTGCCTGCTATGCAGGAGACACAGGGGACGCAGGTTTGATCCCTGGGTAGGGAAGATCCCCTGAAGTAGCAAAAGACACCCCACTCCAGTATCTTTTCCTGGAAAATTCCATGGATAGAGGAGCTTGGCGGGCTACAGTCCAGGGGGTTGCAAAGAGTCAGACATGACAGAGTGACTGAGCACGCATGCATGCAGATATAATAGTTAAGATGAGGTCATATTAGAGTAAAATAGATTCCTAATCCAAAGTAACTGGTGTCCTTATAAAAAGGGAATATTTAGAGATAGACATGCACACAGGGAGGATGACATGTAAAGATGAAAGCAGGTGTCTACGAGTCAGGAACATCAATGGGAGCTAGTAAACCACCAGGTGGGGAGAGGGGCATGGAAGAGACGTTCGCTTACGCCTCAGAAGAAACCAGCCTGCTGGTGCCTTGATTTCAGACTTAGCATCTCCAGAAGTGCAAGACAACACAGTTCTTTTATTTAAGCCATATGTTGAAAATTTGTGGTATATTGTTATAGAAACCCTAATATAGCAAATAGGCTATTCATCCTAACTAATACAAAGATTAGAAGTGGAATGTTCTAATAACAAAAATAAAAAATCAGTTGCACTAGTCTAGTGACCTGGTGGCAAAGACACAAATATTGCAGACTGGAAGGCTGATGAACCTTGTTATGTCAAAGAACAATATTTGGTAACCTACCTGAAAGGTAGGCCATAGGTCTACTGAGCCTGTGTTTCTAGAAGTAATTGGGAAGAGTGAGAATGTCACCACAAGCAGCAAGGAATCACAAGAAACAGGTGATCTGACCCAAGAACAAGCCAGTTTTGAAAGTCAGAAATACCACAAGATTGGAAGAGCCAACAACTCTCCTCTCTCAAGTAGTTTAAATAGGGATTTTGCCTCATGCTCAAGGCTATTATTTCAAATGACCATTAACAGAGAATGACAAAGATGCAGGTAGTTCAAGAAACCAAATACTGTAAATTAAATAGACTTAAGAACTTATATTAAAAAGCAGAGATGTTACTTTGCCAACAAAGGTCCGTCTAGTCAAGGCTATGGTTTTTCCAGTGGTCATGTATGGATGTGAGAGTTGGACTGTGAAGAAAGCTGCTCGCCGAAGAATTGATGCTTTTGAACTGTGGTACTCTTGAGAGTCCCTTTGACTGCAAGGAGATCCAACCAGTCCATTCTAAAGATCGATCCTGGGTGTTCATTGGAAGGTCTGATGCTAAAGCTGAAACTCCAATACTTTGGCCACCTCACGTGAAGAGCTGACTCACTGGAAAAGACTCATGCTGAGAAGGATTGGGGGCAGGAGGAGAAGGGGACAACCGAGAATGAGATGGCTGGATGGCATCACTGACTCTGTGGACGTGAGTTTGAGTGAACTCCGGGAGTTGGTGATGGACAGGGAGGCCTGGCGTGCTGTGATTCATGGGGTCGCAAAGAGTCGGTCACGACTGAGCGACTGAACTGAACTGAAGAACTTTGGCTACAAAAGAACACTGAATATGGTTCCTAGCAACTAGAGGTACTAGACCAGATGTCTGCTGTTTTTTTGAAGGAACTCAATTGCTAGAAAATTAAGGAGTCTGCAAAACCTTACACCCTTTGAGTTTTTGCCTTTGTGTCTCTTTGTTACAGCAGCTTAACCTGACCTTAACCCAAAGTAGCACTCGAATCCTGGTCTCTCTGGTTTCCAGAGCACTTCTTTTTAACCATGATGCATTCTTTAGACTTCAGTTAAGTGACACAAGGTCGGAAATTTTGTTTGTCCCCTGCTAGACTCTTGAAAGAGTGTAAATAGTAACCAACCAATAGTAAAATGTAACAGATGTTCAATAAACATCTGTTGGAAGGATAAAGTAATAAACAAATGAACAAAAAGTGAAATGTAGGAACTATCTAAGTTTGGGACTGTGCAGGAAAGTTTAGGACAGATGAGTGCTGAATCTGGACACTCAGATGCTGCAATGCTGTGGTCACTGAGTAAAAACTGGCCTCCTGCTGATGACGGCCCCCAGAGCACCCTTCATGTCGCTGTTGCGTAGGCTGTAGATGAAGGGGTTCAGCATAGGAGTGACCGTAGTGTACATCACTGCAGCGGCTGTGTCCTTCTGGGCTGTGTGGGAGGACATGGGGCTGAAATAAACCCCAATGATGGTGCCGTAGAACAGGGAAACCACAGAGAGATGAGAACCACAGGTAGAGAAAGCCTTCCGCTTGCCTCTCGTGGACGGGATCCTCAACACGGCAGCAAAGATGCGCATGTAGGAGACCAAGATGCCCACAAAGGGGGTGATGATAGACAGGGCGCCCACAGTGTATACCATTGCGTGGTTGAGAAAGGTGTCAGAGCAGGCGAGCTTCAGCAGAGGGCTCAGGTCACAGAAGAAATGGGGGATCCGGTTGTGGGTGCAGAATGAGAGCCGGGTCAGTAATACTGTGTGGGTCAGGGCATTCCCGAAGGCTGCAGTCCAGGACGCTGCCACCAGGAGGCTACAGAGCTGTGGTGTCACAGTCATGGCATAGTGTAGAGGGTGACAGATGGCCGCATAGCGGTCATAGGCCATGGCAGTCAGCAGGAAGCTGTCGATGCCGGCAAACCAGATGAAGAAGAACATCTGGGCCAGGCAGCCAGCATAAGAAATCCCTTTGTGTCCTGACACGTGGTTGGCCAGCATCTTGGGGATGGTGGTGGAGGTGAAGCAAATGTCCACGAAGGCCAGGTTGGCCAGGAAGAAGTACATGGGAGTGTGGAGCCGGACGTCAGTGGCGATGGCCAGGATAATGGACAGGTTCCCCAGTTGTGTGACCAGGTACATGCTCAGGAAGAGTATGAACAGCAGCTGCTGTTGCTTGGGGTCCTCCGAGAGGCCCAGGAGCAGGAACTCAGAGACCAGGGTGAGATTTGCCCCAATTTCAGCCATCCTGAATCAATCAGAAAGGAAACAGAGGAGCTGTCCAGGGTCCTGGTCAAGGCCAGCCCCTCCTTTGCACCCTGGATCTCATCCCCTCGCCTTAGTTCAACCGTTCATCAATTCTTCCCACTCTTTTCTGCAGCTGAATCCCCCCACCCATTTGCTGGATCATTTCCATCAGTAAACACATATTCATTCTGCACAGCCCACCTGCAGGGTGTCACTAGCAGCTTGGTGGACAGCTCCTAAGCACACTGACCATCTCTTACCTCTACCACCTGTGTCTCTGTGCACCAAGGCTTTATCTGATCACTGGAGCAGGCTTAACCTGCACACAGTGTAACAAGGAAGTGGTGGGAGTTGACATCCCAAGAACGACTTTTGGCTAGTGAAGGACTAGGCTTGTTGGGTGAACGTCCCAGCTTTATCCCTTCTGAGTGAGGCAGCTCTGGGGTGTGTTCTCACAAGGATCCCTACTCATCCACACCTTCTTTCCCCAAACACTCACTGAGTCTTCTGGGATTATTTTCCAAATAAATATTTGCACTCAAGTTCTTGACTCAGAATCTGCATTGGGGAGAACTCAAATTAAGATAGCTCAGTGGAAAAGAATCCATCTACCAACGCAGGAGCTGCAGGAGATGCGGGTTCAATCCTTGGGTCGAGAAGATCCCCTGGAGGAGGAAATGGCCACCCATTCCAGTATTCTTACTGGGATAATCCCCTGGACAGAAGAGCCTGGCAGACTATAGTCTATGGGGTCACAAAAAGTCAAACACAACTTAGTGACTAAACAGCAACAACAATTGCAAGCAGTGTGTTGTGTGCTTATAAAGTGCTTTGTGCTATACAAGATGTACCAATTTATCATTATATTCATTTTTTATATTTATTAGTATTTATTTATTTTATTGGAGTATAATTGCTTTATAACACTGTATCAGTTTCTGCTGTACAAAGAAGTGGATCTGCTATGTGTGTGTGCTAAGTCACTTCAATTGTGTCCAACTCTTTGCAACGCTATGGACTGTGGCCTACCAGGCTCCTCTGTCCATGGGATTCTCCAGGTAAGAATACCAGAATGTCAAGAGGGAGGGGACATATGTATACCTATGTGTTGATGTTTGCCAGAAACCAACACAATTCTGTGAAGCAATTATCCTTCAATTAAAAAAATAAATAACTTTAAATTAAAAAAAATACTGGAGTGGGTTGTCATGTCTTCCTCCACAGGATCTTCCCAACCTAGCGGTTGAACCTATGTCTCTGACATCTGCATTGACAGGTATATTCTTCACCACTAGCGCCACCTGGGGATCAGCCATATGTATACATATACACCCCCTCCCCCGGCTTCGCTCCCACTCCCGACCCCCGACCCCATGCCACCTGTCTAGGTCATTACAAAGAGCTAAGCTGAGCTCCGTGATACACAGCAGCTTCCCACCAGCTAGCTGTTTTCACATGGCAGTGTACATACGCCAATCCTACTCTCACAATTCGTCCTATTTTCTCTTTACCCTCTTGTGTCCACAGATCTGTTCTCTACATCTACATCTCTATTCCTGCTCTAAAACTACATTCACCTGTACCATTTTTCTAGATTCCACACACATGCGGCAATACCTAACATCTGTTTTTATCTATCTGACTTGCTTCACTCTGTATGACAGACTCTAGATCCATCCACATCTCTACAAATGACCCGCTTTCATTCCTCTTTAGTCTGAGTAAACATTATCTTTGAATTCTGAGGTTGGTCTTGGTTTCAAATAGTTATGGTTTACTTTGGTAAATAGCATATTAAAAAGCAGAGACATTACTTTGCCAACAAAGGTCTGTCTAGTCAAGGCTATGGTTTTTCCCGTGGTCATGTATGGATGTGAGAGTTGGACTGTGAAGAAAGGTGATCACCGAAGAATTGATGCTTTTGAACTGTGGTGCTGGAGAAGACTCTTGAGAGTCCCTTGGACTGCAAGGAGATCCAACCAGTCCCTTCTAAAGGAGATCAGTCCTGGGTGTTCATTGGAAGGACTGATGCTAAAGCTGAAACTCCAATACTTTGGCCACCTCATGCAACAAGTTGACTTACTGGAAAAGACTCTGATGCTGGGAGGGATTGGGGGCGGGAGGAGAAGGGGACGACAGAGAATGAGATGGCTCGATGGCATCACTGAATCAATGGATGTGAGTTTGAGTGAACTCCGGGAATTGGTGATGGGCAGGGAGGCCTGGCGTGCTGTGATTCATGGGGTCGCAAAGAGTCGGACACGACTGAGCGACTGAACTGACTGACTGACTTTGGTTTTATTGCTTGTGCCCTGTAGTTTTTGTCTAACTCATAGGTGCGCTGTTCTGATGATTATAAAATCAAAAGCTTACAAGAAAGTATGAAAAGAAAGCATGCAGAATGAAGAGGCAAAAAAGCTTGGGTAATGTTCTTATTAAATATCGCAAATAGTACTCTGCTATATTTGTGGATGGACAGAGAAGAAATGATATTCCCAGTGAATATCAGTCTTGGAACATCTGATACTTGCAGAAGTCTGGGCAACCTGGAACAGTTTTGTGACTGTGTAAAACTCACTAGAAACTGTAACACTTAATTTATATTTTTAGAATGAAAAACAATTTTTTAAAAATAAAAATATGGGTAATTGGGACTTGGAGCTCCACCAGTTAGGACACCATGCTTTTAATGCAATGGGAATGGGTTCAATCCCTGAGGCATATATGAGGTTATTGATATTTCTCCTGGCAATCTTGATTCCAGTTTGTGCTTCATGCAGTCTGGCATTTCATGATGTACTTTGCATATAAGTTAAATAAGCAGGGTGACAATATACATCTTTGACGTACTCCTTTTCCTATTTGGAAACAGTCTGTTCCATGTCCAGTCCCAACTGTTGCTTCCTGACCTGCATACAGATTTCTCAAGAGGCAGGTCAGGTGGTCTGGTATTCTCATCTCTTAAAGAATTTTCCACATTTTGTTGTGATCCACACAGTCAAAAGCTTTGGCATACTCAATAAAGCAGAAGGTGATGTTTTTCTGGAACTCTGTTGCTTTTTTGATGATCCAACGGATGTTGACAATTTGATCTCTGGTTTCTCTGCCTTTATTAAACCAGCTTGAACATCTGGAATTTCATGGTTCATGTACTGTTGAAGCTTGGCTTGGAGAATTTTGAGCATTACTTTGCTAGTGTGTGAGATGAGTGCAGTTGTGCGGTAGTTTGAGCATTCTTTGGCATTGCCTTTCTTTGGGATTGGAAATGTGAAGGGCAAGACCTAATTTACTTTTGTTAAAGCTCCTCCTTCCTGGTTAATGAAAATATCATAATACAGGCCAGAAGTAGAAAACAGAGCTGTAAGAATATCCTGGGGGAAAGAGTGTTCTAAGCAGAGGGAACAGCAAGTGCAAAGGCCCTCAGGAAGGGGTATCTCTGGTTTACTCAAGGACCATCAAAGAAACCAGAATGAGAACAGGAGATGAGGTAAGAAATGAAAAGGGAGGGACAGACCTGAAGGTGATCACCACTAGGTCTGTTGCAGCTTTTAGAATTCTTGTATTTCTTTTAATGTCAATAGCATTGTTGAAGGTGCTGAGTGCTCTCTTAATTTCTACTAAACTAACAGAATTAAAATTAAAAGCAAAGTCCTACCTCTCATAACCCTCTCTGAGAATTTTATGGATTCAATGCCTCTCAGTGCAATTAAGTCCTAGGAGTGATTTGTGCTGTGCTTAGTGGCTGAGTTTTGTCCAGCTCTTTGCAACCCCTTGAACCCCAGACTCCTTTGTCCATGGGGATTCTCCAGGCAAGAATACTGGAGTGAGTTGCCATGCCCTTCTCCAGGGGATCTTCCCAACCCAAGGATTGAACCCAGGTCTCTTGCATTGCTGGTGGATTCTTTACAGTCTAAGCCACTAGGGAAGCCTAAGAATGGTTTAGTTGTCCTATTTATTTAATCACCTTAATTTCACTAAGATTTGTTCCATAGAGCTTCATGGATATACTTTGATCAACTTCTAGGATTCAATAGATTAAATTTACTCTTGTCATTAAACAATGAATTCATTTTCCTAAGATTTAGTAGTAGACCCCCTAAGAGCTTTCCCCCACCACATACCTGGGATCGATATTTGTTTGTTTTCAAATGGCATATCACACTTCTTCATTTCTATAATTACCTTGCATTTCTGTTTCATCACTTACTTTTGTGTGTTCAATACTTTTTGTTTATGAAAAGTATGTTTGTTTTTGCTTTCTAATTTAATTTTTTATTTTACATTTTGGGCTGAGGTGGCACAGTGGTGAAGAATCTGCTTGCCAGTGCAGGAGATGCAAGAGATGCAGAAAGCAAAGAAGAACTAAAGAGCCTCCTGATGAAAGTGAAAGAGGAGAGTGAAAAAGCTGGCTTAAAACTCAGTGTTCAGAAAACTAAGATCATGGCATCTAGTCCCATCACTTCATGGCAAATAGATGGGGAAACAATGAAAACAATGACAGACTTCATCTTTGGGGGGCTCCAAAATCACTGCAGATGGTGACTGCAGCCATGAAATTAATGAATTTCTTTCTCCTTGGAAGAAAAGTTATGACCAGCGTAGACAGCATATTAAAAAGCAGAGACATTACTTTGCCAGCAAAGGTCCATTTAGTCAAAGCTATGGTTTTTCCAGTGGTCATGTATGGATGTGAGAGTTGGAATATAAAGAAAGCTGAGCGCCGAAGAATTGATGCTTTTGAACTGTGGTGTTAGAGAACACTCTTGAGAGTCCCTTGACCTGCAAGGAGATCCAACCAGTCAATCCTAAATGAGATCAGTCCTGAGTGTACACTGGAAGGAGTTGAAGTTGAAACTCCAATACTTTGGCCACCTGATGAGAAGAACTGACTCATTGGAAAAGACCCTGATGCTGGGAAAGATTGAAGGTGGGAGGAGACGGGAATGACAGAGGATGAGATGGTTGGATAGCATCACTGACTCTATGGACATGAGTTTGAGCAAATTCCAGGAGTTGGTGGTGGACAGGGAAGCCTGGCATGCTGCAATCCATGGGGTCGCAAAGAGTTGGACACAACTGAGTGACTGAACTGACTGACATCTCATCGCACTTTTCTCCCCACAAAGTGGAGTAAAATTCCAAATCCTGGTGAAACTGCTAAGGAAAGCAATATGTGGTTTCCTCAAATATTAAAAATAGAACTAGCATATGATCCAGCAATCCCACTTCTAGTTATATATCCAAAAGAAATAAAAATGGGACATCAAAGAGATACCTGTATTCTCATGTTTAGTGCAGCATTGTTTACAATACTTGAGATATGGAAACACTGGACGAATGGATAAAGAAGATGTGGTGTTATATATATATATGTATACATATATATATACGCAATGGAATACTATTCAACTATGAGAAAGAAGGTCATCCTGCCATTTGCAACCACATAGATATACCTTGAGAACCTTATGATAAATGAAATAAGCTGGACAGGGAAAGACAAATACTGCGTGGTATCACTTATACGTGGAATCTTAAAAAGAAAAAGTTAAAAAAAATTCTCAACTTCTGTGAAGTCTGGCCCCTGTTGACCTCCCCCATTTCCACTTGTTCTCTGTCTCCCAGCCACATGGGTCTCTTGGTCCAAGACTGGTTCTACCTCAGGACCTTTGCACTTGCTGTTTTCTCTGCCTCAAAGGTTCTTCCTTCAGGACTTTGCTCCAGCTTCCACAAGTCATCTCAAATCCTTCTTTCTCCTATAGATCAGTGTGTAGATCATTCCTTGGTCCTCTGATGACCTGTGTTCTCTGGACCTGGGGAGGGACCTTCTCTTTGAGCCCCTCTGCCTGCTGCTCTGTTTCTCTCCTCTCCTGTCCCGGGAGTCTACATGTCCTATTTCACTTTCTTGTTGATTCACTGACCACTTGTTGAGCATCTTCACTGAGGTGTTCCCCAAGATGTGGCCAGTAATTCTGAGATGGTGACAAAGACAGAGTACGTCTCCCTATCTGAAATTCTACCACAGAAGGATCATTTTGAAGGTGCACACTAAGGCAAGCTCAAGGAAGTTTGGAAAGAGAAGCATCCATTCATGATAGAGGCACATCCATCAGCTACCATGTTCACATTTGGTGGATGCTACTGCAAGTCCCAGGTGGCACTGGTGGTAAAGAACCCCTCTCCCAATGCAGGAGACAAGAGGCGCGGGTTCAGTCTCAGGGTCGGGAAGATTCCCTGGAGGACAGCATGAGAATGCACTCCAGTATTCCTGCCTGGAGAACCCCATGGACACAGGAGCCTGGCAGGCTACAGTCCAAAGTGCTGCAAAGAGTTGAACATGACTGAAGCGACTTTGTACTTAGCACACACTATAAGTCACAGAAAGGGAGCAAACGTGGGACAGCTTGCACCAACCTGGATGAATCTCAGAAGCATGAGGAAACAATCATAGAAGAATCCATGCAGAATAATGCCATGTAAATGTAAAGCTTAAAACATGCAGCACAATTCTGTATGTTGTTGGTGGATACATCCTGTGTGGTAAAGACGAAAAATGTGCGTGGGAGTGATAAAGACTTGATGTAGGATGTTGGTTATCTCAGAGATGGGGAGAGGGGAGGGGAGAGAGAGAGACAGACAAGCAGAGAGGGAGAAGAAGAGGGAGAAGGAGGCAAGCAAGAACATGGGAGTAGGGAGATGTACATGGATGCTTTACTTCTTAAGTTGAGTGATGAATACAGCTGTATTCCAGCTTGAGTTATGATCTATGCTTTTTTTTTTTCCTGCATGCCTGATGTGTTACATACAACACACACACACACACACACATACCATGGTCCCCATGTTCAGTTGCTCGGTTGTGTTTGATTCTTTGTAATCCCATGGACTGTAGCCTGCCAGGCTTCTCTGTCCATGGGATTCTCCAGGCAAGAATACTGGAGTGGGTTGCCATTTCCTCCTCCAGGGGATCTTCCTGACTCAGGGATCCAACCTGGGTGTCCTGCGTCTCCTGCATTGGTAGGTTGATTCTTCTCTACTGAGTCGTCTGGGAAACCTATCATGGTCCCCTCCTATCCTCAAGGAACTCACTAGGAGAGAGAGGCCCCAGATGAGTGGGCAAATAATGATGGATTCCACCCTGTTCTCTGGTCAAGATCACTGTCTCTGGAACTCCCATCCCAAGGGTCCAGACACACCTCTTGGGTGTCCGTTTCTGCCGAGCATGCCCAGGTCCCCATAAACCCCCCAAACCCTGCTCAGTGTCCACCCTCAGCCCTGTTCTTTCACTCTACCTGAGCTTAGCAGTGACCCTGCTGATGGCCCAGTCACCTGGGCCAGAGATTTGGGCAGCAGTCAGGTCTCCTTCACCCCCACTCGCATCACACTGATGGTTTAACCTGCCCCCTGTTTCCCGACCCCTCCTCTCCTTCCCAGCACCCTCCCAGATGCTCATCTTGTCACTGTTAGACCCCAAACCTGTCCCTTCTCTGCTTGCTTTGGCTCCAGGCTGGCTCTTTTGGTTCAATCTTTGCAGTGGCCTCTACCAGGATGAGACGACCTGCTTCTCCCTAGCTTAAAATCCTGCACTGGATCCCTATTACTCTGCTACCAATAGTTAACAGTTCTTTTAAAAATTTATTTATTTATTTATTTTCATTTTGATAGTTGTATTTTATTGCTTAAGGAAAAAAAATAACCAGCTCAAACATAATATATTTCATTGATATTGTTACTTAAAATTAGAGAACATTTATAAAACAGTCAACTTAATCAGAATTAACTAACAGCATAGGTGTTACAGATATATAAAAATCTTAAAAGATGCTACATGAAACACAATGAAGCAGGCTTTGAAATAAGAGAACCAAATTTTGACTGATAGTCTCTAGCTCTATAATCTTGTCCAACTTTACTCAATCTATTTAAACACTGGTTTTCTCATGTTATATGGAGATAATGGTACTTCCCTTAAGGAGTTGTGTATGAACTGGATCATATGTATTAGTTTATCTTCAATAAACAAACTGTAAAATATACATTTTATAGTTGCAAAATATACAACTCTAATGTACATTAATTTACCAAAAACTATTGGTTTCTTTGTGGAATTATAAAGTGTACCACAAGTTCTAGTGAAGGCTAGGAAACTAGTCTTTCTGAAAAGGGACTGGAATCCTAAGCACTCTAAAGGATGCCATGCTGATCAGAGCTAAAACTCCTTAACAAATACTCAGTTGCTAAAATTAAATAATTCAATTTAACTCCTAAAGTGTTATTTACACAAACCGCTAAGGTAAACTACTGTTTCTCAGTGTTCCCACTCCTCACATTAAGATGTGGAACCCCTCATCTCAGCCATTTTGCATAGATGCAAGTAAGAAAATCTTTCATCATCTAAAGTTTATAAATGGTTGCATGAGCATGAAATACTTCTGTTCCAAAATACAGAGACACCCAAACCTTATTTTTTAGGTTTATTATTTGTTTATTTTTGACTGTGCCCTTGATGCTTGCTGTAAACAGGGTTTCTCTAGCTCCGTTCATGGGCTTCTCATTGCTGTGGCTTCTCTTGGGCTCAGAAGCAGTGGTGCATAGGCTTAGTTGCTCTGCAGCATGTGGGATCCTCCTGGATCAGGGACTGAACTCGTGTCTCCTGCATTGGCAGGCGGATTCTTAACCACTGGATTGCCGCGGAAGTCCCTTGCTAACATTTCTTGCATGCATGTGTGCTCAGTCGCTTCAGTCGTGTCCACTCTTTGCGATCCTATGGACTGTAGCCTACCAGGTTCCCCTGTCCATGGGATTCTCCAGGCAAGAATACTGGAGTGGGTTGCTATGCCCTCCTTCAGGAGATCTTCCTGACCCAGGGATCAAACCCGGGTGTCCTGTGTCTCCCGTATTGTAGGCAGGTTCTTTACCACTGAGCCACCGGAAAAGCCCAGCTAACATTTCTCACATGCTCCTTCTGCACCAAACACCAAGACAAGGAGTTCTACATGCTTCCTCTTGCTTAATTCAAGATAGGCACTCTTATAGGATGAGGAGGCTTGGAGAGAATAACCCACTACCCAACATTTCACAGTCTCTCTTGATCCAAACATGTGAACCGTGAACTTCCAGATGTTCAAGCTGGTTTTAGAAAAGGCAGAGGAACCAGAGATCAAATTGCCAACATCCGCTGGATCATGAAAAAAGCAAGAGAGTTCCAGAAAAACATCTATTTCTGCTTCATTGACTATGCCAAAGCCTTTGACTGTGTGGATCATGATAAACTGTGGAAAATTCTGAAAGAGATGGGAATACCAGACCACCTGACCTGCCTCTTGAGAAACCTGTATGCAGGTCAGGAAGCAACAGTCAGAACTGTACATGGAACAACAGACTAGTTCCATATAGGAAAAGGAGTACGTCAAGGCTATATATTGTCACCCTGCTTATTTAACTTATATGCAGAGTACATCATGAGAAACGCTGGGCTGGAAGAAGCACAAGCTGGAATCAAGATTGCTGGGAGAAATACCAATAACCTCAGATATGCAGATGACACCATCCTTGTGGCAGAAAGTGAAGAAGAACTAAAGACCCTCTTGATGAAAATGAAAGAGAAGAGTGAAACAGTTGGCTTAAAGCTCAACATTCAGAAAACTAAGATCATGGCATCTGGTCCCATTACTTCATGGGAAATAGATGGGGAAACAGTGGAAACAGTGTCAGACTTTATTTTTCTGGGTTCCAAAATCACTGTAGATGGTGATTGCAGCCATGAAATTAAAAGACGCTTACTCCTTGGAAAGAAACTTATGACCAACTTAGACAGCATATTAAAAAGCAGATACATCACTTTGTCAGCAAAGGTCTATCTAGTCAAGGCTATGTTTTTTCCAGTGGTCATGTATGGATGTGAGAGTTGGACTATAAAGAAAGCTGATCGCCGAAGAATTGATGCTTTTCAACTGTGATGTTGGAGAAGACTCTTGAGAGTCCCTTGGACTGCAAGGAGATCCAACCAGTCCATCCTAAAGGAAATAAGTCCTGAATATTCATTGGAAGGACTGATGCTGAAGCTGAAGCTCCAATACTCTGGCCACCTGATGCGAAGAGCTGACTCATTTGAAAAGACCCTGATGCTGGGAAAGATCGAGGGCAGGAGGAGAAGGGGATGACAGAGGATGAGATGGTTGGATGGCATCACCGACTCAATGGACATGGGTTTGGGTGGACTCTAGGAGTTGATGATGGACAGGGAGGCCTGGCGTGCTGCGGTTCATGGGGTCGTAAAGAGTCGGACACAACCTAGTGACTGAACTGAACTGAACTTGTTCCAAAGCTCTTAAAACTCTACGATGAAGGACCCAGAAGTTGGAACCTCTTAGCAGGCCTTGTGCACAAAGGATGGTTCCTTTTTTTTTTTTTCTAAGTTTTTATTTTGTATTGGAGTATAGCCAGTTAACAATACTGTGATAGTTTCAAGTGGATAACAAAAGGACTTAGCCAGACATATACATGTATCCATTCTCTTCCAAACTCTCCTCCTATCCAGGCTGCCACATAACATTTGCTTCCCTTTTTTTTTTTTTTTTACTCATTATCCAAACTAATGAACAGAGGCTCAGAGAGGCAAAGTCACTTTCCCAAGGTATACAGCAGCCTGACTGAGAGGCACAGCCCCCATCTTGCTAGTTTCTTTTCCTGTCTGCTTCCCTTACTCCCCACTCACCTGTGGCAGGTGTCTCCTCTGGCTTTGGAGATGTCTGGCAGGAGGTGACACAGCTTTTGCTGGGAGAATTTCCTGGGCTGCCTGCCACGTGGAGGGAGGTTTTTGGCCCCACAGAAGGGAGCAGGAGAACCTGGCAGAGCCCAATTTACTCTTCCATCCTCACACGTCAGGATCAGTCCCTCGTGTCTTGTTAGGGCACCTGCTAATTGTCTGCTCCACACTCTGTCCCTGCCAGCTCATCTCTTTGGGAAAGAGGTGACCATGTCTTGTTCTGGGCTTTTTGTTTTCCCCCTGAGCTCAGGATCAAGGTGACTCTGGGCCTCTTTGGGGGAACTCTCTGCAAGTTTTGGGCTCAGAGGATTTCCCCCAGCTCTGGGAGACCTGCCTGACGACTAGTGTATGTCCTTGGCTTCCCACTGCTGGGAACAATGGTTTGCAGATATTATTTCTTTAAAAAAAAAAACACTTTTTATTTTGTTTTGGAGTAAGCCAATTAACAAGGTTGTGACAATCTCAGGTGAACAGTGAAGGGCCTCAGTCATACACGTGCGTGTATCCATTCTCCCCCAAACTCCCCTCATCCAGGCTTCCACAGAAGGTTGAGCAGAGCTCCATGTGCTGTACGTAGGTCCTTGTTGGTTACCCATTTTAAATATAGCAGTGTGTGCATGTCTACCCCAAACTGCCTAATTATCCCTTTCCCCCACCCTTCCCTCTCCAGCAACTGTAAGTTTCCTAAGTTTATTCTCTATGTCCATGAGTCTCTCTCTGTTTTGTAAGTAAGTTCATGTGTATCATTTCTTTTTGGATTCCACATATAAGGGATGTCATGTGTTATTTCTCCTTTCCTGCAAACATTACTTCTTAATTGAGGTGAGATTCACATGACATAAAATTAACCGTTAAAAAGTAAACAATTCAGTGACATTTAGCATATTCATAATGTTGAGCAACCACCACCTCTGTTTAGTTTCCAATAATTTTAACCCTCCTACAAGGGAACTTCATACCTATTAGCAGTCACTTCCCATTTCCTATCCCCCCTACGTTGAAACCATCTCTATGGATTTACCTATTCTGGACATCTCACATAAATGAAACTGTACAATGTGTGACTTTTTGCAACTGACTTCCTTCACTTAACATAATGTTTTTGGGTTCATCTACCTTAGGTGTATGTGCTTGCTCAGTTGTGTCCAGCTCTTTGCAACCCCATGGACTGCAGCCTGCCAGGATCCTCTGTCCATGAGACTTCCCAGGCAAGAATACTGGAGTGAGTTGTCATTTCCTTCTCCACATCTGGGCTTCCCTGGTGGCTCAGAGGTTAAAATGTCTGCCTCTAATGCAGGAGACCCGAGTTCAATCCCACATCTATATTGTAGCAGGTGCCAATGCTTCATTTCTTTTTATGTCTGAAAAATATTGCATTGTATGAATGGACACACATTGTTTATCCATTCACCAGTTGATGGACATTTGGGTACTTTCCACCTTTGGCTACTGTGACTCGTGCTGCTATGAATTCTGGCTTACAGGCATCTTTTGGAGTCCCTGTTTTCAGGTCTTTAGGGTACATTCATTGAACCAGGATTGCTGGTTCATGTAGCAATTGCTTTCACATTTTGGCTATTGTAAATAATGCTGCTATGAACATGAGCATACACATATCTCTTCAAGACATTGCTTTCACTTCCTTGAGAGATATATATATATACACACCCGTAAGTGGAATTGCTGGGTCATATGGTAATTCTATTTTTAATTTTGTATGCCGCAGTGGCTGTACCAATTTCTGTTTCCACTGACCGTGCACAAGAGTTCCAGTTTCTTCCTATCCTCACTAACACTCATTTGTCTCTTTTTTTTTACTGCAGCCACCCTAATGGGTGGTATGAAGTGGTGTCTCATTGTGGTTGTGACTCGCATTTCCCTGGTGAATAATCACTTTGACCATCTTTTACAGTCCGAATAATTTTGAACTTGTATACCTATTGATAAAACATATTTGGGCACATACCCCCCCATTATGTGTACATTTATTTAAAAACTAGTAGCATTATCAACCTTATAAAACAGGGCTCCCAAGTTTAAGTGAAAAGGGGAAGCTATTAGAATGAAATAAACTCGTGGTTGTTTCAAACCACCCTGACAGTAACACTGCCTGCCTGCTAAGTCGCTTCAGTCATGTCTGACTCTTTGCAAAGGTATAGAGTATAGCCTGCCAGGCTCCTCTGTCTGTGGGATTTTCCAGGCAAGAATACTGGAGTGGGTTGCCATGCCCTCCTCTAGGGAATTTTCCAGACCCAGGGATCGAACCCATATCTCATGACTCCTGCATTGGCAAGCATGTTCTTTACCACCACTGCCAACTGGGAAGCCCAACAGTAACACTAATATTAGCTAATACTTCAAGGTATCCTGGGACAAAGTTCATTATTAAGAGTCATGGATAGAAACCTTTAATACAAATATGCATTTTGACAATTGAAAAATGTTTGATTATACCTGGTTGCTACTGGTTTCTTTGTCATTGCCTTTCCTCCTCACAAAGTGTCTAACATAGAGGGTATACATTTTAGGGGTCTATAAGCCTCTGCTCACATTTTTGGGCTGGCATTTGGGTCAACCTGTGTTCTTTTATGTCACAGGAGTTATTTTTGATGATTGATTGAGATAAAAATGGATAATACAACGTATAGGTCTACCTGTTTGGGCACATGGAAACTGTGTTATGCACACCAAAATAGGTTGAAAGCTAGAATGACCCTAGTAAAAATAAATAAATGTTAGTAAAGTACATATTATTTTTATTTTGAAATCATTTTAGACCCACATGAAAGCTGAAAATATAATACAGAGAGGTCCTGTGTATCCTTCACTCAGCTTCCTACAATAAAACTTTTTACAGTTATATCATTATATATAGATACATTGGAGGAGGAAATGGCAACCCACTCCAGTATTCCTGCTTGGGAAATCCCATGGATGGAGGAGCTTGGGGAGCTACAGTCCATGGGGTCACAGAGTTGGGCACAACTTAGCAGCTAAAACAACAACCACAACATATGTTTACATATAATGGATTTAAATATAATAATGCATTATATGTTTACATATAAGTATCGTGTGTAGTTACATGATTATGGGCAGTTATAAAAAGCGGGACATTGACATTGACACTAGTAATTAAAGACCTTATTCGGAGTCCACCAGTTTTAATATTCATTCAGCTGCTTTGAAACACTCTGTGAAAGCTTGTCACCTGTGGACATTCAAGTAACCACCACCACAATCAGGACATGACGTCATCCAAAGGAATGCCCTCATGCTGCCTCTTTGTAATCAACACTCCCATACCTTCCTGACCCTTGGCAACCATAATCTGGCAATCATAGCCCCACAATTTTGTCATTTTGAGAATGTTCTGTAAATAATATTGTACAGACTTGTGATCTTTGAGGTTGGTTTCTTTTACTCAACAAATACCCTAGAGAATCATCCAGGTCATTACATGTTATCAGTAGTTTGATCTTTTTTAATGCCAAGTAGCATTTCATTGTGTGGATGAACAGCTGTTGGAGGATATTTAAGTTGTTTCCTGCTTTTGGCTATTACAAATAAAATTGCTCTGAATATTCATATGCATAAGTTTTCATTTCTTCAGAGTAAATACCTAGGATTAAGATTATTGGTTTATATGGCAAATGTAAGTTTATAAGAAACTGTCAAACTCTTTTCCAAACCATTTTGCATTCCCATCAGTAACCTATGAGATTTCTGATTACTCTGCATCCTTCTTAACATTTGATTTTGTCAGTGTTTCATTTTAACCATTCTGATAGATGTGTAATGGCATTTCTTTGTGACTTTAATTTGCATTTACCTAATGACTAACTCACCTAGAGCCGGACATCTTGGAATGTGAAGTCAAGTGGGCCTTAGAAAGCATCACTACCAACAAAGCTAGTGGAGCTGATGCAATTCCAGTTGAGCTATTTCAAATCCTGAAAGATGATGCTGTGAAAGTGCTGCACTCAATATGCCAGCAAATTTGGAAAACTCAGCAGTGGCCACAGGACTGGAAAAGGTCAGTCTTCATTCCAATCCCTAAGGAAGGCAATGCCAAAGAATGCTCAAACTATCGCACAATTGCACTCATCTCACACGCTAGTAAAGTCATGCTCAAAATTCTCCAAGCCAGGCTTCAGCAATATGTGAACCGTGAACTTCCAGATGTTCAAGCTGGTTTTAGAAAAGGCAGAGGAACCAGAGCTCAAATTGCCAACATCCGCTGGATCATGGAAAAAGCAAGAGAGTTCCAGAAAAACATCTATTTCTGCTTTATTGAGTATGCCAAAGCCTTTGACTGTGTGGATTACAAACTGTAGAAAATTCTGAAAGAGATGGGAATACCAGACCACCTGACCTGCCTCTTGAGAAACCTGTATGCAGGTCAGGAAGCAACAGTTAGAACTGGACATGGAACAACAGACTGGTTCCAAATAGGAAAAGGAGTATGTCAAGTCTGTGTATTGTCACCCTGCTTATTTAACTTATATGCAGAGTACATCATGAGGAACGCTGGGCTGGAAGAAGCATAAGCCGGAATCAAGATTGCCGGGAGAAATACCAATAACCTCAGATATGCCGATGACACCACCCTTATGGCAGAAAGTGAAGAGGAACTAAAAAGTCTCTTGATGAAAGTGAAAGAGGAGAGTGAAATAGTTGGCTTAAAGCTCAACATTCAGAAAAGTAAGATCATGGCATCTGGTCCCATCACTTCCTGGGAAATAGATGGGGAAACAGTGGAAACAGTGTCAGTCTTTATTTTTTTGGGCTCCAAAATCACTGCGGATGCTGATTGCAGCCATGAAATTAAAAGACGCTTACTCCTTGGAAGGAAAGTTATGACCAACCTAGATAGCATATTAAAAGGCAGAGGCATTACTTTGTCAACCAAGGTCCATCTAGTCAAGGCTATGGTTTTTCCCGTAGTCATGTATGGATGTGAGAGTTGGACTGTGAAGAAAGGTGATCACCGAAGAATTGATGCTTTTGAACTGTGGTGCTGGAGAAGACTCTTGAGAGTCCCTTGGACTGCAAGGAGATCCAACCAGTCCATTCTAAAGGAGACCAGCCCTGGGTGTTCATTGGAAGAACTGATGCTAAAGCTGAAACTCCAATACTTTGGCCAATTCATGCGACAAGTTGACTCACTGGTAAAGACTCTGATGCTGGGAGGGATTGGGGGTGGGAGGAGAAGGGGATGACAGAGAATGAGATGGCTGGATGGCATCACTGATTCGATGGATGTGAGTTTGAGTGAACTCCGGGAGCTGGTGATGGACAGGGAGGCCTGGCGTGCTGTGATTCATGGGGTCGCAAAGAGTCAGACACGACTGAGCGACTGAACTGAACTGAACTGAATGACTAACGATGTTGTTGGAGAAGGCAATGGCACCCCACTCCAGTACTTTTGCCTGGAAAATCCCATGGTCGGAGGAGCCTGGTGGCTGCAGTCCATGGGGTTGCTAAGAGTCAGACACAACTGAGTGACTTCACTTTCACTTTTCACTTTCATGCATTGGAGAATGAAATGGCAACCCACTCCAGTGTTCTTGCCTGGAGAATCCCAGAGATGGGGGAGCCTGGTGGGCTGCTCTTTATGTGGTCGCATAGAGTCGGACACGATTGAAGTGACTTAGCAGCAGCAGCAACGATGTTGTACATGTTCTCATGTCTTTCTTTGTGTATTGTCTTTGGTGACATGTACAGGTGTTGAAGTCTTTGTCCATTCTCTAATAATTGGTATTTTAAAAGTTTTTGGAAGGTAAATGAAAGTTCTTCATTTCTTTTAAATTCAGGACCACTATACAGCATAATTCATCCTCATTTACAGGAATTCTTGCAAATGGAGCACTCTTAACCCACATGTAACTTTCCATCTTAGTGACATTTTTAGGAATGTTAAGAATGTGAAGTTGCTCAGTTGTGTTTGACTCTTTGCGACCCCATTGACTGTAGCCTGCCAGGCTCCTCTGTCCATGGGATTTCCCAGGCAAGAATACTGGAGTGAATTGCCATTTCCTTCTCCAAGGGAATCTTCCCGACCGAGGGGTCAAAACGGTTCTCCCACACTGCAGGCAGACTCTTTACCATCTGAGCCACCAGGGAAGCCCTGGTGTTAAAGACAACAATGAATGAAATCGATGTCCTATGAGTTTAAGAAGACAATTAATTCAAATATTTATTGATTTTGTTTTGTTCAGTTTGCTTTTATGTTTCCCATCATCAAACTGTGTGGTTTTTAATTTTTTCTTCCAGTGACGGGACATTTTCGGAGTCTTCTAGAAAATCTACTGGCGCAGTGTTGTACTGGCGCCCCCGAGCGTCCAAACTGGGAAATACGCTCTGTGAGCGTGTAGATCATCCCCTACATAGTGCGGCTGAAAAGTCACCCTACAGCCATGGTGAATGCATGTGAGAGTTGGGACTATAAAGAAAGCAGAGCGCCGAAGAATTGATGCTTTTGAACTGCGGTGTTGGAGAAGACTCTTGAGAGTCCCTTGGCCTGCAAGGAGATCCAACCAGTCAGTCCTAAAGGAAATCAGTCCTGAGTTTTCATTGGATGGAATGATGCTGAGGCTGAAACTCCAATACTTTGGCCACCTAATGGGAAGAACTGACTCATTGGAAAAGACCCTGATGCTAGGAAAGATTGAAGGCGGGAGGAGAAGGGTTCAACAGAGGATGAGATGGTTGGTTGACATCACCGGCTGGATGGACATGAGTTTGAGCAAGCTCCAGTAATTGGTGATGGACAGGGAAGTCTGGTGTGCTGCAGTCCGTGGGGTCGCAAAGAGTCGGACATGACTGAGCGACTGAACTGAACTGAACAGCCTTGATGACCTCCCAGTTCCCCTACTCTTCTCACAGTTGTCCTGTCTCCATGAAACCCAAAGTCTAACTAGAAGCAAGTGTCCTTCCTTCCCAATACAACATTCCTTTCACACCCCTTTCTGCCTTTGTGCCTGATGTGCCCTCTTCATTTTTTATTTAATTTCTAAACTACCTAGATGTCATCAGTATATGAGAAACCACACAAATTTGGAGTGAACAATCAGACAAGTTTTGATGTACGATTACATCTATTAAATGATCATTTAAAAATAATAATTGCTTAAAATAATAATGCGATAGATAACATATAAATAATATAAAATTAAAATAATTGCAAACTCATAGAAGATTTGCAAGAATATTACCCAGAACATCTCTGCTTTTTTCCCCCCAGTTTCACCAGTTGTTAGTCTTTTTATCCCTGCTTTTTCAAGTTGCTCCTTCTCACACTATATATATACATACACATGTAATAGGGAAAGTTTCAGATATAATACCTCTTAATCCCTAAATACTTTTACTGTGTATTTCCTAAGAACAAGAGTATTCTCCTGAAAACTACAATAAATTCATCAAGTACAGAAAATTAATCATTGACACAGTTTTATTTTCTAATAGATAATCTAGACTTCAGTGTCTCCAGCTGTCTCCCAAATGTCTATAATTTATAGCAATATTTTTTTCTCATTGATCCACATCCAGGTGCATCTAACTGTCATGTTTCTTTCATCTCCTTTCATCTGAACCTTTTCTTGGTTCCTCAACTTTTCTTGGTCTTTCATGACACTGAACATTTAAAAATATTTTTAATTTTTTATTATAAAATTTTTAATGGATACAAACATTGAGAGAGTTTAACAATGAACTTTAATATGTTTATCACTCAAATTCAACAGCTCTCAAAATTTTAAGAACACTTTTGATTACATTTGGACCCATCTGGACAATCCAGGATAGTCTCCTTATTTTAAGTTCAGCTGGTTAGCAAACAATCCCATCTGCAGTCTTAATTCCTCTTTGAACCTAGCTCAGGGTTTGAGGATTACAATGTGGGCCTCTTGGAGGAGGGTGGTTATTCTGCTTATCCAAGACTCAGAGACTCAATAGATTCTGATACCGTGCTACTTTTTAATTTAAAACGTCACCCCCAAACTCATTCCTGAAATACAGAAACCAAATAGGTATGGCTAGCAAGAGATATTTTACTGAAGTGTCTGATCTGGAAAAAGATGGTTTCACATCAAAATAGCCATAAACTTCTGCTAATAAATATAGAATCTGGGGGAATATGACTGGGGAACAATTCTAAACGTTCTATATCAAGGAAGAGAAAATAATGTTGGATAAATCTGCATTTATTTATATGAATGCAGTTATCAGAACCACTTCATGGATTACAGCCTTGTCATGGCAAAGGGGCTTGCATTAACTCAAGTGGAGCTATGAGCCAGGCCGTGCAGGACTGCTCAAGATGGACAGGTCACAGTGAAGCGTTGTGACAAGACTTGGTCCACTGGAGAAGGAAATGGCAACCTGATGCTTTTGAATTGTGGTTCTGGAGAAGACCCTTGAGAGTCCCTTGGATTGCAAGGAGATCAAATCAGTCAATCCTAAAGGAAATCAACCCTGAATATTCATTGGAAGGACTGATGCTGAAGCTCCAATACTTTAGCCGGCTGACTTGTTAGAAAAGACCCAGATGCTAGGAAAGATTGAAGGCAAAAGGAGAAGGGAGTGGCAGATGATGAGATGGTTGGATAACATCACCGACTCAATGGACATGAATATGAGCAAACTCCAGGAGATAGTGGAGGACAGAGGAGCCTGGTGTGCTGCAGTCCATGGGGTCACAAAGAGTTGGATACAAAGAGTTGGATAGTGACTGAACAACAATAGCAACAACACTTATCAGAAACCTTGAGTTCAAGTAGCCAAGAATTTTCTAATAGTTTGGGCAACAGAAACTTGGATACCACTGTGATGTACATTTAATAAGACTGAAATTCAGGAACTTGATATGACATAAAGGTAAAAATCAAAGAGCATAGGGAAACAGGAAAGTCAAAGTATATTTATTATGTGCAATTCTTCCACTTCTCATCATTACCCTAAACCCCCAAGAGGTTTCAGAGAACACCCCCTCCATTAGGAATTGAGAAATGCCTTGGTAATGATGGCATGAGCATCTTTGAAAAATTCTATAGGCTGGGAGTATCAGTTCAGTTCAGTTCAGTTGCTCAGTTGTGTCCGACTCTTTGCAACCCCATGAATCACAGCACGCCAGGCCTCCCTGTCCATCACCAATTCCCGGAGTTCACTCAAACTCACGTCCATTGAGTTGGTGATGCCATCCAGCCATCTCATTCTCTGTTGTCCCCTTCTCCTCCTGCCCCCAATTCTTCCCAGCATCAGAGTCTTTTCCAGTGAGTCAACTCGTCGCATGAGGTGGCCAAAGTATTGCTGTTTCAGCTTTAGCATCAGTCCTTCCAATGAACACCCAGGATTGATCTCCTTTAGAATGGACTGGTTGGATCTCCTTGCAGTCCAGGGAACTCTCAAGAGTCTTCTCCAGCACCACAGTTCAAAAGCATCAATTCTTCGGTGATCAGCTTTCTTCACAGTCCAACTCTCACATCCATACATGACCACGGGAAAAACCATAGCCTTGACTAGACGGACCTTGGTTGGCAAAGTAATGTCTCTGCTTTTTAATATGCTATCTAAGTTGGTCATAACTTTCCTTCCAAGGAGTAAGCGTCTTTTAATTTCATGGCTGCAGTCAGCATCCGCAGTGATTTTGGAGCCCCCAAAAATAAAGTCTGACACTGTTTCCACTGTTTTTCCATCTATTTCCCATGAAGTGATGGGACCAGATGCCATGATCTTTGTTTTCTGAATGTTGAGCTTCAAGCCAAACTTTTCACTCTCCTCTTTCACTTTCATCAAGAGGCATTTTAGTTCCTCTTCACTTTCTGCCGTAAGGGTGGTGTCATCTGCATATCTGAGGTTATTGATATTTCTCCTGGAAATCTTGATTCCAGCTTGTGCTTCTTCCAGCCCAGCATTCCTCATGATGTACTCTGTATATAAGTTAAATAAGCAGGGTGACAATATACAGCCTTGACGTACTCCTTTTCCTATTTGGAACCAGTCTGTTGTTCCATGTCCAGTTCTAACTGTTGCTTCCTGACCTGCATACAGGTTTCTCAAGAGGCAGGTCAGGTGGTCTGGTATTCCCATCTCTTTCAGAATTTTCCATAGTTTATTGTGATCCACACAGTCAAAGGCTTTGGCATAGTCAATGAAGCAGAAATAGATACTTTCATTGAAAAAGGATTATTGATTTTAATGCCATATTAATATTTAATACATTAATTAATAATGCTGTAAAAATATAAAATTTCCTCCACATAGAATACATTTAGAACTGCATTAGGCAGTGTCATAATTTTTGCATCAGCCATCAAACATAATTTAGATGACTCATGGAGAGAAGGAAAGTATATTTATTTACTCATATTATTTTTGAGGTTCCATATTATTTTTTATTTTTTTTCCTTTAAATAAATCATTTCCTGGGACTTCTCTGGTGGTCCAGTGGTTAAGAATTTGCCTTCCAGTGCAGGGGACATGGGTTTGATCCCTTGTTGGGGAATTAAGAGCCCATATGCTGTGGGGCAACTAGGCCTCTGGACTGCAGCTAGAGAGAGAGGTCGGGTGTTGCAGGGAAGACCCAGTGCAGCCAACCCCTCTGAGTCCCCCAAAACCTAACTTACTTAGTTTGTTCATCTACACATTTTCTTTTTTTTAAAAATGTATCTTTAAATTTATTTTTGGCCACAGTAGGTCTTTGTTGCTGCACATGGGCCTTCTCTAGCTGTGGTGCACATTGCTGGGGGCTTCTCTTGTTGCAGAAGGTTCTAGGGTGCTCGGACCTTAGTAGTTGCAGCATGTGGGCCCAGTAGTTGTGGCATGTGGGCTTACTCCCCGAGGTGTGTGGGATCTTCTTGGACCAGGGATCGAACTCATGTCTCCTGCATTGGCAGGCACATTCTTAACCACTAGGTCACCAGAGAAGTCCTACACATTTTCTAATTTTCTTTTCTCTAGGCTGGGGAAGCAGGGAACAATAGCCATCGTAATATTGCTATAGTTTATTGTGCATTTTATGTGAGCTAAACAGTGTTAGGGACTTTTACATCTGATCTCTAACTTTGGAGCTTTTATACAAATGCACACAAACGAGGAGAAAGGAAGCTCTAGGAATATCAGTAACTTAAGAAAACTACAATGATTAGAATCATAGTTAAAGTTAAGAATTGATGCCCTAAGTGAAACTTGGGAATTCTATCTATAAAAAGTTTGCACGATTCTCATTACAAAGACCTTGCAGCATCTCTTTTTGAAAGTATAGTTGATTTACAATGTTGTGCTAATTTCTGCTGTGTAACAAAGTGATCCAGTTATACATGGATGTATATACATCCCTTTTTATATTCTTTTCCTTTGTGGTTTATCTCAAGATATTGAATATAGTTCCCTGTGCTAAACAATAGTATCTTTGTTTATCCATTATATATGTAATAATTTGCATCTGCTAACCCTTAACTCCCAGTCTGTCCCTCCTCTCCATCCCCCTTGGCAATCACAAATCTTTTCTCTGTATCTGTGAGTCTGTTTTGTAGATAGGTTCATTTGTGTCATGTTTTAGATTCCTCATAAAAGTGATGTCTCATGACATTTGTCTTTCTCTTTCTGACTTACTTCATTTAGTGTGATAATCTTTGGTTCCATCCATGATTGCTACAAATGGCATTATTTCGTTACTTTTTAGGCCTGAGTAGGAGAAGGCAATGGCAAGCCACTCCAGTACTCTTGCCTAGAAAATCCCATAGATGGAGGAGCCTGGTAGGCTGCAGTCCGTGGGGTCGCTAAGGGTCGGACACGACTGAGCGACTTCACTTTCACTTTTCACTTTCACACATTGGAGAAGGAAATGGCAACCCACTCCAGTGTTCTTGCCTGGAGAATCCCAGGGACGGGGGAGCCTGGTGGGCTTCTGTCTATGGGGTCACACAGAGTCGGACACGACTGAAGTGACTTAGCAGCAGCAGCAGTATTCTGTTCTACGAATGTACCACCTCTTCTTTATCCATTCATCTGTTGATGGATATTTAGATTTCTTCCGTGTCTTGGCTATTGTGAACAGTGCTGCTGTGAACATGGGTGTGTGTGTATTTTTTTGAGTCATAATTTTGTCCAGATACATGCTGAGGAGTGGGATTGCTGGGTCATATGGTAATTCGTTTAGCTTTTTGAGGCGACTCCATGCAGTTTTCCACAGTGGAGGAGCATCTGTCTTAAACCTGAGCAGTATTTTATTTTTTCATTTTTGCTGGGTGCAAACAAGTGGGGTCGCTACTCTTTGATGAGCGTACTCAGATAAAGTACTCTTTGTCTAAACGTATCTCTGTGGATACTCATGTTCAGCATGCACAAATAAGCGTGTATTTTCCTTCGTGTTCAGAGAACTTTCTTTCTATATCCTTTTAGAACAGATCTGCCAGAGATAAATTTTCTTAGTTTTCCTCCATCTGAGAATGTCTTCATTTCCCTTTCATTTCTGAAGGATATTTTGTTGAACTGGCAATTCTTTTCTCTCCGCATCTGAACGAATACTGTGCCATTTCCTTCTGGCTTCATGGTTTCTGATGAATAATCCACTGTCACTCATTGCTTTTACCCTGTAGATAAGGCATAATTATTCTGACTAGTCTCAAGATTTTTTTGTTTATCTGTAGTTCCCAGAAATTTAATTGTGATGTATCTTGGCTTGGATTCCGTTCCGTTCCGTTCAGTCGCTCAGTCGTGTCCGACTCTTTGCGACCCCGTGGACTGTAGCCTACCACGCTTCTCCATCCATGGGATTCTCCAGGCAAGAATACTGGAGTGGGTTACCATTTCCTTCTCCAGGGGATCTTCCCGACCCAGGGATCGAACCCGGGTCTCCCGCATCGGAGGCAGACGCGTTAACCTCTGAGCCACCTGGCTTGGATTACTATGGATTTATTCTGCTTGGGGTTCACTGAGCTTCAATTTCCAGGCTTTCTCTCTTGCCATATTTGGGAAGATGTTAACTGTTATTTCCTCAAGTACTTTTTTTAGTCTTGCTGGACTAAAATTTGGCAGACCCCAGAACTCCTGCTCTTTCTTTATGCTTCCAACTGTTCTACTTCATTCCCCACTTACCTGGCAGGTAAGCCATGATGCCAGGCACTAAGCCAAGGGTAGAACATATTTCTGTTCTTTGGATTTGGAGGTATCTGTTGGGTAGCAAGCTGGGCTGCAGGGAGAATTGGGTCTGGAGGCTTTGAAGGATGGGGAAGTGGGTCTGAGGGCTCTCAGGAAAGAGTTTTAACATTTATACCTCAATCCCTGTATGCCAGGCTTAGCCCCCAAGTGCCTTGTTAGGGATCCAGATGCCAAATAATGTTTGCTCCAAAGGGAACCACTCCTGGATGTAGCAGCTTGGGGAAAGAGAGCAACACCCAGTATTTCTTTCTTTTTCCTTCACCTTCACTTCTGCAAGGACTAGTGTAGTGAGAGACCTCTATCTCCAAGGCACATATCTTGGGGAGAACATGCCTCAAGGGCCCTAGAAATGGCAGAATTTGGTTGGTGCTTCTAGGTTAATGGTGGCAAGTCAATGGTGCTCATCTCTTGCTCAAGATCCCACCATGACTCACATCCCTAGATAGAGCTGCCATAATTTTTTGACACAGATTTTACAAGTAAAAGTATGTGAACCATTTATTTATGCTTACCCATGTATCTCTATTACAGGGGGCAATAGAGAATGAGATGGTTGGATTGCATCACTGAATCAATAGACACAAGTTTGAGCAAACTCTGGGAGATATCAAAGGACTGGGAAGCCTGGTATGCTGCAATCCATGAGTTCGCAAAAAGTAGAACATGACTGAAGCAACTTAGCACACATACACATACATTGTGAAATGATTATTACAAGCAAGTTAAGTAACACAGTCATCACTTCACCTAGCTACCTTTTTTTTTTTTCATGGTGAGAATGCTTAAGACCTGTTCTCTCAGCAAATCACAAGTATAATATAGTAGTACTTACTGCAGTCACGATGCTGTACATTAGATCCCTGGAACTTATTTGTCTTACAACTGAAAGTTACACCTTTTGACCAACATTTCCCCTTTCTTTGCCTTCCAATCTGGCAACCACCATTTCACTCTGTTTCAATAAATTTGGTATTTTTAAGTTTCACAAATGATTATCTTTCTTGTGTTCAGGTTTTTATATGAGTAGGTGCAATGACATTTTTATAAATAGCAAAGCCAACAATGAGTGAAGTTGATATAACATTTCACTTGGTTGTCATTTTTTTTAACATTTATTGATTTCAATTTTGTGGTTTTCCATTTGTGCTTTGGGACAAAACCGCTTCATTTTTTTTTTTTTCATCCCTTGATTGCAATTACATTCAGATTCTCCTGGGAAGCTTTGGAGTAGGGGCAGGCACTGCCCAGCTTTGATTCTTGAGGAAAGAAATAGCTGGGCCTGGCTCAATGCCCAGTGGTGAAATATGCCCCAGAGAGTCTTCCTAAATGACCTAGTGTACTGGATTTTTGAAACACTATCATCCCCAAACCATTTGGAATACACACCACAGAAGAGTTGGGCATCAATGTAAAATGGGGTTGTGCTTAGTCGCTCAGTCATGTCTGACTCTTTGCAACCCTTTGGAGTGTAGCCTTCCAGGCTCCTCTGTCCATGGGATTTTTCAGGCAAAAGTACTGGAGTGGGTTTCCCTTTCCATCCTCCAGGGGAATATTCCTGACTTGACTCAGGGATTGAATTTGCGTCTCCTGTGTCTCCTGCATTGCAGGCGGGTTCTTTACCAGTTGTGCTATCAGGGAAGCCCAAGTGGGATTGAGGAATAAACTTACCTGCTGTGTTTGAAAGATGCCTCAGTGATGGTATCAACCACTGCTCCTGCCACCTTAGCCTCACTCCCTCCCTGTGAAGCTCCAGACACTTTGAACGGAGACTTTGTTCAAGCACCAATGTGTTATTTCATTTTATGGTTCTTTGTCTTTGACATGCCATTCCTAGTGTCTTTTCCTCCATCTTTTAATTTTTTGAGGTATCATTTATATATAGTAAAATGCACCGAACTTAAGCTTGATAAAATTAGACAAATGTATTTATCTATGTTATCACCCAAATCAAGATATAGAACATCCCAATTGCCCCAGAAGCCTCTCTTGCCTTCTTTCCAGTCAAGCCCATCCTACCATCCCCAGAACAACCATTATTATGATTTTTACCATTGTAGATCAGAATTTTGCTTTTTTTGGGATACTTAATAAATTGAATGGTTGTGTACCCTTTTGCGTCTGGTTTCTTTCAAAGTCTAGCCACTTTGTTGAAAAGAGTTTCCTTTCCCTTAACTACAGAGCTTTTGTGGAAGACCAATTGACTGTACATGCAGGGGGCTATCTCTGGATTCTCTATTCTATTTTTTAAATTTATTTGTTTATTCATTTGACTGTGCTGGGTCTTAGATGTGATATGCGGGATCTTTCATTGCAGCATGGGGAATCTAGTTCCCTGACTGAGGAGAGCAGAGTCTTAGCCACTGGACCACCAGAAAAGTCCTTCTACTCTGTTCTTGAATATATTTGTCCATTCTAATATTTGTGAGAAAGCGTCTTAACTTTTGTAAATTTGTAGTAAGCCTGGAAATTAAGTAATGTGAGTGCTCCAACTTCATCCCTTTCAAGATTGCCTTATTTTATTCACGGTCATTGAAATTTCTATAAAAATTTTAGGTTCAGTTTATGAATTTCTATTAAAATCCTGGTGGGAATTAAGTTGGGGGTTGCTTTGGCTGTATGAATTAATTTTGAGAGGATTTTCATTTTTAACCACTTTGAGTCTTCTTATATAGGAAATGGTGTATCTCCTCATTTATTTTTAAAATAGTTTATTCAAAAGAGCTTAGCAGTTTTCAATGTAGTGGTCTTGCATATATTTCATTAGATTTATTGCTGGTATTTTATATTTTTGATGTTAAGTAGTATTGTTTTTAAGATGTCATATTGTGTCTTTTGATAAAGATTTTTTCCCCTATTGTTTACTGCCAGAAGAGGACACACAATTGATGTTTTAATAGATTAACCTTGTCTCCTTGTTGTTCAGTAGCTAAGTAGTGTCCAACTTCTTGAGACCCCATGGACTGCAGCAAGCCAGGCTTCCTTGTCTCCTACAACTTTGCCGTATTCACTTATTAGTTTCCGTAGCTTGTAGATTTTTTTTGGGGGGGGTTTCTATGTACACAATCAGGTTGTCTGCAAACAAAAGCAGTTTAATTTTTTAATCACTTTATTTCTTTTTCTGCCTAGAACCTCCAGAACAATGTTAAATATAAATGAGAGCAGACATTCTTTCCTCCCCAATCTAAAGAGGAAATAATTCAGTTTTTCACATTAAGTTTGATGTTAGATATGTTTTTTAAAAAATCTATCCTTTATCAGATTTAAGAAGTTCCCTGCTATTCCTGGTTTGAGAATTGTTTTTGCTTTGTTTTTAAAGAGGAGTGGGTATTGAATTTTGTCGCATGCTTTTCCTACATCTATGAGATAATAACACGTGTTTCTCATTTATTCTCTCCATGTGCTGAATTATAGTGATTGATTTCCAAATATTAAACCATACTTTCATTCTTGAAATAAACCTCACATGGCTATGGTGTATTAACCTTTTAATATAGGCCTGGATTGTGTTTGTAGTTATTTAAAATTTCATCTATGCTTATGTGAATATTGAGTTTACAATTTTATTTTCCTGCAGTGTCCTTGTCAGCTTTTAGTATCAGGGTTTTTCTGGTTTCATAAAATGAGTTAGTGTGTGTCCCCATTTTTTTTTAATCTTCCCTGGATGCATTTGTGTAAGATTGGTATTATTTCTTCCTAATATTTTTGGAAGCATATAGAGCAATTCAAGTTTTCTATATCTTATTGTCAGTTTTAAAAAAACTTTTAAATAACTTTTACCAAAAACATACAGATGGCCAATAGGCACCTGAAAAGATGCTAAACATCACTAACTATTAGAGAAATGCAAATCAAGATTACGGCTAGGTACCACTTCATGCTAGTTAGAATGGTCATCATTAAAAATCCTACAAATAACAAACACGAGAGAGGTTGTGGAAAAAGAACACTAATTGGATCCCAATGGTCATAGCTGCACTATTTACACTAGCCAAGATGTGGATGCAACTTAAATGTCCATTGACAGAAGAATGGATAAAGTGGTATATATACACAGCGGAATATTATTCAACCATAAAAAGAATGAAATCATACCATCTGCAGCTACACAGATGAACCTAGAGATTATTATACTAAGTGAAGTAAGTCAGAAAGAGAAAAATAAATACCATATAATGTCACTTATATGTGAGATCTAAAATATGACACAAATGAAATTATTTATGAGAGAGAAACAGACTTATAGACATAGAAAACAAAGGCTACCAAAGGAGAAAGGAGGTGGAGGAGAGATAAATTAGGAGTTTGGGGATTAACAGAGGCAAACTACTATATATAAAGTAGATAAACAGCAAGCTCCTAAATATTCACAAATCAATCAATGTGATATACCATATTAACAAATCGAAAGATAAAAATCGTATGATTATCTCAATAGATGCAGAGAAAGCCTTTGACAAGATTCAACACCCATTTATGACAAAAACTCTCCAGAAAGCAGAAAGAAGAACATACCTCAACGTAATAAAAGACTAAAACACTTTCTAACATCATACACATATATATGACAAACCCACAGCAAATGTTATCCTCAATGGTAATAGATTGAAAGCATTTCCTCTAAAATCAGGAACAAGACAAGTGTGCCTACTTTCACCACTACCATTAGACATAGTTTTGGAAGTTCTAGCCACAGAAATCAGAGAAGAAAAAGAAATAAAAGGAATCCAGATTGGAAAAGAAAAAATTAAACTCTCACTGTTTGCAGATGACATGATCTGCACAGAAAAGCCTAAAGACATCACTAGAAAATTACTAGAGCTAATCAATGAATATAGTAAAGTTGAAGGATATAAAATTAATACACGGTGCTCACTTCGGCAGTACATATACTAAAATTGGAACGATACGGAGAAGATTAGCATGGCCCTTGTGCAAGGATGGCACACAAATTCGCGAAGCGTTCCATATTTTTTTTTAAAGATTGAAACTAAAACACTTTCTAACATCATACACAAAAACAAACTCAAAATGGATTAAAGATCTAAACATAAGACCAGAAACTATAAAACTCCTAGAGGAAAGCATAGGCAAAACATTCTCTGACATAAATCACAGCAGGATCCTCCATGACCCACCTCCCAGAATATTGGAAATAAAAGCAAAAATAAATAAATGGGACCTAATTAAAATTAAAAGCTTGTGCACAACAAAAGAAACTATAAGCAAGGTGAAAAGACAGCCTTCAGAATGGGAGAAATTAATAGCAAATGAAGCAACTGACAAATAATTAATCTCCAAAATATACAACTCCTGCAACTCAATTCCAGAAAAATAAACAACCCAATCAAAAAATGGGCCAAAGAACTAAACAGACACTTCTCCAAAGAAGGCATACAGATGGCTAACAAACACATGAAAATATGCTCAACATCACTCATTATCAGAGAAACGCAAATCAAAACCACAATGAGGTGTGGTTCACTCCAGTCAGAATGGCTGCTATCCAAAAGTCTACAAACAATAAATGCTGGAGAGGGTGTGGAGAAAAGCGAACTCTGTTACACTGTTGGTGGAAGTGCAAACTAGTACAGCCACTATGGAGAACAGTGTGCAGATTCCTTAAAAAACTGGAAATAGAACTGCCATATGACCCAGCAATCGCATTCCTGGGCATACACACCAATGAAACCGGAATTGAAAGAGACACGTGTACCCCAATGTTCATCGCAGCACTGTTTATAATAGCCAGGACATGGAAGCAACCTAGATGTCCATCTGCAGATGAATGGAAAAGAAAGCTGTGGTACATTTACACAATGGAGTATTACTCAGCCATTAAGAAGAATACATTTGAATCAGTTCTAATGAGATGGATGAAACTAGAGCCTATTATACAGAGTGAAGTAAGCCAGAAAGAAAAACACCAATACAGTATACTAATGCATATATATGGAATTTAGAAAGATGGTAATGATAACCCTGTATGTGAGACAGCAAAAGAGACACAGATGTATAGAACAGTCTTTTGGACTCTGTGGGAGAGGGCGAGGGTGGGATGATTTGGGAGAATGGCATTGAAACATGTGAAATATCATACGTAAAATATCATATGTAAAATATCATATGTGAAATGAATCGCCAGTCCAGGTTCAATGCTTGATACAGGATGCTCGGGGCTGGTGCACTGGGATGACCCAGAGGGATGATATGGGGAAGAAGGTGGGAGGGGGGTTCAAGATGGGGAACACATGTACACCCGGGGCAGATTCATGTCAGTGTATGTCAAAACCAAAACAATAATGTAAAGTTAAAAGAAAAAAATTAAAATTAATACACAGAAATCCCTTGCATTCCTGTACACTAACAATGATAAAGCAGAAAGAGAAATTAAGGAAACAATCCAATTCACCATTGCAATGAAAATAATAAAGTACTTAAGGATAAATTTACCAAAAGAAACAAAAGACCTATATATAGAAAACTATAAAACACTGATGAAAGAAACCAAAGAGGACACAAATAGATGGAGAAACATACCATGTTTGTGGATTGAAAGGATCAATATAGTGAAAATGAGTATACTACCCAAAGCAATCTATAGATTGAAAGAACTCCCTATCAAGCTATCAATGGTATTTTTCACAGAACTAGAACAAATAATTTCACAATTTGTGTGGAAACACAAAAAAGCTTGAATAACCAAAGCAATCTTGAGAAAGAAGAATGGAACTGGAAGGATTAACCTGCCTGACTTCAGACTATGTTACAGTCGTCAAGACAGTATGGTACTGGCACAAAGATAGAACTATAGATGAATGTAATAAATAGGAAGCCGAGAGATAAATCCACACACCTATGGACACCTTATCTTTGACCAAGGAGGCAAAAATATACAATGGAGGAAAGACAATCTCTTTAACAAGTGGTGCTGGGAAAACTAGTCAATCACCTGTAAAAGAATGAAACTAGAACACTTTCTAACACTGTACACAAAAATAAACTCAAAATTGATTAGAGATCTAAATGCCAGACCAGAAACTATAAAACTCTAAGGGGAAAACATTGGCAGAACACTCTCTGACATAAATGACAACAGGATCCTCTATGACCCACCTCCCACAGTAATGTAAATAAAAACAAAAATAAACAAATGGAATCTAATTAAACTTAAAAGCTTTTGCACAACAAAGGAAACTATAAGAAAGGTGAAAAGACAGCCTTCAGAATGGGAGAAAACAACAGCAAATGAGAAAAGTGACAAATAATTAATCTCAAAAATATACAAGCAACTTCTGCAGCTCAATTCCAGAAAAATAAACGACTCAGTTAAAAAGTGGGCCAAAGAACTAAACAGACATTTCTCCAAAGAAGACTTAGAGATGTCTAGATAACACATGGAAAGATGCTCAACATCACTCATTATCAGAGAAATGCAAATCAAAACCACAATGAGATACCATTTCACACCAGTCAGAATGGCTGACATCAAAAAGTCTCCAAACAATAAATGCTGGAAAGGGTGTGGAGAAAAGGGAACCCTCTTACACTGTTGGTGGGAATGCAAACTTGTACAGCTTTATGGAGAACAGTGTGGAGACTCCTTAAAAAATTGGAGCTAGAACTACTATACAACCCAGCAATCCCACTGCTGGGCATACAGTTGGAGGAAACCAGAACTGAAAGGTACACGGGTACCCCAATGTTCATCGCAGCACTGTATACAATAGCCAGGACATGGAAGCAACCTAGATGTCCATCTGCAGACGAATGGATAAGGAAGTTGTGTACATATACACAATGGAGTATTATTCAGCCATTAAAAAGAACACATGTGAGTCAGTTTTAATGAGTTGGATGAAACTGGAGCCTATTATACACAGTGAAGTAAGTCAGAAAGAGAAACACCAATACAGTATATTAATGCATATATATGAAATTAAGAAAGACAATAACGACAACCCTATATGCAAGGCAGCAAAAGAGACCCAGATGTAAAGGACAGAGTTTTGGACTATGTGGGAAAAGGCGAGAATGGGACAATGTGAGAGAATAGCATTGAAACATGTATATTACCGTATGTAAAATAGATGACCAGTCCTAGTTCAATGCATGAAACAGGGCACTTAAAACCGGTGGTCTGGGACAACCCAGAGGGATGGGGTGGGGAGGGAGGTGGGAAGGGGTTCAGAATGGTGGGACACATGTACACCCATGACTAATTCATGTTGATTTATGGCAAAAACCACCACAATATTGTAAAGTAATTGCCTCAAGTTAAAATAAATAAATTAAAAAACCCAAGGTCCTGTGTGTATAGCACAGGAAACTATACTCAAGATCTTGTAATAAATTATAACTGAAAATATTCTGAGTTATATGTATATTGGGTTGGCCAAAAATTTAATTTGAGTTTTCCTATAACATCTTATGGGAAAACAGGAATGACTTTTTTTGGTCAAAGAAGTTTAATATGTATATATAATTTTGTTGCATACCAAAAACTAACACAACATTGTAAATCAACTATACTTCAATATTAAATAAATAAAATTTATCTACTTAACGTTATTAGAAGAAATTTGTTAATAATACATGGTTTATGTCTGGAGGAGCTGTAATGATGGCCTCTCTTTCATTACTGGTATTGGTAATTTGTGTTTTCTCTTTCTTTTTTTCTTGGTCAGTATATTGTTGAGTTATTTATCTTATTACTCTTTTAAAGAAACCATTTTTTAGCTTTATAAATTTTCTCTATTGTTTGCCTCCCACATACTTTATTGATTTATGCGCTTATCTTTATTTTTTACTGCCTCTATTTACCTTATGGAGTAGGAAATGGCAACTTCACTCCGGTATTCTTGCCAGGAAATCCCATGGGCAGAGGAGCCTGGAGGGCTACAGTCCATGGGGCTGTAGGATACTGAGCACACACTCTTACTATAAGTTTAACTTGATATATTTTTTTAAAAATATAGACACTTAGATCAATGTTTTTAAATCTTCCTTATTTTTCCATGCATCTATCCAAAGCTATAAATTCATACCTAAGCTCTACTTCAATGAGCATCTCATACATCTTGATATATTGTTTTCATTATAATTAAATTAAAAATTATTTTTCATGTGATTCTTTTTCTGCCCCATGGGTTGTTGTTTTTGTTTTTAAAGGTATTCATTTATTTGACTGTGTCAGGACTTAATTGTGGCATGCAGGATCTTTCCTTGTGGTGCACAGCCTCTCTAGTTGTGGCGTGCAGGTTTAGTTGTTATGTGGGATGTGGGGTCATAGTTCCACACCAGGAATTGAACACATGTCCCCTGCATTGCAAGGCGGATTCTTAACCACTGGACCACTGGGGAAGTCCCTATTTTGCTTTTAGGCAATGTGTTATTTAATTTCCACAGATTTGGAGATTTTTCTAATTAACCATTTGATTAATTTACTTATGTCATAGAGATTAAACTGGGAGTTATCTCAGTCATTTGGAATTCATTGAGACTTGATTTGTGACCCTTCATATGGATCTATTTTACTAAATATTGATGTAACCTGCAAAAAAAAATAGGCATTATGTTGAACATGTTGCTCTCTGCTTTCTATTTGTATTATCTGTTATTATTTCCTTTTATGCCTTTTTCGATTAATTAAACATCTTTAAAATTTTCTATTTATCTCCTCTTTTACGTTTTTAGGTACATCTCTTGGATTTATTTTTTGAAGTGATTGCTATGGTGAATTCAATAGGTATTCTTCATTTATCACATTTGTCCTTAGATTATTTTTATGCCACATATTGTGTGCTTAGTCACTAAGCCATGTCTGACTCTTTGTGACCCCATGGACTGTAGCCCCCCAGGCTCCTCTGTCCTGGGATTTTTTCAGGTAAGAATACTGGAGAGGGTTGCTGTTTCCTACTCTATGGAATTTTCACTGTCCAAAAATCAAATCCATGTCTCTTGCATCTCCAGCTTTGGCAGGTGGATTCTTTACCACTGCGCCACCTGGGAACCCATACCACGTACTGCATACAGTTAATAACTTAAACTATGTTTTTGCAACCATCTATGTTGCTGCAAAATTTCACTTTTTTAAAAGATATCTGAGTAGTATTGTATGTATATACCATATATTTCAGTTTCAGTTTCATTGCTTACTCGTATCCGACTCTTTGTGACCCCATGGACTACAGCACGCCAGGCTTCCCTGTCCATCACCAACTCCTGGAGCTTGCTCAAATTCATGTCCAACGAGTTGGTGATGCCATCCAACCATCTCATCCTCTGTCATCCCCTTCTCCTCCTGCCTTCAATCTTTCCCACCATCAGGGTCTTTTCTAAGGAGTCAGTTCTTCTCATCAGGTGGCCAAAGTATTGGAGTTTCAGCTTCAGCATCAGTTCTTCCAATGAATATTCAGGGTTGATTTTCTTTTGGATTGACTGGTTTGATCTCCTTGCAGTCCAAGGGACTCTCAAGAGTCTTGTTTCACACCACATTTCAAAAGCATCAGTTCTTCGGCACTCAGTTTTCTTTTTGGTCCAACTCTCACATCCATACATTACTACTGGAAAAACCATAGCTTTGACTAGATGGACCTTTGTCAGTAAAGTAATGTCTCTGCTTTTTAATATGCTGTCTAGGTTTGTCAGAGCTTTTCTTCCAGGGAGCAGGAGTCTTTTAATTTCATGGCTGCAGTCACCGTCTGCAGTGATTTTGGAGCCCAAGAAAATAAAGCCTGTCATTGTTTCCTCTTCTATTTGCTGTGAAATAATGGGATCAGATTCCATGATCTTAGTTTTTTGAATGTTGAGTTTTAAGCCAGCTTTTCCACTATCTTTCACTTTCATCAAGAGGCTCTTTAGTTCCTCTTTGCTTTCTGCCGCATTGGTTCATCCATTTGTTGTTGGACACTTAGGTTGTCTCTTTTACCTGTGTTTTAAAATAAGGCTGTGAGATATCTCTGCGCCTTTCATCCTGACTCCAATCTTTCCCCCTACTGCTAAGCAGATGATTCCTTTGATCTTAGGAAGATTTGGGGTTGCAGGGGATTGGGTTAAAATGATTTCAGATTGCTTTTGGATTCATCTCCACTGTGAGTTTTGTGTCTGCTTTCAGCTCCATTCTCCCTACTCTTTATTCAGTAAAATTTTCTTGGGAGAAAATTGCCAGACTGAGGGACTTATTTCTGTGTTTGAGGTTATCCAAGATTCCAATCAATAGTAACAATCATGACAGCACACATGTTATCTTTAAACTTTGGGAAACTTTCTCCTGTCTCAGCAGAATCTCTCCACGAAACTCCTCCTACTATGAAAGAGGCTGCTAATCTTCGCTCACCTATGAAAAGATTATCCCTCTTGAAGTTTAGTTTATTGAAACTTCTTTGCATCCATTATTTTTGAAAAGCTTTAAATAAATGATAACTTTTTAGTTTATCTAGTTTTTTGTTGTTGTATTGTGGAACTTATAAAATTTTTAGGACTCCATTACTAAACATTGAAATCCATGTTCAAAAGTTTCTCTAATGGTTACAAACTTTGTGTAAACAAGGAAGTGGTAATGATAGAGGAAATAGAGTCACCCTTGAAAGAAAGAATTTCACGGTAGGGATTCACAGTAATAAGTAAGGGCTTCTTATTGTGTCATTATAAAGCTGGGGTGAAGCCATGGTACCTCCAAGATGGGAAGTCATTTCCACAAGCCATTTTGCAAAGAGATCATCAGAGTGTTGGATGAATCTATGAGAATTCCCAACCCCCTAAATGAGTGACCAACCCCGAATTACAAAACGTGCAAGAAGCAATTCCATGAGTGATCACAAATCCAACATATGGAAAAATTCACATTCAAGAGGTAGTGATAATAGATAATCTGAAAATGACTTTTACAGGATGTTCGGGGCTGGTGCACTGGGATGAACCAGAGGGATGGGATGGGGAGGGAGATGGGAGGGGGCTTCAAGATGAGGAACACATGTACACCCAGGGCAGATTCATGTCAATGTATGGCAAAATCAATACAATAATGTAAAGTAATTAGTCTTCAATTAAAATAAATAAATTAAAAAGAACAAGTACATTTAATAGCTTCATAGTGATAAAGAACAAGGTCATATCCATGAAACAAGAATGGTTACTTTTGATAAAAGAACCAGGAATAGGTAATTAAAATGAAAATTCTATGGCATTGAAACATGTATGTTGTCATATGTGAAACGAATCACCAGTTCAGCGTCGATGCATGTTACAGGATGCTCGGGGCTGGTGTGCGGGGATGACCCAGAGGGAGGATAAAGGGAGGAGGGAGGTGGGAGGGGGGTTTAGGAAGGGGAACTCATGTACACCCGGGCGGATTCATGTCAATGTATGGCAAAACCAACCAATATAATATTGTAAAATAATTAGTCTCCAATAAAAAAAAAGAGAGAAAAAAAATGAAAATTCTACAGTGGATTGATGGCAGCAATAGCAAGCCAAGCATAAGAGAGAACTGGCAAGTTGGAAGACCAAAGAGCAATTCTGCTAGGACACAGCATGACAAAATGAAAAATATAAGCAAAGACTTATGGCAGATTACAGGGAAATAGGAAGGCCACATGGGAAAAATTATGCCTCATATTATATCCCCCAAATATATCCTAAAATAATCAGAGTACAGTTGAGGACAATATTCTTATAATATATTGGAGAAGAGAATTTTTAAAGTAAGACATAAAAATAAGTAAAATGATTTATGATTTTGACTCCATTAAAAAAAACCTTCATATGAAAAAGCCCACAAATTTTAAATTCAAAGGCACTTTGAAGAGTATTTTTGCTTAATATATAACATACAAAGATATAAAGAACTTCTACGAATCAGTAAGAACAGCTCTTTAGAGAGTTGATATAAACAGAAAATCCATAGTCAAGGAAATTTGAATGGCCAAAAAACTTATGAAAAGATATCACCCTCACTAGAAATCAGGGACATTGAAAGCAAAACAATCAAGAAATGTAATTTTCTTTCACGAAATTGGCAGAAATTTGAAGTTATTCAAAATGTTGCTGATGTAGTTGGGGAAATGAACACTTATTCATGGGTGACAGGCTCTGCAGGACAATTTGGCAATATTTATTAAAACTAAAAATGCAAGTGCTTTATGATCGACTGATTCATCTTCTAGAAATCTTAATTGTGTGTGAGGAGGAAGAAGAAGAGGAGGGAAGAGATAAGTGATCCAGTGCTTCTAACAAGGTTAACGATGTAGACAAAGGTACAGGAGGAACCTAAACCAGATCTGAAATCAATTTGCCCACTGAATATGGCTTAAAGCCTTTCATTCCTTCTGTCAATACTCATAAGGTGTCTAAGAAATAAAAGCACCCCGCCCCAGGGAACCTTATTCTTTTCTATATTCCCTCCACTACATCTACCACAGTGGAACAGTTCTAAAAAGTATTTTAGGTTTGGGGAGGAATAAACACATCTCGAGTCTATCTCTTTGAAACTTCAAGCCTGTTTCTTGTAACTTCAGGGAAGCTTTAATGGGTCTGGGAGGAGCAGGGGTAGAAATTAAAGGGAAGGGCAGTAGCAAAGACTCTGGCTTCATCTTTCTGGTTTGTAATACTGCATAAAATATTCCCACTCCACCCCACTTATCTGGTCAGTCCTTCATGCAGTAAAACCATTATAAGGGCTCCCAGTCATGCCTCTGACTTTAACTTCAATTAAGACCTCAGAGTGCTCAGCTCAAGGATGACTGTGGCCAGAACATTATTGTCAGAGCACCAGCCCCTCAATTCCATTTTTTTTGGGCTTGGATTTCAAGAGTTGGATTTGATCTATTGCTCACTGTACATAAATGTATAAGAATGGGATAATGTGGAATACTAATACATTGCTGAAACATTTACAAGCTGTGATCCTGTGATCCATCTCTGTTCTTGGGTTGACAATTTTGTAGCAAATTTTTTCTTTGGTTTAAGACAAACAAACAAACCCCTCCTCTTGTTTGAATAATTGGGATCATTAAATCCACAAGAGAAAAAGCGAGTCTTGGAGGAGGAAGGGAGCTGGTCAGATTATGTCTTGAACCACATGGACTGCAAACTAAAAGATGTGCCTCAACTGTAAGGCGGGGTCCCTGGGACAACTGGGCATCCCCCAGGAGGTCATCTCTTTGATCTGAAGCCAGTTCTGTAAAGGATCTTGACCAAAGCCATTTGAACTTCCCGGTTCCTCAGGCTATAGATTAGGGGGTTGAGTGTGGGAGTGATGAGACTGTAGAAGAGGGAGACCACGTTGTCCTGCTGTGGGGTGTGGTAGGTGCCTGGTACCATGTACATGAACACTGCTGCCCCATAAAAGAGCCCCACCACAGTGATGTGCGAGGAACAGGTGGTGAAGGCCTTGTGTCGGGCCTCAGTTGAGTTCATGTGGAGAACAGCCCCCAACACATGGCTGTAGGAGGTGGCGATGAGTGACAGAGGCAGCAGCAAGATCAGCACCCCAGAGATGGACAGCGCCAACTCATAGGCAGAGGTGTCTGCACAGGAGAGCTTGAGTAGGGCAGGCAGCTCACAGAAGAAGTGGTCCACAGTGCGTGAGGCACAGTAGGGGAAGTGCAGAGTGATGGAGGTCTGGATGGAGGCCACAAGCACACCTGACAACCAGGAGGTGCCCATCATGAGCAGGCAGACCTGCCGTCTCATGAGCACAGGATAATGCAAGGGATGGCACACGGCAACGTAGCGGTCATAAGACATGAGGGATAGCAAGACACCCTCAGAAACACCTATAAGCATCAAGAAGAACATCTGAGCTGCACAACCTCCGAAGGAAATGGTGCCTTCTTCCTGCAGGAAGTCAGCTGCCATCTTGGGAATGGTGATCAGTGGAAAGCCAACATCCAACAGGGAGAGCTGGCTGAGAAGAAAGTACATGGGTGTGTGGAGCCTGGTATCTGTGTGGATCAGGAAGATCAGGATTGCATTGCCCAGAAGGCCCACTGTGAATATGGCAGCCACCAGGGAGAACAGGGCCAGATGTGGCCCTGAGTGGTTGAAAAGGCCCATGAGAGTGAAGTCCGAGGTCACTGACTGATTTGTTTCCCTCACCCTCTGAGAGGTGTCACTCATTTGCAGGAAGAACAGGGTATGTGCAAGGAGACTCAGTGGGGAAAATTTAATCTTATATGACAACTGCAATTGTTTAATAATGACTACCTGGAGTCTCTTAAGAAGGACTGATGGGCACATTTAGTCTCAGTAGGAAAAAAATAACACCATGATTGATTCACTATGGGAGATGGGGAACAGCAAAATAAAGCCCCAATTTTACTATTTCTGTGTAAAAGTCTTGTCTTCACCTTCCAGGACAGCATTACCCACAAAGACTTGCAGTTAAACCCTCTGTACCCATGCTAGAGAGTGCAAGACGGCAGCAGTGGGATATTGTAATACACTCCATCCCAAATGCCCTGGTGTCAAAGTAGAGACGGGATTCTGACGAGACTAGCATATGAAGTAGGGAGACCTTGCCAAAGATGACAGAAGATAATGAAGTCGCGTCCAAAAGCAGTGAGGAAAGGCTCACTGCCAAATTCTTGGATGAGAGAGTGAAGGGGCCAAAGTCTGGGAAGAGTCAGTGTGGAATGGCATTTAGGATATTAACCCAAGAAGTCTACACTGTAAGGGAATGAATGAATGACAAAGTTTGGAACCCAGTGGTCTAGGATTGTGGGTGACAAGTTGTCCACAGTATCAGTCATCTTTCCAAGGCTTGAATCCAAAGGGTAAGAGTGGAAAACATTATGCTCAGTGTGTGTCCTAAGCACTCAACAAAACCCTGCCGAATGACTTTAGTGGGCCAGGGAGATGATTGAAGGATCAGGAGGGATTGCCCCCACCTAAGAATACTTATCCTTGGCCTTCTTGCCTTCACCATCACCGCTCAGGAACTCATATCGCCCTGGAATACTGTTCGTACACGTCATCATGAACACCGAGGACTTCTATCACAGTGATGATGGCAACCATCGCCACCAGCACCGAGGAAGGACACAGACGTGCATGCAGAAGTATAGAGAAGCCATCCTGTGAGCACCAAGAGGGCTTGGTATTGGACAGATCCAGTAGAGGTCTGCTTCCCCAGATGTCCAAAGGCAGCGGGCTACTTAGAGACCAGGAGGAGTCAGTGTTGGGCAGCTGTCTATGCAAGACCTTCTGGTGCCCAAATCATTGACAACACTTACCTTAACTATCAGAATTTCCCTTATAGCTCAGCTGGTAAAGAATCTGCCTGCAATGTAGAAGACTCCAGATTGATTCCTGGGTCAGGAAGATCCACTGGAGAAGGGATAGGCTACACACATCAGTATTATTTGGCTTCCCTTGTGGCTCCTCCGGTAAAGAATCCACCTGCAATGTGGGAGACCTGGGTTAGACCCCTGGGTTGTGAAGATCCCCTGGAGAAGGGAAAGGCTACCCACTCCAGCATTCTTGCCTGGACAATTCCATGGACTCTATAGTCCACAGGGTCGCAAAGAGTCAGACACGACTGAGTGGCTTTCACTTCACTTCACCTTAACTATCTTTCCTCTTCTCTGACTTGATTTCTTCTGATTATGAAATCTGGTCTAGAGTTTTCCCTGTGCCTAACTGCTCCCTTTCCTCGCTCTCTCTCTGACTATGCTGCGTTTTTGCTACTGTGTGTACCCGTGCTTCTCTAGTTGTGGTATGCAGTCCAGAGTGCTATGGCTCACAAGTTGTAGCCCTAAGGCTTAGTTGCCCCATGGCATGTGGGATCTTAGTTCCCCTACCAGGGATTGAATCCATGTCTCCTGCATTGGAGGGTGCATTCATAACCCCTAGACCACCAGGGAAGTCCCTGCTCCCTTTTCTCCATCTCTATCTCTTTGTTTTGCCTAGATCAATGCCACACTTAAGTTGGCATTTAAGACTTTTTTCAAAAAAAGTTTTATTTATTTATTTTTGATGGTGCCGAGTCTTCATTGCTGCATGGGGACCTTCTCTAGTTGCAGCAAGCAGGGCTACTCTCTAGTTGTGGTGCATGGGCTTCCCTCTGTGGTGGCTTCTCTTGTTGCAGAGCAAGGGCTCTAGGGTGCGTGGGCTTCAGTAGCACGGACTTAGTTGCTCTGCAGCATGTGGGATCTTCCCGGATCAGGGATGGAACCTGTGTCCCTTGCATTGGCGGGCAGATTCTAAACCATTGGATCACCAGGGAAGCCCTCTTAAATTACTGCCCAACTTGATTTTCAACCCATTAAGACTACTTATTAACCTGTTCCCATGTATTCATTCATTCATTTAATAAAAAATTAATTCAGCTCTTCCTAAGGGGCAGTCTCTGAAGGAGGCACAACCAACAAGGGGGTAAAAAAGGTGAGCAAGGTTCTGTTTTCATGGGAGAGATAAGGAATGAAGAAACAAGTAGACCACATATATACATATTTTAAAAAAACTTGAGATATTTGTTTTATAAGAAATATTTATTTACTTGGTAGTGACAGGTTTTGGTTGTGGGATGCAGGATCTTTGAACTTCACTATGTCATGTGGAATCTTTTAATTGTGGTGTGTGGGATCTACTCCCCTGATCAGGGATGCAACCCAGGGCTTCTGCATTGGGAGTGTGGAGCCTCAACCACAGGACTCCCAGGGAATATTTTTTAAAATTTATTTTTTAATTAGAGGAAAATTTCTTTAAAATGTGTTGATCCCATTTTACTAGAAATAAATGTAAGGAAAAATAAACAGAGTGATCTTACAGGAAGTTTCTAGAGAAAACATCTTTGGATGAAGTGATTGAGGGAGGCCTCTATGGATGTATGAGAACTGCTTTCAAAATATAGGTGTTATGGGACTTCCCCAGTGGCCCAGTGGTTAAGGTTCCCTGCTCCCAATGCAGGGAGCCTGGGTTTGATCCCTGACAAGGGAACTAGATCTCTCAGGCTGAAACTAAGACCCTACAAGCCGCAACTAAAACAAATAAAATAGATCTTGTGTGTGGCAGCTAAGACTGGCACAGCCACACACCCACAGATTAGCTGTTATAAGAAGGAAAGACAAAACCTAAATATATGGGTGAAAATCAGACAAGCCAATTATGGTTCTATATAATGCAGAATTCTTTAAGGATGAAATCTACCCCAAAATGGAATGGAGAATTTCTTGGGGGTAGTCTGTATAGAGAAGGATTTGTTCTCTGTTACCCTTTGGGGCCAACTCATAACCGTATAGTACCTCGGGATCTTGTCCAAGGATTTTCAAGTGGATTTTACATTTGATTCTTCTCTTTCCATGCCGTATCTCCTCACTCCCCTTGAAGGGGAGAAAAGGGATTCCTACTAAGCATTCATTATGTACTGTCCATCAGGCTAAGGTTAGAGAAAGGCTGATGGATTTCAGCTGAAAGGTTTATCACCATTGGTGCTACTGACATTTTGAGCTGAATAATTTTAAGTATGTTATAAGCATATTTTTTTTTCACTCGATCCTTACCAGTTGGTGTTGTTATTATCTGCCTTGTATGGGCAGGGGAGCAGAGATTCACAGTAGTGCAGTAACAAACTATAAACTGGGTAGAATAGTGCTGCCCACAACTTCATGTGCATCTGAATCCTCGGAACCTGTCTGTATTTGGAACTACAGTCTTCACAGGTGTAATTATTAAGAATCTTGAGGGGCTTACTTGGTGGCTCAGTGGTAAAGAATCTGCCTGTCAATGCAGGAGACATGAGTTCAATCCCTGATCTGGGAAGATCCCACATGCCAAGGAGCAACTAAGCCCGTGCGCCACAGCTAATGAGCCTGTGCAACTACTGAAGCCCACATGCCCTGCAGCTTGTGCTCTGCAACAAGAGAAGCCACCACAATGAGAAGCTTATGCACTGCAACTAGAGAGTAGCCCCGCTCTCTGCAACTAGAGAAAAGCCCTAACACAGCTGAAAATTAAAAGAAGAAGAAGAAGTAAAAAAGAATCTTGAGGAGGTCAACCCAGATTTAAGGTTTGCTTGAAATCTGATGAATGGTTTCCTTATGAGAAAAGGAGAGGATACACAGAGACAAAAAGAAGATGGCCATGTGAAGATGGAGGCAGATATTGAAGAGAACAGCTACATGCCGGCAAACAATAATTGCTAGAGCCTCTGGTATCTAGGAGAAAAGCATGGAACAGATTCTCCCTCAGAGACTCCAGAAGAAATCAATCCTGTCAACACTTTGATTTCAGACATCTGGCCTGCAGAACTGTAAGAGAATACATTTCTGTTGTTTTACATCATCTCATTTACAAACAGAGAATACATTTCTGCTGTTTGTTATAGCAGCCACAGGAAATTAATGCAGCAACCCAAGATCACCCCTCAAAGAAGTAGTACAATTATTTTTAAACAATAGGTGTAATTTCGGAGTTCCTGCTTTTCTCATTATATCTTTCTTTCCAACAAAAAGTAATGAATTGTTCAGGTCTTGCTTCCTTAAGTAAGACTATGACTTTGCTGCCCCAATGGGCTTCCCTGGTGGCTCAGGCGGTAAAGAATCTGCCTGCAGTGCAGGAGATCTGGGTTTGATCCCTGGGTTGGGAAGATCCCCTTGAGAAGGGAATGGCAACCCATCCCGATATTCTTGCCTGGGAAATCCTATGGACAGAGGAGTCTGGTGGGCTTCAATCCATGGGGTTGCACAGAGTTGGACATGACTGAGCAACTAAGCATGCATACACACCCCAGTACTGTTCTGTTTACTTCCTCTGTCTGATGACTGTCCTACCGCCTGGCCTGGGGCAGAAGCCACCTACCTCACCAGCCATGAGTCAACAGTCCTCTTGGATGCTCTTGCCCTGATGTTGCCCTTGTCACTCACCTGGCTCTGGTCTGATGGTCCTTTCAGCTGATTGGTTAACAGCCCTCCAGTCTCTGTATTAAGAAGAAACCATGCAGACTGACTCTAGTTTACTGCCAAGAAGTGCTGATTGGTCTGAAACATGATGTGAACTAAATACTATTGGCCCTAGTGCTTTGGGTCCTCTACCTCTGAAGGTCGTATGGTATCTCTACAATCTCTTCCCTGATGAAAGCCTCTTTCCTTGCCTCACACACTCATGGTGTTTCCCTGACCTCATCTTCCCTTCCAGTATTTCCAGATGGTTCCTCAGCTAAATATGCATTTACTGAGCATCACATTCTCCCACTACTGACTTTTGGAATCTTCTGTAAGCAGCTTTTCCAATAGGATAATGATCTCCTATGTCATGGTTTCCAAACTGGTGCTAGTGATAAAGAATCTTCCTGCCAATGCAGGAGACGCAGGAGACTCGGGTTTGATCCCTGGGTTGGAAAGATCATCTGGAGGAGGAAATGGCAACCCACTCTAGTATTCTTGCCTGGATAATTCCATGGACAGAGGAGCCTGGTGGGCTACAGGCCATGGGGTCACAAAGAGTTAGACATGAGTGAGCAAACACACAGCCATAGCCACACACACATCATAGTTTGCTTTGAGCTTTGGACACATTTTTTTCCTTCAGAACAATTTAGGAAACAGGCATTTCATTTCACTAAACCCACCTTCTCCAGTTAGTCAGACAGAAAGGGCTGGACAGAAACAAAGTCTAGGCTTTGGGTGAGTTATCTCCTCCTTTTTTTTTTTTTTTTAAATCTCTTTGTTCTAAATCAGTGCCCTCATGTTTAAGGATGAAGAACCCTCCCAACTAGGTTTTTGAGTTGATTTTTAAAACCCTTCCAAATGATAACCCTGTATACGAGACAGCAAAAGAGACACAGATGTATAGATCAGTCTTTGGGACTCTGTGGGAGAGGGTGAGGGTAGGATGATTTGGGAGAATGGCATTGAAACACGTATGTTGTCATATATGAAATGAATCACTAGTTCAGGGTCAATGCATATTATAGGATGCTCGGGGCTGGCATGCGGGGATGACCCAGAGGGAGGATAAAGGGAGGAGGGAGGTGGGAGGGGGGTTCAGGAGGGGGAACTTATGTAAACCCGGGGCGAATTCATGTCAATGTATGGCAAAACCAACCAATATAATATTGTAAAATAATTTGCCTCCAATAAAAAATTAATTAAAAAAAAACAAACCCTTCCTTCTCACATTTTCCTCACTGCTGCTACCATTTCAGATCCGATGCCTTTTGCTGAAAATGAGAGACGAGAGAAGGGGAATCAAGGTTAACTGACTCCTTATTGTGAATAAAACCTTCACAGCATCTCCCATCTATGATGGAGCAAGAACAAATCCTTTCTCCATCAAACACAGAAGGCCCAGAGTCCATGAAAATATCTTGATTTCTTTTAAACTTAGAAGAAAAAAGATGAGTATTCAACGGAGGAGTCTGGTGGGCTACAGCCCATGGGATTGCAAAGTGTCAGATAGGACATGACTGAGTGACTAATACACACACATGTGTCTTTATACCAACAATAATCTATAAAATAAAAATAAAATTTTACTGATGAAGGGGCAGGAAAAAAAGAAAAACATGCTTCTGGCTCATTAAAGTTACACTGCATTCCTGCCTTTCTTTCTCTTTGATAGTTTGGTAATCAGATAATGAGTTACCTGAAAGCCCAGTTCACAAGTATTTTCTCCTCTTTTGATCTATTTGACACTCACCCCCAAACACAGCACCAGGTGCATAGCAAGTACTCCATAAGCATTTGCTTAATCAATAAAATCTTCAAGGGAAAAACTTACTGTGATGAGATGTCTAAGGTGACAAAGAGACTGACTGGCAGAGTTGGGAGCAGAACACATTCTGTCCATTTCTAAGATGTGTTCTTTCAACTCTGCCAGTTGAACTGAGGTTTGGTTTCTTCTGCCCTGGCTCTTGAAGCTAATCTGATTTGATCTCTGAAAACAGCTCCAGGGTGTTAGGGTTTTAGATTGTCCCTGAAAAGGTTGCTGAAAATGTCTCTGGGCTGTGCCCAAGATTCTGTCAAAGTCTGATCTCTCAGCTGTGGTCAAGAGCTCCAAGTCTGCCCAGCTCAGCAGCTATCATGGAAATTCAAGTGTGCACAGTAAAAAAGAGGCTTCCCAGGTGGCACAGTGATAAAGAATTTGCCTGCCAATGCAGGAGATGTGGATTCGATACCTGGGTCAGAAAGATCCCCTGGAGGAGGGCATGGCAACCCACTCCAATATTCTTGCCTGGAAAATCCCATAGACAGAGGAGCTTGGTGGGCTACAGTCCATGGGGTTGCGAAGAGGCAGACATAATTGAACATGTATGCGTGTGCACACACACACACAGAGTAAAATAAATGACCTCCCCACCAACAGTCTAGCTTACTCAGGCTCATGGCTGTGCCAGCTGACTGAGATAAAATAAATAGATGCCTCCCTGCAAGATAGGAAATATTAAGAGGCATACATAATCTCTCTCACCAAGTGCTTGCTTTTACTCAAACTTGGTGTGATCATAAAAATCAAATAAAGCCGTAGTTCCTGGGTATCTTTCTTCCCACCAGTATCTCCCCTCTAATTATGCCTAGATCCCAGAAAGCCCTACAAACAGTGGGATTCCAGATTCTCACCTCTATTTTCCTGGGTTGAAGAGACTGCCTCACAGCCTGTATGCACACTTCAATTTTTATCCAGGGATGCCTTGATAAAACCTCCCTGGAACCCAGCACCTTTGGTTAATGAGTCTGGCCTTGGTCTTTGGGGTGACTGACATAATTGTCTGAGGATAGAGGCTCTGGAGAACAGTGTTGTATCAGAAAGCTTCATTTAATCTCCATTTCTTCCCCCAGAGAGAAAATTGTCAGCTGTGGGAGCCAGAGCCCTCGAGACTGGAATGACCCCAGGAGATATGTTTTTCATCTCTCAGTTCCAGGAAGCACTGTGATAGACAATTGAACTTTCCAGAGAATCTAAATTCAAACTCAAAAGTCTTTGTTTGTCCTTTTTACAAAAATAATTTTATTTATTTGTTTTTGACTGTGCTGGGTCTTTGTTGATGTGCAGGCTTTTCTCGCATTGCAGTGAATGGGGACTACTCTCGAGTTGCGGGGTACAGGAGTCTCATTGTGGTGGCTTCTCTTGTTGTGGAGCACAGGCTCTAGGGTGCTCAGGCTTCAGTAGTTGTGGCTACCGGGCTCCAGAGCACAGGCTCAACAGTTGTGGTATGTGGGCTTAGTTGCTCGATGGCATGTGGGATCTTCCTGGATCAGGGATCAAACCTGTGTCTCTGGCTTTGGCAGGTGGTTTCTTTAACAATGAGATGGCAGGGAAGCCCTACTTGTCCTCTTGTGAGAGAAGGGGTGTGAGAATCTTTTTTTTTTTTTTTATCATGGACACACTTGTGTGTATACACATAAATAACATTTCTGACCTTCAAAGAATCTTCTGAATGAAGCAATAAAATTGTGATGTTGGAGGAATAGACAGGAAATAGCCCCACTTTCTTATACTACCTTTTCTAGAGCAATTCCCTTCTCTAATCTATAGTCTCTGAGGGTGCTCACAGAATTCAGACACTAGAGAAATAAGTAAAGACTGATGGTATTAGAATCCCTGAGGACTGTAACAAGGTCATAGAAGAAAAGGGGAGGATCTTAGTGTTCATGCAATGATATCTAAGCCAGTATTGGATGACAAAGCATGAGTACACAAGCGTAATAAGCCAAGACACAGAACTGGCTGTGACTTCATAAAGTCACGAAGGCAGGCAAGAACAGTGGATACACATAAATCATAGTCAAGGAATCATCCTTGGGTGAGCACAGTCAATTGTTCATCCCAGCTAAAACCATGACAAGGGATATCTAGGTGAGGCAGTTTGCAAAAATGATTGCTTTGTTTCTTTCCTGATGTTGTCTGGCACTTTGAGGACCATGGTGGTGGTAAAAAGGTGTCAACTAAAGGAGGAATTAGAGAAGATGAAGTCCTTAGAGTATGGAGGAGGAGGTCAGACATGATATTAGTAGGTACTCAGCCATGAAGATCAAATTCTGCTTAAATAGAAATTTTGCATCCTCTTGCTCCTCTGAGAATCTTAGGGGGAGTAGGTCCTTAGTAATTGTCTGTTTTTATGGTTCCATAAGGCTTTCCTGGTGTCTCCGATGGTAAAGAAGGTGTCTGCAATACAGGAAACTTGAGTTCGATCCCTGGATTGGGAAGATCCCCTGAAGGGAGGTCATGGCAACCCACTCCAGTGTTCTTGCCTGGAGAATCCCATGGACAGAGGAGCCTGGTGGGCCATAGTCTCTGGGGTCACAAAGAGTCACACATGACTGAGTGACTAACACTTTCACTCTTCACTGTTTCAAGGTTCCAGGAGCCTGTGTCTCAGTGAAGAGACCACCACATCAGGGGATGAGACAAAGAAGAGTCATATTTTCAGTGAAGCTATCTTTCAAAAATGAAAGTGAGAGACATTTTAAGATTAAAATCTGGGTGAATTTATTGCTAAGAGAGACATCTTACAAGAAACACTGAAGAGAGTTCTTCATGCTGAAGGCAATTGGCCCAGATGGTCCATATTAAAGAAGGAAAAGGAAAGATAAAAAAAAAAAAAAGACCATAGAGAAAGTTAATGGAGAAGGAAATGGCAACCCACTCCAGTATTCTTGCCTGGAGAATCCCATGGACAGAGAAGCCTTTGCATCCATGGGGTTGCAACTGAGTTACTTTCACTTTCACACCTGGAAGGATGCACGTTGGGTGCTAAGCTGATCAGTATCTGGATGAGGCATACGTGCAGGGGAGTGGACCAGGTGGCAGGTGTAGGCCCACAACCTTGTTCCAAGAGGCCTGCGGCTCACGGCCTCCCCAGGTGGCACTAGTGGTGAAGAACATGCCTGCCAGTGCAGGAGACGTAAGATACTCGGGTTCAATCCCTGGGTAGAGAAGATCCCGTGGATGAGGGAATGGCTACCCATTCCAGTATTCTAGCCTGGAGAATCCCATGGACAGAGGAGCCTGATGGGCTACATCCATAGGGTCACAAAGAGCCAGACATGGTTGAAGTGACTCAGCTTGCATGCACGCGGCTCATACCCTTTAGCACCAGCTTCCTGTGTTTTTTTACCCTGCCATTCTCTTTGAATGGTAAGTTGTCTAGAGGTTTGATTCCTATGCTGAGGCAAGGAAGGAGAGATGTAGTAGGTTCGAAGGGAGAGGTTTCCTTTCAAGGATTTGGGGAGAAAATTCTGCTTAGTCAGGAGCAGCTCAGAGCAGAGTGAGCTGCAGCCTGGTCTGAAGGCATATATGGAACGAGAGGGCTCCACGGAAGCTCAGCGTCCTAGGGTCCAAACCTCCCCTCAGATTGTGGGAAGCAGACAGGACAGGGAGCTGGGCAAGTGAGACCTTTAATCCTATTTCACTGTCTGGACCTTGGTGTTATGCACTCGCTCTGATCACAGGAGAGGAGGGACTCAGCTTCTTTGTGTCCATTAATCCTCACTCCCAACATTTCTATCTGTAGAAGCCTCAGCTAGGTTTGTAAGGTATTTTGTCATTTATTTATTTATTTTAGCCCACACCACGTGGCTTCTGGGATGTTAGTTTCCTGACCATGGATTGAACCTTGACCCTTCCCCATTGGCTCAGCAGTAAAAGAATCTGCCTTCAATGCAGGAGACATGGGTTTGATCTTTGGGTGGGAAAGGTCCCCTGGAGAAGGAAATGGTAATCCACTCCAGCATTCTTGCCTGGAGAATCCCATGGACAGAGGAGCCTGGCAGGCTACAATCCATGGAGTCCACAAGAGTCAGACACGACTTAGCGACTAAACAACAACAAGCTCAGCAGTCAGAGTGTGGAGTCCTAACTACTGGACTGCCAGGGAATTTGCTGTAAGGTATTTTAAATCCTCAGTGTAAATCATGCTTCCATCTAGATTCCCCCTAGAGTCCAGCAGGGAATAGTGGTGGGGAATGAAAGTGAAAAAAGTCAAAATTAGTTGCTCAGTCATGTTTGACTCTTTGAGATCCCACAGTCTGTAGCCCACCAGACTGCTCTGTCCATAGAATTTCCCAGGCAAGAATACTGGAGCGGGTTGCCATTTCCTTCTCCAGGGGATTTTTCAGACCCAGGGACTGAACCTGGGTTTCCTGCATGGCAGGCAGATTCTTTACTGTTTGAGCCACCAGGGAATGGTTTTCTCCTTTAATCTATCATGGAGAGATCCAGGATCAGACAATGTAACTTTGTGGGAAACTGAATTTAATCTAAACTTACTGAGGAATATTGAACCATGAGACTGTCATATGTCCTAGATATGCATTGTCAGGGGGAAGCAAAGGAGGAACTGATAAAGAATCAGGAAGAGCAGATTAGAGTGAGCTTGATAAAGAATTAGGAAGAATAGGAGCTACCCAGTGCCCGAGGTCAGGGCCGGCGCAGAGAGGAGTAATTCCAAGTCCAAGTGGTGGTGCTGCTTGGGTGCAGGAGGGCCAAGAGGAGCTGCTCCACATTCAAGGTCAGGAGGGGTGGCCATGAGGAGATACCTCTCATCCAAGGTAAGGTGCAGCGGCTGTGCTTTGCTGGAGCAGCCATGAAGAGATAGCCCACGACCAAGGTAAGAGAAACCCAAATAAGATGGTAGGTATTGTGGGAGGGCATAACAGACTGGTTCCAAATAGGAAAAGGTGTACGTCAAGGTTGTATATTGTCACCTTGCTTATTTAACTTATATGCAGAGTACATCATGAGGAACGCTGGGCTGGAAGAAGCACAAGCTGGAATCAAGATTGCTGGGAGAAATATCAATAACCTCAGATATGCAGATGACACTACCCTTATGGCAGAAAGTGAAGAGGAACTCAAAAGCCTCTTGATGAAAGTGAAAGAGGAGAGTGAAAAGGTTGGCTTGAAGCTCAACATTCAGAAAACAAAGATCATGGCATCTGGTCCCATCACTTCATGGGAAATAGATGGAAAAACAGTGGAAACAGTGTCAGACTTTGTTTTTTTGGGCTCCAAAATCACTGCAGATGCTGATTGCAGCCATGAAATTAAAAGACGCTTGCTCCTTGGAAGGAAAGTTATGACCAACCTTGATAGTATATTAAAAAGCAGAGACATTACTTTGCCAACCAAGGTCCGTCTAGTCAAGGCAATGGTTTTTCCCGTGGTCATGTATGGATGTGAGAGTTGGACTGTGAAGAAAGCTGACCGCCGAAGAATCGATGCTTTTGAACTGTGGTGTTGGAGAAGACTCTTGAGAGTCCCTTGGACTGCAAGGAGATCCAACCAGTCCATTCTAGAGGAGATCAATCCTGGATGTTCATTGGAAGGACTGATGCTAAAGCTGAAACTGCAATACTTTGGCCACCTCATGCGACGAGTTGGCTCACTGGAAAAGACTCTGATGCTGGGAAAGGTTGGGGGCGGGAGGAGAAGGGGACGACGGAGAATGAGATGGCTGGATGGCATCACCGATTCTGTGGACATGAGTTTGAGTGAACTCCGGGAGTTGGTGATGGACAGGGAGGCCTGGCGTACTGTGATTCATGGGGTCGCGGAGAGTCGGACACGACTGAGCGACTGAACTGAACTGAACTGAACTGATCAGAGACCAGACACACTGAAATCATAATCACAGAAAACTAGTCAATCTGATCACACGGACCACAGACTTGTCTAACTCAATGAAACTAAGCCATGCCATGTGGGGTCACCCAAGACGGGTGGGTCATGGTGGAGAGGTCTGACAGAATGTGGTCCACTGGAGAAGGGAATGGCAAACCACTTCAGTATACTTGTCTAGAGAACCCCATGAACAGTATGAAAAGGCAAAATGATAGGATACTGAATGAGGAATTCCCCAGGTCATTAAGTGTCCAGTATGCTACTGGAGATCAGTGGAGAAATAAATCCAGAAAGAATGAAGGGATGGAGTCAAAGCAAAAACAATACCCAGTTGTGGATGTGACTGGTGATAGAAGCAAGGTCCGATGCTGTAAAGAGCAATATTGCATAGGAACCTGGAATGTTAGGTCCATGAATCAAGGCAAATTGGAAGTGGTCAAAAGAGACGGCAAGAGTGAACATTGACATTCTAGGAATCAGTGAATTAAAATGGACTGGAATGGGTGAATTTAACTCAGATGGCCATTATATCTACTACTGTGGGCAGGAATCCCTTAGAAGAAATGGAGTAGCCATCATGGTCAACAAAAGAGTCCGAAATGCAGTATGTGGATGCAATCCCCAAAACAACAGAATGATCTCTGTTCATTTCCAAGGCAAACCATTCAATATCACAGTAATCCAAGCCCTCTTCAAGAAAATTAGAGATTCCAAGGGAACTTTTCATGCAAAGATGGGCTCGATAAAGGACAGAAATGGTATGGACCTAACAGAAGCAGAAGATATTAAGAAGAGGTGGCAGGAATACACAGAAGAACTGTACAAAAAAGATCTTCACGACCAAGATAGTCACGATAATGTGATCACTGACCTAGAGCCAGACATCTTGGAATGTGAAGTCAAGTGGGCCTTAGAAAGCATCACTACGAACAAAGCTAGTGGTGGTGATGGAATTCCAGTTGAGCTATTTCAAGTCTTGAAAGATGATGCTGTGAAAGTGCTGCACTCAATATGCCAGCAGATTTGGAAAACTCAGCAGTGGCCACAGGACTGGAAGACGTCAGTCTTCATTCCAATCCCAAAGAAAGGCAATGCCAAAGAATGCTCAAACTACCGCACAATTGCACTCATCTCACACGCTAGTAAAGTCATGCTCAAAATTCTCCAAGCCAGGCTTCAGCAGTATGTAAACCGTGAACTCCCAGATGTTCAAGCAGGTTTTAGAAAAGGCAGAGGCACCAGAGATCAAATTGCCAACATCCGCTGGATCATGGAGAAAGCAAGAGAGTTTCAGAAAAACATCTATTTCTGCTTCATTGACTATGCCAAAGCCTTTGACTGTGTGGATCACAATAAACTGTGGAACATTCTGAAAGAGATGGGAATCCCAGACCACCTGACCTGCCTCTTGAGAAACCTGTATGCAGGTCAGGAAGCAACAGTTAGAACCGGTCATGGAACAACAGACTGGTTCCAAATAGGAAAAGGAGTGCGTCAAGGTTGTATATTGTCACCTTGCTTATTTAACTTATATGCAGAGTACATCATGAGGAACGCTGGGCTGGAAGAAGCACAAGCTGGAATCAAGATTGCTGGGAGAAATATCAATAACCTCAGATATGCAGATGACACTACCCTTATGGCAGAAAGTGAAGAGGAACTCAAAAGCCTCTTGATGAAAGTGAAAGAGGAGAGTGAAAAGGTTGGCTTGAAGCTCAACATTCAGAAAACAAAGATCATGGCATCTGGTCCCATCACTTCATGGGAAATAGATGGAAAAACAGTGGAAACAGTGTCAGACTTTGATTTTTTGGGCTCCTAAATCACTGCAGATGCTGATTGCAGCCATGAAATTAAAAGACGCTTGCTCCTTGGAAGGAAAGTTATGACCAACCTTGATAGTATATTAAAAAGCAGAGACATTACTTTGCCGACCAAGGTCCGTCTAGTCAAGGCAATGGTTTTTCCCGTGGTCATGTATGGATGTGAGAGTTGGACTGTGAAGAAAGCTGATCGCCGAAGAATCGATGCTTTTGAACTGTGGTGTTGGAGAAGACTCTTGAGAGTCCCTTATACTGCAAGGAGATCCAACCAGTCCATTCTAAAGGAGATCAATCCTGGATGTTCATTGGAGGGACTGATGCTAAAGCTGAAACTCCAATACTTTGGCCACCTCATGAGACGAGTTGACTCACTGGAAAAGACTCTGATGCTGGGAAAGGTTGGGGGCGGGAGGAGAAGGGGACGACGGAGAATGAGATGGCTGGATGGCATCACCGACTCTGTGGACATGAGTTTGAGTGTACTCCGGGAGTTGGTGATGGACAGGGAGGCCTGGCGTGCTGTGATTCATGGGGTCGCGGAGAGTCGGACACGACTGAGCGACTGAACTGAACTGAACTGAACTGAATCCAAGCCTATGCCCCAACCAGTAACACTGAAGAAGCTGAAGTTGAACGATTCAATGAAAACCTACAAGACCTTTTAGAAGTAACACCCAAAAAAGATGTCCTTTTCATTATAGGGGACTGGAATGCAAAAGTAGGAAGTCAAGAAACACCTGGAGTAACAGGCAAATTTGGCCTTGGAACATGGAATGAAGCAGGGCAAAGGCTAATAGAGTTTTGCCAAGAGAATGCACTGGTCATAGCAAACACCCTCTTCCAACAACACAAGAGAAGACTCTACACATGGACATCACCAGATGGTCAACACTGAAATCAGATTGATTATATTCTTTGCAGCCAAAGATGGAGAAACTCTATACAGTTAGCAAAAACAAGACCACGAGCTGACTGTGGCTCAGATCATGAACTCCTTATTGCCAAATTCAGACTTAAACTGAAGAAAGTACGGAAAGCCACTAGACCATTCAGATATGACCTAAATCAAATCCATTATGACTATACAGTGGAAGTGAGAAATAGATTTAAGGGACTAGATCTGATAGAGTGCCTGATGAACTATGGACGGAGGTTCATGACATTGTACAGGAGACAGGGACTAAGACCATCCCCATGGAAAAGAAATGCAAAAAAGCAAAATGGCTGTCTGAGGAGGCCTTACAAATAGCTGTGAAAAGAAGAGAAGTGAAAAGCAAAGGAGAAAAGGAAAGATATAAGCATCTGAATGCAGAGTTCCAAAGAATAGCAAGGAGAGATAAGAAAGCCTTCCTCAGTGATCAGTGCAAAGAAATAGAGGAAAACAACAGAATAGGAAAGACAAGAGATCTCTTCAAGAAAATTAGAGATTTCAAGGGAACATTTCATGCAAAGATCAGCTCGATAAAGGACAGAACTGGTATGGGCCTAACAGAAGCAGAAGATATTAAGAAGAGGTGGCAAGAATACACAGAAGAACTGTACAAAAAAGATATTAATGACCAAGATAATCACGATGGCATGATCACGCACCTGGAGCCAGACATCTTGGAATGTGAAGTCAACGGGCCTTAGAAAGTGTCACTATGAACAAAGCTAGTAGAGGTGACGGAATTCCAATTGAGCTATTTCAAATCTTGAAAGATGATGCTGTGAAAGTGCTGCACTCAATATGCCAGCAAATTTGGAAAACTCAGCAGTGGCCACAGCACGGGAAAAGGTCAGTCTTCATTCCAATCCCAAAGAAAGGCTATGCCAAAGAATGCTCAAACTACTGCACAATTGCACTCATCTCACACGCTAGTAAAGTCATGCTCAAAATTCTCCAAGCCAGGCTTCAGCAATATGTGAACCGTGAACTTCCAGATGTTCAAGAAGGTTTTAGAAAAGGCAGAGGAACCAGAGATCAAATTGTCAAAATCTGAAGGGTCATGGAAAAAGCAAGAGAGTTCCAGAAAAACATCTATTTTTGCTTCAGTGACTATGCCAAAGCCTTTGACTGTGGATCATGATAAACTGGGGAAAATTCTGAAAGAGATGGGAATACCAGACCATCTGACCTGCCTCTTGAGAACCCTGTATGCAGTTCGGGAAGCAAGAGTTAGAACTGGACATGGAACAGCAGACTGGTTCCAAATAGGAAAAGGAGTACGTCAAGGCTGTATATTGTCACCCTGCTTATTTAACTTATATGCAGAGTACATCATGAGGAATGCTGGGCTGGAAGAAGCACAAGCTGGAATCAAGAATGCTGGGAGAAATCTCAATAACCTCAGATATGCAGATGACACCACCCTTATGGCAGAAAGGGAAGAGGAACTAAAAAGCCTCTTGATGAAAGTGAAAGAGGAGAGTGAAAAAGTTGGCTTGAAGCTCAACATTCAGAAAACAAAGATCATGGCATCTGGTCCCATCACTTCATGGGAAATAGATGGGGAAACAGTGGAAACAGTGTCAGACTTTATTTTTTTGGGCTCCAAAATCACTGCAGATGCTGATTGCAGCTATGAAAATAAAGATGCTTACTCCTTGGAAGGAAAGTTATGACCAACCTAGATAGCATATTAAAAAGCAGAGACATTACTTTGCCAACCAAGGTCCATCTAGTCAAGGCTATGGTTTTTTGCGTGGTCATGTATGGATGTGAGAGTTGGACTGTGAAGAAAGCTGATCACCGAAGAATTGATACTTTTGAACTGTAGTGTTGGAGAAGACCCTTGCAAGTCCCTTGGACTGCAAGGAGATCCAACCAGTCCATTCTAAAGGAGATCAATCCTGGGTGTTCATTGGAAGGACTGATGCTAAAGCTGAAACTCCAATACTTTGGCTACCTCATGTGAAGAGTTGACTCACTGGAAAAGACTCTGATGCTGGGAGGGATTGGGGGTGGGAGGAGAAGGGGACGACAGAGAATGACATGGCTGGATGGTATCACCAACACGATGGGCATGAGTTTGAGTGAACTCCGGGAGTTGGTGATGGACAGGGAGGCCTGGCGTGCTGTGATTCATGGGGTCGCAAAGAGTCGGACACGACTGAGCAAGTGAACTGAACTGATACTGAAAGTAAACTAGATAATCTTCTAATAAATAATGGTAATATTTATTTTTATATAATGAGTGGCTTATTTTGTTAACAAATCCTTTGAACCTGAGATGAAAGGGAAAATTTTCTGCAAACCATTACTTGGTGCCATGAGCAGGATTCGAACCTGCTTGGGGAGACCTGACATAACAGGTTTGAATGAGCAACAGTGGCATCTGGTCCTCATGGTAGAGGGGACCAAATACAGAGAAGTCATTTCATCACAGTCCACTGGACTCTGATATAATGTTAGGGGAAGCACATTGACTGGAACTGCCCACCCTGGCCAGGCACCATAGTAGCCATTTGTGTGAGTTATTTTACAACAGTTCAGTTCAGTTCAGTCACTCAGTCATGTCTGACTCTTTGGGACCCCATGAATCACAGCACACCAGGCCTCCCTGTCCATCACCAACTCCCAGAGTTCACTTAAACTCATGTCCATCGAGTCACTGATGCCATCCAGCCATCTCATCCTCTGTCGTCCCCTTCTCCTCCCGCCCCCAATCCCTCCCTGCATCAGAGTCTTTTCCAGTGAGTCAACTCTTCACATGAGGTGGCCAAAGTATTGGAGTTTCAGCTTTAGCACCAGTCCTTCCAATGAACACCCAGGACTGATCTCCTTTAGAATGGACTAGTTGAATCTCCTTGCAGTCCAAGGGACTTGCAAGGGTCTTCTCCAACACCACAGTTCAAAATCATCATTTCTTCAGCACTCAGCTTTCTTCACAGTCCAACTCTCACATCCATACATGACCACTGGAGAAACCATATCCTTGACTAAACTGAACTTGGTTGGCAAAGTAATGTCTCTGCTTTTTAATATGCTATCTAGGTTGGTCATAACTTTCCTTCCAAGGAGTAAGCGTCTTTTAATTTCATGGCTGCAAACAGCATCCACAGTGATTTTGGAGCCCCCCCCCCCAAAATAAAGTCTGACACTGTTTCCACTGTTTTTTCATCTATTTCCTGTGAAGTGATGGGACCAGATGCCATGATCTTAGTTTTATGATTGTTGAGCTTTAAGCCAGCTTTTTCACTCTTCTCCTTCACTTTCATCAAGAGGCTTTTTAGTTCCATCTTACTCACTGCTGAACTGGGCACCATTCTGGGCTCTTACTTCCTCATTGACTCTACAGAGAAATTCTGGAAGGCACTGTTATGCCACCATTAAGATATTCAGCCTGAGGGTCATAGGTGGCTGTGATTTGCTGACCACATATGTCATCATAGTTGTAGAAATGGAAGTCTTCCTGATCTTTCAACCAGTGTGTGCAACTACTACATTACACAGCCTCCCAGCTCAAGATCTCTAGGCATTTGTCCCATTCATGGTCTGTGTTCACCACATTCCCATCTCTGGCTGCAGCATTTCTTGACCTAACCTACCTTCTACTCACACAGGAATTCCTGAGTCCAAAGAAAGATGTCACATACTGGATTCGTCTCAGAAAACAGTCCTCCACGGACATCTACAAGACAAGTGGCAAGAAGGATCAACTTCCACCTTCATGTGAGTCCCATGGAGGCCTTAGAACTCAGTCCTGGCTCATTTGTCTGTTGGATCTTGGAAGATGTCTTCCCACTGATAGTCTTTCAACTGCCTACAGGGCGTAAACCAAAATGCCTGTCAAATCTCTGTTGTTATGCTTGATGTTATTTTGTTACTTGCAAGTGTGTGTGTGTGTGTGTGTATGTGTGTGTGTATAAAACATCCTTTAAACAACATTCTTTATTGTAGGGAGTCACAGTACCTTTGATACATGAAAGAGGATAGAGTACGGTAAATCCCCAACATAATAACAAGTTCAGTTCCAGAGTGCTTGGTACATCTGGTTTGTTTGAAAGTCCAGAAAAGTTAACCTAGGTACCCAACAAACAAAATTGGCTATATAGTACTGTACTGTAATAAGTTTACAGTAGGTTTAATGTAATAGGGCTTCCCTGGTGGCTCAGATGGTAAAGAATTCCACCTGTGACTCAGGAGACCCAGCTTCGATCCCTGGGCCAGGAAGATCCCCTGGAAAAGGGAATGGTAACCCACTCCAGTATTCTTGTCCGGAAAATCCTACGGACAGAGGAGCCCTGGTGGGCTATGGTCCATTGGGTCTCAAAGAGTTGGACACAACTGCGTAACTAACACAACGGCACCATTTGGTATTTTGGTAATAGGTTTATAATACTTTTCACACAAATAATACATAAGAAATAAACAAAAAATAAAGAAAACATTTTTATTTTATTATTATTTTAAAATTTTGTTTTATATTGGAGAATAGGTAATTGACAATGTTGTGATAGCTTCAGGTAGACAGCAAAGAGACTCAGCCGTACATATACATGTATCCATTCTTTCTCAACATATTTTCCCATCCAGGCTGCCACAAAGCATTGAGCAGAGTTCCCTGTGCTGTACAGGGAGGAAATGGCAACCTACTCCAGTATTCTTGCCTGGAGAATCCCATGGACAGAGGAGCCTGGCAGGCTACAATCCTTGGGGTTCACAAGAGTCAGACACGACTTAGTGACTAAACCAACCAACCAACTTGTTGGTAAGAAAACATTTGAAATCTTACAGTATAGAACCTTGAAAAGTAGAGTAGCACAGTACAATATCTGACATGCAGGGGCTGACATCAAGTGAACAGGCAAGAAGAGTTACTTACTGGAGAAGGGAGATGAGGTGAGATGATGGAGCTGAAGGATTGTCAGCAATAGGGGTCGGAAGGCAAGATGCAGTTTCCCTCATGCCTGACATCAATGGAACATTCTTTTGCAGAGACTTATTGTACTTTAGGGAGGGGAATAGGCAATATGTGATGTGCCAAGCTTATTTAGCATTCATCTGGACCTATCCAGAGTCTCAAGGGGTCCTACAGAACACATTTTAAGAATCGTTGCCTGGAGGATCCAGTCCTAACTGCTCAGTATATAATTTAATGACATCACTTTCTGATCGCCATCTGTCTCTGAACTTTTCTTCATGTCCACACACTTTCTGCACCCCAAGCCTCTGGGAACACCTCAAGTACACCGGTTTTCTTTCATCCCCACTGCTTCTGCCTCCGTTCAGGCCTCAGAAAAATGATATACACCCTCATTAAAAACACTTAGTTTGGGGAGGGGGAACAGGATGGTGGAGGACTAGGATGGCGAGACTGCTTTCTCCCCCACAAATTCATCAAAAACTGATGAACAAAGATGCAAAAATCCTTAACAAAATTCTAGCAATCAGAATCCAATAACACATTAAGAAGATCATACATCATGGCCAAGTGGGCTTTATCCCAGGAATGCAAGTATTCTTCAATATCCGCAAATCAATAAGTGTAATTAACTGAATTAACAGTTAATTAACAGTGTAATTAACCACATTAACAAACTGAAAAATAAAAATCATATGATTATCTCAACAGATGCAGAGAAAGCCTTTGACAAAATTCAACATCCATTTATGATCAAAACCCTCCAGAAGGCTGGAATAGAAGGAACATACCTCAACATAATAAAAGCTATATATGACAAACCCACAGCAAACATTATCCTCAATGGTGAAAAACTGAAAGCATTTTCCCTAAAGTCGGGAATAAGACAAGCGTGACCACTCTCACCACCTCTATTCAGCATAGTTCTGGAAGTTTTGGCCACAGCAATCAGAGCAGAAAAAGACATAAAAGGAATCCAAATTGGAAAAGAAGAAGTAAAACTTTCACTGTTCACTGATGACATGATCCTCTACACAGAAAACCCTAAAGACTCTACCAGAAAACTACTAGAGCTAATCAATGAATACAGTAAAGTTGCAGGATATAAAATCAACACACAGAAATCCCTTGCACAAATAATGAGAAAATAGAAAGAGAAATTAAGGAAACTATTCCATTCACTGTTGCAACGAAAAGAATAAAATACTTAGGAATATACCTACCTAAAGAAACAAAAGACTTGTACATAGAAAACTATAAAACACTAGTGAAAGTAATCAAAGAGGACACTAATAGATGGAGAAATATACCATGTTCGTGGATTGGAAGAATAAATATTGTGAAAATGAGTATACTACCCAAAGTAATTTATACATTCAATGCAATCCCTAACAAGCTACCAATGATATTTTTCACAGAACTAGAACAAATAATCTCACAATTTGTATGGAAATACAAAAAACCTCGAATAGCCAAAGCAGTCTTGAGGAAGAAGAATGGAACTGGGGGAATCAACCTGCCGGACTTCAGGCTCTACTACAAAGCCACAGATATCAAGGCAGTATGGTACTGGCATAAAGACAGAAATATTGATCAATGGAACAAAATAGAAAGCCCAGAGATAAATCCACGCACTTATGGACACCTTATCTTTGACAAAGGAGGCAAGAATATAAAATAGAGAAAAGACAGTCTCTTTAACAAGTGGTGCTGGGAAAACTGGTCAGCCACTTGTAAAAGAATGAAACTAGAACACTTCCTAACACTATACACAAAAATAAACTCAAAATGGATTAAAGATCTAAATGTAAGACCAGAAACTATAAAACTCCTAGAGGAGAACATAGGTAAAACTCTCTCCGGCATAAATCACAGCAGGATCCTCCATGACCCACCTCCCAGAATATTGGAAATAAAAGCAAAAATAAGCAAATGGGACCTAATTAAAATCAAAAGCTCCTGCACAGCAAAGGAAACTATAAGCAAGGTGAAAAGACAGCCTTCAGAATGGGAGAAGATAATAGCAAATGAAACAACTGACAAAGAATTAATCTTCAAAATATACAAGCAGCTCCTTCAGCTCAATTCCAGAAAAATAAACAACCCAATCAAAAAATGGGCCAAAGAACTAAACAGACATTTCTCCAAAGAAGACATATAGATGGCTAACAAACACATGAAAAAATGTTCAACATCCTCATAATCAGAGAAATGCAAATCAAAACCACAGTGAGGTGTAGTTCACTCCAGTCAGAATGGCTGCTATCCAAAAGTCTACATGCAATAAATGCTGGAGAGGGTGTGGTGAGAAGGGAACCCTCTTACACTGTTGGTGGGAATGCAAACTAGTACAGCCACTATGGAGAACAGTGTGGAGATTCCTTAAAAAACTGGAAACAGAACTGCCATATGATCCAGCAATCGCACTCCTGGGCATACACACCGAGGAAACCAGAATTGAAAGAGACACATGTACTCCAATGTTCATTGCAGCACTGTGTATAATAGCCAGGACATGGAAGCAACCTAGATGTCCATCTGCAGACGAATGGATAAGAAAGCTTTGGTACATATACACAATGGAGTATTACTCAGCCATTAAAAAGAATGCATTTGAACCAGTTCTAATGAGGTGGATGAAACTGGAGCCTATTATGCAGAGTGAAGTAATTCAGAAAGAAAAACACCAATACAGTATACTAATGCATATATATGGAATTTAGAAGGGCCTCTGTGGGAGAGGGTGAGGGTGCGATGATATGGGAGAGTGGCATTGAAACATGTATATTATCATATGTGAAACAAATCACCAGTCCAGATTTGATGCATGATACAGGATGCTCGGGGCTGGTGCACGGGGATGACCCAGAGGGAGGATAAGGGGAGTAGGGAGGTGGGAGGGGGGTTCAGGAAGGGGAACTCATGTACACCATGGGCAGATTCATGTCAATGTATGGCAGAACCAATATAATATTGTAAAATAATTAGCCTCCAATAAAAAAAATAAAAATAACCAAAAAAATAAAATAAAACCATCAAACATCCAGAAAACTAAAAGTTCCATAAAGTGTTTCATGATGGAATAATTATTACATAAATTGAGAAATATTTATAGAATGAAAGAGTAGGATTTTACTTATGATTCCATATATATTTAAAAACATGGAAATAAGGCAATTGAAAGGAAATACTTCAAAAATTAAAACAGTTCATTATGGATCATGTAATTATGACATATTTTTACTTTTAACTCTTATACTTACAAATGTTACCAAAATAAATGAAAATATTACCTTTTTCTTTAAAAGAAAAAAAAAAAACAAACAGTTTGGAATCCTAACACTGGCAACTCTCAGTGCCCACACAGAGGGTACATTCATCTTCACATTCTCAGCCCCTGCACACTGTACCCCCCTTGCAGCAACTTCATGCCAGATGACTCATCGTTTTTGGAAATTATCTTGCCTCCTATTCTGCTTGCTTCTGCTGTGGCATCTGTCTGGAACATATTTTATTAGGTTGGTATATTGCAATATGTGTGTCAAGCCCAAAACACTGTGCCTCATAGAGGAATCCATCCTGTGGCCAGCATGAATTAACCTCTCATGCATCTTATACACTCTTAATATCTCAGGCACTTCTGTAGATTTTCATGATTGTGTTTGTTATAATCTTCTTCAGATTGTATATGTCTTACCCATCAGATGGGCTGCAGCTTGAGGGGAGAATCAGTATTCTTTTTAGATTTATTTTAATATTTATTTATTTGGCTGCACTGGGTCTTAGTTGTGGCACATGGGATTGTCAACCTTTACTGAAGCATGTGGGATTTAATTCCATAACCAAGAATTGAACCTGGGTCCCCAGCATGGGAATCAAGGAGTCCTAGCCGCTGGACCACCAGGAAAGTCCTGAGCATCAGTATTCTATGCATCTGTGTGACTCCACTACCCAGTATAAGGCTTGGTACACTACAGGTGCTCAACAAACCATTTCAGAATGATTGAGTGTTGCAAACATTTTAAGAGACATTTAGGAAAGAGGGTATGGGATTACTTGACAGCCTGAGCTAATATGTCATGTCTTCAAACTTAATCTCAGAGATCTAGATACATCAAATCTTTTGTCCACTTGTGTGCTGCATGCTAAGTCACGTTAGTTGTGTTTGACTCTTTGTGACCCCATGGACTGAAGCCCACCAGGCCCCTCTGTCCATGGGGATTCTCCAGGCAAGAGTGTTGGAGTGGGTTGCATACTCTCTACTCCAGGATATTTTCCCAACCCAGGGATCAAACCCAGGTCTCTTATGTCTCCTGCATTGGTAGGTGAGTCCTTTACCATTAGTGCCACCTGGGAAGCCCATCCACTTGAGTCTCATTTATTTCATTTGTAATGGAAAGTGGAACCTGGTAACTGTGACGGAACAGTGGGCAACTCCTCCCTAAGGATGTTTGAATCAATCTGGAAATGTTTTTGATAGTCACTTTGGGAAGTGGTTACTACTGGTATTTAGTGGGTAGAGACCAGGGGTGCTCTTCAGTATTCTACAGGAGATAGAACAGCCCCTCATGACGAAGAATGATACGGTCCAAAATGTCAGTAATGCAAAGATGGAGAAACTCTGCTGTAATACGTGGCATGGAGCTTTGATTTGGGTGGATTTCTCAAGTACAGTCATCCCTCAGTATTTGTGGGGTACTGGTTCCAGGGCCCCTCACAAATACCAAACTTGTGATTTTCAAGTTCCTTATATAGCGTTGGAAAAGACCCTGATGCTGAGAAAGATTGAGGGCAGGAGAAGGGGGAGATAGAGGATGAGATGGTTGGATGGCATCATTGACTTGAAGGACATAAGTTGGAGCAAACTCCAGGAGATGGTGAAGGACAGGGAAGCCTGATGTGTTGCAGTCCATGGGTTCGCAAAGAGTCGGACATGACTTAGTTACTGAACAACAACAATATCGCAAAGTGGGTCTTGGGATTCCTGAATTCTACCTTCGTAGATTCAAATTCGATCTGTGGTTGGTTGACTCTGTAGAGAGGTAACACACAAATATGGAGGATGGGCTGTACTTTCCCAGAACCCGGATCCACATGCTGGCAGACCAATCTTGAGTGTGAGAACTCAAAACGGACAGGACTTACTATTCTTGGCTTCTTCCCTGTGGCTAAGGGATGTGCCTAATGCTTTTGTGAGTTTTCACAGAAACTGGAGTTCTGAAAGTTCATATCTCAATTACTGCGTCTTCATGAAGCTTGGCCATTGGACCAAATTTGACTGTGATGCATATTGGCACGTTTATTCAATCTGTGAGAAGCCACAGATCTGCTGAGCCTGCCGCATTCCCTCTGTCCCCGGGCTTCTGAGAGACTGTTTTGATGTTTGACCTCAAAACAATCCCCAAACTTCTCTGCAGAAATGGATGTCTCTGAGCCCCGGTCTTCTTGACAACATTTTTCTTCCCTTTTATCTGCATGCTTAAATTCTGCTTGAGGCACATGTAACATGACACTGGGGAAAGACAATGAGCAAACTGCAACATGTACAGGACAAATCATGCAGTGTCCCTCTGCTTCCACATGGCATGCATAAATGTAGGGCAATTAGAAAATAAAATTACATAAGAGACATAACTAAATTCATGTGTGTAAGATACGTGGATCTTGGTTTGAAGAAAATATCACTAATTTAAGTATGCATTGGGTATCAGGAAATATTAAAGCATTAAAAAATATGTTTAGCATGCTAGTGGCATGTTATTTCATTCATATGTTAAATTATATGTTAGCAACATACAAAGTATTTATGGTTATGTGAGAGTTGGACTGTGAAGAAAGCTGATCACCGAAGAATTGATGCTTTTGAACTGTGGTGTTGGAGAAGACTCTTGAGACTCCCTTGGACTGCAAGGAGATCCAACCAGTCCATCCTAATGGAGATCAGTCCTGGGTGTTCTTTGGAGGGACTGATGTTGAAGCTGAAACTGCAATACTTTGGCCACCTGATGCGAAGAGCTGACTCATTGGAAAAGACATTGATGCTGGGAAAGATTGAGGGCAGGAGGAGAAGGGGATGACAGAGGATGAGATGGTTGGATGGCATCACCAACTCAATGGACATGAGTTTGAGTAAACTCCAGGAGTTGGTGATGGACAGGGAGGCCTGGCTTGCTGCGGTTCATGGGGTCGCAAACAGTCAGAAATTACTGAGCGACTGAACTGAACTGAACGCTTTTAATATACAGGGAACACTCTTTGATATATATCACAGCAGTATCTTTTATGATCCACCTCCTAGAGTAAGGAATATAAAAACAAAAATAAAAGATTATAATTAAACTTAATAGTTTCTGTACAACAAAGGAAACCATAAACAAAATGAAAAAGGCAACCCAAAGAATGGGAGAAATATCTGCAAAGGAAACAATCAACAAGGGATTCATGTCCAAAATATACAAAGAGCTCATGCAGTTCTATGTCCAAAACCAACCCAATCAAAAAAGCAGGTAGAAGATTTAAACAGACATTTCTCCAAAGAAGACATACAGAGGGCCAAAAAGCACATGAAAAGATGCTCACCAATTATTCAGTTCAGTTCAGTTCAGTTCAGTTCAGTCGCTCAGTCGTGTCTGACTCTCTGCGACCCCATTATTAAAGAAATCCAAATCAAAATCATAATGAGGTATCACCTCACACCTTTCAGAATCAGTTCAGTTCAGTTCAGTTCAGTCGCTCAGTCGTGTCCGACTCTTTGCGACCCCTTGAATCACAGCACGCCAGGCCTCCCTGTCCATCACCAATTCCCGGAGTTCACTCAAACTCATGTCCATTGTGTCGGTGATGCCATCCAGCCATCTCATCCTCTGTCGTCCCCTTCTCCTCCCGCCCCCGATCCCTCCCTGCATCAGTCTTTTCCAGTGAGTCAACTCTTTGCATGAGGTGGCCAAGGTATTGGAGTTTCAGCTTTAGCATCAGTCCTTCCAATGAACACCCAGGGCTGATCTCCTTTAGGATGGACTGGTTGGATCTCCTTGTAGTCCAAGGGACTCTCAAGAGTCTTCTCCAGCACCACAGTTCAAAAGCATTAATTATTCGATGCTCTGCTTTCTTCACAGTCCAACTCTCACATCCATACATGACCACTGGAAAAACCATAGCCTTGACTAGACGGACCATTGTTGGCAAAGTAATGTCTCCGCTTTTTAATATACTCTCTAGGTTGGTCACAACTTTCCTTCCAAGGAGTAAGCGTCTTTTAATTTCATGGCTGCAGTCAGCATCCGCAGTGATTTTGGAGCCCCCCAAAAAATAAAATCTGACACTGTTTCCACTCTTTCCCCATCTATTTCCCATGAAGTGATGGGACCAGATGCCATGATCTTTGTTTTCTGAATGTTGAGCTTCAAGCCAACTTTTTCACTCTCCTCTTTCACTTTCATCAAGAGGCTTTTGAGTTCCTCTTCACTTTCTGCCATAAGGGTGGTGTCATCCGCATATCCGAGGTTATTTTGATTTCTCCCAGCAATCTTGATTCCAGCTTGTGCTTCTTCCAGCCCAGCGTTCCTCATGATGTACTCTGCATATAAGTTAAATAAGCAGGGTGACAATATACAGCCTTGACGTACTCCTTTTCCTATTTGGAACCAGGCTGTTGTTCCATGTCCAGTTCTAACTGTTGCTTCCTGACCTGCATACAGGTTTCTCAAGAGGCAGGTCAGGTGGTCTGGTATTCCCATCTTTTTCAGAATTTTCCACAGTTTATTGTGATCCACATAGTCAAAGGTTTTGGCATAGTCAATGAAGCAGAAATAGATACCTTTCAGAACAGCCATCATCAAAAATTCTACAAACAATAAATGCTGGAGAGGGTGTGAAGAAAAGAGAACCCTCCTACACTATAGGTGGGAGTGTAATTTGGTACAGTCACTATGAAGAACAGTGTGGAGATACCTTAAAAAGCTAACAATAGAGCTACTATATGATGCAGCAACCCCACTCCTGGACCACAGCAGGGTCATGCTTTAGACCATTTCATTCCTGACCTGGCCCCTCTCCTTCCAATAGAAACCAGACATCAGCCAGTCTGCTAAAACACTTCCAGTATCTGGGAAGCCAGAATTTCCTAATGAAAGTGGGTGTAGGTCTGGTCTGGGAACCTTGTGCTGTCTTCTCTGGGATGGCCCAGGGGTGCCTTTTATGGGCTGTGGATGGCCTTTCAAGATGCCGTGTCCAAGCTGCACCCTGCCAGAAAAGGAAGGAGTGGCTGGGATTGAGAGATTAGGGGAAGGGCACCTACTTCTTTTCTATTCCTTCCCTGGTTCAGTTAAGGGCTGTCTTGTCACCTCCATCTCCAACCTAATCATCCCCTTTTGGTGCCACAGAATAGCCCAGCTCCCAGCAGAACACAGAGGGCTGTCAGGGAAGTTTGCAAACTGCATATCTGTCTGTGGGTTGACCCCAGGGGACACTTGTGTGCCTACAAGTCTCCCCCCACACTCCCCCTGCCACCTGGCTCTAGGCCCTGGGGGAGCCCCCCCTGCCTCTTGCACCAGACCCCCCTGGGATGCCTTTGGAATGTGCCTCTGGAGAAGAAAGGGATAAACAGAGGGAGCAGCTTCCCACCCCGCCCACTCCCTTCTGAGCTCCCTGTGTGAGTGAGGGGGCCAGGGTCTCCTCTGCTACCTGGATGGCCACTGATAGAGGCCAGTGTGCAACTCTGGCTGCCTTCCTGGAGAAGGTGATGTTCAGATAGAGGGAAGGGCTGTGGGTAGTTAAGTGTTAGGTGTGGACCTTAGTATCAAGAACCTAGAAGAGCAAAGTCTGGGGCAAGCAGTGCCTGAGCAAAGGCTTCTTATCCATGAATCATGCACCCAGGCTTCACTGGGTGCTCACACCCACACACATCTGTGCATGCCTCAGTTGTCAGACAGATATTAGGGGGAAAGTGCCCACCAGGGACACATGCATTAGTTTTCTTCATGCTTCTGCTGTGTTGTACTGTGAGAATGCAAGTCTGAGTGCACTTCCAGGTGTGCCAGAGGCTTGGACTCTGCAGGTGTGCATCCATCCTGGCCTCTGTAAGTGCAGAGGTTTGGCACGACCCTTTGTGCAGTGGGACGGTCATGCGCATATCATGTGGAAGTAAGAACATAACACATTGTGCGAGGGGGTTGGGGGAGAGACAGGAGGAGGCATGAGGCCATGCATAGGTATGGGGACACCTGCGTGTAGGTGTGTGAGACAGTCCCAGTTTTTAGAAACAGGAGACCGCTCACCCCTGAGGAGAGCTGTTCTGAAGTGCCTTCCCTTGGGCTTTCACACGCAGCTGGGTGGAGGCTCGGAGGCTAGTCCAGGACAGGAGCAGGGAGGCTGAACCAGGGACAGTGCACTCTCTGTCCCTTGGCTCAGGGCTGGCCTCAGGCATGCTGAGACCCCCTCCCTCTCTTTCTGGGCATTGGCTGGCTGTGAACGAGGGGAGAGGCAGTGCAGAGGTACAAGGGGCTGAAGGAGGGGATTATTTTGTTTTTTAAAAAATTGATGTAAAATTCACATAATACGGTATTAACTATTTTAAAGCATATATTTCAGGGGCATTTAGTACATTTCACAATGTGCAACTCTTAACTCTGTCTAGTTGCACAGTACTGTCATTACCCTCAAATAAAATCCTGTTCTCATTAGCAGTCATGCCCCATCCTCCCTGTCCTCAGCCCTTGGCAGCCACTAATCTGCTTGTCCCCCTACAAATTTGCTTATTTTAGGTATTTTATATTAATGGAATCAGACAATATTTTCCCCTGGCTTTTTTCACGAAGCACAACTTTTTCAAATTTTCATCCATGTTACAGCAAGTGTCACTACTACTTTTTTTTTTCCTGTAAAAAACACAAACATAGAATTCATCATCTTAACCATATTTAAGTATACAGTTTGTTGGGGTTAAGTCTGTTCACAATGTTGCATAACAGATTTCCAGATGTCTCTGCATCTTGCAGAACGGAAGCTCTAAACCTATTAAACAACCCTCTCTTGCTCACTCCAGCTTTTAGCAAGTGCCATTCTGTTTTCTAAATCTATGAACTTGACTACTTTAGAGACCTCATATAAGTGGAATCATACAGGATTTCATTTTGGAGGAACTGGCTGATCCCACTTAGCATAATGTTGCCGAGTTTCGTTCAGGTTGTAGCATGACACAGGATTTTCTTCCTTTTAAAAGAGAATGGAATTTTGTTGTGTGGATAGAAGCCACATTTGGTTTACCAAATTCATCCAAGGATGAACATTTGGGTTGCTTCCACCTCATGGCTATTGTGACTAGAGCCGCTATGAAAAGGGGTGTGCAAATATCCTTTTGAGATCCTGCTTTCAATTCCTTTGCATACATATCCAGAAGTGGGATTACTAGATCGTATGGTAGTTCTATCAATAGTTTTCATTTCTGATGAATATCCATACTGTTTCCCACAACTGTTGTACCATTTTACAATTTCAGCAGCAGTTTAAAAGTGTTCCAACTTGTACACATTCTTGTTATTTTATTTATTTTTTTGGTTACTTGGCAGGTGAGATCTTAGTTCTCTGTCCAGGGGTCAAACCTGTGCCTCTCCAGTGGAAACGCAGAGTCTTAACCACTGAACCATCAGGGAAGTCCCTTCATCCTCGTCACTTTAAATGGCACAGTTCAGTGGCATTTAGGACATTTACAGAATCCTGGAACTATCACCTCTTTTTAGTGCTCAGGTATTTCTCCACCTCAAAAGGAGATCTTGAACCCATTCCCCATTCCAGCCTGTTTCCACTCCCTGACAACTACTTTATTTTAATTGGAGGCTAATTACTTTACAATATTGTATTGGTTTTGCCATACATTGGCATGAATCAGCCATGGGTGTACATGTGTTCCCCATCCTGAACCCCCCTCCCACCTCCCTCCCAATCCCATCCCTCTGGATCATCCCAGTGCACCAGTCCCGAGCATCCTGTATCATGCATCGAAACTGGACTGGCGATTCGTTTCACATATGATAATATACATGCTTCAATGCCATTCTCCCAAATCATCCCACCCTCACCCTCTCCCACGGAGTCCAAAAGACTCTCTGTCTCTTTCACTGTCTCGCGTGTGGGGTTATTGTGTTCTATCTTGATGTGTTTAACTATTCTGGATATTTTAAGTAAATGGAATCATACAGTGTGTGGTCTTTTGTGGCAGTCTTCTTTCACTCAGCATAAGGTCTTCAAGATTCATCCATGGTGTAGCATGTATCAGAACTTTATTCCTTTATGTGGCTATATGGTATCCCATTGAATTGTTGGCTTGTGAACATGGTGCTAGGTCTGTGACACAGGAGGATAAGCAGAGAGAGCCAATTGGGTTAAATAGTGTCCCTCTGAGGAGAAAGGACACAGGAGTAGGATCTGAATGCCAGCCAGGGTGTGTCCTGGTTGGGCTCTGTTGGGGAGGTCATAGCTGAGATCATGGCCCTGACCTTTCTTTCCCCTGAGGTCCAGACTTGTGCACATGACTTGGAGAGTCCACTTGGGGAGTCTTGCTTAGGGGTTGTTATGGGAAAGGGTGACACAGAAGAAGTGTTAGAAGGAGACAGGGAGTTGAGAGAGCCCTTTCGGTTGTTTTTTTTTTAATGTATTTATTTATTTTTGCTGTGCAGAGTCTTCATTGCTGTGCAGGCTTTTCTTTAGCTGTGGTGTTTGGGCTTCTCATAGCGGTAATTTCTCTTGCTGTGGAGCATGGACTCTAGGGCACCCAGGCTCAGTAGTTGCAGCTCCCAGGCTCTCGAGCACAGGCTCAGCAGTTGTGGTGCAGAGGCTTCGTTGTTCCGCACCAGGTGGGATCTTCCCGGACCAGGGATCAAATTCACATCTCCTGCAATGGCAGGTGGATTCTTTACCACTGAGCCACTGGGGAAACCTCATTTCTGTTTTATTTTGTTTTGTTTTTGGTAACATTTTGTGCATTTAGGAGCTGATACCTGGAGCACGTTTTAGCCTCAAGAGATGGGCTGCCAGAAGAAGCAGATGCTGAGGGTTTGGGTCATCCATAGTATTAGAGGAAAGATTACCCTGTAATTAGGTCTGAAGCCCTGGACTATTACAGTGCCAATATAGTCACCTGGTGGGATGGATGAATAACAGCCAGCCAGCAATGACAGTAAAAGATGACAACAATGCAGATAACTTTTCTTAAGAAATTTCTCTGGGCTGAGCACTTGGCATCAAATGCCTACAGGGACCCTGAACACAGTTCTCTGATTATCCCAACACACAGTGAGGACTTGGGGTTTGAACCCTGGGGCTCCATAACTCCACAAACTCTGCATGTCTCAAAGAATGGGCTCTGGCAGCCAGAGAAGGGGTGGTGCGGAGGAGAAGAGATGGGCAGACACAGTCCTCAGGAGAAAGACCATGAGGCCAGAGCCAGGACTGGTCCAGAGATGGTGGCTGAGGGGCAGGAGGGGTGAGGAAGAATGGGGATTTGAGGATGGCACTCTGGATACTGGCTGGGCTGCTTAGGTCTCCTCTAGCCCACAAATGTTTCCTTACTGTGTGAGGTGCTCTATCCTAACTTCAGTCAAATTGTCCATTTTCCAGGTGAGATTCTGGGTCCTCCAAGACTTGGTTGACCATGACTCTGGGGGAACACTTTGTGACAATCTTTTGTTGAATGAAGATTCAGTGAATGAAGTAAAATGTCATAATATTTGAGTGATCTTTCCTCAGTGTAGTTGAAAACTGGTTATATGCATATGTTTATATTTGAGGCATGGGCTTCCCAGGTGGAGCTGGGAGTTCCCTGGTGGCTCAGAGGGTAAAGTGTCTGCCTGCAATTCAGGAGTCCTGGGTTCAATCCCTGGGTTGGGAAGCTCCCCTGGAGAAGGAAATGGTAACCCACTCCAATGTTCTTGCCTGGAGAATCCCATGGACAGAGGAGCCTGGTAGGCTACAGTCCACAGGGTTACAAAGAATTGGGCATGACTGAGTGACTTCACTTCACTTCTTCAGGTGGCACTAGTGGTAAAGAACCCACCTGCCAGTGCAGAGGACACAAGAGATGCAGGTTCGATCCTGGGTGTGGGAAGATCCCTTGGAGAAGGAAATGACAACCCACCCCAGTATTCTTGCCTAGAGAATCCCATGGACAGAGAAACCTGGCAGGCTACTGTCCAAAGGGTAGCAAAGAATCAGACATGACTGACGTGACTTACCACCTACACATGTGTATTTTATGTGTGTGTGTGTGTATAATTTGATTGAGATATATACACATGTGTGCATGCTGAGTCATTCAGTCATGTCTGATTCTTGGTGACTCCATGGACTGTAGCCCACCAGGCTTCTCTATCCATGGAATTTTCCAGGCAAGAATACTGGAATGGGTTGCCATTTCCTCCCCGGTGTATCTTCCAGACCCAGGATCAAACCCACATCTCATGCATTTCCTTCATTGGCAGACAGATTCTTTACCACTGTGCCACCTGGGAAGCATACATATACCATTGATTGAAACATATGTAAGTGAAAATATATATGTGTACATTCACAAATTTTTATTGGACTTAAGCTTTCGTTGATGATGTTTTGCTAACATTGAGTTGCAGGATGATCCTGTGTTATTTGTTCCCATTTATCATCATGTCCTACATCTGATTCCCACCCCTGACCAGTAGCTGTTTTAATTTTTTCAATGTGTATCCTTCTGTTTTCATGAATTCTTGGAAAATGTATATTGAGGCAAATACTGTTTTGACAGTGATACCATATATAGTGGTAGAAGTCTGCTATTTTTTCTGATTTTCCAGTGCTATTTTTAAGAGCCATCCATGTTGTTCCATGGATTCTAGGTTTGTTTTTTTTTTTCAAATCTGTTGTTCAGAACTTCTGAACCACTGATCTGTTTGTCTGTCCCTGTACTAATCCTATATTGCTTTATTTGCAAGGATTTGTAGAATGCCTCAGTATCTTAGAAGGCAATTCCTCCCCATCTCTTTCCACTCTTCACTACAAGGTGGACTTAATTTTTTATGGATAGCTATTCTTAAACATCTATTTCTGCTTCATTGACTATGCCAAAGCCTTTGACTGTGTGGATCACAATAAACTGTGGAAAATTCTGAAAGAGATGGGAATACCAGACCACCTGACCTGCCTCTTGAGAAACCTGTATGCAGGTCAGGAAGCAACAGTTAGAACTGGACATGGAACAACAGACTGGTTCCAAATAGGAAAAAGAGTACGTCAAGGTTGTATATTGTCACCCTGCTAATTTAACTTATATGCAGAGTACATCATGAGGAACACTGGGCTGGAAGAAGCACAAGCTGGAATCAAGATTGCTGGGAGAAATATCAATAACCTCAGATATGCAGATGACACCACCCTTATGGCAGAAAGTGAAGAGGAACTCAAAAGCCTCTTGATGAAAATGAAAGAGGAGAGTGAAAAGGTTGGCTTGAAGCTCAACATTCAGAAAACAAAGATCATGGCATCTGGTCCCATCACTTCATGGGAAACAGATGGGGAAACAGTGGAAACAGTGTCAGACTTTATTTTTTTGGGCTCCAAAATCGCTGCGGATGCTGATTGCAGCCATGAAATTAAAAGACGCTTACTCCTTGGAAGGAAATTTGTGACCAACCTAGATAGTATATTAAAAAGCAGAGACATTACTTTGCCAACAAAGGTCAGTCTAGTCAAGGCTATGGTTTTTCCAGTGGTCACGTATGGATGTGAGAGTTGGAATGTGAAGAAAGCTGATTGCCGAAGAATTGATGCTTTTGAACTGTGGTGCTGGAGAAGACTCTTGAGAGTCCCTTGGACTGTAAGGAGATCCAACCAGTCCATTCTAAAGGAGATCAATCCTGGGTGTTCATTGGAAGGACTGATGGTAAAGCTGAAACTCCAATACTTTGGCCACCTCATGCGATGAGTTGACTCCCTAGAAAAGACTCTGATGGTGGGAAGGATTGGGGGCAGGAGGAGAAGGGGACGACAGAGAATGAGATGGCTGGATGGCATCACTGACTCGATGGACATGAGTTTGAATGAACTCCGGGAGTTGGTGATGGACAGGGAGGCCTGGCGTGCTGTGATTCTTGGGGTTGCAAAGAGTCGGACACGACTGAGCGACTGAACTGAAATGAACTGAACTGATTCTTTAACAGAAACTGTATAACAAGTTTAACATTTTTCTCAAAAAATTCAACTGGCTTCTTTTGAGAGGAATACATTGAATGTATAGATTAAATCTGGGGGGGGGAATTAACATCTAAGATACTGTTTTTCCATTTCTTCCACTTATTTATAATGTCTAACATGTTTAATTTTTTTTTCTTTTATTTATTTTTAAAAAACTATGTTTTTTTTTGTATTGGGGCATAGCCAATTAACAATGTTGTGATAGTTTCAGGTGAAAGAGAAGGGACTCATCTATACATATCCATGTGTCCATTCCCCCCCAAACTCCCCTCCCTTCCTGGCTGCCATATAACATTGAGCAGAGTTCTCTGTGCTACACAGTAGGCCCTTGTTGGTTATCCATTTTAAATCTAGAAGTTTCTGCTTGTCCATCCCAAGCTCTCTAACTATCCCTTCCTTCCATCATTCACCCAGCAACCATTAGCTTGTTCTCTAAGTCTGCAAGTCTCTTTAAGTTCATTTGTATCATTTCTTTTTAGAGTCCACATATAAGCTATATCATACGATATTTCTCCTTCTTTTTCTCACTTCATTCAGTATGACAATCTCTTAGTCCATCTATGCTGCTACAAATGGCATTATTTCATTCTTTTTAATGGATGAGTAATGTTACACTGAATGTATGTACCACATCTTCTTTATCCAATCTTCTGTTAATGGACATTTAGGTTGTTTCCATGTCCTATTGTAACAAGTTTAATGTCCTCTGTGGAAGTTTGTATGCACATACTTAAATTAATTCCTAGATACTTGAGAGTTTTGTGTCCCTTTGAATGGTAACTTGTTTGTTTTACTAATTGTAAGCTTACAAAAAATTTTCAAAAGTGACACGGAAAATTCTTTGACTTCCCCTCATCCAACTTCCATATTATGCAATGCCAGTACAATGATTAGACCCAGGAAACTAACAGCTGTGTAATACTGTATAGCAAATAACAGATCTTATTTGATTTTCCTTAGTTTTTACACTAATATCTTTTTTTAAAATTCCAAGACATAAGCCATTTTGTTTAGTTGTTATTTCAATGTCTCATCATTCTGTTCTTAGTAATTCTTATTTTTCCTTTTACCTCAAAGGTAGTTTTGTGTGACTATGACAATGTCAAATGATACAATCTTAAATTATGTTTAAAATATATGGGAACTTTCAGGTATCCTCTTCATATTAATTTTCAGTTTATTGTAATGTGGTCAGATGCTCTGGGTCTTTGCAATATTGGCACTTGATAATTTACCTAGACTTCTTTTATGACCATACACAGGTTCTTTTCAATTACAATTCCATGTTTTTAAGGTTTTGTGTCTTGGGTGTGTTTGGTGTAATAAATAGGACTATGTGCATGTTTTTGTGTTTGTATATGTTAAATAAACATATGTATTATCTAGGTATACTACTTTGCCAACAAAGGTCTGTCTAGTGAAGGCTATGGTTTTTCCAGTGGTCATGTATGGATGTGAGAGTTGGACTGTGAAGAAAGCTGAGTGCCGAAGAATTGATGCTTTTGAACTGTGGCGTTGGGGAAGACTCTTGAGAGTCCCTTGGACTGCAAGGAGATCCAGCCAGTCCATCTTAAAGGAGATCAGTCCTGGGTGTTCATTGGAAGCACTGATGATAAAGCTGAAACTCCGATACTTTGGCCACCTCATGTGAAGAGTTGATTCATTGGAAAAGACTCTGATGCTGGGAAGGATTGGGGGCTGGAGGAGAAAGGGATGACAGAGGATGAGATGGCTGGATGGCATCACCGACTCGATGGACATGAGTTTGAGTGAACTCCGGGAGTTGGTGATGGACAGGGAGGCCTGGAGTGCTGTGATTCATGAGGTCACAGAGAGTTGGACACGACTAAGCGACTGAACTGAACTGAATACTAACATATATTTATTTATATATTAGCTCAAGTATTAAATGTGATAGAATTAAGTCTGAAAACAACAGTAATTATGAAAAGATAAATTCATTAAGTCCCTCAATCAAAAGGGATACAACCATAGGTTGCTGTATTTTAAGAGAATATAATTCTGGTCATTTATACCTGTCCTCAATCTCAACTTCTTGATTTCAGGTGCTGTGGAAGAGATTTGTTGTTGTTGTTTAGCCACTTAGTCGTGTTTGAGTCTTTGTGATCACATAGACTGTAGCTTACCAGGCTTCTCTGTTGATTCCTTTTCCCAGGCAAGAAGATTGGAATGGGTTGTCATTTCCTCTTCCAGGGGATCTTCCTGACCAAGGGATCAAACCCACAGCTCCTTCCTTGGCAGGTGGATTCTTTACCACTGAGCCATCAGGTAAGCCCTTGGGAGACATATTATGTGCATAAGCTTACTCAACGCTTGTCAGCTAGGGATTATTAGTATCAATTTCCTTTTAGGGATGAGAAAACAAAGGCTCAAAAAAATTGAGGGACCAATGTAATGAAGGCTTTTTTTTTAAGCACTATTTTAAAACAACGCCTCAATTTTTTTGAATTCATGTGAATAACAAGGTAGAGTTTTTATAAAAAGGGAAAAAAGCCTCCACTTAATACTTACTAAGGCTTGCAAAAAACTCTTTGGGGTCATAAAGAGTTGGACACGACTTAGCAACTAAACAACACAGGCAGGATGTTGAGTATAGTGATCACAGGATATGCAGAGAGGAAACTCCAACCAGCAAGAAATTTTTCCAATTAAAAATTTTTAGTAGGGATCCCAGAACAATAACTTATTTTAAAGATTGTATTGTTGACCTTTTCTTTAATTTTACTTTTTTTTCTTGGGAAAAAATGATAGAGGTAACAGCAACCTCTGAAGTGGGGACTTAACCCACATATAGAAAACAGAGACCATTACTTCCTACCACTAGGATTTAAAAATATAGTATTACTAATGAAAATTTATTTAATTCATACTATGTACCAGGACCTGTGCTAAGCACTTTAGATGCATGTTGTTGTTCAGTCGCTAAGTCATGTCTGACTTTGTGACCCCCCATGGACTGCAGCACACCAGGCTTCCCTGTCCTTCACTATCTCCCGGGGTTTGCTCAAACTCATGTCCATTGAGTCAGTGATGCCATCCAACCATTTCATCCTCTGTCACCCTCTTTTCCTGCCCTCAATCTTTCCCAGCATCAGGGTCTTTTTCAATGAGTCAGCCTTTTGCATCAGGAGGCCAAAGTTTTGGAGTTTCAGCTTCAGCATCAGTCCTTCCAGTGAATATTCAGGTGGTCCTATTTAAACCACAAGGCAGAACCTCTATTCTGAACATTATTATGGACTGATTATGGTTTGAAGAGACGAAGAAGCCTCTCCTGGAAGTCCTGAAGAGGGCTCATTAGAGACTCTGAGTTCCTACCTATGGGAATTCCTCCTTCTTTTCCCCAACAGTATGGCTGCCATTCTGAGGCTAAATTACACCTCAGTGACTGAATTCATCCTCATTGGCTTCTCCACCTCCCCCCACCTTCAGCTGATGTTCTTCCTGCTGTTCCTGCTGATGTACCTGTTCACGCTGCTGGGGAACCTGCTCATCGTGGCCACCGTCTGGAAAGAGCGCAGCCTCCACACCCCCATGTACCTCTTCCTGTGCGCCCTCTCCATCTCCGAGGTCCTCTACACCTTTGCCATCATCCCGCGCATGCTGGCCGACCTGCTTTCCACCGACTGCTCCATCTCCTTCATGGCCTGTGCCAGCCAGATGTTCTTCTCCTTCACGCCTGGCTTCACCCACTCCTTCCTGCTCACCGTCATGGGCTACGACCGCTACGTGGCCATCTGCCACCCCCTGCACTACAACGCACTCATGAGCCCCTGAGGCTGCACCTGCCTGGTGGCCTGGTCCTGGGCTGGAGGCTTAGTTGTTGGGCTGGTGGTGACATCTGCCATTTTCCACCTCACTTTCTGTGGGTCTAACGAGATTCACTATTTTGGCTGCCATGTGCCACCTCTTCTGAAGTTGGCCTGTGGAACTGAAGTGCAAGTAGTGGCCATGGGTGTGGGCCTGGTGTGTATCGCAGCCCTGCTGGGCTGTGGTCTCCTCATCGTCCTCTCTTACGCCTTCATCGTGGCCACCATCTTGAGGATCCCCTCAGCCGAGGGCCGGCACAAAGCCTTCTCCACGTGCGCGTCCCACCTCACCGTGGTTGTCGTGCACTATGGCTTCGCCTCTGTCATCTATCTCAAGCCCAAGGGTCCCCAGTCTCTGGAAGGAGACACGCTGATGGGCATCACCTACACGGTCCTCACTCCCTTCCTGAGCCCCATCATCTTCAGTCTCAGGAACAAGGAGCTGAAGATTGCCATGAAGAAGACCTTCCTCAGCAAGCTGTACCCCTCCAGCCTCTGAGTGACTGGGGTGGAGGTGATTTCAGATTATGGTAGAAGGATGACCACACCCACATCTATACAGTGGGGTTAACCAAAGCTACCTTGTAAGATGGTGTAAAGATTTGTGTGTGTGTGTGTGTGTGTATGACACTTATCACACGGTAGGTGCTCAATAAATGTTAATCTTTTTTTCCCTTTTCCTCTCAGGGTCTGTGTGTCTCACATTAGCTTCAATTTTTAAAAAATATTTATTTATTTTTGACTACATGGGGTCGTCATTGCTGTGCGCAGGTTTTCTCTAGTTGTGGCGAGTAAGGACTACTCTCTAGTTGTGGTACACAAGCTTTTCATTGCAGGGGTTTCCCTTGCTGCAGAGCATGGGCTCTAGGGTGTGCGGGCTTCAGTAATTTTGGCTTGCAGGCTCAGTAGTTGTGGCACATGGGCTTAACTGCCCTGTGGCATGTGGGATTTTCCCAGACCGGGATCAAACCCATGTCCCCTACATTGCAAGGCAGATTCTTAACCACTGGACCAAAAGGGAAGCCCCTAGTTTCAATTTTTAACCAAATAACTTGTTGAAATATAATTCACATTCCATAAAATTCATTTATCAAAGTACTTACCTGAGGACACACAGCACCTCACTCCCACTCCAACAGTATTAAGGAACCTGAAAAAAGTTTTTGCTTATCCAATTTGATAAAAACTGAACGTCACAGTTACTTTCATTTACTGTCATTTAAAAAAAATAACTAGTTAAACAGATATTTGAGAGCCTGTATATGCTGTTGGCTTCCCAGGTGGCACTAGTGGTAAAGAACCCCTCTGCCAACATAGGACACATAAGAGACACAGTTTTGATCTCTGGGTTGGGAAGATCTTCTGGAGAAGAGCATGGCAAGCTACTCCAGTATTCTTGCCATGAGAATCCCCATGGACAGAGGAGTCTGGTGGGGTGCAGTTCACAGGGGCACAAAGAGTTGGACACAACTGAAGCCTGCACACACGCACCATAGGCTGTGAACGAATACCATGGTGAACATGGACTGGGATGTACCTGACCTCCCCAAAGCAGCATTCTACTGGGCAGAGACAGACAATATCCAATAAGCTAATATGCCGATAATGAGCCAATCTAATATGTTAGGTTGTAGTAAGCACATGGGAGTCAAGCAAAGCAAGTCAAGAGAGAAAGACATGGCCAAGATCACTCTATTTGTTTAGTACATTTAGGAAGGGGACCCACGGTATTTGAGTAGGTATGATTCCAAGGGATTGAGTTTCTGTTTTCTAAGAAAAAATAGAGTGTAGGAGAATGAAATGTGTGTGTGTGTGTGTGTGTGTGTGAGTGAGAGAGAGAGAGAAAGAAAGGATGATAATGCCAACAAGAACATCCAAGGTTTGGATACATTAAATTTGAGATGCCTTCTAGTTATCCAGTTGGAGATACTGAGTAGACAGTTGGATGGGGTAAATATAAGAATGTGAGGATTACCTGTGTGCACAAAGTACATAAAACCGTGATACTGAATGGGATCCCCAGGGAGAGAGGGTGCTGATGAAATACAAGGCTCAAATGGCTTAAATAGCTTGTTTTGTGTTTCATGTCTAAAGGAAGCAAGACTCTGTTTAACAGTTTTTTAGTTTAAAATTTTGTGCTTTATTTATTTATTTTCTATTGTTACCATAATTTTCATTAAAAATTTTTTTTTATTTTTTTACTTTACATTATTGGTGGGAATGCAAACTAGTACAGCCACTATGGAGAAGAGTGTGGATATTCCTTAAAAAACTGGAAATAGAACTGCCATACGACCCAGCAATCCCACTCCTGGGCATACACACTGAGGAAACCAGAATTGAAAGAGACACATGTACTCCAATGTTTATCACAGAACTGTTTATAATAGCCAGGACATGGAAGCAACTATATGTCCATCTGCAGACGAATGGATAAGAAAGCTGTGGTACACATACACAATGGAATATTACTCAGCAATTAAAAAGAATACATTTGAATCAGATCTAATGAGATGGATGAAAATTTTGTGCTTTAAAATATCGTGTTGGTTTCTGCCATACATCAACATGAATCATCCAGAGGTATGCATATGTTCCCTCCTATTTGAAGCTCCCTCCCAACTCCCACCCCATCCCACCCCTCTGGGTTATCACAGAGCACTGGTCTGAGCTCTCTGAGTCATACATTAAATTCCCATTGGCTATTTATTTTACATATGGTAATGTGTCTGTTTCCACGCTGCTCTCTCAATTCTTGACATCCTTTTCTTTCCTCACTGTGTCCATGAGCTTAACAGTACTTTATTAATGATTGTATCTAAAGTTTTCTGATCTTAAATGTCACAGCTCTGAACATCCTATTATTTAGAAAGATCTAGAATGAGGAGAAGGCAATAGCACCCCACTCCAGTACTCTTGCCTGGGAAATCCCATGGACGCCAGAGCCTGGTAGGCTGCAGTTCATGGGGTCGTTAAAGAGTCGGACACGACTGAGTGACTTCCCTTTTCCTTACAATGATATCTATAAAACAGCCATATAATTATGTAGAAAATAGGATGCAAGAATTAAAGCCAGGTCATCCTGACTTCAAATACAGTTTTTCACAAACTGTTTCCCTCTGCTTTGGAAGGTAGTGGGATTTCTTACAGTAAACTTCATCGGCAACATTATGGCTTGTTCAGCACATATTACATTGGTAATTGGGGATTATATTGGTCTGGCTAAGACATATCGGTTAATAAATTTTATCTTCCAAGTCCTATGTAGGTGCTAGGTGTGATGGTGAGCAAGATGGACAGACTTCCTGTGTTCAGTAAACTGATAGCCTAAGGAATCACAATAAGTTTGCAGAGGCTTTGGGTGCCCAACTCATTGTTGGTATCAAATCATTTTTCAGGCTCTTTTTCCATTTGGATACCAGTAGGACCAGAGGCTGAGTTGGCCTTTAATGAACAAAATGAAAGAGCCCAGATTGTATTCTTGCCCAGATCTGTTTTGCTGCCAAGGGTGGGGAGTATCTTGGCTCAGTGTGAAAGAGTTACTCAGGAATTCCAACAAGAATAAAACTTATTTTGAGATCATGAAGTAGTCCTGAATCTGTAGAAATGTTACATCAGTGTCCCAAGGATGCATGCTCCAGTGCATGGTGGGTTACAACTGCCCATCTGTGGTTTAAAAGGCTCTTAGGATCCTGGAGTGTTTGATTTGAAACTGAGCTAGTCCTCCTTAGATGGGGGACCCACAAAACCCCTTGTGGAAAAATGGTGTGTGAGGCTTTGGGTGGAGAAGGCTGTAGAAAAGACCTACAGGAGAAGCCTGGCCCTTCCAACTTATGTGATCTTGGATGAGTCATTCTAGCATCTTGAACCTCAGTATCCCCCCTGTCAGATGGAATGGATGTGAGTTTATCTGCCCTGATCCCCCCACTGTGAGACTGTAATGAGATAACATATGTGAAGGGGTAACAGGAAGCCTGCAGTATATTCTGCAAAGGAGGATGCTCAGGGTTCTCCAGTGTGGTTTGAAATTGTTTCCACATTCTTAACAGTTTACATTAACATGAGATGTTTTACTACTCAATTTGTAGAGATAGACTGGATTCAACTTTAGGACAAATGATGCATAGTTACTGCTCCAACATAAATACAAAAGTTTTCTTTTTTTAAAAAACTTTGGCTAATTTGACTAATTTATTGCTTGTGCTGTTTTTAAGTATTTTATTTATTTATTTAATTTTTGGCTGAGTTGAGTCTTCCCTGTTTTAGGTGGGCTTTTCTTAGTTGTGTGAGAGGGGCTACATTTCTTTGGTTTATAGGCTTCTCACTGCCCACTCTCTTGATGTGGAGCACGGGCTTTAGGCATGTGGGCTTCAGTAGTTGCAACATGCTGAATCAGTAGTTGCTGCTTGAAGATTCTAGAGTGCAGGCTTAGTATTGTGGCACACAAGCTTAGTTGCTCTGCAGCATGTGAGATCTTCCTGGACTGGGGATCAAACCCATGTCCCCTGCATTGCAAGACGGATTCTTAACCACTGGACCACCAGGGAAGTCCTCTTGTACATTTTAATTATACATGTTGTTGCATACAACACCATAAGCCAAAATCCATTAAGCATTATAAATTGCTATTTTAAAATAAATGCATCTGAAGCAATTTAAATTTGGCAAGGAAACTTTAAAAAAATGAGTTATAATTGACATAAGGCATTGTGTAAATTTTTGGTGTCCAATGTACTGATGTGATACCGTTGCAGATACCAGTAATCAAGAAACCAAGCACCACACTCAGAGAGTTGGAGAACTCAGGTTTATTATGCTGGCAGGCCCAGAGGAGTTAACATTCCAAACTCTGAGTCCTGAACAAAGTGGTTGTTGAAGGTCAGTGTCTTCTGGTGGTCATGATTTAATCTTTGTAGAGGCAGCTGCTGCTGCTGCTGCTGCTAAGTCACTTCAGTCGTGTCCGACTCTGTGTGACCCCATAGATGGAAGCCCACCAGGCTCCCCCTTCCCTGGGATTCTCCAGGCAAGAACACTGGAGTGGGTTGCAATTTCCTCTCCAATGTGTGGAAGTGAAAAGTGAAAGTGAAGTCACTCAGTCATGTCAAGCAGCTGGCAAGGGCCAATTTTCAGTCAACAAGGCCCCTTCATAGCCACATATTTGATCATGTTTTGAGGGCATTTCATGATCACTGTGTCCCATGGTGCTGGGAAGGCTCATTCCCAGGTCTAACAAAGATTCCATTGACAGGCCACTCAATGTGTTGTCACTAGACCAGGCCTTGTAAGTAGCAAAAGTCTCTGGACCATACCTGTCGTACTAGCCTCTTGGTCCAGAAAAATATATCCTCTTGTTGCTTCTTCCCATATCTAGAGTTTCATTATTACAATTATTGATCTCATATGGAACTGCATATCAGCAGTTTATCACAGGCTAGGTCACATATTTGGTAACATAAGAAATAATCTTCTGAAACATGAGACATAGAAAATAATATAGCTAGTGGTTATTAGTAAGGTCACAAGCAAGAATTTAAGTCAAGAACTTTATTGGGTATAGCCTGGTATGCCCCAGGTCATCCGACACAGTTAAATGATTGTAGCCAAGTGTTAATCTCCTGGTTGTACATCATGGAGCATCGGACCTTTATCCAGAGATTGGTTACTGAGATAAGCTTTAGAAACAATCTCAGAGTGTCAAAACTTTTAGCAATATAACAAGGAACTGTCTCAGAAGTGAGTCTTAGTAAGCACAGACCTTAATCAACAAAACTAAAACTTAATATTCAGTGAAACATAAGTTTTTCCTTTTTGGAGAACTCATTGTGAGGGCATTAACACTGTAGCGGGGAAAGGCTTTAACAAAAATGAGGTCCATCAGCGAGCTGGGAAAAGCCAAGCAGCTGCCTTGGATTTCCCATACCCTGGCTCTTCGACTTTTAGCTATTGTTTCAGTTCAGTTCAGTTCAGTCGCTCAGTCATGTCCGACTCCTTGCAACCCCATGAATCACAGCACGCCAGGCCTCCCTGTCATCACCAAGTCCCAGAGTTCACTCAAACTCACGTCCATCGAGTTGGTGATGCCATCCAGCCATCTCATTCTCTGTCGTCCCCTTCTCCTCCTGCCCCCAATCCCTCCCAGCATCAGAGTCTTTTCCAGTGAGTCAACCCTTCGCATGAGGTGGCCCAAGTATTGGAGTTTCAGCTTTAGCATCAGTCCTTCCAATGAACATCCAGTACTGATCTCCTTTGGAATGGACTGGTTGGATCTCCTTGCAGTCCAAGGGACCCTCAAGAGTCTTCTACAAGTTTGCCTATTTTTAATTTCCTGATTTAGGAGCAGACTATTGCCATGTTTTAAGGACATCGGGATAGCAGAACTCTAACCGTAAGGGGTTATTTTCTGTAGAAGCAGAATGAGCTTTGTCTACATGTACCATATTCTAAAATAATGTTCATTTACTTTACCAAAGTAACAAAAAGATTTTAAAAACAAATGTAAATCACTTAAAGGCAAAGAATTTCATAACCTGTTATCAAAAGCTTCATTCTAAGAAATCCTGGTTTCTACAAACAGAGAGAAGACCAACTTCTGGTCTGGTACCAGCTTACTGTTAATAGCAAAATTTGTTTATCTGTTAACTCTTTTTTTTTTTCATTCAGCACATGCTGTTTTTATTTTTCTTTTAATTTTTTCAGTTTTATTTATTTTTAAAATTTTAATTGGAGGCTAATTATTTTACAATATTTTATTGGTTTTCCATAAATTGACATAAATCTGCCATGGGTGTACATGAGTTCCCCATCTTGAACCCCTCTCCCACCTCCATCCCCATACCATTCCTCTGAGTCATCCCAGTGCACCAGCGCCGAGCATCCTGTATCATGCATCGTACCTGGATTAGCAATTCATTTCACATGTGATAATGTACATGTTTCAATGCCATTCTCCCAAATCATCCCACCCTCGCCCACTGCCACAGAGTCCAAAAGACTGTTCTATACGTCAGTGTCTCTTTGTTGTCTCTTGTACAGGGTTATCATTACCATCTTTCTAAATTCCATATATATATGCATTCAGTTCAGTTCAGTTCAGTCGCTCAGTCGTGACTGACTCTTTGCGACCCCATGAATCACAGCACGTCAGTCCATCACCAACTCCCGGAGTTCACTCAAACTCATCTCCATCGAGTCGGTGATGCCATCCAGCCATCTAATTCTCTGTCATCCCCTTCTCCTCCCGCCCCCAATCCTTCCCAGCATCAGAGTCTTTTAAAGTGAGTCAACTCATCGCATGAGGTGGCCAAAGTATTGGAGTTTCAGCTTTAGCATCAGTCCTTCCAATGAACACCCAGGATTGATCTCCTTTAGAATGGACTGGTTGGATCACCCTGCTGTCCAAGGGACTCTCAAGGGTCTTCTCCAGCACCACAGTTCAAAAGCATCAATTCTTCGGCGCTCAGCTCTCTTCACAGTCCAACTCTCACATCCATACATGACCACTGGACCATAGCCTTGACTAGGTGGACCTTTGTTGGCAAAGTAATGTCTCTGCTTTGTAATATGCTATCTAGGTTGGTCATAACTTTCCTTCCAAGGATTAAGCGTCTTTTAATTTCATGGCTGCTGTCAGCATCCGCAGTGATTTTGGAGCCCCCAAAAATAAAGTCTGACACTATTTCCACTGTTTCCCCATCTATTTCCCATGAAGTGATGGGACCAGATGCCATGATCTTTGTTTTCTGAATGTTGAGCTTCAAGCCAACCTTCTCACTCTCCTCTTTCACTTTCATCAAGAGGCTTTTGAGTTCCTCTTCACTTTCTGCCATAAGGGTGGTGTCATCTGCATATCTGAGGTTATTGAGATTTCTCCCAGCAATCTTGATTCCAGCTTGTGCTTCTTCCAGCCCAGCGTTCCTCATGATGTACTCTGCATATAAGTTAAATAAGCAGGGTGACGATATACAGCCTTGACGTACTCCTTCTCCTATTTGGAACCAGTCTGTTGTTCCATGTACAGTTCTGACTGTTGCTTCCTGACCTGCATACAGGATTCTCAAGAGGCAGGTCAGGTGGTCTGGTATTCCCATCTTTTTCAGACTGTTCCACAGTTTGTTGTGATCCACACAGTCAAAGGCTTTGGCATAGTCAATGAAGCAGAAATAGATGTTTTTCTGGAGCTCTCTTGCTTTCTCCATGATCCAGCAGATGTTGGCAATTTGATCTCTGGTTCCTCTGCCTTTTCTAAAACCAGCTTGAACATCTGGAAGTTCACGGTTCACATATTGCTGAAGCCTGGCTTGGAGAATTTTGAGCATGAGTTTACTAGCGTGTGAGATGAGTGCAATTGTGCGGTAGTTTGAGCATTCTTTGGCATTGCATTTCTTTGGGAATGGAATGAAGACTGACCTTTTCCAGTCCTGCGGCCACTGCTGAGTTTTCCAAATTTGCTGGCATGCTGAGTGCAACACTTTCACAGCATCATCTTTCAGGATTTGAAATAGCTCAACTGGAATTCCATCACCTCCACTAGCTTTGTTCAAAGGCCCACTTGACTTCACATTCCAAGATGTCTGGCTCTAGGTCAGTGATCACACTATCATGATTATCTTGGTCGTGAAGATCTTTTTTGTACAATTCTTCTTTGTATTCTTGCCACCTCTTCTTAATATCTTCTGCTTCTTTAGATCCATACCATTTCTGTCCTTTATCGAGCCCATCTTTGCATGAAATGTTCCCTTGGTATCTCTAATTTTCTTGAAGAGATCTCTTGTTTTTCCTAGTCTCTTGTTTTCCTCTATTTGTTTGCACTGGTCACTGAGGAAGGCTTTCTTACCTCTCCATGTTATTCTTTGAAACTCTGCATTCAGATGCTTATATCTTTCCTTTTCTCCTTTGCTTTTCACTTCTCTTCTTTTCACAGCTATTTGTAAGGCCTCCTCAGACAGCCATTTTGCTTTTTTGCATTTCGTTACCATGGGGATGGTCTTGGTCCATGTTTCCTTCAAGCGAGGCTTGAGCAATATGTGAACCGTGAACTTCCAGATGTTTAAGCTGGTTTTAGCAAAGGCAGAGGAACCAGAGATCAAATTGCCAACATCCACTGGATCATGGAAAAAGCAAGAGAGTTCAGAAAAACATCTATTTCTGCTTTATTGACTATGTCAAAGCCTTTGACTGTGTGGATCACAACAAACTGTGGAAAATTCTGAAAGAGATGGGAATACCAGACCACCTGACCTGCCTCTTGAGAAACCTGTATGCAGGTCAGGAAGCAACAGTTAGAACTGGACATGGAACAGCAGACTGGTTCCAAATAGGAAAAGGAGTACGTCAAGACTGTATATTGTCACCCTGCTAATTTAACTTACATGCAGAGTACATCATGAGGAATGCTGGGCTGGAAGAAGCACAAGCTGGAATCAAGATTACTGGGAGAAATCTCAATAACCTCAGATATGCAGATGACACCACCCTTATGGCAGAAAGTGAAGAGGATCTCAAAAGCCTCTTGATGAAAGTGAAAGTTCAACATTCAGAAAACAAAGATCATGGCATCTGGTCCCATCACTTCATGGGAAATAGATGGAAAAACAGTGAAAGCAGTGTTAGACTTTACTTTTTTGGGCTCCAAAATCACTGTGGATGTTGACTGCAGCCATGAAATTAAAAGACGCTTACTCCTTGGAATAAAAGTTATGACCAACCTAGATAGCATATTAAAAAGTAGAGACATTACTTTGCCAACAAAGGTCCATCTAGTCAAGGCTATGGTTTTTCCCGTGGTCATGTATGGATGTGAGAGTTGGACTATGAAGAAAGCTGATCGCCAAAGAATTGATGCTTTTGAACTGTGGTGCTGGAGAAGACTCTTGAGAGTCCCTTGGACTGCAAGGAGATCCAACCAGTCCATCCTAAAGGAGATCAGTCCTGGGTGTTCATTGGAAGGACTGATGCTGAAGCTGAAGCTCCAATATTTTGACCACCTCATGTGAAGGGTTGAGTCACTGGAAAAGACTCTGATGCTGGGAGGGATTGGGGGTGGGAGGAGAAGGGGACGACAGAGAATGAGATGGCTGGATGGCATCACCGATTCGATGGATGTGAGTTTGAGTGAACTCCTGGAGTTGGTGATGGACAGGGAGTCCTTTCGTGCTGTGATTCATGGGGTCACAAAGAGTCGGACACGACTGAGGAAATGAACTGAGTTTATTTTTGTGTATGGTGTTAGGGAGTGTTCTAGTTTCATTCTTTTATAAGTGGTTGACCAGTTTTCCAGGCACAACTTGTTAAAGAGACTGTCTTTTCTCCCTTGAATATTCTTGCCTCCTTTGTCAAAGATAAGGTGTCCATAGGTGTGTGGATTTATCTCTGGGCTTTCTATTTTGTTCTTTTGATCTATATTTCTGTCTTTATGCCAGTACCATACTGTCTTGATGACTGTGGCTTTGTAGTAGAGCCTGAAGTCCTGCAGGTTGATTCCCCCAGTTCCATTCTTCTTTGTCAAGATTGCTTTGGGTATTCGAGGTTTTATGTATTTCCATACAAATTGTGAAATTACTTGTTCTAGCTCTGTGAAAAATATTGATGGTAGTTTTATGGGGGTTGGAGAAGGCAATGGCAAGCCACTCCAGTACTATTGCCTAGAAAATCCCATGGATGGAGGAGCCTGGTAGGCTGCAGTCCATGGGGTCGCTAAGGGTCGGACATGACTGAGCGACTTCACTTTCACTTTTCACTTTCACACATTGGAGAAGGAAATGGCAACCCACTCCAGTGTTCTTGCCTGGAGAATCCCAGGGACGGGGGAGCCTGGTGGGCTTCTGTCTATGGGGTCACACAGAGTCGGACACGACTGAAGTGACGCAGCAGCAGCAGCAGCAGCAGCAGCAGTTTTATGGGGATTGCATTGAATCTATAGATTCGTTTGGGTAGCATACTCATTTTCACAATATTGATTCTTCCAATCCACGAACATGGTATATTTCTCCATCTATTAGTGTCTTCTTCGATTTCTTTCACAGGTATTTTATAGTTTTCTATTTATAGGTCTTTTGTTTCTTTAGGTAAATATATTCGTAAGTATTTTATGCTTTTCATTGCAACGGTGAATGGAATTGTTTCCTTAATGTCTCTTTCCATTTTCTCATTATTAGTGTTAGGAATGCAAGTGAATTCTGCTTGTTGATTTTATATCCTGCAAGGTTACCATATTCGTTGATTAGCTCTAGTAATTTTCTGGTAGAGTCTTTAGGGTTTTCTGTGTAGAGGATCATGCCATTTGCAAACAGTGAGAGTTTTACTTCTTCTCTTCCAATTTGAATTCATTTTATGTCTTTTTCTGCTCTGACTGCTGTGGCCAGAAATTCCAAAACTATGTTGAATAGTAGTGGTGAGAGTGGGCACCCTTGTCTTGCTCCTGACTTTAGGGGAAATGGTTTCAATTTTTCACCATTGGGGATAATGTTTGTTGAGGGTTTGTCATATATAGCTTTTATTATGTTGAGGTATGTTCCTTCAATTCCCGCCTTCTGGAAGGTTTTTATCAAAAATGGAAGTTGAATTTTGTCAAAGGGTTTCTCTGCATCTATTGAGAAAATCATATGGTTTTTATTTTTCATTTTGTTAATGCGGTGTATTACATTGATTGATTTGCGGATATTGAAGCGTCCTTGCATTCCTGGGATAAAGCCCAATTGGTCATGATGTATGATCTTTTTATTGTGCTGTTGGATTCTGATAGCTAGAATTTTGTTAAGTATTTTTGCACCTACGTTCATCAGTGATATTGCCCTGTAGTTCTCTTTTTTTGTGGCATCTTTGTCAGGTTTTGGTATTAGGGTGATGGTGGCCTCATAGAATGAGTTTGGCAGTTTACTTTCCTCTGCAAGTTTCTGGAAGAGTTTGAGTAGGGTAGATTTTAGCTCTTCTCTAAATTTTTGGTAGAATTCAGCTGTGATGCTGTCTGGTTTTGGGCTTTTGTTTGCTGAAAGATTTCTGATTACAGTTTCAATTTCCATGCTTGTGATGGGTCTGTTCTATTTCTTCCTGGTTCAGTTTTGGAAAGTTGTACTTTTCTAAGAATTTGTCCATTTCTTCCAAGTTGTCCGTTTTATTGGCATATAATTGCTGATAGTAGTCTCTTATGATCCTTTGTATTTTTGTGCTGTCTGTTGTGATCTCTCCATGTTCATTTCTAATTGATTGATTTGGTTTTTCTCCCTTTGTTTCTTGATGAGTCTGACTAGTGGTTTGTCAGTTTTATTTACCCCCTCAAAAACCAGCTTTTGGTTTTGTTGATTTTTGCTATGGCCTCTTTTGTTTCTTTTTCATTTATTTCTGCCCTAATTTTAAAGATTTCTTTCCTTCTACTCACCCTGAGGTTTTTCATTTCTTCCTTTTCTAGTTGCTTTAGGTGTAGAGTTAGGTTATTTAGTTGATTTTTTTCTTGTTTCTTGAGGTATGCCTGTATTTCTATGAACCTTCGCTTTAGCACTGCTTTTACAGTGTTCCACAGGTTTTAGGTTGTTGTGTTTTCATTTTCATTCATTTCTATGCATATTTTGATTTCTTCCATGATTTGTTGGTCATTCAGGAACGTGTTGTTCAACCTCCATATGTTGGCATTTTTAATAGTTTTTCTCCTGTAATTGAGATCTAGTCTTACTTCATTGTGGTCAGAAAAGATGCTTGGAATGATTTCAATGTTTTTCAATTTACCAAGGCTAGATTTATGGCTGGGGATGTGATCTATCCTGGAGAAGGTTCCATGTGCGCTTGAGAAAAAGGTGAAATTCATTGTTTTGGGGTGACATGTCCTATAGATATCAATTAGGTCTAACTGTTCTATTGTATCATTTAACGTTTGTGTTTCCTTGTTAATTTTCTGCTTAGTTGATCTATCCATAGTTGTGAGTGGGGTATTAAAGTCTCCCACTATTATTGTGTTATTGTTAATTTCCCCTTTCATACTTGTTAGCATTTGTCTTACATATTGCAGTGCTCTTATGTTGGGTGCATAAATATTCATAATTGTTATATCTTCTTTTTGGATTGATCCTTTGATCATTATGTAGTGGCCTTCTTTGTCTCTTTCCACAATCTTTGTTTTAAAATCTATTTTATCTGATATGAGTATTGCTACTCCTGCTTTCTTTTGGTCTCTATTTGCATGGAATATCTTTTTCCAGCCCTTCACTTTCAGTCTGTATGTGTCCCTGGTTTTGAGGTGGGTCTCCTGTAGACAATATATATGGGGGTCTTATTTTTGTATCCATTCAGCCAGTCTTTGTCTTTTGGTTGGGATATTCAACCCATTTACATTTAAGGTAATTATTGATAAGTATGATCCCATTGCCATTTAGTTTATTGTTTTGCGTTTGAGTTTATACACCCTTTCTGTGTTTCCTGTCTAGAGAAGTTCCTTTAGCATTTGTTGGAGAGCTGGTTTGGTGATGCTGAATTCTCTCAGCTTTTGTTTGCCTGTAAAGCTTTTGATTTCCCCTTCATATTTGAATGAGATCTTTGCTGGTTACAGTAATCTGGACTGTAGGTTGTTTTCTTTCATCACTTTAAATATGTCCTGCCTTTCACTCCTGGCCTGTAGAGTTTCTATTGAAAGATCAGCTGTTATCTTTATGGGAATCCCCTTGTGTGTTATTTGTTGTTTTTCCCTTGTGGAACTCTCTGTGTTTCTTGGACTTGGGTGATTATTTTCTTCCCCATTTTAGGGAAGTTTTCAACTGTTATCTCCTCAAGTATTTTCTCATGGTCTTTCTTTTTGTCTTTTTTTCTGGGACTCCTACGATTAGAATGTTGGAGCGTTTAACATCGTCCCAGATGTCTCTGAGACTGTCCTCATTTCTTTTAATTCATTTTTCTTTTTCCCTCTCTGTTTCATTTATTTCTATCATTTTATCTTCTAGCTCACTTATCCTATCTTCTGCCTCCATTATTCTACTGTTGGCTCCCTCCAGAGTGTTTTTGATCTCATCTATTGCATTATTCATTGTATATTGACTCTTTTTTATTTTTTCTAAATCCTTGTGAAACCTTTCTTGCATCTTCTCGATCCTTGTCTACAGGTTATTTATCTGTAACTCCAATTTGTTTTCAAGATTTTGGATCATTTTCACTATCATTATTTGGAAGTCTTTATCATGTAGATTCCCTATCTCTTCCTCTTTTGTTTGGGTTGTTGGGCATTTATCCTGTTCCTTTACTTGGTGGGTATTTCTATGCCTCTTCATCTTACCTATATTGCTGTGTTTGAGGTGGCCTTTCCGTCTTCTGGCAGTTTGTGGAGTTTTCTTTATTGTAGAATTTCCTTGCTGTGGGTGGGGTTGGACGGGTGGCTTGTAATTGTTTCCTGGTTAGGGAAGCTTGTGTCGGTGTTCTGGTGGGTGGAGCTGGATTTCTTCTCTCTGGAGTGCAATGAAGTGTCCAGTAATGTGTTATGAGATGTCAATGCGTTTGGAGTGACTGTATATTGAAACTCAGGGCTATTTTCCTGCTGGAGAATTTTCATGGTATGTCTTGCTCTGGAACTTGTTGACCCTTGGGTGGTGTTTGGTTTCAGTGTAGGTATGGAAGCGTTTGATGAGCTTCTATTGATTAATGTTCCCTGGAGTCAAGAGTTCTCTGGTGGTCTCAGGATTTTGACTTAAGCCTCTGCCTCTGGTTTTCAGTCTTATTTTTGCAGTAGCCTCAAGACTTCTTCATCTGTCACTTCCAAGGCGGTTCCCTCTGTTTTAGCTTCTTTTGTTTGTTGGTCTAATATCATCCCTGACACTAGGGGGCGGTGGTGGTCACTTTTTTAGGCTCACTTGTTAAGTCGGGCTGTGGGGAGGGAGGAAAGCTGCAGACAAACATCACTGGCGTCTCTGGGAAGTGCTTGCAGTGTCTCAGCCACACTGGGTTTGCCCCCACTCACGGCGTGTGTGCTTTCCCTGTTTATGCTCTTCAGGGTCTAGGTTGCTCTGCTGGGAACTGTCTGATGGGGGGGCCCTGGGTTGCATGCACTTCCCAGGTCTAAGCCACTCAGGTTCAGGTTCTAGGGTACTCCACAAAGGCACAGACTTGGTTGGGCCTGCGTTTTGTGCCCTTCCCTGGTCTGAGCAGCTCAGGGGACCAGGTATTTGGCGAGCGCGATTGCTGCAATTTATTGCCTCCCCAGTCCCTGCCGCTCAGTTTTCTGGGTGTACAACCGGCGAACCTTCTCAGGCGGATGTAGACCAGCCAGAAACCCAAGAAGTCTTGGTTAGCAGGGAAGCCTGCTTGCAGTTTGGTAGGTGATGTCTCCCTGGGGCACTATTGCCAACTTCTGGCTCTGGCTGCCCTCCCCTGCCTGTCTCGTTGGGGGATGCGGAATGAGCCGTTTGCAGCCAGGAGCTCTATGCAGTCCTTTTTTCTGTGAGCGGGTCTCGTGGAGTCTAAGGAAAGTTATGACCAACCTAGATAGCATATTAAAAAGCAGAGACATTACTTTGCCAACAAAGGTCCGCCTAGTCAAGGCTATGGTTTTTCCCGTGGTCATGTATGGATGTGAGAGTTGGACTGTGAAGAAAGCTGATCGCCGAAGAATTGATGCTTTTGAACTGTGGTGCTGGAGAAGACTCTTGAGAGTCCCTTGGACTGCAAAGAGATCCAACCAGTCCATTCTAAAGGAAATCAATCCTGGGTGTTCATTGGAAGGACTGATGCTAAAGCTGAAACTCCAGTACTTTGGCCATCTCATGCAACGAGTTGACTCACTGGAAAAGAGTCTGATGCTGGGAGGGATTGGAGGTGGGAGGAGACGGGGATGACAGAGAATGAGATGGCTGGATGGCATCACCGACTCGATGGAGATGAGTTTGAGTGAATTCCGGGAGTTGGTGATGGACAGGGAGGCCTGGCGTGCTGTGATTCATGGGGTTGCAAAGAGCTGGACACGACTGAGTGACTGAACTGAACTGAACGGAAAGGTAAGGCTTTTCACCTTTTCACGAGGTAGCTATCCCACAGTCTGCTTTGCTATCTCAAGTTAGCTCTCTCAGATTGCCCTCACGGCACTCAGGCCCAGTCCTCACTCTAAGCAATGCAGCCGGAGCCTCCCTGCCCAGCCTCCACTTGCTAATGGCGGATGCGGGCATCTGCGCTGCTTCTCCACTGGGAATTACCATTGGGCACATAATCTGTGGGTTTTAATTATTTATTTCTTTTTCCTCCCAGTTATGTTGCCCTCTGAGGTTCCAAGGCTCACCACAGACTCGCCAGTGAGAGTGTTTCCTGGTGTTTGTCAACTTCTCTCTTTTTTAAGCCTCCATTCACGGGATGGATCTCCATCCCTACTTCTTTTGTCTCTCTTTTAATCTTTTATATTATTTCCTACCTCCTTTTGAAGACAATGGGCTACTTTTCTGGGTGCCTGATGTCCTCTGCCAGCATTCAGAAGTTGTTTTGTGGAATTTACTCAGCGTTCAAATGTTCTTTTGATGAATTTATGGGGGAGACAGTGGTCTCCCCATCCTATTCCTCCACCATCTTCCTCCCTTCCCTATCTGTTTAATCTTAGAAAGTCTTTTCCATCAATCTTGAAGAACTTGCAGTATTTTTCTAAAGGCATGAGAGTAAAACAGTAGAAGACATATTTAAAATCTGATTCTATTGCAATTGACAAAGAAACCTGGTCATTGAACACTTTAATATGATAGCTAGAATTGTAATTGACCATATTTTATCAGGCATATCAGATCTATATGAATTTCACAAAATTTTGGGATATCTATATTAGTAACATCAACCATACAGTGTAACCTGAAAAGATTTATCACCCCTTCAACAGTACTTCTCATGTAATTTAACATGCCCAGTGAACCAAGTTATCTTAATAGCTCTTTGGCATGTCTCAGGGACCCTCTGAAGCATCCCAAAGTTATCTAGAAGTCAAGTTATTTAGGAAGTCTTTTCAATAAATATCAAAAGGGTTTATAACAGTCAGGTAGGATCATATAAGTTACTGTGAAATAATAGTTATTTAGTTAGCCAAAGTTAACAAATGATTTCAAAGATAAATATCAGTTCAGTTTAGTTCAGTTCAGTCTCTCAGTCGTGACCAACTCCTTGCGACCCCATGAATCACAGCACACCAGGCCTCCCTGTCCATCACCAACTCCAGAAGTTCACTCAAACTCATGTCCATCGAGTCGGTGATGCCATCCAGCCATCTCATTCTCTGTCATCCCCGTCTCCTCCCACCCCCAATCCCTCCCAGCATCAGACTCTTTTCCAGTGAGTCAACTTGTCGCATGAGGTGGCCAAAGTATTTGAGCTTCAGCTTTAGCATCAGTCCTTCCAATGAGCACCCAGGATTGATCTCCTTTAGAATGGACTGGTTGGATCTCCTTGCAGTCCAAGGGACTCTCAAGAGTCTTCTCCAGCACATCAGTTCAAAAGCATCAATTCTTTGGCGATCAGCTTTCTTCACAGTCCAACACTCACATCCATACATTTAGGCCAATTAAATTAGAACTCATTTACAACTTCAATAATATTATCAGAAAAACCAAAAGACATACACTGAAACATACATAAATCCATACAGACAGACAGTGATCTTATGGCTTTTTTGAGATTTAAAATCTCTTTGACCCCACTTTTTTTCTTTGCTTGAAGTTCTAATTTGCCCAAGGCTGAGGTCTCAGACAAAATTGGCTATGTATTTCAAGGACATGGAAAGCGTTAACTTCAAGCTTTTCCTTAGGCAGATCTTTCAATAAGCTGAAAGTGAAAGTGAAGCCGCTCAGTCGTGTGGACTCTTTGTGACCCCATAGACACCAGGCTCCTCCCTCCATGGGATTCTCCAGGCAAGAATACTGGAGTGGGTTGCCATTCAATAAGCTAGTTGTTTTTAATTGCATGTGCAAAAAGAATTGGTTTTACAGTTTTCAAAAAGAAAAAAAGTTTCTCTCACTCTGTTCAATCAACAATCATGCACTCACAATCATTCAGAGGCTATCACAATGCCTCCCTTCTCCATGATCCTGAGGTTTCCTTAACTATTGCTCCCTTCCTGGGAGCTCCAAGGAGGTTATCAGTCACAATGCCTTCCTTCTCTTGAGTCCCCAGTTCTCCCTATCTGATGCTCCCTTCCTGGGAGCTCCAAGGAGGTTATCAGTCACAATGCCTTCCTTCTCTTGAGTCCCCAGTTCTCCCTATCTGATGCTCCCTTCCTGGGAGCTCCAAGGAGGTTATCAGTCACAATGCCTTCCTTCTCTTGAGTCCCCAGTTCTCCCTATCTGATGCTCCCTTCCCGGGGGCTCCAAGGAGGTAATCAGACTCCTCTTCTACCTGTTGGAGTAGGATCTGACAGGGGACTGGCCCAGGGCCTTACCTGATCCTGTGGCCATTCCTGGTGAGTTGATTGAGGGGCTTGGCCATCCAGAGAGTCAGGACAGAGAGAGAGAACCCAGAATACCGTCAGGTGGCACGCCTCCTTGTTTGTCTTGGGGTTCCTTGCTCCAGCCCAGCCGAGCCACCAGTGTGGCGGCTCAAGGGGCTGACATGGTTGGAATCTCACTGGATCCTCCAGAAATGTTGCAAAAACCAGTACTCGAGAAACCAAGCACCATACACAAAGAGTTGGAGAACCCAGGTTTATTGCACTGGCATGCCCAGAGGAGTTAACACTCCAAGCTCCGAGCCCCGAACAAAGGGGTTACAGAGTTTTTATAGGCAGACTAGAGTGGGCAACACTGGCTGTTAATAGGCTGATTTAAACTAAGGGGTTTTGAGTGCATGGGAACAGCAGTCAAGATGGGGAAGGGGATGCATGACCTTTACATGAACAGGCATGATTAAGCAGGCTTGCAGGGGCTGGGCAATTTCAAAGAGCAGGACAAGGGTGAGTGAGATAAGCTCCAGTTCCTAGTATTGTGAGTCCCCACTTTCTGAGACTATGTGACCTACGTGATCCAGACTTTGCAAGGAGCAAGCTGAGTTACAGAGGCAGAATGAACAGGAGGTTATGTAAAATTTTAACTTTTCCTCTTCAATACATTGATGTTGCAATATGATTAGCACTGCATGTTAACTCACACCTCTATTGTGTGTGTGTGTGTGGTGGGAACAATTAAGATGTAGTGTCTTATCAGCTATGACATTTACAATAGAGTATTATTGTCTATAATTACTGGCTCTGTATTAGAACTGCAGGCTTTATTTATCTACTGTTTACAAATTTGTGCCCTTAAAAAACATTTCCTTGGGACTTCCCTGGTGGTCCAGTGGCTAAGACTCCACACTCTCAGTGCAGGGGGCCCTGTTTTGATCCTTGGTCAAGGAACTAGATCCTACATTCCCCAACTTAAAGATTTTGTTTGCTGCTACTCAGACCTAGAGTAGCCAAATAAATAAATTTATATTTTTAAAAAAAACCCAAAAAAGCATCTCTTCAATTCCTCCGCCCCTCAGTCCCTGGTGATCACCATTCTATTCTCTGCCTTTAATGAGTTTGTCTTTTTTAGCTTCCACATATAAATGATGTTACTGTACTTGTCATTTTCTTGAATACACGTATATTCAGCAAACTATAAGTGTAACCTGGAAAGGTTAATTCTGAATTCATGCTGGATTTGCTTCTGTGACTTTAACCTTATCCTGCCACTTTTGTTGCTCTAGGCATACAAAATAATGGCTTGCCTCAGGGAGATAACCTGAGCCATCCACCTGTGAAGGACCATAAGGAAGTGAAACTATCACATCCCCCTGTCTGAGGCTTGCCATTCATTCTAGGGGCCATTTGTAAGGATTGAATAGTCTTTTTACTTAGTTTCCTCACCTGATTCCATTTCTGATCTGGAAAAGAATCTGGCAACCAGGTCTCGACAAGATGGCTACTTTGAGGTGCTAACCTATCATCTTCTCAGTCAAGGGGCTCACAAAATAAAGTCCCTTCCTTGCCTCAACGCCTTGTCTTGGATTTATTGGCTTATCCTGCGGTGAGCACAGTAAGCTTGGACTCGGTAACAAAAGTACTATGAAGTGTTCAGTTCAGTCCCTCAGTCTCTTGTGACTCTTTGCGACCCCATGTGCTGCAAAACTCCAGGCTTCCCTGTCCATCACCAACTCCCGTACCTTGTTCAAACTCATGTCCATCGACTTGGTGATGCCATCCAACTGTTAGGGGAAGCACACTGACTGAAACCACCCATCCTGGCCAGGCACCATAGTAACCATTTGTATGAATTGTTTTACCACAGGAGGTCCTGGTAAGGAACACGTAACTAATAAGCCACCACTGACTGGAAAAGTTCAGGAAAGGTCAAAAGGAGATGCCACATGTACGACCACCTCCCAGAATCCTACTCTCTGGCATCCATCTTGGCTGAACAAGGTGTGAACCACCAGGAAGGACTCTGAGTCAGAATGATTGGCTAAAGACAACCAGGAAACTAATCCCATCACCATAAAACCTGAGACTGCAAGCCACACGCACGGCAAAGCTGTTCTCCTGGGTTCCCTTACCCTGCTGCTCTCCACCCGGGTGCCCTTTCCCAATAAAATCTCTTGCTTTGTCAGCACATGTGTCTCCTCAGACATTTCTGAGTGTTAGACAAGAGCCCAGTTTTGGGCCCTGGAAGGGGTCCCCCTTCCTGCAACACAACCAATTCATTCTCTGTTGTCCCCTTCTCTTCCTGCTTTCAATCTTTCCCAGTGTCAGGGTCTTTTCTTGGAGTATGAGTCTTCTTCGTATCAGGCGGACAAAGTATTGGAGTAGTCAATCTTAACTCCACTCTCATGCCTAGATCATCAATAAGTCACAGTGCCAATGGGATATACCTTCATCCTGGGCTCTGCACTTGTCGACTAAAAAAAGATGTGCTACTTGAGAGTTGCAATAAGTTTTATTTTGGGCAAAATGAGGACTGCAGTCTGGGAGGCAGCATCTCAGATAGCTCTGAGAGGCTGTTCCAAAGCGACAGTGGGGGAAAGTCAATATGTAAGGTTTTGGTGCAGGGAGAATTCAATACCATGAAGTACTCATTTTACAAAAGGTTTTTGTTAGTCATGAGGGTCTGATGTCACCATGAAGGGATTTAGTGCTTCTCTAGATATGAGGAGATGCAAGGATTGAGATAGTAAAATCTGTTCCTAAAAACATCCAACTATCTGAAGACCTGTCCCACCAGATTCCCTGGATCACAGAGTGCCTCACTCTAGCCTGAACTCCCTCAGGGGTTGTTGAAGGTCAGCAGGTATAGCAGCATGGGGTTCCATCTCCGTAGAGGCAGATGACAAATGCCTTTGCCGTTCAGTCATTGGTAATGTTCTCAGTAAGTGTCAATTTGTAGTTGACACACTTATTATTGTGGTTCGACAAAGAATTACCTTCTGGCCCATGTGCCATGTCACTCTCTAACACAGCAGGTGATTTCTCATAGTGGGACTTCCTTTCTTGACCCATCTATAGAGACTTCTCTGTCTCTCTGCAAGTGTTCAAGATTTACTCTTGAAATGTGGGGGTTTATTCAACGTTTTCTGAGTCTGCTTATTACTCTTCCCAGCTACCATTGCACATATGTGTGCCAAAGTTTAGGGTGCTTCGCTCTCCCTTGCTGTTATCCAGCTTAGTCTTTTGTAGCCTCACAGTATCTGTGTTGTAGCTACCTGATGCTGCCTAAAGGAGGGTGGAGGCTGGATGTCTTCCATTTCTCTTTGCCATAGGGGTTTATGGTAATGGGAGCAATTAGACCACCCTGGTTTCTGGCAGGAGAATGTGGTGTCTCAAGGATGAAAGAACAGAAAAAAATCAAGGAGGGCCTTGGAAAGCAGGGAAGGAAAAAACTGACCCATATTGTCCTTCCCTCACACATGTTGTAACTATTAATGAATTTCAGGTCCTCCTGAGCAGTATAACCTGTCTCCCCTCCTACCCCATATGTGCTGTGCTTAGTCACTTAGTCGTGTCCAACTCTTTTGGATCATCTGTCCATGAGAATCTTGCAAGAATACTGGAGTGGGTTGCCATTTCCTCCTCCAGGGGATCTTCCCAACCCAGGGATTGAACCCAGGTCTCCCACATTGCAGGCAGATTCTTTACCGTCTGACACACAAGGGAAGGTATTTGCCTTACTCTTCCTCTACCCACATTATGTACCTCATCTAATCAGCAAGTGACCCGCAAGACCCCTATCCCACACATTATGTCCTGGGTATAAAAATGGACCAAGGACCTCTATTCAGCGTTGGCTCTCCCTTGAGCTGGCCCCACTGTTCTAACAGCGTCTCCCACTCTAATAACCTTTTTTCCCTCTCATTCTGTCACATGTCTGAAAATTCTTTTCCAACCCATGCACAGACCATGGCGGAGAAGAAAAGATTCCAGGTTTAAGGCGAACTCATAAAGTACTCTGCAAGAGATAGGAACCATTGAATTGCATTTTCTCTATGTGATCATCTCATACATCTTTCCACCCTGAATACATTTAGATAAAGGGCCTGTCCCTAGAATAGAGTTGCTGTGCTGTGCTTAGCTGTGTCCAACTCTTTGCGACCCCATGGACTGTAGCCCACTAGGCTCCTCTGTCCATGGAATTTTCCAGGCAAGAATATAAGAGTGGGTTGCCATTTCCTACTCCATGAATAGAGCTATCACCAGATATATCTGCAAAGAATAGGGGCCAGGTGTGGTGGGGGAAATGCATAAGGGCCTTGAGATCAAAGTTCATCTTGGATCCCCTCGTTTCTTCTGGGCCCAGCAAATACCTGTTTACCCAACATTTGCTTTTCCATCTTTATGTGAATTGCCCTCCTTCCCTTTGAAGTTCCAAAACACTACCCCAGCACGCAAGCTCTTTCAGTTCAGTTCAGTCGCTCAGTCGTGTCCGACTCTCCGCAACCCCATGAATCACAGCATGCCAGGCCTCCCTGTCCATCACCAAATCCCGGAGTTCACTCAAACTCATGTCCACAGAGTCGGTGATGCCATCCAGCCATCTCATTCTCTGTCGTCCCCTTCTCCTCCCGGCCCCAATCCCTCCCAGCATCAGAGTCTTTTCCAGTGAGTCAACTCGTCGCATGAGGTGGCCAAAGTATTGGAGTTTCAGCTTTAGCATCAGTCCTTCCAATGAACACCCAGGATTGATATCCTTTAGAATGGACTGGTTGGATATCCCTGCAGTCAAAGGGACTCTCAAGAGTCTTCTCCAACACCACAGTTCAAAAGCATAAGTTCTTCAGCGATCAGCTTTCTTCACAGTCCAACTCTCACATCCATACATGACCACGGGAAAAACCATTGCCTTGACTAGGCGGACCTTTGTTGGCAAAGTAATGTCTCTGCTTTTTAATATGCTATCTAGGTTGGTCATAACTTTCCTTCCAAGGAGTAAGCGTCTTTTAATTTCATGGCTGCAATCAGCATCTGCAGTGATTTTGGAGCCCAAAAAAATAAAGTCCGACACTGTTTCCACTGTTTTTCCATCTATTTCCCATGAAGTGATGGGACCAGATGCCATGATCTTAGTTTTCTGAATGTTGAGCTTCAAGCCAACCTTTTCACTCTCCTCTTTCACTTTCATCAAGAGGCCTTTGAGGTCCTCTTCACTTTCTGCCATAAGGGTGGTGTCATCTGCATATCTGAGATTATTGATATTTCTCCCGGCAATTTTGATTCCAGCTTGTGCTTCTTCCAGCCCAGCGTTCCTAGTGATGTACTCTGCATATACGTTAAATAAACAGGGTGACAATATACAACCTTGACATACTCCTTTTCCTATTTGGAACCAGTCTGTTGTTCCATGTCCAGTTCTAACTGTTGCTTCCAGACTCAAGCTCTTTACCTTGAACTAAATATGGCATTTAAAGTGAGGTGCTAAAGAGTTGAACTTGACTAAGCAACTGAACAACATTTGTAGATAAAAGATCAGAGAAGTTAATTTATGAATATCACACAGCAAGAAATTGGATGGGCCAGGGTTTGAACTTCCATCTCTCTGATGTGAGTCATTGCCCTGAAGCATCAAGTTATCCAGGTCTTGTTTACTGATCTATTTTTAAGAGTGTAGAGAGAAATGAACAATTCTCATGGGCAGTCAGCTTGTCCCTGCTTAAGAAAACAAACCAAAAAAGCCCTAGAAATGGAGCTAAAATGATGGAACGGGTCTCCCACAGCAGGCAATTGGTAGATCCCATCTGAACCCACCACCTCCAGCCCCACCGCCTAGTTCTCATCAATGAAGGCACTTGGGTATCCTTTCTGCAGGGAACAAAGAGATGAAAACACTTGCTCTGCACAGCCTACTGAAATCTACTATGGCATAACACTCTCTGGGCTCCAATTACAAGTTTCATTAGTAAGTAAGCCAAGGGATATTCTGTGACTCCTGGGGGCTCGTTGAAAGTTGACACACAATTCCCATCCCCATTTCATCTGTTGAAAAATGTTTTAAAGTCCCTAAGATTCAGGCACTGAGCTGATGCAGATGAGGTTGGGTGCATAGATCAGAGAGCCAAGGTGCAGACAAGGCCTCAGGTCCATCCCAGTCTAGAGGAATGGTCCCCAGATAGATTTCCTGTTTACTTTTAAGCCCAGACTTTGATTGGCAGTCAAGAGATTTAATTGGGAATTGAAGGTGACCTTCTCTTCCCCAAGGCACAGAAATTCCAGAGCTCCAGACAAATGCTCCAACATATACCATGGTACCCTGAGCTGCAGAACACAGAGTTCACAAAGCAGTTAGTGTTGTGTACCTCTGGGAGGTACAGCTTCTACTTCCTCAATAATAATGTTTACTGCACTTTTTGATATTAATTCTTGTTCAACACCTCCCCTCTTCCCTCTGTTACTCTGGCCAGGTCCAAAAGGGTAGGACCACTCTAGACTTGCTCATCATTGTGTTTCCACAGGCTGGCAATTACTGGTGCTCAGTAGTACTTACTAAAGAAACAAGCAAATAACTCTTTCATTATAGACCAATGGAAGTTCTGTGAGCTGCAAAATCCTTCTGAAATGTAAATGGTTGTCCCCTAATTTCTCTGAGGTTTATTTTCAGGTGTGGTGGGCCTTATAGGAACCCACCTGCCCTTGTGTGTGTGTCATAACCAGTGTCACCTGTACAAATTAGTGTTATCTTGTGGCTGTTGGGAGTAGGGAGTAAGGTCCTTTTATTCAGACCCCTGCCAGTATCCTTCGGCCACTATGAGCCACTTCCCCTTCTTGCTGTCATTCTGTTCCCCAAACGGACACTGATTTTCCCACCTGAGGTCCTTTGTACATGCTAGTCCCTTTGCTAGTGCCCCCTTCCCTCTCCCTCTTGAGCAGAAAGCCTTATTGAAATGCCACCTTCTCTGTGAAGCCTCCCCCTAGCCTGCCCCACTCTCTATGGATTTGGTCACTGAGCCTTCATAGCCCTCTGCCTTCCCTTCCTCCCACTTTTCCTTCTTGTCCAAATCCATCATCTACTTCTCTCTCTTGTAAGGTCCACGAGAGCAGGTATCTCTGTCTTGGTCACTGTGGTCTCCCCAGAGATAGGCTCAGATGTTTCATACACTTCTGTTGAACACATGGGTGCTGGGGCTGGACTTCCTCTGAGCTGGAGATAAGAGTTATCTCATGCACAGTCTTTAGGTACTGAGGTTGGTCATGCTTATCAAACTGTCCAGCAAGTTTGACCAGTTCTGATTTTTCATAGTTATTAAAGAGCAAATCAAGTATAAGTTTTCCTTCTTCTATTTACCATTGCATAGCCTCAGAAAAGAAGGCATCTCCTGAGCAAGTCGATGACCAAGGAATTGAAGAGCTCTTCAACTCTACTTAACGGTCCAGGTTTGGTGGGGATTTTATCCTAAAAAATTTATGATGTACATAGTATTCAGTTCAGTTTAGTTCAGTTCAGTCGCTCAGTCGTGTCTGACTCTTTGCAACCCCATGAACCACAGCACACCAGGCCTCCCTGTCCATCACCAACTCCTGGAGTCCACCCAAACCCATGTCCATTGAGTCGGTGATGCCATCCAACCATCTCATCCTCTGTCATCCCCTTCTCCTCCTACCCTCAATCTTTCCCAGCATCAAAGTCTTTTCCAGTGAGTCAGCTCTTTGCATCAGGTGGCCAAGGTATTGGAACTTCATCTTCAGCATCAGTCTTTCCAGTGAACACCCAGGACTGATCTCCTTATGTTAGATGTAAAAGGTCAGTGGGACTCAGATCTCATTTCTAAGAGGTTCTGGACAAGGGATGGAGTTAGGGAAGTGCCTAAGTCATTCAGATACTGCAAGACAAATACAATGCAGATGCCACAAACTCAAGATAAAAAGACCCCTAGAAAGGAAATCCATTGACAATTAAATTGCCATAAAAAATAAAGGGTGTCTGTCAGAGTCATATATTAGGAGTCAGGTTGAATATGCATGAGAACTGCCATCACAGTCATTAACTCAAAGGCTTGGTGCAGTGGAGGAAAGTGGGTGGAGAATGTTCTCTTTTTTTTAAATTTTATTTTTAATTGGAGGATAATTGTTTTACAATAGTGTGATGTACGACAATACATAAACATGAGTTCGTCATAGGTATACATATGTCCCCGCCCTGTCGAACCTCCCTCCCACTTCCCTCCCCATTCTATCCCTCTAGGCTGTCACAGAGCCCTGGCTTTGCGTTCCCTGTGTCATAAGGCAAATTCCCACTGGCTATCTTCTTTACATATGGTCATTTATATGTTTTAATACTACTCTCTCAAGTCATCCCACCCTCTTCTTTCCCCATGGTGACCATAATTCTATTCTCTATGTTTGTGTCTCCTTTGCTGTCTTGTAAAAGTAGGATCATCAACATTATCTTTCTAGCTACCATATATATGTGTTTTATATGATATTTGCCCCTTTCTGATTTATTTCACCCTGTATAATATGCTCTAGGTTCATCCACCTCATTCAGTTCAGTTCAGTTCAGTCGCTCAGTCGTGTCCGACTCTCTGCGACCCCATGAATCACAGCATGCCAGGCCTCCCTGTCCATCACCAACTCCTGGAGCTCACTCAAACTCATGTCCACAGAGTCGGTGATGCCATCCAGCCATCTCATTCTCCATCGTCCCCTTCTCCTCCCGCCCCCAACCTTTCCCAGCATCAGAGTCTTTTCCAGTGAGTCAATTCGTCGCATGAGGTGGCCAAATCCACCTCATTAGAACTGATTCAAATATGTTGCTTTTTATAGCTAAGTAATATTCCACTGTCTATATGTACCAAAATTTCTTTATTTTATTCATTCATCGGTTGATGAACATCTAGCTTGCTTGCATGTCCTAGCTATTATAAATAGTGTTAAAATGAACATTAGGGTACATGTGACTTTTTCAATTATGATTTCCTGAGGGTATATGACCAGTAGTGAGATTGCTGGGTCATATGACAGTTCTCATTTTTATTCCTAGTTTTTTAAGGAGTTTCCATATTGGAGAAGTTGAGAGGATGAAGGATCTGACCCAACCCTCATGGGTAGCTGTGAGCACAGGTTCTGGCACACAGCAGGGGCTGGGAAATGTTTGGGGACTAAAATAACTTGAACTAATATTTATTGATCATCCAAGTGGAGAAACACAGAGATGCATGGGTCCTCCCTGGGAGAAAGCTAAGTAAAGCTACCAGGATGTGGTTCAAATGGAGTTTGGTTACTTATCATTGTTTCTCTACTGGCCACATAATGCTTGGCACATGGTAGGTGCTCAACAAATATCTGTGAGCCAAATGAGAGAAGAGCATCCACAGTTAAAGAAAAAGCTCTATGAGAGTAGAGGGAGGGGAGTTCACCTCCACCAAGCACCTACAAGCCAACGTGCTTACATGCATTGTGTCTCTCATCTGTATAATTCAGCCCCATTTACAAAAGACAGGCTGAGGCCCAAAGAGGCCAAGCCACATGTCCTAGTCACAGTGCCCCCTCCAGGCAAGATTTCAAGATACAGCTTAACTGTGACCTTGATTTCCCGCATTCCGTCTCCAAGCTTAGTACTGACCCCATTCCATGACTCTAGTCCCATTTTCTTATCTCTGGTCACACAGATGCAATAAGAAAGGATCCTTTTCCTAAGTCCTGGCTCCATTTCTTAGCTGAACATCTGTCCGTCTGCTGTTCTTTGGTGATATGTGCAGTGTCATGGAAATTCCCTCAAATCCTGGGTCTTCTTGCTGTCCCGGGGAGTACAGCTTGGTGGTGGTGGTAGTTGAGTTGCTAAGTCGTGTCCGACTCTTGCGACCCCATGGACTGTAGCCCACCAGGCTCCTCTGTCTATGGGATTCTCCAGGCAAGAATACTGGAGTGGGTTACCATGCCCTTATCCAGGGGATCTTCCCGATCCAGGAATCGAACCCGGGTCTCCTGCATCGCAGGCAGTTTCTTAACCGGCTGAGCTGTGAGGGAAGCCCAGTTTAGATTGGCATCTGCCTGTGCCATCTAGCTGCCTTGGCTCGTTCCTGGCCGCTCCTTGCAGCCCACTCTCTCCCTGGGGGCTGGAAGGGTGTTCTCAGTTGCTGTCAGGCCCCTTCACAGTCTGGCTCCAGCCAGACCTCTCTGCCTCCTCTAACCCAGTTCTGAGCATCTCTCTATGCTTGTGCTCAGGATGGTTCCTGTGCCTGGGAGTCCCTTCCTGACACCATGGACCCAAACACTCTTTTTCACCCTTCAAAGTTCAGTTTAAATGGCACTTCCTCACCCCGCTGCCTACATGATAAAGTCCCAAGGGCACCATGCTGTCCTTCATTCATTCTTTGCTTAAATACATATTTATTGACTATTTACTCTGTGCAGAAAGCTTCTGAGTGCTGGCAAAACAACATGAAACCAGCGAGACACAAGCCCTGCCCTCAGGGATTCCCACTCTCATGGGAGACTGTGACCCATAACCAGGCAACAACACCACCTTATGATAGGGCACTCCAGGGGAAGCTAGGAGACAGAAAGGCACCTTATCTGGCCAGCTTTGGGGCTATCACAGAAGGCTTCCTGTAAGAGGTGACATGTAATCTGAGACAGTTGATTGAGGCAGAAGGGAATGAAGGGTGAGGTATGCCTGGGTCCCTGGGGTGACAGAGAATCTGGCAAATTCAAGAAACTGAATTTCATTTTAGACTAGAGATACAAAGTGAGAGTACTACATTGAATGAGGGGGAGGGAGTTGAGATTGGAAACTGGGGAAGCTGACAAGGACCAGACTGCACAGAACCCTGTAGGATGCAGAGAAGCATATGGGCACCGGGGAGCCATGGCTGGTTCTAAGCAGAGGAAGGATGTTATCTGTTTAGTTTAGTAGGATTCCTCTACTGTTGTTTAGGAAGTGAATGTAGAGATGAGGCTTGAAACAGAGAACTGTATCATGAAGGATACTATTGTGGGTTAAAATGCTGTTGTTCAGTCACTAGATTGTGTCTGACTCTTTGTGACCCCATGGACTGCAGTACGCCAGGCCTCCCTGTCCTTCTCCATCTCCCAGAGTTTGCTCAAACTCATGTCCATTGCATCAGTGATGTCGTCCAAACATCTCATCCTCTGTTGCCCCCTTCTCCTCCTGCCTTCACGCTTTCCCAACATCAGGGGCTTTTCCAATGAGTCAGCTCTTCATATCAGGTGGCCAAAGTATTGGAGCTTCAGCCTCAGCATCAGTCCTTCCAGTGAATATACAGGGTTGATTTTCTTTAGGTATGAGTGACTTAAAACTCATGCCCAATTGGCACTTTGAATGTGACTTCTCTTGGAAATAGAGCCTCTGAAGATGTAATTATTTAAGGATCACAAAATGAAATTATCCTCAGTTTTGTGTGGACTCTAATGACTTTTGTCCTTATAAAAGGAGGAGACCTACAGAGACACAAGGGGAAGTCCAGGTGAAGACATAGCAGATATTGCATTGATGCAGTTGAGTGTTGCCAGTGGCCACCAGGAGGGAGGCATGGAACAGATTCTCCTTCAGAGCTTCCAGAAGAAGCAACTCTGCCAAACCCTCGATTTTGGACTTCTGGCTTCCAGAACTGGAAGAGAATAAATTTCTGGGGCTTCCCAGGTGGCTCAGTGGTCAAGAATCCATCTGCCAATGCAGGAGACACAGAAGACTCGGGTTTGATTCAAGGGTCAGGAAGCCCTCTCAGAGTAGGAAATGGCAACCCACTCCAGTATAGTTGCCTGGAGAGCCCCATGGACAGAGGAGCCTGGTGGGCTACAGTTCATGGGGTCACAAAGAGTCAGACATGACTGAGCACGTGTGTGTACTTGTTTAAGCTACCCAGTTTGTGATCATTTGTTTTATCGGCCCTAGGACACTAATACATGGGTTGATGCTGTCCTCCAGGTTCTATGTGCTTTCACCAACCAGGCTGGGGTCTTGGAGATGAGAATGTGGAAAATGGGAAGAGAGCAGACACTGAGCTGCATTTTAACCTAACAACCTGGAAGCCCAGTTGTTCATGGCTGTCAGGGCCTGACACTGTCTGTTCCTTCCCTCTCCAGTCCTTCAGCTTCAAGGGCCTGGGTCCAGAGCAGATTCGTGCTTTAGAAATTCCATTCCTGACCTAGCCCCTCTCCTTCCCACAGAGGTCAGACATTAGTCTCTCTGCTAGCACACTCCCTGTAGCTGGGAGCCAGAATTTCCCCACCAAAGTCCACGCAAGTATGGTCTGGGAACCTTGTGCTGTCATCTGGGATGGCCCAAGGGTGCCTCATATGGGGTGTGGATGGTCTTGGCCCTTCGAGGTGCAAGGTCCACACTGGAGCCTCCCAGGAAGGGAAGGAGCCCCTGCGTTGAGAGATAAGGGGAGGGGCACCTACTTCTTTTCTATTCCTTCCCTGGTCTAGTTGGGGCAGTCTTGTCACATCCATCTCCCAACATAATCATCCACTTTTGGTGCCACAGAATAGCCCAGCTCCTGGTGAAGAGGAAAAGTTAAAATTGTACATAACCTCCTATTTGTTCTGCCTCAGTAACTCAGCTTGCCACTTGTAAAGTAGTCTCAGAAAGTGGGGACTCACAATACTAGGAACTGGAGTTTATCTCACTCATCATTGTCCTGCTCTTTGAAATTGCCCAGCCCCTGCAAGCCTGCTAAATCATGCCTGTTCATATAGAGGCCAGGCATGCCCCTCCCCATCTTGAATGCTGTTTCCATGTGTGTGAAACCCCTTAGTTTAAACCAGCCTATTAGCAGCTAGTGTTGTCCGCTCTAGTCTGTCTATAAGAACTCTGTAACCCCTTTGTTCAGGGCTCAGAGCTTGGAGTGTTAACTCCTCTGGGCCTGTTGGCTTAATAAACCTGAGTTCTCCAACTCTCCGAGTGTGGTGCTTGGTTTCTTGATTACTGGTTTCTGCAACACCAGCAGAGCACAGAGGGCTGTCAGGGAAGGTGAAGGTTGCAGACTGATTGTATCTCTTTGGGTTGATCCCAGAGGAGCCTAGTGTGCCCAGAAGTGCCCCCAAGGCTCCCACCTGACTCTGGGCCCTGAGGGAGCCCCTCCTGCATCCTGCACTGGGCTCCCCTGGGATGTCTTCAGAACGTGTCTCTGGAGAAGAAAGGGATAAAGTGAGGGAGCAGCCTTCTGCCCCGGCCACCCCTTCTGAGCTCCCTGTGTGAGTGATGGGGCCTAGGGCCTCTTCTGCTACCTCTTTAGAGCATCTGGTGGCTGCCGAGAGAGTGGAGTGTGCACCCCTGGACGCCTTCCTGACGAGGTGATGTATGCCCCGGACAGGGGGTGGGTAATAGGAGTGTTTTCTGTGGATCTTAGTATCAGGAACCCAGCTGAAAAAATTTCAGGGTAAGAGGTGCCTGGGCAAAGGCTCCTTACTCCTGAATCCTCCACTGGGAACTCATGAAAAAAAGGGAAAGTGTTAGTCACTCAGTTTGTCTGACTCTTTGCAACATCATAGAGTGTAGCCTGCCAGACTCCTCTGTCCATGTGATTCGCCAGACAAGAATACTGGAGTGGGTTGCCATTTCCTTCTCTGGGGGTCTTCCCAACTCAGGGATTGACCCCAGGTCTCCCACACTGCAGGCAGATTCTTTACAATCTGAGCCACCAGGGACGCCCGTACCCATGTACATTTGTGCACACTGTGGCCGTCGTGCAGATGTCAGTGGTGCCTGTCGGTAACACAGGCATTAGTCATCTTCTTAGCAGCATCAAGCTGTGAGACTATGAGTCTGAGTACATTGTGGGAGTGCAGTCTATGACTCTGCAGGTGCAGGTCCATCCTCGAGGGTGTGGTCTCAGTATCTCTAGAAGTGCACAGACCTTTGCATGACCCAGGTGCAGTCAGACTGCTGCATGCATATCTGCTTGCAGAAGAAAGAGCCTAAGGTACTGGGTGTTGGGGGGAGACACAATGGTGGAAGGCAGGCATGTGGAGATGTGGGGACATCTGCGTGTAGTGTGCGTGAGACACAGGGGCACCCGGACCCAGTTCTGTAGGGACAGGAAGGTGCCCATGTCTCAGGAGAGCTGTCCTAAGGGGCCTCACCTTCTGTCTCACGCATGCCTAGATGAAGGCTCATAGGCTGCCCAGAGCAAGAGAAGGGGCGCTGAACCAGGAAAGGTGCGTTCTCTCTCCCTTGGCTCAGGGCTGGCCTCAGGGCACTCTGAGGATCTCTCACTCCATTTCTGGGGACCAGCTGGGCTGTGAGGAGGTAGTGCAGAGGTACAAGTGGGCTGAAGGAGGATCGTTTTGCTTTATTAAAAAATGGAGGTGAAATTCACATACCAAAAATTAACCATTTTAAAGTGTACATTTCAGTGGCATTTAGTACATTCACAATGTGCAACCATTATTTGTGTCTAGCTATAAAATATTGTCATTACCGCAAAGGAAACCTTATTCTCTTCCCTTTAGCTGTCATGCCCCATCCGCCCTGCTCCTGACCCCTGGCAACCTTTAATCTGAGTTTTGTTCCTACAGGTTTGCTGTTCACATATTTCATTTTATTTCTCAACTATTGAATTAGACAATAGTTGAGCTTGGCTTTTTCCACATAGTATAATGTTTATAAGTTTCATCCAAGTTGTAGCATGTGTCAGTACTACAATTTTTTTATTTTTTTCTGCAAAAAAGAAAACTTAACTATATTTAAGTATGCAGTTTGTTAGGGTTAAATCTATTCATATTGTGGCGTGGCAGAGTTCCAGATGTTTTTTCATCTTGCAAAACTCAAACTCTAAACCTGTTAAACAAAAACTCTCCATTTCCTCTCCCCTCAGCCCTTGGAAACTGCAATTCTACATTGTATTTCTCAGAATTTGACTATTTTGACTACTTTAGAGACCTCATTTGGAGAAGGCAATGGCAACCCACTCCAGTACTCTTGCCTGGAAAATCCCATGGACGGAGGAGCCTGGGAGGCTACAGTTCATGGGGTCCTGAAGAGTCAGACAGGACTGAGTGACTTCACTTTCACTTTTCACTTTCATGCACTGGAGAAGGAAATGGCAACCCACTCCAGTGTTCTTGCCTGGAGAATCCCAGGGATGGGGCAGCCTGGTGGGCTGCTGTCTATGGGGTCGCACAGAGTCAGACACGACTGAAGCGACTTAGCAGCAGCAGCAGAGACCTCATACAGTGGAATCATACAGGATTTCTTTTGAGGAGAATTGGCTGATTCCAATTAGCATAATATTGCTGAGGTTCATTCATGTTGTAGCATGTTACAATATTTTCTTCCTTTTAAAGCTGAATAATATTTCATTGGATGGATAGACCACATTTTGCTTACCATTCATCCAAGGATGAACATTTGGATTACTTCCACCTCATGGCTATTGTGACTAGTGCTGTTATGAACAGGGGTGTGCAAATATCTTTTTGAGATTCTGCTTTCAATTCTTTTGCATACATATACAGAAGTGGGGTTAATGGATCATAAAGTAGTTCTAGTTCTAATTTTTTGAGGAATATCCATACCGTTTCTCACAGTTGTTGTACTCTTTTACAATGGCACCAATGGTGCGCAGACTACAATTTTTTCCATGGTTTTTCCATTTTAAATGGCACAATTCAGTGGCATTTAAGAAATTTACAATATTGTGGGACAATCACCTCCATCCTGGAATGTGAAGTCAAGTGGGCTTTAGGAAGCATCACTATGAACAAAGCTAGTGGGGGTGATGGAATTCCAGTTGAGCTATTTCAAATCCTGAAAGATGATGCTGGGAAAGTAGTGCACTCAATAGGCCAGAAATTTTGGAAAATTCAGCAATGGCCACAAGACTGGAAAGGGTCAGTTTTCACCCCAATCCCTAAGAAAGGCAATGCCAAAGAATGCTCAAACTCCTGCGCAATTGTACTCATCTCACATGCTAGTAAAGTAATGCTAAAAATTCTCCAAGCCAGGCTTCAGCAATACGTGAACTGTAAACTTCCAGATGTTCAAGCTGGATTTAGAAAAGTCAGAGGGACCAGAGATCAAATTGCCAACATCTGCTGGATCATTGAAAAAACAAGAGAGTTCCAGAAAAACATCTATTTCTGCTTTATTGACTATGCCAAAGCCTTTGACTGTGTGGATCACAATAAACTGTGGAACATTCTGAAAGAGATGGGAATACCAAATCACCTGACCCGCCTCTTGAGAAATCTGTATGCAGTTCAGGAAGCAACAGTTAGAACTGGACATGGGACAACAGACTGGTTTCAAATAGGAAAAGGAGCACGTCAAGGCTGTATATTGTCACCCTGCTTATTTAACTTATATGCAGAGTACATCATGAGAAACGCTGGACTGGATGAAGCACAAGCTGGAATCAAGATTGCCAGGAGAAATATTAATAACCTCAGATATGCAGATGACACCACCCTTATGGCAGAAAGTGAAGAAGAACTAAAAAGCCTCTTGATGAAAGTGAAAGAGGAGAGTGGAAAAGTTGGCTTCAAGCTCAACATTCAGAGAACTAAGATCATGGCATCTGGTCCCATCACTTCATGGCAAATAGATGGGGAAACATGGAAACAGTGGCTGACTTTATTTTTTCTGGCACCAAAATCACTGCAGATGGTGATTGCAGCCATGAAATTAAAAGACGCTTACTCCTTGGAAGGAAAGTTATGACCAAGATAGACAGCATGTTTAAAAACAGAGACGTTACTTTGCCAACAAAGGCCCATCTAGTCAAGGCTATGGTTTTTCCAGAAGTCATGTATGGATGTGAGAGTTGGACTATAAAGAAAGCTGAATGCCGAAGAATTGATGCTTCTGAACTGTGGTGTTGGAGAAGACTATTGAGAGTCCCTTGGACTGCAAGGAGATCCAACCAGTCCATCCTAAAGGAGATCAGTCCTGAGTGTTCATTGGAAGGACTGATGTTGAAGCTGAAACTCCAATACTTTTGACACCTGATATGAAAATCTGACTCATTTAAAAAGACCCTGATTCTGTGAAAGATTGAAGGCAGGAGGAGAAGGGGATGACAGGGAATGAGATGGTTGGATGGCATCGCCGATTCAATGGACATGAGTTGGAGTAAACTCTGGGAGTTGGTGATGGACAGGGAGGCCTGGCATGCTGTGGTTCATGGGGTCGCAAAGAGTCAAACACGACTGAGCCACTGAACTGAACTGATCACCTCCATTTAGGTCCAAGACATTTCACCACCCCAAAAGGAAATTTTGAACCCATTAACAATCATTCACCATTAAACTTGTCCTCATTCCTTGGCAACCATTAACCTGTTTTCTGTCTTGATATGTTTACTGTTCTTGATATTTCAAAGAAATGGAATCATACAATGCTGTGTGGTCTTCTATGACAGGCCTCTTTCATTCAGCATAAATTCTTTTTAAAAATTTTAATTGTTAACTGGAGGATGATTACTTACAATATTGTGATGGTTTCTGCCATACATCAACATGAATCAGTCTTAGGTAGACACATGTCCCTGCTCTCTTAAATCTTCCCATCCTCTCCTTCCCTCACTGTGTCTAAAATCTGTTCTTTATGTTTGCATCTCCTCTGCTGCCCTCAAAAAGTAGAATCATCAGTACTATCTTTCTAGATTCCATATATATGCATTCAGTTCAGTTCAGTCGCTCAGTCGTGTTCTACTCTTTGCGACCCCATGAATCACAGCACGCCAGGCCTCCCTGTCCATCACCAACTCCCGGAGTTCACTCAAACTCATCTCCATCAAGTCGGTGATGCCATCCAGCCATCTCATTCTCTGTCGTCCCCTTCTCCTCCTGCCCCCAATCCTTCCCAGCATCAGAGTCTTTTCCAGTGAGTCAACTCGTCACATGAGGTGGCCACGGTATTGGAGTTTCAGCTTTAGCATCAGTCCTTCCAATGAACACCCAGGATTGATCTCCTTTAGAATGGACTGGTTGGATCTCCTTGCAGTCCAAGGGACTCTCAAGAGTCTTCTCCAGCACCACAGTTCAAAAGCATCAATTCTTTGGCAATCAGCTTTCTTCACAGTCCAACTCTCACATCCATATATGCATTAATATATGATATTTATCTTTCTCTTTCTGACTTAACTTCATTCTGTATAATATGCTCTAGGTTCATATTAGAACTGACTCAAATGCATTCCTTTTCATAGTTGCATAATATTCCATTGTATATTTGTACCATAACTTCTTTATCAGTTCATTTTTCGATTGACATCTAGGTTGCTTCCATGTCCTAGGTATTGTAAATAGTCACTCAGCATAAATTCTTTAAGGGTCACCCATGTATGTATCAGTTCTTTATTCATTTGTATGACTAAATGGTATTCCACTGTAGTGATATAGCTCATTTTGTTCATCCACTCATTCACTGATGTACTTTCCAGTTTTTAAAAGTATTTTATTTTGTGTCAAGCTTTCTTGTGGCAGAGACAGAGAGAACCAGAGGGACTGAGAGAAGGACAGCTGATGGAGGAGGTGCCTGGAAGGAGACTTGACCTCATAGGGAGCTGGGACAGATATGACTGTTGCCACTCAAGGAGGGAGATGAGAGAAGCCAAGTCTTGGCTTCTCTATGAAGCATAAGGTTATTGATAGGCGAGAGGCATAGAAGTTGAAGAGAGGCAAGGAGCTTCAGAGAATAGCATTGGGAAGTGACCAGAAAGAGGCCAGTGGGAATCAGAGAACAGGACTGTATTGTGATGTCAGTCAGGACCATGTCCTGTGAAGGACTTATGCAGGTTAGACCACACAGCAGTAGTAGCTAAGAGCTTTAAGGCCCATTACCTCATTTAAGCACCACAGAAGCTCTATGGAAAAAGGAATATTACTCTTTTTCCAGGTAAGCTGGTAAGTAGGGTTGGTGAGAAATAAACTGAGCCTAAGTCCTTTCCATGTTGTAGGGGAGAGTTGGCTTCTAGCTGAAAGTTGAAATTAGGGAGTAGCCTGACCTTCAGATTTAGGAAGGAGTTAGTCTCATGAAAATGGTGATAAGCACAGACTAACCAGCATGCTCAAAGACAGAAAAGCATGGTAGGGGTGGCCCTGCATGGAGTTAATTATAGTAATAATAGTAGTCTTATTGTTACTATCAATATTTTTAAAATTAAGTTCTTACTGTGTGGCAGTATGTGTGTTAGGGCACTTAAGATGCATGATCATTATTATGAACACCATTTTGCAGATGGATTAACCATGGCTTGGAGAGGTGAAGGAGCCTCTCTAGGAAGTCCTCCCAGGGAGGGCTCATTAGAACCTCTAAATTCCTTCCCACTGGGTCTTCTTCACTTTCTCCTGAAGCAGGTATGTTGCCATGTTGGGGCTAAACTACACCTCCGTGTCTGAATTCATCCTCATCGGCTTCTCCACCTTCCCTCAGCATCTTCTGCCCATTTTCTTCCTGCTGTTCCTGCTGATGTACCTGTTCACGCTGCTGGGGAACCTGCTCATCATGGCCACCGTCTGGAGCGAGCGCAGCCTCCACACCCCCATGTACCTCTTCCTGTGCGCCCTCTCCATCTCCGAGATCCTCTACACTGTCGCCATCATCCCGCGCATGCTGGCTGACCTGCTCTCCACCAACCGCTCCATCTCCTTCGTGGCCTGTGGCAGCCAGATGTTCTTCTCCTTCACGTTTGGCTTCACCCACTCCTTCCTGCTCACCGTCATGGTCTATGACCGCTATGTGGCCATCTGCCACCCACTGCGCTACAACGTGCTCATGAGCCCCCGAGGCTGCGCCTGCCTGGTGGCCTGGTCCTGGGCTGGAGGCCTGTTCACTGGGTTGCTGGTGACATCTGCCATTTTCCATCTCACCTTCTGTGGGCTAAATGAGGTCCATCATTTCTTCTGCCATGTGCCCCCCCTGGTGAAGTTAGCCTGTGGAAATAGTGTACTGGGAGTGGCCCTGGGGGTGGGCCTAGTCTGTAGCATGGTCTTGTTGAGTTGCTTTCTCCTCATTGTCCTCTCTTACGCCTTCATCGTGGCCACCATCTTGAGGATCCCTTCAGCCGAAGGTCGGCACAAAGCCTTCTCCACGTGTGCGTCTCATCTTACTGTGGTCATTGTGCACTATGGCTTCGCCTCTGTCATCTATGTCAAGCTCACAGGTCTCCACTCTCAGCAAGGCAGCATCTTAATAGCCATCACTTACACGGTCCTCACACCTTTCCTGAGCCCCATCATATTCAGCCTCAGGAATAAGGAGCTGAAGAATGCCATGAAGAAGACCTTCCTCAGCAAATTCTATCATTCCAGCATCTGAGTGGCCGGTGTGGAGGTGGTCATAATATGGTAGAAAGATGAGCATACCCTCATCTGTAAATGGGATTAATAATGACTACCCTGCATGGCTGTTGTTAAGATTTGTGTGTGTGTATGTGTGTGTGACAACACCTATCACCTACTGATTAGGTGCTCAATAAATATTAACTTTTTCCTCTCCCTACCTTGGTCTGTGTGTCTGATAATTTTGTATTTTAATCAAACAGCTTTATTGAGATATAATTCACATATTGAAAGTACACAATACAATTGGTCTTTAGTATATTTATAGAGTTATACAGTTGTCACCTTAATCATTTAAAAACAGTTTTGTCACTCTGAGAAGAAACCCATGTCCCTTCCTTTTTTATCAATCACTTCCTACTTCTTTCCAATGCCCTTACCTCCCAGACTCAGGAAATGGCTTATCTGATTTGTCTGTTTTGCCTATTCTGGATATTTCATATAAATGGAATCATACACAATGTGGTCTCTTTGAGTAGATTCTTTAACTTAGCACATAGTTCAAGGTTCTTCTATATTGTAGAATGTATCAGAACTTCATTACTCTTTATTGCCAAATAGTGTAAGTATGGATAAGTATGGATGGTCTTCCCAGGCAGTGTTGGTGGTAAAGAATACGCCTGCCAATGCAGGAGACATGGGTTTGATCCCTGGGTCAGGAAGATCCCCTGGAGGAATGCATGGTAACCCTCTCCAGTATTCTTGCCTGGAGAAACCCATGGACAGAGGAGCCTGGTGGGCTACAGTCCAAAGGGTTGCAAAGAAGTTCCACAAATCAAATCTCAATCAAAATATGTAACTCTGGGAAATCCCTAGTGATCCATTGGTTAGGACTCAGCACTTTCACTACCAGGGCTTGGGTTCAGCCCCTGGTCAGGGAACTATGGGTGGATAGTGATAAGAGATAGAGTAGGAAAAGTAAATAGTAGTTTGAAAGTCCCACTAGGGGATTACATACAGAGAGGGAACTTTGAGGGAGTTTAGGAGACTGTTGTAAGCTAATGACTACCCAATAAAAGAATCCAGTAACCAAGCCTCAGGTTACACAGTTAAAGCACAGGACAACAGATATACTGTCTGTATCTTGTTATGTAAAGTCAAGGAGTTAATGGGCCTTGAAGAGTAACATTTTTGCATGTAGCAAAGACAGGAATGTAGGTGAAAGGGGCAAGAAGTTAGACAAAAGGTGGTATCATAGCATATGTTACAACAGTTCTGCTAATATATATATGATTTAAATAGTGCCATGACAGTCCTGGTTAGACTATATATAGAGTCAAGGGAGGAATTAAGGATTTAACCCTTGACATCTATCGCAAAATGAGAAAGAAGGTGGTCTCTCCCTCCATTCTTTTCCTTTGATTATAAAAATGTAGCCCTCATTGTTCTCAGGGCTGCACTCCCTTGCCTGACTGCTTGTATCTCTCGCAACCATCCTATGCTAATATCTCATTCTTTGTCCATTGCCTTGTCTCCCACTGAAATCTTTCTGTGATGGAACAAAAGAACCCAAGCTTCAGTAGGTCCTGACACCAGGTGAGCAGTTTCAATTAAAAGGTAGTGGGTTCAAGTCTGCTTCTAAGCTCCAGCTTGTAGGATCAAGTTCCTATCTGAGGTGTGGCTGGGTTTAAGTCTCAGCCCATGGGTTCAAGCTCCAGTGTGAGTTTTGGCTGAGTGTGAGTACCATCTGAGAAAGAGTGCAGTTTCAGTAGTGCACCCTAAAAGGGATTTTAATGAACCTAGATTCTTGAATCATCCCATACATAGAATATACACTAAAACCATTAACAGAGATATTTTTTCCTTGTGACTAGCAGTAAACTTTTACCAAGATGTATGCTTGACTCCACATAGTCCCTGGCAAAAGTCATATATATACATATATATGTACACACACACACACACACATACTGGCTCCTCCCCCTATAGCTTCAGAGCAGTCCCCTCAGAGTTACTGAAAGACTGTCTTCTGGGCTAAAATCCTCAGTAAGATCTTAAATAAAACTAAACTCACAACTCTCATGTGCATTTTTCTTTAACAGTTTTGGAGACCATGAAGGGACACAGAACAGACTTCTCTCCTTTGCCTGAACCCTATGAGTATCCAGAGCCTTGGTACCAGCAAGGGCTTCTTGTGTCTGTCCATCTTCTTGGCAAGTCCAGACTGGAGGGTTTCTTCTGGGCCTCAAATCTCTTGTCTTAGATGATTACCCTGAGATTTATTCAGTGGTTATAAACTCCTCACTGCAAGAAATAGATTTCCTTGAACTTAAACTCAAGAAGAGGTATCTAGATTCCCCAGTTGAAAGACACTGGGAAGGTTTTGACTGGGTGATTAGGTAAGGGGCTGACTTGGCATCTTTCCTTGAATTGGTTACATTAACAGTTTGTCAGAATAAAAGTGAACATATCATATGAGAGCCTTCAAATCTAAAGATAAAGGACATAGCTTCTACCAGCTGGTTGTGGCTTTCCCAACTAACTAAAAAGGAGAAAAGGAAAGCTACACCCATCTGAATGCAGAGTTCAAAAGAATAGCAGGAGGGATAAGAAGCCATTCCTCAGTGTTCAATGCAAAGAAATAGAGGAAAACAATAGAATAGGAGAGACTAGAGATCTCTTCAAGAAAATTAGAGATACCAAGGGAATATTTCACGTAAAGATGGGGTCAATAAAGGACAGAAATGGTATGGACTTAACAGAAGCAGAAAATATTAAGAAGAGGTGGCAAGAATACACAGAAGAACTATCCAAAGAAGATCTTCATGACCCAGATAACCATGACGGTATGATCACTCACCTAGAGCCAGACATCTTGGAATGCAAAGTCAAGTGGGCTTTAGGAAGCATCACTACAAGCAAAGCTAGTGGAGGTGATGGAATTCCAGTTGAGCTATTTCAAATCCTAAAAGATGATGCTGTGAAAGTGCTGCACTTAATATGCCAGCAAATATGGAAAACTCAGCAGTGGCCACAGGACTGGAAAAGGTCAGGTTTCATTCCAATTCCAAAGAAGGGCAATGCCAAAGAAGTTTCAAACTTTGCACAATTGCACTCATCTCACACACAAGCAAACTAATGCTCAAAATTCTCCAAACCAGGCTTCAACAGTACATGAACCATGAACATCAGATGTTCAAGCTGGTTTTAGAAAAGGCAGAGGAACCTGAGATCAAATTGCCAACATTTGTTGGATCATCGAAAAAGCAAGAGAGTTCCAGAAAACATCTACTTCTGCTTTATTGACTATGCCAAAGCCTTTGACTGTGTGGATCACAACAAACTGTGAAAAATTCTGAGAGAGATGGGAATACCAGACCCCCTGACCTGCATCTTGAGAAACCTGTATGCAGGTCAAGAAGCAACAGTTAGAACCAGACATAGAACAACAGATTGATTCCAAATTGGGAAAGGAGAACGTCAAGGCTGTATATTGTCACCCTGCTTACTTAACTTATATGCAGAGTACATCATAGGAAATGACAGGCTGGATGAAGCACAAGCTGGAATCAAGATTGCCGGGAGAAATATCAATAACCTCATATGCAGATAACTCCACCCTTATGGCAGAAAGTGAAGAGGAACTCAAAAGCCTCTTGATGAAAGTGAAAGAGGAGAGTGAAAAGGTTGGCTTGAAGCTCAACATTCAAAACCTAAGATCATGGAATCCAGTCCCATCACTTCATGGCAAATCGATTGGAAAACAATGGACAGAGTGACAGACTTTATTTGTTTGGGTTCAAAAATTGCTGCAGGTGGTGGTGACTGCAGCCATGAAATTAAAAGACGCTTACTCCGTGGAGGAAAAGCTATGAGAAGACTCAGTTCAGTTCAGTCGCTCAGTCGTGTCCGACTCTTTGCGACCCCATGAATCACAGCACGCCAGGCCTCCCTGTCCAGCACCAACTCCCAGAGTTCACCCAATCTCATGTCCATCGAGTCAGTGATGCCATCCAGCCATTTCATTCTCTGTTGACCCCATCTCCTCCCGCCCCCAATCCCTTCCAGCATCAGAGCCTTTTCCAGTGAGTCAACTCGTCGCATGAGGTGGCCAAAGTATTGGAGTTTCAGCTTTAGCATCAGTCTTTTCAATGAACACCCAGGATTGATCTCCTCTAGAATGGACTGGTTGGATCTCCTTGCAGTCCAAGGGACTCTCAAGAGTCTTCTCCAGCATCACAGTTCAAAAGCATCAATTCTTCGGTGATCAGCTTTCTTCACAGTCCAACTCTCACATCCATACATGACCATGGGAAAAACCATAGCCTTGACTAGATGGACCTTGGTTGACAAAGTAATGTCTCTGCTTTTTAATATGCTGTCTAGGTTGGTCATAACTTTCCTTCCAAGGAGTAAGCATCTTTTAATTTCATGGCGCTGGGCTGGAAGAAGCACAAGCTGGAATCAAGATTGCCAGGAGAAATATCAATAACCTCAGATATGCAGATGACACTACCGTTATGGCAGAAAGTGAAGAGGAACTCAAAAGCCTCTCGATGAAAGTGAAAGAGGAGAGTGAAAATGTTAGCTTGAAGCTCAACATTCAAAAAACAAAGATCATAGTATCTGGTCCCATCACTTCATGGGAAATAGATGGGGAAACAGTGGAAGCAGTGTCAGACTTTATTACTTTGGTCTCCAAGATCACTGCAGATGCTGATTGCAGCCATGAAATTAAAAAACGCTTACTCCTTGGAAGGAAAGTTATGAGAAGCCTAGACAGCATATTAAAAAGTAGATACATTACTTTGCTGACAAAGGTCTTTATTATCAAAGTTATGGTTTTTCCAGTGGTCATGTATGGATGTGAGAGTTGGATTACAAAGAAAGCTGAGCGCCAAAGAATTGACACTTTTGAACTGTGGTGTTGGAGAAGACTCTTGAGAGTCCCTTGGACTGCAAGGAGATCCAACCAGTCAAAGGATCTAAAGGAAATTAACCCTGAATATTCATTGGAAGGACTGATGCCGAAGCTGAAACTCTGATACTTTGGCCACCTGATGTGAAGAACTGACTCTGATGCTGGGAAAGATTGAAGACAGGAGGAGAAGGGGACGACGGAGGATGAAATGGTTGGATGGCATCACCGACTCGATGGACATAAGTTTGAGCAAACTCTGGGAGTTGGTGATGGATAGGAGTGTCTGGCATGCTGCAGTCCATGGGGTAGGAAAGAGTAAGGCACAACTGAGCAACTGAATTGAACTGAACTAACTGAGAAATTTATGGGAGTGTTGGAGGCAAGTCCTTATTTGTGTAGTAGTCTCGTAGGGTAACCCATTCATTAATTTAAAATATTGCTTGCCTGGGGATGCACAGATAAGGATAGGCCAACGAGTACTTTGAACACTGTCACAGTTTTAGAGTGCTGGAGGGAGCAGCTAAGACATATAAAAGAGCTGAAATGATTTTAGGGTGACAGAGAAGTTAGGCTCACAAACAACACACCAGCTTACCACACAGTTTTTTTTAAATTTATTTATTTAATTGGAGGCTAATTACTTTACAATATTGTAGTGGTTTTGCCATACATTGACATGAATCTGCCACAGGTGTACATGTGTTCCCCATCCTGAACCCTCCTCCCACCTCCTTCCCCATATCATCCCTCTGGGTCATCCCAGTGCACCAGCCTTGAGCACCCTGTCTCATGCATTGACCCTGGACTGGCGATCTATTTCATTTACGATAAGACACATGTTTCAATGCTATTCTCTCAAATCATTCCACCCTCGTCTCTCCCACAGGGTCCGAAAGTCTGTTCTTTACATCTGTGTCTCTTTTGCTGTCTTGCATATAGGGCTGTCGTTACCATCTTTCTAAATTCCATATATATGTGTTAGTATACTGTATTGGGGAAAAACAGTGGAAACAGTGTCAGACTTTATATTTTGTGGCTCCAAAATCACTGCAGATGCTGATTGCAGCCATGAAATTAAAAGACGCTTACTCCTTGGAAGGAAAGTTATGACCAACCTTGATAGCATATTAAAAAGCAGAGACATTACTTTGCCAACAAAGGTCCGTCTAATCAAGGCTATGGTTTTTCCCGTGGTCATGTATGGATGTGAGAGTTGGACTGTGAAGAAAGCTGATGGCCAAAGAATCGATGCTTTTGAACTGTGGTGCTGGAGAAGACTCTTGAGAGTTCCGTGGACTGCAAGGAGATCCAACCAGTCCATTCTAAAGGAGATCAATCCTGGGTGTTCATTGGAAGGACTGATGCTGAAGCTGAAACTGCAATATTTTGGCCACTTCATGCGAAAAGTTGACTCACTGGAAAGAATCTGATGCTGGGAAAGGTTGGGGGTGGGAGGAGAAGGGGATGACAGAGAATGAGATGGCTGGATGGCATCACCGACTCTGTGGACATGAGTTTGAGTGAACTCCGGGAGTTGGTGCTGGACAGGGAGGCCTGGCGTGCTGTGATTCATGGGGTTGCAGAGGGTCGGACACAACTGAGTGACTGAACTGAACTGAACTGAACTGAATACTGTATTGGTGTTTTTCTTTCTGGCTTACTTCACTCTGTATAATAGCCTCCAGTTTCATCCACCTCATTAGAACTGATTCAAATGTATTCTTTTCAATGACTGAGTAATACTCCATTGTGTATATGTACCACAGCTTTCTTATCCATTCATCTGACAGTGGACATCTAGGTTGCTTCCATGTCCTGGCTATTGTAAACAGTGCTGAGATGAGCATTGGGGTACATGTGTCTCTTTCAATTCTGGTTTCCTCAGTGTGTATGCCCAGCAGTGGGATTGCTGGGTCATATGGCAGTTCTATTTCCGGTTTTTTAAGGCATCTCCACACTGTTCTCCATAGTGGCTGTCCTAGTTTGCATTCCCACCAACAGTGTAAGAGGGTTCCCTTTTCTCCACACCCTCTCCAGCATTTATTGTTCTAGACTTTTGGATAGCAGCCATTCTGACCGGGATGAGATGATACCTCATTGTGGTTTGGATTTGCATTTCTCTGATTATGAGTGATGTTGAGCATCTTTTCATGTGTTTCTTAGCCATCTGTATGTCTTCTTTGGAGAAATGTCTGTTTAGTTCTTTGGCCCATTTTTTGATTGGGTCATTTACTTTTCTGGAATTGAGCTGTAAGAGTTGCTTGTATATATGTGAGATTAGTTCTTTGTCAGTTGCTTCATTTGCTATTATTTTCTCCCATTCTGAAGGCTGTCTTTTCACCTTGCTTATAGTTTCCTTTGTTGTGCAAAAGCTTTTAATTTTAATTAGGTCCACTTTGTTTATTTTTGCTTTTATTTCCATTACTCTGGGTGGTGGGTCATGGAGAATCCTGCTGTGATTTATGTCAGAGAGTGTTTTGCCTATGTTTTCCTATGGAGTTTTATAGTTTCTGGTCTTACGTTTAGATCTTTAATCCATTTTGAGCTTATTTTAGTGTATGGTGTTAGAAAGTGTTCTAGTTTCATTCTTTTACAAGTGGTTGACCTTTTTTCCCAGAAAAGGGATTGTCTTTTCTCCATTGTATATTCTTGCCTCCTTTGTCAAAGACTCAGATTTCAGTAGCAATTTTATTTCAACAAACCAACTTTTAAAAAAACAATTATTTTATTTTTTGTCTGTGGTGTATCTTTGTTGCTGCATACAGGCTTTCTCTAGTTGCAGTGAGTGGGGTTGCTGCAACAACAACTCTAAGTGGGCTTCTCATTGCAGAGAACAGGTTCTAAGCAGGCAAGTTTCAGTATCTGCAGCTTGTGGGATCTAGAGCACTGACTCAGTAGTTGTGGCATAGGCTTAGTTGCTCTGTGGCATGTGGGATCTTCCTGGTGCAGGGATTGAACTGGTGTCCCTTGCATTACAAGGTGAATTCTTAACAGCTGGACCACCAGGGAAGCCCCCAACTTTAAAATGGGAGATAAAGCCCCCAAAGAGAAGAAAAAGGAACACCAGATAGCCAACTTTTATTACTCTGGCTGGGTTTATGTAACTATCTAGCTTATACTTCCAAGTACTTACTCAAATGAAGACTAAGGATATCACTTAGAAATGAAAAAGATGGGATTCTTTTGACACTCCAAAATTGGCTTTTTGTGCACACAGTTAGAGAAAGCTGGCTTGATAAAACATCTTTTCAAAATTCTGACTCTAACAGAACAAAAATCTTTCTAGGAGGACCTTATATTTCTTTTCCTGTGCCTTTGAGATGTAAATGTTTTACCGGGGCTCTCAGGAAATGCTTATCAAGACCATTTCCAATTCTGGAAGGAGGAAGAATGGGAAAGTGGTCCTTTAAAACTGAAGCCAGTATACTTAACTTGCTTCAATGATTATTTATAAACTAGTGAGTTTTATACTGTAATATCTGCTTCATAGCTAAGTTTAAAAATGATAACTATGAAGTCTCTGTGTCTGTTTGGATGTATGTGTGTCTATGTGTGTACATTGTAGATATGATAGGGTTCTACCTCATTATTTTGTTAATGAGCTTCATTTAATTGGCTGAAAGAATATTAAGCATTTACCTAAATTCTCAGAAATATAGTAGACACTGATCCAAATGAGTTTCAGGTTCATGCACTCCGGCAAATATTCATATTAAATTAAAATTCTGTACTAAAGTTAGTTTAAGATGGTTGGTTTAACTGAAATAGACATGTCTCTAGAGACACCAACTTTAAGTATAATACTTGTATTTAGCAAGGTTGATTAAAACGCACACAGGATTATATTGTCCATTTTATAAAATCTGTCTATTGAAAAAAAAACCTTGGGATGATTTCTGACTTGGTCTAATGTTTTATGAAATGATCATGGGAAATCTGCTGGGGACAAATGAATTAAATAGATACAAATGGGATAACAGCTTTTAGGTGAACTGTTTAAGAATAAACACGTTTAATGGTATGTGTACTTAAAAATAGTTTTTTCAGATTTTTGATAACTTGAAACTTCAGAATTTTGATAAGTTGAATAATAGAAGTTTATTGAATATTTGGATCATTCCCAGATAAAATGATACTGAAACATTAATTATGGAACATAGGCTTTATTTTTAAAGAGAAACTATTTTTATGACTATTAATAAATATGCTTGGTTCCACACTGAGAAGCTTTCTATAAGAAAGCTTGCTTTTAAAAATTATAAATAGCATTAAAAATTTTTCTAATCTACAGAAAGCTAAAGTAAAAGACAGTTTATAATTGCATACTTCTTAATTTTCATTTTAGGTTTTAAAGGTTAAGAATTCTAACTAATACATATAATCAAAACTATCATTGTTGATTAAAAAAAAAACTTTGTGTGGAAAAAATGTATAAGGAATGGAAATGTATTTTGTTAAAAGGAAAGAAAGTAATTTTGTCCCAAAGAGAGGTTATGAGAGAGAGAGAGACAGAAATACACAAAGCATAGGACAAAATCAGAAGATATAAAGAAAGTTATAAAGGGTTTATGAGAAAGGAGTGCTGAGAAAAAGCAATCAGGGCTGAATAAGATTAGGACAAATTTAGTTGAGTAAATTAATTTTTAAAGTTGAAGTATAGATGATTTACAAAATAAATGTTTGTTTCAGGAGTGCAGAATAGTAATTCAGTATTTTTATAGATTACATTCCAAGTAAACAAAAAATACTGGCTATATATTCCCTGTGATGTATATGTATTTTTGTAGTTTACTTACTTGTATTTTATACATAGTAGTTTTTACTTCTTAATCTCTTACCCCTGTATTGCCCCTTCCCTCTTCCCACTCCCCAATGGGAACTGCTAGATTGTTCTATCTGTAAGTATGTTTCTGTTTTGTTATTTTCATTTTTTTGCTTTATTTTTTAGATTCCACATATATGTGGTAACATAGGTATTTGTCTAAGAAAGCATAATAATAAGTGTAATATCCTCCAGGTCCATCAATGTTGTTGCAAAGGCAAAATTTTATACTTTTTAGTGTCTGAGTAATATTCCATTGCATATATACACCACATCTTTATCCACTCACCTGTTGAGGAGCACTTAATTTGCTTCCATATCTTGGCTATCGCAAATAATGCTGCTATGAACACTGGGGTGAAAATATCTTTTCAAATTAGTGCTTTGCTATCTTCAGATATATATACCCATGAGCGGAATTTCTGGATCACATGGTAGTTCTACTTTATTTCTTTGAGAAACCTCCATACTGTTTACTTCACAGTGGCTTAGTGGTAAAGAATCTTCCTGCAATGCTAGAGTTGCAGGAGATGAAAGTTTGATCCCTGGGTCAGGAAGATCCCCTGGAGAAGGGCATGGAAACCCACTCCAGTATTTTGCCTGTAGAATCCCATGGACAGAGGAACCTGGCAGGCTGCAGTCTATAGGGTCACAAAGAGCCGGACATGATTGAAGCAATTTAGCATGCACGCAGACCACATGTTTTCCATAGGGGCTGCACCAATATAAGTGTACTAGGGTCCCTTTCCTTCACAGCTTGCCAACACTTGTTATTTGTAAACTTTTGACGATAGCAATTCTGACCGGTGTGAGATGATATCTCACTGATGTGTTGATTTGCATTTCTCTGGTTGAACACCTTTTCATTGATCCCTTGGCCATAGGTATATCTCCATTGGAAAACTGTATTTTTGGTCTTCTGCCATTTAAATATCAAATTTTTTTTGAGTTGTGTGAGTTGCTCATGTATTTTGAATATTAATTCTTTATTGGTCATATCATTTGCAAATACTTTCTCCTTTCATAGGTTGTCTTTTTCTTTTGTTGAGGCTTTTAACTAAGTTCCATTTGCTTATTTTTGCTTTTTTTAAAAAAAGCATGAATCTGCCCCGGGTGTACATGTGTATGGCAAAACCAATACAATAATGTAAAAATAAATAAATAATAAAAAAGCAGACTATTCCGAGAAAATATTGCTGTGATTTATGTCAAAGTCTGTTCAGCCTATGTTCTCTTTTAGGAATTTTATAGTTTCAGGGACCCATTCATAACCCATTATGAATTATTTTTTAATATGGTGCAAGAAAATGTTCTAATTTTACTATTTACATGTAGCTGTCCAGTTCCCCAGCACCACTTATTAAAGACATTGTGTGTATGTGTATATATAAATATGTGTGTGTATATGCGACATTGTTTATATATAAATAGCACCACTTACTAAAGACACTGTTTACATATAACATATATATATATAGTATATATATCTGTTGAGTAGTACTTAGTTTTCCCATATCTTAGCTATTGTATTATAAATAATGTTGCTATGAATATTGGGAGGAAATGGCAACCCACTCCAGTGTTCTTGCCTGGAGAATCCCAGGGACGGCGGAGCCTGGTCAGCTGCCGTCTATGGGGTCGCACAGATTCAGACACAACTGAAGCGACTTAGCAGCAGCAGCAACAGCAGTATCTTTTTAAATCAGTGTTTTTGCATTCTTTGGCTATATACTCAGCAGTGAGGTTGCTGGATCATGTGGTATTTCTACTTTTAGTTTTTGAGGGACCTCCATACTGTTTTCTGTAGTGGTTACACCAACTTACATTCTCACCAACAGTGTGCTAGGGTTCCCTTTTCTCTACATCCTCACTAATATTTGCATTTATAGACGTTATGATGATATTCTTCTTACAGGTGTGAGGTGATATTTATTGTGGTTTTGATTTGTAGTTCTCTGATGATTAGTGATGTTACATATTTTTTCATTTGCCAATTTGTCTTCAATATATCTCCTTTGGAAAATTTCTATTCAGATCATCTGTCAGTTTTGAATTGGATTCTTTTTTTTACATTGAGTTGTATGAGCTATTTATAAATTTTAGATATTAACTCCTTATTGGTTATATATTAGCAAATATTTCTTCCACAAAATAGTTTGTCTTACTTTGTTAATGGTTTCCAAACCCTAAAAGATGATGCTGTGAAAATGCTGCACTCAATAGGCCAGCAATTTTGGAAAACAGCAGTGGCCACAGGACTGGAAAAGGTCAGTTTTCATTCCAATCCCAAAGAAAGGCAAGGCCAAAGAATGCTCAAACTACTGCACAGTTGCACTCATCTCTCATGCTAGTAAAGTAATGCTCAAAATTCTCCAAGCCAGACTTCAACAGTAAGTGAACCATAAACTTCCAGATGTTCAAGCTGATTTTAGAAAAGGCAGAAAAACCAGAGATCAAATTGCCAACATCCACTGGATCATGGAGAAAGCAAAAGAGTTTCAGAAAAACATCTATTTCTGTTTTATTGACTATGCCAAAGCCTTTGACTGTGTGTAAACTGTGGAAAATTCTGAAACAGATGGGCATACAAGACCACTTGACCTGCCTCTTGAGAAACTTGTATGCAGGTCAGGAAGCAACAGTTAGAACTGGACATGGAACAACAGACTGGTTTCAAATAGAAAAAGGAGTATGTCAAGGCTATATATTGTCACCCTGCTTATTTAACTTATATGCAGAGCACATCATGAGAAAAGCTGGACTGGATGAAGCTCAAGCTGGAATCAAAATTGCTGGGAGAAATATCAATAACCTCAGATATGCAGATGACACCACCCTTATGGCAGATGGTGAAGAAGAACTAAAGAGCCTCTTGATGAAAGTGAAAGAGGAGAGTGAAAAAGTTGGCTTAAAGTGCAACATTCAGAAAACTAAGATCATGGCATCCGGCCCCATCACTTCATGACAAATAGATGTGGAAACAGTGGCAGATTTTATTTTTTGGGCTCCAAAATCACTGCAGATGCTGATTGCAGCCATGAAATTAAGACGCTTACTCCTTGGAAGGAAAGTCATGACCAACCTAGACAGCATATTTAAAAGCAGAGACATTACTTTGTCAACAAAGGTCTGTCTAGTCAAGGCTACGGTTTATCCAGTGGTCATGTATGGATGTGAGAGTTTGACTATAAAGAAAGCTGAGCGCCAAAAACTTGATGCTTTTGAACTGTGGTGTTGGAGAAGACTCTTGAGAGTCCCTTGGACTGCAAGGAGATCCAACCAGTCAATCCTAAAGGAAATCAGTCCTGAATATTCATTGGAAGGGCTGATCCTGAAGCTGAAACTCCAATACTTTGGCCACCTGATGCAAAGAGCTGACTCATTTGAAAAGACCCTGATGCTAGGAAAGGTTGAGGCCAGGAGGAGAAGAGGACGACAGAAGATGAGATTGGATGGCATCACTGACTCAATGGACGTGAGTTGGAGTCAACTCTGGGAGTTGGTGATGGACAGGGAGGCCTGGTGTGCCATGGGTTGCAGAGTCGGACATGAGTGAACAAGTGAACTGAATTTAATGATTTTCATTGCTGTGCAAAAACTTTTACATTTAATTAGGTCCCATTTATTTATTTTTCTTTTATTTATTCTGCTGTAGGAGACTGAAACGGCAACCCACTCCAGTGTTCTTGCCCGGAGAATCCCAGGGATGGCAGAGCCTGGTGGGCTGCCGCCTATGGGGTGGCACAGAGTCGTACATGACTGAAGCGACTTAGCAGCAGGAGACTGAACCAAGAAAATATTGCTATGATTTATGGCAAAATGCCATAAATGTTTTCTGTCCATGTTTTCTACTAAGAGTTTTACGGCTTCAGATCTTACATAAAGACATGTAACACATTATTAACTCTTAATATAGTGTTAGAGAATGTTTTAATATCATTGTTTTACACGTAGTTGTGGAGAAGTCAATGGCACCCCACTCCAGTACTCTTGCCTGGAAAATCCCATGGACAGAGGAGCCTGGTGGGCTGCAGTCCATGTGGTCGCTAAGAATTGGACATGACTGAGCGACTTACTTTCCCTTTTCACTTTCATGCATTGGAGAAGGAAATGGCAACCCACTCCAGTGTTGTTGCCTGGAGAATCCCAGGGATGGGATCCCTGGTGGGCTGCCATCTATGGGGTCACACAGAGTCAGACATGACTGAAGCGACTTAGCAGCAGCAGCAGCAGCACACGTAGTTGTCTAGTTTTCCCGGATTGTCATTCTCCATTGTTTATTGTAGATTGCTTTTGGTAGCATAGACTTTATTTATTTATTATTTTTTTTAAAGCCAAATTATTTTATTAACAGAAACTGAAATCCCCTGCCCTAGAGGAACACTTATTTTTATTGACCACCCTCAACTCCTTTAGCCTTCCTCCTCAGTCCCCTCCAGTGCTAAGTCCTGAGAGTCAGGGCTATGGGAAATCCAAGATGGCTGCTTGGCTTTTCCCAGCTCCCTGACAAACCTCATTTTTTATTTGATGGGTTAAAGCCTCCCTGGCTATAGGGCCTCCATAATGAAAAATCACGGAATATTAAGTTTTGTAAATTGTTAAATTAAGTTTCTAGTTTTGTTAATGTCTAGTGTTTACCAAGACTCACTGCTGAGACAGTTCCTTGTTACGTGATACTGCTAAAAGATTTAATTAAGTTATTAAAAAGGACACTCTAGGTTAGTTTCTAAGGCTTATCTCAGTAACCGATCTTCAGATAAAGGTCAGATGCTCCATAATGTACAACCAGGAGATTAACACCAGACTATAATCATTTAACAAATGAAGTCAGGTGACTTGGGGTATACCAGGCTTTATCTAATGAAAGTTCTTGACTTATAATTCTTATTTGACTAATAACTGCTAGCTATGGCTATATTATTTTCTATGTCACTTGTTTCACTGAGCCTGTGATATAATACTGAACTGACAGTTCCATATGAGATAAATAATTGTAATAATGTGACTCTGGGTATGGGAAAATGCAACAAGAGGAAATATTTTCCTGGACCAGGAGGCTAGTAAGACAGTGGTCCAGAGACTTTTGCTACTTGCAAGGCCTGGTCCAATAACAGCACACTGAGTGGCCCATCACTTCCCTAGACCTGGGAATGAGCCTTCCCAGCACTGCGGGACACAATGGCCATGAAATGGTGTCACATGGTCAGATATGTGGCTATGAAAGGACCCTGCTGACTGGAAGCTGGTACTTGCCAGCTGCCTCTACAAAGATTACATCATGACCATTGCAAGCTGCTGACCTTCAACAGCCCCTGAAAGAAGTTCAGGGTGAAAATCAGGAATGAGGCACTCTGTGCTCTGAAAAAAAAAACAAACAAAAAACTGGCAGAACAGGCCCTCAGATAGTCAGATCTTTTCAGAAAAAGGTTTTATGAGTTCCAATTCTTGCATCTTCTCATACCTAGAAAAACACTGACGTCATTAATGGTGAAATCTGCTTTGGCTATTAAAAAAAATAGATAGCATAAACTTTAAAACAATATATTCTTCTATCCATGAACATGGGATATCTTTCAATTTTTGGGTCGCATTTTCAATTTCTTTCATCAGTGTTTTATAATTTTCAGAGAAAGAGTCATTTACTTCTTTGGTTAAGTTTATTCTCAGGTATTTTATTCTTTATGATGTTATTTTGGTATAAAGAAAAGCAACAGATTTCTTAGTCTTAAAAGTTATATAACTAAAATAACTTAGTTTTATAAGTTAGATAACTAAGATAACTTAGTCTTATAAGTTACAAATTTACTGAATTCATTTACTAGTTGTGATTTTTTTTAAAGCAGTGATTTTAAGATTTTCTATATATATCATGTGCAAATAGAGAAATTTTCACTTTTCTTTTCTACTTTGGATGCTTTTATATCTTTTCGTTGTCTGATTGCTGTATCTAGGATATCCAATATTATGTGAAATAGAGGTGGCAAGAGTGATCATCCTTGTCCTGATTCTGATTTTAGAGAAATAGTCTTCAACTTTTCATTCACTTGTAATGTTAGCAGTGGGACTGTTACAAATGGTCTTCATTATGTTGAGATATGTTCCTTCTATACCAACTTTGATGAAAGTTTTTAATCATGAATGGATGTTGAACTTAGTCAATTTTTTCTGCTTCTAATGAGGTAATCATGTGATTTTTATCACTCTTGTTGGTGTGTGGATATTGAACCATCCTTGCATTCCTGGAAATAATCCAACTTGATAGTCATGTATAATCCTTTTCATAAATTGTTAAATTTGGTTTGCTAATATTTTTTAGGATTTTCATCTATATCATCACGGATATTGACCTGTAACTTTCTCTTTTCCTTGTAGTGATTTTATCTGCTTTTGGTATCAGGGTAATGATGGCGTCATCGGATGAATTTGGGAGTGTTCCATCCCCTTTACTTTTCTTTGCAGTAGTTTGAGAAGGATAGTTCTTCCTTATATATTTGGCTGAATTCCTCTGTGAAGCTGTTAGGTCCTAGAGATTAGTTTGTTAAACAACTATTGGGTCAACAAAGAAACCAAAAGAGAAGTTTAAAATTATCTTGAGGTGAATGAAAATGGATAACAACATAACACAACTTGGAATACAGCAAAAGTAGTTCTAAGAGGGAAGTTTGTTGCGATAAACACTACTTTAAGAGATAAAGTTCAGTTCAGGTCAGTTCAGTCGCTCAGTCACGTCCGACTCTTTGCGACCCCATGAACCACAGCACGCCAGGCTTCCCTGTCCGTCACCAACTCCCAGAGTCCACCCAAACCCATGTCCATCCAGTCGGTGATGTCATCCAACCATCTCATCTTCTGTCATCCCCTTCTCCCGCCCTAAACCCCTCCCAGCATCAGAGTCTTTTCAAATGAGTCAGCTCTTGGCATCAGGTGGCCAAAGTATTGGAGCTTCAGCTTCAGGATCAGTCCTTCCAATGAACACCCAGGACTGATCCTTAGGATGGACTGGTTGGATCTCCTTGCAGTCCAAGGGACTCTCAAGAGTCTTCTCCAACACCACAGTTCAAAAGCATCAATTTTTCGGCGCTCAACTTTCTTTATAGTCCAACTCTCATATCCATACATGACCACTGGAAAAACCATAGCCTTGACTAGATGGACCTTTGTTGGCAAAGTAATGTCTCTGCTTTTTAATATGCTATCTAGGTTGGTCGTAACTTTCCTTCCAAGGAGTAAGCGTCTTTTAATTTCATGGCTGCAATCAGCATCTGCAGCGATTTTGGAGCCCAGAAAAATAAAGTCAGCCACTGTTTCCACTGTTTCCCCATCTATTTCCCATGAAGTGATGAGACTGGATGCCATGATCTTAGTTTTCTGAATGTTGTGCTTTAAGCCAACTTTTTCACTCTCCTCTTTCACTTTCATCAAGAGGCTTTTTAGTTCTTCTTCACTTTCTGTCATAAGGGTGGTGTCATCGGCATATTTGAGGTTATTGATATTTCTCCCGGACAGTCTTGATTCCAGCTTGTGCTTCCTCCAGCCCAGCATTTCTCATGATATACTCTGCATATAAGTTAAATAAGCAGAGTAACAACATACAGCCTTGACACACTCCTTTTCCTGTTTGGAACTAGTCTGTTGTTCCATGTCCAGTTCTAACTGTTGCTTCCTGACCTGCATACAGGGTTTCTCAAGAGGCAGGTCAGGTGGTCTTGTGTGCCCATTCTTTCAGAATTTTCCGGTTTACTGTGATCCACACAGTCAAAGGCTTTGGCATAGTCAATAAAACAGAAATAGATGTTTTTCTGGACCTCTCTTGCTTTTCCGATGAAAAGATGCCAGCAGATGTTGGCAATTTGATCTCCGGTTCCTCTGCCTTTTCTAAAACTAGCTTGAACACCTGGAAGTTCATGGTTTACATATTGCTGAAGCCTGGCTTGGAGAATTTTGAGCATTACTATACTAGCATGTGAGATGAGTGCAATTGTGCAGTAGTTTGAGCATTCTTTGGCATTGCCTTTCTTTGGGACTGGAATGAAAACTGACCTTTTCCAGTCCTGTGGTCACTTCTGAGTTTTCCAAAGTTGCTGACTTAATGAGTGCTGCACTTTCACAGCATCATCTTTCAGGATTTGAAATAACGCAACTGGAATTCCATCACCTCCACTAGCTTTGTTTGTAGTGATGCTTCCTAAGGCCCACTTGACTTCACATTCCAGGATATCTGGCTCTAGGTGAGTGATCACACCATTGTGATTATCTGGGTGGTGAAGACATTTTGTGTACAGTTCTGTGTATTCTTGCCAACTCTTCTTAATATTTTCTGCTTAAGTTATGTCCCTACTATTTCTGTCCTTTATTGAGCCTATCTTTGCATGAAATGTTCCCTTGGTATCTCTGATTTTCTTGAAGATATCTCTAGTCTTTCCCATTCTATTGTTTTCCTCTATTTCTTTGCATTGATCGCTGAGGAAGGCTTTCTTATCTCTCCTTGCTATTCTTTAGAACTCTGCATTCAAATGGGTATATCTTTCCTTTTCCCCTTTCTTTTCACAGCTATTTATAAGGCCTCCTCAGACTGCCATTTTGTTTTTTGCATTTCTTTTTCTTGGGGATGGTCTTGATTCCTGTCTCCTGTACAATGTCATGAACCTCCATCCATAGTTCATCAGGCACTCTGTCTATCAGATCTAGTCCCTTAAATCTATTTCTCACTTCCACTGTTTAGTCATAAGGGATTTGATTTAGGTCATACCTGAATGGTCTAGTGGTTTTCTCCACTTTCTTCAATTTAAGTCTGAATTTGGCAATAAGGAGTTCATTTTCTGAGCCACAGTCAGCTCCCGGTCTTGTTTTTGCTAACTGTATAGAGCTTCTCCATCTCTGGTGCAAAGAATATAATCGATCTGATTTTGGTGTCGACCATCTGGTGATGTCCATGTGTAGAGTCTTCTCTTGTGTTGTTGGACGGGTTTGCTATGACCAGTGCATTCTCTTGGCAAAACTCTATTAGCCTTTGCCCTTCATCATTCTGTACTCCAAGGCCAAATTTGCCTGTTATTACAGGTGTTTCTTGACTTCCTACTTTTGCATTCCAGTCCCCTATAATGAAAAAGATACCCTTTTGGGGTGTTAATTCTAGAAGGTCTTGTAGGTCTTCATGGAATTGTTCAACTTCAGCTTCTTCAGCATGACTCTTTGGGGCATAGACTTGGATTACTGTGATATTGAATGGCTTGCCTTGGAAACAGACAGAGATCATCCTGTCGTTTTTGAGATTGCATCCAAGTACTGCATTTTGGACTCTTTTCTTGACCATGATTGCCACTCCATTTCTTCTAAGGGATTCCTGCCCACAGTAGTAGATATAATGGTCATCTGAGTTAAATCCACCCATTCCAGTCCATCTTAGTTCACTGATTCCTAGAATGTCGATGTTCACTCTTCTCATCTCCTGTTTGACCACTTACAATTTGGAAGTGGACCTAATATTCATGGACCTAACATTCCAGATTCCTATGCAATATTGCTCTTTACAGCATCGAACCTTGCTTCTATCACCAGTCACATTCACAACTGGGTGTTATTTTTGCTTTGGCTGCATCCCTTCATTCTTTCTGGAGTTATTTCTCCACTGATCTCCAGTAGCATATTGGGCACCTACCGACCTGGGGAGTTCATCTTTCAGTGTCCTATCTTTTTTCCTTTTCATACTGTTCATAGGTCTCTCAAGGAAAGAATACTGAAGTGGTTTGTCATTCCCTTCTCCAGTGGACCACATTCTGTCAGACCTTTCCACCATGAAAGATCCCAAATGAACACCTGAACTTTACATCTCAAAGAATTAGGAAAAGCAGAACAGACAAAGTCCCAAATTAGTAGAAGGGAGGAATTAAAAAGAAATCAAAGCAGAAACAAATAAAACATAGATTAGAAAAACAATAGAAAAGATCAATGAAACTGAAAGTTGGCTCTTTGAAAAGATAAACAAAATTGACAAATCTTTTCTAGACTACTCAGGAGAAAAAAGAAAGAAGGCTCAAATAAAATCAGAAATGTAAATAAAGACATTAAAACTTAGAAATACAAAAAATCAGAAGAGACTATTATGAACAATTATACATCAACAAATTAGACAACCTAGAAGAGATGATAAATTCCTCCAAACACAAAATCTACCAAGACTGACTCATGAGAATTAGAAAATGTGAACAGATCAATAACAAGTAAAGAAATTGAACAAGCAATCAAAAATTTTGCAACAAAGAAAAGCCCAGAACCAAATGATTTCACAGGTAAATATTACCAAGATCAATGCCAATCATTTTCAAACCCTTCCAAAAACTCTTTTTAGTTCCTTCTTCATCCTGCAAAAGAGGGGACACTTCCAAATTCATTAACAATGCCAATTTTGCCATTATACCAAAGTCAGATAACAACAATACTAGAATAGCAAACTACTGGCCAATATCCTTGATAAATATAAATTCAAGTAATCTCAACAAAATACTAATAAGCCAAGTTCAGAAGCACATTTAAAGAACCATAAACCAAGGGAGAGAGGCCAAGATGATGTAGTAAATCTTTTTTTTTCTTGGAGACAAATACTTTATTTTTTTTGTGCATGTCTTATGATTTAAATAATAATGATGATAAAACACTAGACACATTGCTTGACACATGGAAAAGATCCAATTCTGGTGGCATTTCTTATTATATTTTCGTTATTTTGTTTATTCTTATTTTGGGGGGTGGGGAAATAAAATCTTCTCTTGCTAATCCATTCAAAAAGAATCATGTGTATCAGGGTCCTGACACATCCATGTGGTGCTTCCCACCTGCCTATTGATAGAGAACACATTCTTAGGCACAGATAATGGGATGGAGTTAATCTCACTGGGTATAAATAGGAGACTATGATGGCTTGAGATAATGCAAGAGGGAGAAAAATTTGAGACAAATAAAGCTAGTATGCACCAAATTTCTATGAAGTGTGGATATTTTACAGGCCAGAATCATTAAAAAAGTATTATAAAGACAGACATTATTATTTCCAACCCTTCTTTCAAACTTGTCATCAGGAACTTAGGGGACAGAAGGTTCTGTGGAAGCTTCTCTGTATGGCGTTCTTCAGCTCCCTATTCCTGAGACTGAAAATGATGGGGCTGAGAAAGGGGGTGAAGACCGTGTAGGTGGTGGCCATGAGCGTGTTACTGTCCATAGAATGGGCGCCCTTGGGCTTGAGGTAGATGAGGGAGGCAAAACCATAGTGCACGACCACTATGGTGAGGTGGGAGACACAGGTGGAGAAGGTCTTGTGCCGGCCCTCAGTGGAGGGGATCCTCAAGATGGCAGCCACGATGAAGACATAGGAAAGGAAGATGAGGAATAAACACCCCATCAGGGCCATGACACAGACCAGGATCACACCCAGGGTGACAGAGGCTGTCTCCTTCCCACAGGCCAACTTCAAGAGGGAAAGCACATGGCAGAAAAAATGGTGTATCTCCTTAGACCCACAGAAGGTGAGATGAAAAACTATCAGTGTCACCACCATCCCCATGACTGAGCCACCAGCCCAGCACGAGGACACAAGACGGGCACAGTCATGGGTGCTCATGAGCACGTTGTAGTGCAGGGGGTGGCAGATGGCCACGTAGCGGTCGTAGCCCATGATCATGAGCAGGAAGGAGTGGGTGAAGCCAAACGTAAAGGAGAAGAACATCTGGCTGGCACAGGCCACAAAGGTGATGGAGCGGTGGCTGGAGAGCATGTGAACTAGCATGTAAGGAGTGATGGCAACAGTGAACAGGATCTCTGAGATGGAGAGGGCGCACAGGAAGAGGTACATGGGGGTGTGGAGGCTGTGCTCCCTCCAGATGGTGCCCATGATGAGCAGGTTCCCCAGCAGCGTGAACAGGTACATCAGCAGGTACAGCAGGAAGAAGGTGGGCAGGAGCTGCTGAGGGAAGTTGGAGAAGCCAATGAGGATGAATTCAGACATCATGCTGTAGTTTTGATTAGACAAGATTGCTCCATCTGGGGAGATCGGAAACAGAATGAAAGCACAATGGTTAAAACAGATTGATCACATGCAGAGGATGGAAGAATAGTTAAGTGACACCACGAGGAAGCAATCAGACAAATTCAAGGTGAATCATTCCACAGAACAATTGGTCTGTCCTCATCAATAAGCCGTCAATAGGAGAAGGCAATGGCAAGCCACTCCAGTACTCTTGCCTAGAAAATCCCATGGATGGAGGAGCCTGGTGGGCTGCAGTCCGTGGGGTCGCTAAGGGTCGGACACGACTGAGTGACTTCACTTTCACTTTTCACTTTCACACATTGGAGAAGGAAATGGCAACCCACTCCAGTGTTCTTGCCTGGAGAATCCCAGGGACAGGGGAGCCTGGTGGGCTTTCGTCTATGGGGTCGCACAGAGTTGGACACGACTGAGTGACTTAGCAGCTTAGCAGCATCAATAAGCCAGGATCAGTAAAAGCATAAAGAGAAATTCAGGGGACATAACAATAGTATGCAATATTGGGTATGAGATCAGATACTGACTTAGATAAGCTAGTTGTATTTTTAAGGAAATAGAGAAGGTTTTGATTGTGGTATGGATAAATGATGAAGTAATAATATTAAGAGATTATTATTAATTAATTTTTGGTTTCCCTGGTGGCTCAGATGGTAAAGAATCTGCCTGCAGTATGGAAGACCTGGCTTTGATCCCTGGATTGGGAAGATCCCCTGGAGGAGGGCATTGCAACCCACTCCAGAATTCTTACCTGGAGAATCCCCATGGACAGAGAAGCCTGGAGAGCTACAATCCATGGGGTCACAAAGAGACGGTCATGACTGGGTGACTAAGCAGAGTACACATTAATTAATTTATTAATATTTTGCTTGGTCTTATTATTTTGGCTGTGAAGGTAAATATTAGTAGTTTAAAGGGATACTCAAAAGTAAAAAGTGATGAAAGTAGAAATGACAAATTTAAAGTTCCAGCAAATAAGAGTGGAGCTGTGTTTTTGTTAGACTCAGCAAACAATCTTTATCAGATTCACTATTCCAAGCATAGAAAAGCATATAGGTATTCTCCCCAGTGGGACCTACTAAGACTATGGGGCAAAACTCTCAGTTTTATTTGAAAATCATGGATATTGGTAATTTTCTTCATTCCCCCCTTTCTTCCTTCTACTCCTGATAAATAAGTAGTAATTATTAGTTTTCTGTAAGTCTTTGTTTTGACATCCATATTTCCGATATATTCTATTTAATCATGGCTATTTAAAAGAACATGAGACTAAATATATAATTCAAAAATTAAAAAAATAAAGGCATAATGAAATTAAAAAAATTCACACACATGCACACACCAAGGGACAAAGGAATATTTCATGAAGGTTAAAAGAACATTGTACCAACCTACATGTATATAATTAACCTATATAAAAATATATACTTGAATGTTAGAAATTAGTATTCAACACAACTTCAGTGAAATAACTATAAAATAGAAATTGCTAATCAATACTAGATAGATAAGAAATGGAAGCTGGAAATTTTAACAGTGTTCAGAAATGCAATTTGGGTGTTATTAATTATAATGCACTATAATATTCAGACATTAGCTCCTATATATATATTTAATCTCTCCACAAAACAATATTAAACATGTTTTTTCAAGTACATACAGGACTTTATAACAAAATGTTACCTTATTTTCAGTATTTTCATCTACTTCAAAGTATAAATAATATATAGATTATAATACACTAAAGTTGGAAATTATTGGAGAAGGAATAGCTTTCCAAATCCATGTTAGAAGGATGTAGTATTAACCTCTTTCTTCAGTAGTAAGTCACAAAATAAATGAAGAAATATTTATAAAAATAATTTAAGCATCAAATGTCAATTAAAAAAACACTAAAACATACCTTGAGGGGAATATGCAATTTTATATATTAAGAAATATATATATATATATAAAGAAACTTTACCTAGAAAAGCATTCTTACTACAACTAAAATCAAGTGATGAAAATTAATAAGATAGAAACAGGAGAAAATGCCAATGAGAAAGCATAAAATTAAGATTGGGAGACAACTACAGAAATATGGATATTTAAAATGAATAAAAATAGTAAAAAAAATGTAAGTTAAGAAATTGAAATAAAAGGTTAATAAATTCTCAGAAACATAAAATTTCAAAACTTGTGCAAAAAGAAAAATAAAGACCCTGGGTATTCAAAAATGTTCTAAAGAAATTGAAATTTTAAAAGTCTTTCCCTTCCTATAATTATCAGCCCCAGTGGGTTTATGAATGTGCACTCATATACCTTTTAAGAAAAACTGATTAATATCTTATACATGTTTTTCAAATAAAAGAAAAATTGGAAAAAATTGAAATCTGCTGAGCTCATTTCTTCAGGTTAATGCAATCTTGAGTCTAAAACCAGGTAAAAATGTTATAAGAAATGACAGTTACTGGCTCAATTTACCTATCAATTTTTTATTTTGAAATATATTTATGACATCACCTAATCAATGAACTGATGTATTAAAATTAGTAAATTATGATCAAGTAGTGTTGGTTTATCCCATGAATGACAAAATGGTTTAGCATCATGTGGTTCACATAAATAAATTGAAAAAAATAATGTAAGTATTTTGACCAAGGAAAAAATGTACTTTCTTAAATTCAACTTCTATTTCTGATATTTTAAATGTTCATGTAATAATTGCCTGTAACAGGGGAGACCCGAGTTCTATCCCTGGTCAGGAAGATCTCCTGGAGAAGGGAATGGCAACCCACTCCAGTATTCTTGCCTGGAGAATGCTATGGACAGAGGTGCCTGCTGGTTACAGTCCATGGGGTCGCTAAGAGTCAGAAAGGATTGAGCAACTAACACTTCCTTACCTTACTTTAGGTGTACAACATAATGATTTCATATATGTTTGTCTATTTATGATTTTTAAAACATGAAAATTGAAGGGAACTTTCTTAGCTAGATAAAGAATACATCCTACAAAACTAGAAAATAGTATACTATGTGGGGACCTTTACATACATTATTTTATAATCAGGAAGAAGTCAAGGATACTCACTGTCTCTGCTGGTCTTTAACATGGAACTGAAAGTCATGAGCAGGGCTACAAGGAAAGAGAGGAAGAAGATACAGAAAGATTGAAGTTATGAGAACTGATCACCTGTCTGGAAACATTAGAGAATCAGGATGTAATACGTTAGAACCATAGGAGAGTGCAGTGATGCAGAAGGCAAGATTAGCTTCCCCGAACCACAGTATTTCTTGTGCTATCATCAGTACTATGATATAGTAGCTATCATCAAAATTTAGATTTTTAAGTAAAATGTAAGACAACAGTCTCAAGTGACACAGGTGATATAGAAACAGTTCTCAAGCATTTTGGCCTCAGGATGCCATTATGCTAAAAAATTATTGAGGCTCCTAAAAGGCATTTGTTTAGATGGAATGTAAATATCAGTTTTTAGCATATTAAATATTAGAACTAGAATCTTTAAAAATATTCAGTAATTCAGTTCAGTCGCTCAGTTGTGTCTGACTCTTTGCGACCCCATAGACTGCAGGCTTCCCTGTCCATCACCAACTCCCAGAGTTTGCTCACTCTCGTGTCCTTCGAGTCAGTGATGTCATCCAACCTTCTCATTCTCTGTCGTCCCCTTCTCCTCCCACCTTCAATCTTTCCCAGCATCAGGGTCTTTTCCAATGAGTCAGTTCTTCACATCAGGTGGCCAAAGTATTGCAGTTTCAGCTTCAGCATCTGTCCTTCCAATAAATAGTCAGGACTGATTTCCTTTAGGATGGACTGGTTGGATCTCCTTGCAGTCCAAGGGACTCTCAGGAGTCTCCTCCAATACCACAATTCAAAAGCATCAGTTCTTTGGCGCTCAGCTTTCTTTACAGTCCAGCTCTCACATCCATACATGACTACTGGAAAAATCATAACTTTGACTAGACGGACCTTTGTCTGCCTTCAGTAATTAGTATACTTCAAAATCAATAATAAATCTTTTACATGTTAACATTAGTAAGATATTTATACAAGGTTGATTACAACGTTCAAAAACATTTAGTGAGAAGAGTGGTCTTTTATTATGTGTTTGAAAATATAGCTAATGTCTGCCTTGATAGAAAACAACCTAATGCTCATATCTATTTCTTCATTTAGTCTGTGGTTACATATTGTTTTGGACTTCCCTGGTGGCTCAGATGGGAAAAAAAATCTGCCTTCAGTGCAGGAGACCTGGGTTTGATCCCTGGGTTGGGAAGATCACCTGGAGAAGGGGATGGCTACTCACTCCAGTAGTCTTGCCTGGAGAATTCCATGGAAAGAGGAGCCTTGCAGTGTTGTAGTTGAAGTATATGATTAAAACACATCCACACATGTAATTGGTAAAATAAGGACCTGATGACCTAAAACTAATCGCCGAAGAATTGATGCTTTTGAACTGTGGTGCTGGAGAAGACTCTTGAGAGTCCCTTGGACTGCAAGGAGATCCAACCAGTCCATTCTAAAGGAGATCAATTCTGGGTGTTCATTGGAGGGACTGATGCTAAAGCCGAAACTCCAATACTTTGGCCACCTCATGCCAATGGTTGACTCACTGGAAAAGACTCTGATGCTGGGAAGGATTGGGGGCAGAAGGAGAAGGGGACGATAGAGAATGAGATGGCTGGGTGGCATCACCAACTCCATGGACATGAGTTTGAGTGAACTCCGGGAGTTGGTGATGGACAGGGAGGCCTGGCGTGCTGTGATTCATGGGGTTGCAAAGAGACTGAGAGACTGAACTGAAGTGAACTGAACCGAATGACCTAAAGACCCCAGGAAATGTCTCTGGGACCCCTGGGGATTCTCACCTTGCTTTGAAAAACACTGTAATTACAATATCTAGAAATTAACATAAAATATGCAATACATCCAAAGACTTTAAAGCATTAATAACAATGTAGAAGGTGATCTGAATACTTGAAAACAGTCTACTACCCTGAATGAGTTGAGCTAATATTATCATAATGTCAAGTTTTCCTAAATTATGTTGCATTAGAAATTCCAGGAATTGATTGTGAATGGGATGAAACTTGCCTAAAATTTCTTCTGAGAATTAAATCAATATAAAACTATAAGAAACTTTAAAAAATCGAGTAAATTGGAGAGGTATATCCTCCTGGATAATGAGATACATTATAGAGTCAGTCATTTTTTAAAGTGTGATCCTGGATTAAATAGGCACTGATTAAATTGATTCTATATTTCAGGAAATACCCCTATTTGGTTCAAAACTTAATGTATATAAAAGTGGGAGCACAAATCAATGGGAAAATGTAAGATTGCTTGCTCCTTTCTGGTGGGGAAAAATTTACATCTTAGGAAGCAAAGTAAATCTGAATATCTGCCTAAGAACACATGCAAAAGTGGAATCCAGAAAGATTCAAGACACAACTATGAAATACCAACTATACATTTAGTAGGAGAGAGTACAAAAGAATTGAGGAGGGCATGGCAACCCACTCCAGTATTCTTGCTGTATTCTTGCTTGGAGAATCCTATGGACAGAGGAGCCTGGTGGCTGCCATCCTTGGGATTGCAAATAGTCAGACAGGACTAAAGCGACTTAGCATGCATGCACTCAAGAGAATTACTTTTTTGATTTTAAAAAGCACAAAATTTAAGGTGATTAAAAAAAATGAAAACATCAACATTAAGGACTTTTGTTCCACAAAGGAAATTATGGGTAAAGTTATCAGGCAGATGAAACTTTGTGAAAAATGATTTTCACTGTGGGAAACTGTCAATGGAATGCTATCTAGAAAAACGAACAAAGAGTAAGAATCTCAGTACAGGTATAATCAGAGATATCATGGAAAGAGTTACACAGGCAAATGGAAAGATGCCAGGTAAAAAGGAACATGGGAAGGAAGAAGGTAGGAAGAGAGGGAGGGCTGATGTAATTTCATCAGATAACTATTCAGTTCCCCAAATTAGAACATGCTGTGTGGAGGATCTTAAGTGGGAACCTGCTATACTATCTGATCAGTATTTCTATAAATCTAAAACTCCTATAATAAAATGAAGCCCATTAATTTAAGAAATTAAAAAATTAATTTAAAGGATATACACAAACTAGTCAAAACGTATGTAAATCAAAGGGTACACATGAAGAATTTTTAAGTGTTTGTCAAAATAAAAAGGCAATGGGATGAAAGAAAGGGAATTAATTCATGAAACATGAGGAGGACCTCGCACAAACCAATGATGATCAAAAGCCATAAACTGGATGTATCATTGCTCAAACCTCAGAACCTGAACTCTGTCATAAAATTAGAAAAAATGTTATGAATAATTTGAGCCACATTGCTATCCAGAGCTCCTGACCTCCTGGCTCTGAGACAGCCCTTCCATCCCTGACATAACTGGACCGCTAGCCATTTCATTAGGATATCGTCTCTAAGAATCCCCTACAGTAGCAGTCATCTGGAACTTGGAGGACAGAGAATCATCTGGACAGTGAGGAACTTGGCAGGAGTTGGGGGTGCTCTTTATGAGGAAGACTGCATTTGGGACCTGAAAAACACTTCCTCTGACCACCTAATTAAGCTCCCCACCCAGAAGCAAGAAACTGGCATCAACTGCCTTCCATGCTTCATCCCTCCCTTCATTCAGCATTCTCTTACCCTACCAAGTAGTTTGGGGTTTTTCCAGCTCCCCTGCATCCTTATGGCTCCATCTCCTTTTTCCTAGACCACTGCCCCAGGTTCCTACCATGTCCCCTTCTCTGGTCCCACTCTACTCTGACTTCTAGAGTGAAATTTCTGAAATATGCACAGGGTCTGCAGTCATCAGGCACAGGGTTCAAAATCAAAGAACTTCGTAGTGTTGCTCCACCCCTCCCCAATTGAGAGTACACAGAGAACTGCCTTCAGTGGGTCCATGAAATTCACCTAAGGGCTTAGGTGCGTGTGCTCAGTTGTATCCGACTCTTTGAAATCCTTGGACTGTCGCCCACCAGGCTCCTCTGTCCATGGGATTGTTCAGGCAAGAATACCGGAGTGGGTTGCCATTTCCTTCTCCAGGGGATCTTCTCTACCTAGGGATCGAAATCACGTCTCCTGCATCGCAGGCAGCTTCTTTACCCACTAAACCATTGGGGAAGTCCACATAGGGCTTAAAGTTTACCTAAGAAATGTAGTTATCACCGACTGAGAGACTGTGTTACTTCTTCTGATCTGGTTTGTTGTCATCCTTCTGTACTTGTTATATCACCAGCTGACCCCATTCGTGGTCTCTGACCCCAGTGGAGGACTTAGTCCCTCTGGTAACCACACAACACAGTTCCCTCCAGGAGGCTGATTCAACCTCCACTCTCTTCTCCAGCCCCTACCTCACCCCTGCAGTCTACCTTTCCACCTCCTGCATGGTGGAACACTATGGTTATTCAGGCTGGCCTCTCCAGTTTTCTCTAATAGGTGGACAGAATTCTGTCTCCTTTGGTCTCATGGAGGAGTGCTCGTGCACCGGTGCTGAGCAACCATCAGACACATCACAGGAGTGAAGCCTGCTCACACTTCTGTCTCCTCCAGAGCCTCTCCTCTAGATTAGCAGGGACAACTCTGGGCCAGAGCAGGACAGAGCAACAAAGACAAGATAACCTAGAACAGGATTTCTCAGCTTTAGTACTAGTGATGTTTGTTTCTGCTTTGCAAACTTAAAACTTTTTATTTTGTATTGGGGTATAGCCAATTAACAATGTTGTGGTAGTTTCAGGGGAACAGTGAATGAATTCAGCCATGCACACACATGTATGCATTCTCCCCCAAGGGTTTCCTTGGTGGTTTAGATGGTAAAGAATCAGCCCACAGTGCGGGAGACCCAGGTTCAGTCCCTGGGTTGGGAAGATCCCCTGGAGAAGGAAATGGCTACACATTCCAGTATTCTTGCCTGGAGAATACCATGGAGAGAGAAGCCTGGTGGGCTACAATCCATGAGGTCACAGAGTTGGACACAACTGAGCAACTAACACTTTTGCTTTTACTTTCACTGGCTTCAATTCACCAGAGGCCCATAGCATCCTCTCCCCACCATAAATTCTGACAACCAAAAAGCTTCAGATTTGTCCAAATGTCCACCATGGGGCAGAATCATCCTGGGTTGACAACTGTTGACCCAGAAGCTGCAAAGGACACTTAACCTAAGCAAGAAGAAGGGACCTAGAGTGGGCAAAATGAGAAGACCCTGAGTAGCTTTCCAAGACCAAACTCCTCTCTTACTACTCTTTTCCCCAGCCCCGATCTCATTCCCAGGCTGAGAAGCGCTGCTCACAGTGGTAGATTCTGCCTCCGTAGCTTTCTGTCCTGGTTTCCCTCTGCCTGGGCTGCCTCTTTCAAGAAATGGTCGGTAGGGGTGAGCAGAAGCTCTCCTGCTTGTTGCTGTCAGCAGCATCCACAGGCAGGTGTGGAGTGAGACCTAGAAGCTCCCAAACGTGATATACAGAGTGTTTTATCCCTGCTACAGCCTCCAGCAGGCTGTTCCCAAGAGCATTCTCATGGAGCCAACTGCAAGGGCAGTCCTCAGGGTCCTGAAAGGCTGAGCGGGACCTCAGGGGGAGCTTCTGGGATCTTCAGTCTCAGCTATTCACACACAACAGAGATTCCCTGCTGCCTTCCTCTGCCCAGTGTGATGGCACTGAGGGCTGAGCTCTCAGTCATGGGGGATACAGGGCTGGATACAGATGCCCTCAACCCCTTGTGGGTAAAGAAAGGGTCAGAGAGAAGTCAGGAACTGGAGGAACCCAGAGTAAGAATCCATGGCTGTGCCCTTGGGTAAGGCCAGTTGGAAAGTCGTCCAGAATAAGGGTACTTTGGAGTTGGCTCTTAGGGAGTGGTTTCTCTTGCATAAGGAAAGTGCTCAATGTCTTCTAGCCACACCTCTCATCTCCATCTAGCTCTGCTCTACCCCTGTTGTCCTGGTGATTCAGGTCAGAAAGTCTTGTTACTGAGTCCAAGTGCGCTCTGGACTATTGCTGCACATAGGCCAATGAATCTGAGAGGTGTTGAGGCAAGGAAGAGACTTTAATTGGGGAGCCAGCAGACCCAGAAGATGGCAGCCTAGCACCTCTAACCATCTTATTGGGGTCTGGATGCCAGGTTCTTTTATAGATTAGAGATGAAGGAATGAGAGGAAGCAAAGTAAAAAGGCCATTAATGTTGCAAACTCCTTCTAGAATGACAAGCCTCAGGTGTGTTAATTTCTTCCTTCTTGCCATCCACAGGTAGACAGGATTCTGAAAAAATGCACTTTAGTTTAATAGTCAGACAGAGGGGCAGGATTCTTCGAGGTAAACCATTCTGTATGATTATAATAACAAAAGCAATGAAAGGCAAGTCAAAGAAACAGTTCCACTGTGGAGTCAGAATTTTCTTCCTCCCTGCAGCAGTCTGACATTAACATAAGACTCTTTATGATAAAATATAAACATTTGATCTTTTGGTCTTTATCCCTGGTTCCTGACTCTCAGTTCCAGAAACTGTTAGTATTTCCAGAGTGATCAAAGTGTCTCTTTTTATACTGATGAGATGACTAGTGACTGGAGGCCCCAAGGTAGTTTTCTGAGAATGGTCTCCAGAAAGATCAAGGCAAGAGTAAAAGGTTGAAACTTTTAGTCCCACTACCTTATACCTCCAGAACGAGGAGAGGAGCTGCAGATTGAGACAGGCACCAAAAGTCAAGGATTTAATCAATCATAATTCTGTGATAAAATCTTTATAATAATTCCCTAAACAACAGGATTTAGAGAGTTTCTAGGAGACAGTTTCTAGGTGGTGAACCCAGGAAGGTGCTAGGAATGTGCAGTGTATCCGGAGAAGGACAGAAACTCTTCACTCTTTACCTTGGAGTTTGTCCTATGCTTCCCTTCCATTTGTCTGTGCCTAAGTTGCCGTGGTCATGTATGGATGGAGAGTTGGACTGTGAAGAAAGCTGATCACTGAAGAATTGATGCTTTTGAACTGTGGTGTTGGGGAAGACTCTTGAGAGTCCCTTGTACTGCAAGGAGATCCAACCAGTCCATTCTAAAGGAGATCAATCCTGGGTGTTCATTGGAAGGACTGATGCTAAAGCTGAAACTCCAATACTTTGGCCACCTCATGTGACGAGTTGACTCACTGGAAAAGACTCTGATGCTGGGAAGGATTGGGGGCAGGAGGAGAAGGGGACGACAGAGAATGAGATGGCTGGATGGCATCACCGACTCTGTGGACATGAGTTTGAGTGAACTCCGGGAGTTGGTGATGGACAGGGAGGCCTGGCGTGCTGTGATTCATGGGGTCGCGGAGAGTCGGACATGACTGAGCGACTGAACTGAACTGAACTGAAGTTCATCTTCAATAACAAATCTAGGTGGCCTAGTGGTAAAGAGTCCGCCTAACAATGCAGGAGACACAGATTTGATCCCTGGGTCTAGAAGATCCCATGGAGAAGGAAGTTGCAACCCACTCCCATTATTTTTGCCTGGAGAATCCCATGGACAGAGGAGCCTGACAGGCTAAAGTTTATAGGGTCACAAAGAGTCAGACATGACTGAGAGACTGAGCACACATTATAGCAATGAAAGAAAATTTCTGAATTCTATAAATCATTTTAGCAAAGTGTAGAACCTGAAAGCAGGGGGTGGGTTGTGGAAACATCCAAATTTACAGCCTGGACTGGTGGCTGAAGTGGGAGCAGTCTTGTGAACTGGTTGGATCTCCTTGCAGTCCAAGGGATTCTCAAGAGTCTTCTCCAACACCATAGTTCAGAAGCATCAATTAATTCTTCAGCGATCAGCTTTCTTTATAGTCCAACTTTCACATCCATACATGACCACTGGAAAAACCATAGCCTTGACTAGACAGACTTTTGTTGACAAAGTAACGTCTCTGCTTTTTAATATGCTATCTAGGTTGGTCATAACTTTCCTTCCAAGGAGTAAGTGTCTTTTAATTTCATGGCTGCAATCGCCATCTGCAGTGATTTTTGGAGCCCAGAAAAATGAAGTCTGACACTGTTTCCACTGTTTCCCCATCTATTTCCCATGAAGTGATGGGACCGGATACCATGATCTTAGTTTTCTGAATGTTGAGTTTTAAGTCAACTTTTTCACTGTCCTCTTTCACTTTCATCAAGAGGCTCTTTAGTTCTTCTTCACTTTTTGTCATAAGGGTGGTGTCATCTGCATATCTGAGGTTATTGATATTTCTCCCGGCAATCTTGATTCCAGCTTGTGCTTCCTCCAGCCCAGCATTCCTCATGATGTACACTGCGTATAAGTTCAATAAGCAGGGTGACAATATACAGCCTTCACGTACTCTTTTTCCTACTTGGAACCACCAGTATGTTGTTCCCTGCTCAGTTCTAACTGTTGATTCCTGACCTGCATACAGGTTTCTCAAGAGGCAGGTCAGGTGGTCTGGTATTCCAATCTCTTTAAGAATTTTCCACAGTTTACTGTGATCCACACAGTCAAAGGCTTTGGCATAGTTAATAAAGCAGAAATAGATGTTTTTTCGGGACCTCTCTTGCTTTTTTGATGATCCAGCAGATGTTGGCAATTTAATCTCTGGTTCCTCTGCCTTTTCTAAAACCAGCTTGAACAACTGGAAGCTCACAGTTCACGTATTGTTGAAGCTAACATGTGAGATGAGCGCAATTGTGCGGTAGTTTGAGCATTCTTTGCCGTTGCCTTTCTTAGGGATTGGCATGAAAACTGACCTTTACCAGGCTTGTGGCCACTGCTGAGTTTTCCCAGATTGCTGGAATATTGAGTGCAACACTTTCACAGCGTCGTCTTTCAGGATTTGAAATCGCTCAACTGGAATACCATCACCTCCACTAGCTTTGTTCGTAGTGATGCTTCCTAAGACCCACTTGACTTCATATTCATATTTGATGTCTGGCTTTAGGTGAGTGATCACACCATCATGATTATCTGGGTAGTGAAGATCTTTTTGTACAGTTCTTCTGTGTATTCTTGCCACCTCTTCTTAATATCTTCTGCTTCTGTTATGTCCCTACCACTTCAGTTACCATATGTCATCTCTTCATATTTTCTTTTAGTCTCTCCACATGCTTTGTCATCCACTGGGCTTCCCAGATGGCACAATGGTAAAGAATACATTTGCCAGTGCAGAAGATGAAAGAGACATGGGTTCGATCCCTGGATAGGAAAGATCCTCTGGAGAAAGAAATTGCAACCCACTCCAGTATTCTTGCCTGGAAAATTCTGATAGAGGAGCCTGGTGGAGACCCCCTGGTCCATGGGGTCACAAGGAGTGGGACATGACTGAGTGACTGAGCACAGCACACACAGTACGCAGTCTCTGAATTACCAATTACTTAAATTTCTAGTGTTAAACGATATAGTGAAACTACTCTGTTTATTAGAAAGCAGAGTATCTAGCTTACTTCTCACGTGTACCTGATTTGATTCTCATTCCTCAGAGCAGCTGAGATGAGAAAAGACCACTATTCATGTAAACACTTAAAGTTCACAGATTGCCAGCCAAGGTTCGATGCATGAGACAGGGTGCTCAGGGCTGGTGCCCTGGGATGACCCAGAGGGATGGGATGGGGAGGGAGGTGAGGGGGGGTTCAGGAAGGGGAACACATTACACCCATGGCTGATTCGTGTCAATGTATGGCAAAACCACTACAATATTGTAAAGTAATTAGCCTCCAATTAAAATAAATAAATTAAGAAAATAAACACTGCTACATTGAACTAGCTGTTACTGTTGCCCTCAAATTGTAGGGCCAATGAGATTAATGGAAAGTTCTGGAAAGGTTTAAGCAGCCCTCTTGCTGTTTCAGATAACAAAAAGTACACACAAAATGTATAATCCTTGATTTTAAGATCTTTTAAACACAAAAAACCACAGTTAATCGTTGTTTAGCACATCTTACAGAATATTGATAATAGTCCCTTGGACTGCAAGGAGATCCAACCAGTCCATTCTAAAGGAGATCAGTCCTGGGTGTTCATTGGAAGGACTGATGCTAAAGCTGAAACTCCAATACTTTGGCCACCTCATGTGAAGAGTTAACTCACTGAAGAAGACTCTGATGCTGGGAGGGATTGGGGGCAGGAGGAGAAGGGGACAACAGAGAATGAGATGGCTGGATGGCATCACCAACTCGATGGACATTAGTTTGAGTGAACTCCGGGAGTTGGTGATGGACAGGGAGGCCTGGCGTGCTGTGATTCATGGGGTCACAGAGAGTTGGACACGACTGAGCGACTGAACTGAACTGAACAAAAATATTGTATCCTAGACACCAAACTATTCTTTAGCTTGTGTAATAATAGAATTTGGGATTAAATGCTGATTTTATCAATGTAACATTAAATGTTTTAGGACCAAAAAAAAAAAAGAAAGCTGTGGTACATATACACAATGGAATATTACTCAGCTATTAAAAAGAAGGCATTTGTATCAGTTCTAATGAGATGGATGAAACTGAAGCCTATCATACAGAGTGAAGTAAATCAGAAAGAAAACAAACCACCAATACAGTATATTAACACATATATATGGAATTTAGAAAAATGGTAATGATGATCCTATATGTGAGACAGCAAAAGAGACACAGATGTAAAAATAGTCTTTTGTACTCTGTGGGAGAAGGCAAGGGTGGGATGATTTGAGAGATAGCATTGAAACATGTATATTATGATATGTGAAACAGATCTCCAGTCCAGGTTCGATGCATGAGACAGGGTGCTCAGGGCTGGTGCCCTGGGATGACCCTGAGGGATGGGATGGGGAGGGACGTGGGAGGGGGGTTCAGGATGGGGAACACATGTACACCCATGGCGGATTCATGTCAATGTATGGCAAAAATCAATACAATATTGTAAAGTAATTAGCCTCCAACTAAAATAAATAATTTACAAGAGAAAGTTCAAGCCAAATAAATAAATGAAATAGAAATTTATGGACCCCTATTGCCGTGGAAACAAGCTCTTCAAGGGGAACTCAGCATCTTGCATGTTGTTGCTGTTGTTCAGTTGCTCAATTGTATCTGACTCTGCGACCCCATGGACTGCAGCACACCGCCTGTTTCATATTCCAGAAACCCCCAGTTACATCTAACCCTTCAGGGTTCACCAGACATACCATGCCCAAATGCACCATGCCTACGTCTCTCTTAACCTTTGTGCTTGCTGTCTCTTCTTCCTAGAAACTCTCCCATCTGTGTACCTCACCTGGATCACACCTGCTTACCCTTCGGGTCTCACTTTAGACATCACTTCCATCCAGAAACCTTTGTTAAGCCACAGACCAGTCTCTGACCTACTATTAGCTCTCACAGGCTCTTAGACTTTCCTCATCACACTTTGGGCCACTCTGTGTTGTCACCTTTGGTTGCATGACAGCTTACCCACTGGGCCATAAAAAGATGAGTGTTGAAAGTGAAAGTGCTAGTGACTCAGTCGTGTCTGACTCTGTGACTCCATGGACCGTAGCCCTCCAGACTCCTCTGTCCATGGGATTTCCCAGGCAAGAATATTGGCGTGGGTTGCATTTCCTCCTCCAGACTGGGATCTTCCCAATCCAGGGATCGAACCCTGGTCTCTGGCATTGCAGGTGGATTCTTTACCATCTGAGTCATCAGGTCAACTCTGTCCTTGGTTATTGCTGGATACTAATGCTTAAAATGTTTCCACATTAAATAATTATTTAATATGCTTTTGTGAGTATATAAATAAGGGCAAGTGCTGTTAAGTGTTGTTAAGAAAAGCAAATTCTGACTTCATGTTGGAACTGTTTCTTTGACTTGCTTTTCTTTGCTTTTACTATTATAAACAAATGCAATGACCTGCCTCAGTGAATCCTGCCCCATGCCTGGCTGTTAAAGTGCCTTTGTTCAGGATCCTGTCCACCTGTAGATGGCAGAAAGGAAGATATTAACAAACCCCTTGCCTGAGGCTTGCCCTTGTAGAAGATGTTTGCAAGGTTAATGGCCTTTGTCTCCTCAGACAATTCATTTTTGAGTGTTAGATAAGATTCCACTTTTGGACCCTGAAAGGGATCCCACTTCCTGCAACATGGCCATCCGTTTCACCTAAGCTCCAGGTAATACACGTTGTCCTGGATCTAAGAAGTTTTGGAGAACATGACATGGCTCACACATGTACATTGATATCAGGTTTCCTCAGCTCAACAAAAATCAGAAAGGAGCTGGGAGAGGGCCATACATTCTGTCAACAAAAAAATTGCTGGGCTTCATGAACTCATTCTTCACTGATGTCTCTCATTCCCAGAAGTCAGAGAAGAAGGGGACCTATCATATAGTCTCGGGGATGGAGAGGAGATAGTTCATGGGGAGGGGCTCTGCTGCTTCTCATAGATCCCCTTGTCCAGATGACCGTTCTACAGGAAGTAACCCTAGTGACTATCATGGAGCATCTTGATGCAATCTTCAGATTCTTAGGTGTTGTTTGTTCCCAGTGTTAACACATCTCTGAAAAGACACAGATAACTGTAGGCAGGAAAAAAATATTCCCTTCTTGACTCCAGGATTACAGATATGATTTTGTCCCATCAAAGCAAAATTCTGGTCTCTTTGATAATTAAGATTCAAACAGGAATCCTCAAGTCATAGCACATCTTGGAGCAGTCAATTTGTCAACCTCACTAGCTTTTCAGAAGAAACTGAGACTCAGAAAGAGGAAGTGACCAGGTGAAGATCCTGCTATGTCATCCATGCAGTCTGTCATGGGGCCTCCTCTGAATGCCCAGCTCACGGTTGTCTTTCTTCTGGTGTGTGTGGTGCAATCACCTTCAGTTCAGTTCAGTTCAGTCGCTCAGTCGTGTCCGACTCTTTGCAACCCCATGAACCACAGCACGGCAGGCCTCCCTGTCCATCACCAGCTCCCGGAGTTCTCTCAAACTCATGTCCATCGAGTCGGTGATGCCATCCAGCCATCTCATTCTCTGTCATCCCCATCTTCTCCCACCCCCAGTTCCTCCTAGCATAGGACTCTTTTCCAGTGAGTCAACTTGTCACATGAGGTGGCAATCACCTTAATTGTTCACAATAGCCTGAAACTAAATCCTGGAACCAGCTTTGTGAAGTTGGACAAGTGACCTGTTTTTGCTGAACTTCAATTTCCCCTTTGGCGAAAGACCAATTTGTAAGGACAGAAAGTCCTGTGCATGTACAATGCATAGTATATATTAGGTCCTTGGTCTCTCAAGTCCAGGGCACCAAGACTCTTTGGGGAGGTGTGATAACTTATGACAACCTGCAGGAAGAGTTGAGTGCCCTGGCTGTAGACACAAACACATGTATTTTAGATTAGCTCCAGCTGTGTGACCTTGCATATGATCAAATTTACCTAACCTCAGTTTCCTTCGGTGGAACACAGTGGTAAAAATAGAACTGCACCTCATAGTTTGTTGTGAGGATTCAAGGAGTTAATGTGTGAGCAATGCCTGACACATAGGAAGTATTCACAGAAGGGATTCTAGGAGTATGATAACAGGGCATTGTATTCAGTCTTCCTTCCCAGCAGAATATATCTAGCCTTCAACATATCTTGAGGACTAGGCTCTGGAATAGTCACAGGACTACAGAGATGAATTAGGTACCATTTTTTCTTTTCACACACTCCCACTTCGTCAGAGGACCAGACCCATGAGAATAAAACCACACTAAGGGTGGTGTGCTAGGAGATGTTGAAAAATAATGAAGGAGGGGTATTTTATTGGCAGCATAAGGAATCAGTAGGGGTTCTCCAAGAGGATGAAGAAAAAAATCAAACTACCAAGAACTCTGAATAAAAGTAAAAAGGTATGAGAGTGCAGAGTATGGGGTAAAGGAATAAGAAGAGGGGCCCGAGGGAGATGGGAAGCTTCCACTTCCCTTTCCTCACGTTCAGAGCTGAGAGATAAACCAGATTTAGCCTTTGTGAATGTTTGAGAGAGTTCCTGGCTTTAGATTTCACCTCATCAGCTTCATGAAGCCTTATTGGAAGACTGGGCTGCATCTCTGCAAACTCATTCTAGGTTCTGAGCCTGTCTTCAGCTTTAGTAGCAGCTCAACTCTGGAGTCTGAGCTGCCCTATTACCACAGCATTATTCCGAAAGACTCTACTCAACCTTTGGAATCACTGACAACATCACCTTGCCTCCATAAATCTCACACATGACTGTTTCTAATTCAACATGGAGCCCACCATACAAGATATCCATATGGTTATTGTTGTTCAGTTGTAAAGTCGTGTCTGAATTTTTAGCAACCCCATGGACTGCAGCACACTAGCCTCCTCTGTCTTCCACTATCTCCCAGAGTTTGCTCAGATTCATCTCCATTGAGTTGGTGATTCTGTCCAGTAATTTCAGCAGCTCCTTTCTCCTTTTGCCCTCAATCTTTCCTAGCATCAGGGTATTTTCCAATGAGTTGGCTCTTTGCATCAGGTGGTCAAAGTATTAGAGCTTCAGCCTCAGCATCAATCCATCCAATATTCAGGGCTGATTCCTTTAGGATTGACTGGTTTGATCTTGCTGTCCAAGGGACTCTCAAGAGTCTTCTCCAACACCACAATTTGAAAGCATCAATTCTTCAGTGCTCAGCCTTCTTTATTCTCACATCTGTACATGACTACTGGAAAAACTGTAGCTTTGGACCTTTGTTGGCAAAGTGATGTCTCTGCTTTTTAATATGCTGTCTAGGTTTGTCATAGATTTTTTTTTTTGCCTATTTATTTTTTAAATTGGAGGCTAATTACTTTACATTATTGTATTGGTTTTGCCATACATTGACTTGAATCTGCCCCAGGTGTACATGTGTTCCCCATCTTGAACCCTCCTCCCACCTCCCTCCCCATCCCACCCCTCTGGTTCATCCCAGGACACAAGCCCCGAGCATCCTGTATCATGCATCAAACCTGGATTGGAGATTCGTTTCACATATGATAATATACATGTTTCAATCTCATTCTTCCAAATCATCCCACCCTCGCCCTCTCCCACAGAGTTCAAAAGAGTGTTCTATACATCTGTGTCTCTTTTGCTGTCTCATATACAGGGTTATCATTACCATCTTTCTAAATTCCATATATATGCGTTAGTATACTGTAATGGTGTTTTTCTTTCTGGCTTACTTCACTCTGTATAATAGGCTCCAGTTTCATCCACCTCATTATAACTGATTCAAATGTATTCTTTTTAATTGCTGAGTAATACTCCATTGTGTATATGTACCGCAGCTTTCTTATCCATTCGTCTGCAGATGGACATCTAGGTTGCTTCCATGTCCTGGCTATTCTAAACAGTGCTGCGATGAACATTGGAGTACATGTGTCTCTTTCAATTCTGGTTTCCTCAGTGTGTATGCTGAGGAGTGCGATTGCTGGATCATATGGCAGTTCTATTTCCAGTTTTTTAAGGAATCTCCACACTGTTCTCCATAGTGGCTGTACTAGTTTGCATTCCCACCAACAGTGTAAGAGGGTTCCCTTTTCTCCACACTCTCTCCAGCATTTATTGCTTGTAGATGCTTGGATAGCAGCCATTCTGACTGGCGTGAAATGGTACCTCATTGTGGTTTTGATTTGCCTTTCTCTGATTATGAGTGATGTTGAGCATCTTTTCATGTGTTTGTTAGCCATCTGTATGTCTTCTTTGGAGAGATGTCTGTTTAGTTCTTTGGCCCATTTTTTGCTTGGGTTGTTTATTTTTATGGAATTGAGCTGCAGGAGCTGCTTGTATATTTTTCAGATTAATTCTTTGTCAGCTGTTTCATTTGCTATTATTTTCTCCCATTCTGAAGGCTGTCTTTTCACCTTGCTTATAGTTTCGTTTGCTGTGCAGAAGCTTTTGATTTTAATTAGGTCCCATTTGTTTATGTTTGCTTTTATGTCCAATATTCTTGGAGGTGGGTCATGGAGGATCCTGCTGTGATTTATGTCGGAGAGTGTTTTGCCTATGTTCTCCTCAAAGAGTTTTATAGTTTCTGGTCTTACATTTAGATCTTTAATCCATTTTGAGTTTATTTTTGTGTATGGTGTTAGGGATTGTCCTAGTTTTATTCTTTTACAAGTGGCTGACCAGTTTTCCCAGCACCACTTGTTAAAGAGATTGTCTTTTCTCCATTGAATATTCTTGCATCCTTTGTCAAAGATAAGGTGTCCATAGGTGCATGGATTTATCTCTGGGCTTTCTATTTTGTTCCATTGATCTATATTTCTGTCTTTATGCCAGTACCATACTGTCTTGATGACTGTGGCTTTGTAGTAGAGCCTGAAATCTGGCAGGTTGATTCTCCCAGTTCCATTCTTCTTCCTCAATATTGCTTTGGCTATTCGAGGTTTTTTGTGTTTCCATACAAATTGTGAAATTATTTGTTCTAGCTCTGGGAAAAATACCGTTGGTAGTTTGATAGGGGTTGCATTGAACTTATAAATTACTTTGGGTAATACATCCATTTTCAAAATATTTATTCTTACAATCCACGAACGTGGTATATTTCTCCATCTGTTAGTGTCCTCTTTGATTTCTTTCACCAGTGTTTTATAGTTTTCTATATATAGGTCTTTTGTTTCTCTAGGTAGATATATTCCTAAGTACTTTATTCTTTTCTTTGCAATGGTGAATGGAATTGTTTCCTCAATTTTTCTTTCTATTTTCTCATTATTAGTGTATAGGAAGGCAAGGGATTTCTGTGTGTTGATTTTATATCCTGCAACTTTACTATATTCATTGATTAGCTCTATTAATTTTCTGGTAGAGTCTTTATGGTTTTCTGTGTAGAGGATCATGTCATCAGCAAACAGTGAGAGTTTTAGTTCTTCTTTTCCAATTTGGATTCCTTTTATGTCTTTTTCTGCTCTGATTGCTGTGGCCAAAACTTCCAAAACTATGTTGAATAGTAGTGGTGAAAGTGGGCGCCCTTGTCTTGTTCCTGACTTTAGGGGAAACACTTTCAGTTTCTCACCATTGAGGATAATGTTTGCTGTGGGTCTGTCATATATAGCTTTTATTATGTTGAGAAATGTTCCTTCTATTCCCACCTTCTGGAGGGTTTTTGTCATAAATGGATGTTGTATTTTGTCAAAGGTTTTCTCTGCATCTATTGAGATAATCATATGATTTTATTTTTCATTTTGTTAATGTGGTGTATTACATTGATTGATTTGTGGATGTTGAAGAATCCTTACATTCCTGGGATAAAGCCCACTTGGTCATGATGTATGATCTTCTTAATGTGTTGTTGGATTCTGATTGCTAGAATTTTGTTAAGGATTTTTGCATCTATGTTCATGAGTGATATTGGCCTGTAGTTCTCTGTTTTGGTGGCATCTTTGTCTGATTTTGGGATTAGGGTGATTGTGGCCTCATAGAATGAGTTTGGCAGTTTACCTTCCTCTGCAATTTTCTGTAAGAATTTGAGTAGGATAGGTGTTAGCTCTTCTCTAAATTTTTGGTAGAATTCAGCTGTGAAGCCATCTGGACCTGGGCTTTTGTTTGCTGGAAGATTTCTGATTACAGTTTCTATTTCCGTGCTTGTGATGGGCCGTTAAAATTTTCTGTTTCTTCCTGGTTCAGTTTTGGAAAGTTGTACTTGTCTAAGAATTTGTCCATTTCTTCCAAGTTGTCCATTTTATTAGCATATAACTGATGATAGTAGTCTCTTATGATCCTTTGTATTTCTGTGTTGTCAATTGTGATCTCTCTTCATTTCTAATTTGATTGATTTGGTTTTTCTCCCTTTGTTTCTTGATGAGTCTGGCTAGGGGTTTGTCAGTTTTATTTACCCTCTCAAAGAACCAGCTTTTGGCTTTGTTGATTTTTGCTATGGCCTCTTTTATTTCTTTTGCATTTATTTCTGCCCTAATTGTTAAGATTTCTTTCCTCTACTAACCCTGGAGTTCTTCATTTCTTCTTTTTCTAGTTTCTTTAGGTGTAGAGTTAGGTTATTTAGGTGGCTTTTTTCTTGTTTCTTGAGGTATGCCTGTATTGCTATGAACCTTCCCCTTAGCATTGCTTTTACAGTGTCCCACAGGTTTGGGGTTGTTGTGTTTTCATTTTCGTTCATTTCTGTGCAGATTTTTATTTCTTTTTCGATTTCTTCTATAATTTGTTCATTATTCAGCAGCATGTTTTTCAGCATCCATATGTTGGAATTTTAAATAGTTTTTCTCCTGTAATTGAGATCTAATCTTACTGCATTGTGGTCATAAAAGATGCTTGGAATGATTTCAATTTTTTGAATTTACTAAGGCTAGATTTATGGCCCAGGATGTGATCTATCCTGGAGAAGGTTCCGTGTGGTCTTGAGAAGAAGGTAAAAATCATTGTTTTGTGGTGAAATGTCATATAGAGATCTATTAGGTCTAACTGGTCTATTGTATCATTTAACGTTTGTGTTTCCTTGTTAATTTTCTGTTTAGTTGATCTCTCCATAGGTGTGAGGGGGCTATTAAAGTCTCCCACTATTATTGTGTTGTTGTTAATTTCCCCTTTCATACTTGTTAGTAATTGTCTTACATATTGTGGTGCTTCTATGTTGGGTGCATATATATTTATAATTGTTATATCTTCTTCTTAGATTTATCCTTTGATCATTATGTAGTGGCCTTCTTTTTCTTTTCACAGCCTTTGTCTTAAAGTCTATTTTATCTGATATGAGTATTGCTACTCCTGCTTTCTTTTGGTCTCTATTTGCGTGGAATATCTTTTTCCAGCCCTTCACTTTCAGTCTGTATGTGTACCTCGTTTTGAGGTGGGTCTCTTGTAGACAACATATATAAGGGTCTTGTTTTTGTATCCATTCAGCCAGTCTTTGTCTTTTGGTTGGGGCATTCAACCCATTTACATTTAAGGTAATTATTGATAAGTATGATCCCATTGCCATTTTCTTTATTGTTTTGGGTTCGAGCTTATACACCCTTTCTGTGTTTCCTGTCTGGAGAAGATCCTTCAGCATTTGTTGGAGAGCTGGTTTGGTGATGCTGAATTCTCTCAGCTTTTGCTTGTCTGTAAAGCTTTTGATTTCTCCTTCATATTTGAATGAGATTCTTTCTGGGCATAGTAATTTGGGCTGTAGGTTATTTTCTTTCATCACTTTAAGTATGTCTTGCCATTTCTTGCTGGCCTGAAGAGTTTGTATTGAAAGATCAGCTATTATCCTTATGGGAATCCCCTTGTGTGTTATTTGTTGTTTTTCCCTTGCTGCTTTTAATATTTGTTCTTTGTGTTTGATCTTTGTTAATTTGATTAATATGTGTCTTGGGGTATTTCGCCTTGGGTTTATGCTGTTATGGACTCTTCTGGGTTTCTTGGACTTGGGTGATTATTTCCTTCCCCATTTTAGGGAAGTTTTCAACTATTATCTCCTCAAGTATTCTCTCATGGTCTTTCTTTTTGTCTTCTTTTCTGGGACTCCTATGATTCGAATGTTGGGGCATTTAACATCGTCCCAGAGGTCTCTGAGGTTGTCCTCGTTTCTTTTAATTCGTTTTTCTTTTTTCCTCCCTGTTTCATTTATTTCTGCGATTCTATCTTCTAGCTCACTTATCCTGTCTTCTGCCTCCTTTATTCTACTGTTTGTTCCCTCGAGAGTGTTTCTGATCTTATCTATTGCATTATTCATTGTATATTGACTCTTTTTTAATTTCCTCTAGATCCTTGTTAAACCTTTCTTGCATCTTCTTGATCTTTGTCTCCAGGTTATTTATCTGTAACTCCAATTTGTTTTTAAAATTTTGGATAATTTTCACTATCAATGTTCGAGATTCTTTATCAAGTAGATTTCTTATATCCTCCTCTTTTGTTTGGGTTGGTGGGTATTTATCCTGTTCCTTTACTTGCTGGGTGTTTCTTTGCTTCTTCATCTTGCTTATATTGCTGTGTTTGGGGTGGCCTTTCTGTCTTCTGGCAGTTTGTGAAGTTCTCTCTATTGTGGAGTTTCTTCACTGTGTGTGGTTTTGGATGGGTGGCTTGCTAAGGTTCCCTGGTTAGGGAAGCTTGTGTCGGTGTTCTGGTGGGTGGAGCTGTATTTCTTCTCTCTGGAGTGCAATGAAGTGTCCAGTAATGGGTTATGAGATGTCAGTGGGTTTGGAGTGACTTTGGGCAGCCTGTATATTGAAGCTCAGAGCTATTCTCCTGTGTTGCTGGAGAATTTGCGTGGTGTGTCTTTCTCTGAAACTTGTTGACCCTTGGGTGGTGCCTCATTTCAGCGTAAGTAGGGAGGCATTTGATGAGCTCTTATTGATTAATGTTCCCGGGAACAGGAGTTCTCTGGTGTTTTCAGGATTTGGACTTAAGCCTCTGCCTCTGCCCCTGCCTCTGGTTTTCAGTCTTATTCTTGCAGTAGGCTCAAGACTTCTCCATCTGTCACTTCCAAGGCAATTCCTTCTGTTTAAGCTTCTTCTGTTTGCTGGTCTCTTCAGTATCTAATTCCTGTCCTGACATAAGGGGGCGGTGGTGGACACTTTTTTAGGCTCACCTATTCAGTGGTGCTGTGGGGAGGGAGGAACGCTGCTAACAAATATCACTGGCGTCTGTGGGGAGTGCTCACAGTGTCTTGGCACACTGGGATTGCCCCCGCTCATGGCATGTGTGCTTTCCCTGTTTATGCTGTGCAAGGTCTAGGTTGCTCTGTCAGGAACTGTCTGAGGCCGGTGCTGGGTTGTATGCACATCTGAGATCAAAGCCGCTCAGGTTCAGATTCTCGGGTACTCCACAAAGGTGCAGACTTGGTTGGGCCTGCGTTTTGTGCCCTTCCTCGGTCCAAGCAGCTCAGGTGACCAGGTGTTTGGCGAGCACGGTCACTGCGACTTATCGCCTCCCTGGTCCCTGCTATTCGGTTTTCTGGGTGTACAACTGGCGCACCTTCTCAGGAGGATATGGACAGGCCAGAACCCCAAGAAAACTTGGTTAGCAACGAAGCCTTCTTGAAGTTTGGTATCGGATGCCTCTCTGGGGCCATGATTGCCCGCTTCCATCTCTGGCTGCCCTCCCCTGCCGAGGATGAGCCGTCCGCAGCCAGCTATCTCTGTTCAGTCCTTTGTTCTGTGAGCAGATCTGGCGGTGTCTTAGGTTGGGACTTTTTGCCTTTTTTTGGGGTAGCTATCCCACAGTCTGCTTTGCTATCTCAAGTTAGCTCCCTCAGTTTGCCCTTGGGGCATTCAGGCCCAGTCGTTAGTATAAGCGATGCAGCCCATGCCTCCCTGCCCAGCCCCCACTTGCTAGTGGGGGGTGCTGGCGGCTGCACTGCTTCTCCGCTGGGTGTTACCGCTGGGCACGTAGTCTGTGGGTTTTAATTATTTATTTTTCCTCCCAGTTATGTTGCCCTCTGAAGTTCCAGGGTTTGCCAAAGACTTGCCATTGAGTGTTTCCTGGTGTTTGGAAACTTCTCTTTTTTTAAGCCTCCCTTCCTGGGACGGATCTCTGTCCTTCCCTCTTTTGACTCTCTTTTTATCTTTTATATTATTTCCTACCTCCTTTCGAAGACAATGGGCTGCTTTTCTGGGTGCCTGATATCCTCTGCCAGCATCAGAAGTTGTTTTGTGGGATTTACTCAGTGTTCAAATGTTCTTTTGATGAATTTGTGGGGGAGAAAGTAGGCTCCCCGTCCTATTCCTCTGCCATCTTCCTGTCTCCCCAGTGCAGCACTTTCAGAGCATTGTCTTTCAGGATTTGAAATAGCTCAACTGGAATTCCATCATCTCCACTAGCTTTTTCATAGTGGATGCTTCCTAAGGCCCACTTGATTTCACATTCCAGGATGTCTGGCTCTAGGAGAGTGATCACACCATCATGATTATCTAGGTTGTGATGTGTTGGGGTCCTTTAATGGACTGGAAACTGGTGGCCCAGAGTCAACGATAAGAAAGTGAAAGAGAGAGCCAGAGGGAAGGGGAGAGAGAGAGAGAGAAAGAAAGAAGGAAAGAAAGAAAGAAAGACACAGGGACCCAAGGTCTAATGGAGCAAGGGCGCTTTATTAGCAGAAATGCAGGTTCACATATCTTTAGTAAGATGATTACTCAGCTATTATACAGGATGAAAATTTATCAATAGCCACAGTATGGATAGTCTAATACATACAAGGTCGCTGACTCTGCAAAGAGTCACTAAAGGGGGTTCATACATGTCTCATCCTATGATCTCAGTCCTGGGAACAGCGTGCTGTTTCACTCGTTCCCAGAATAGGAACTGATAAGGAACAGAGAATCCTTGAGAAATGGCAGCATATTGGATTCCTTAAAGTCAAATGTCCCCTGACAATTCCCCCTTTTTTATTTATAATATTTGTAAAAAGTGTTCTGACCATTTGAGTTTGTTTAGTTTTAACAATTTTTGCATAAAGGCAATGGTAAACAACACTATAATTGTAATAAAAGGAAGGGGAACACAAGCTTGTATGAAATATGATTGATTATAATGAAAGAAATAGTTACTATGATTACGATTGGTCTCTGTGAAATATCCAGTCCAAGTTTCAAGTTTTTCAGTATTTGTAGCAAGTTTTCAGATGTTTCATTGTTTAGGCCCAATTTGTTTATTGAGGATGATTTGAGGGCAAGAAGGTGCCATTTTGCCGTCAAACCAGCCAAGGAGTCCTTTTCATGGATGTGTTTCATTGAACTGTTGGTAATCTTCTATGCCACTTGAGGAACATAATTATATACAGTACTATTAATATCATCTGGGCAGTTAGATAACCATATACCATGGGGTCCCCAATTGACAACTGTATGATTAGCCATAAACATTAATTTTTCTGATTTGGAAATCATGATCATGGATTTTGGTCCCTTTTGATACCCTGCTCATGTCTAACTGTCTACTTATATCACTTCTCAGGCATTTGGGAACCCAGTCTCAATGGAAAAGGAGCAATGACCGCTCTGGCTTTTTCAGGCTGTACAGGGGTGTCATGGGGTTTTGGGTTCCCTTTGCCTGCTCTCTGTCAGGGTGCATTAACAGAGGGAGATGAGAGCCCATAGAATGATAAGGTGACTTGTTTCAGCATTGTCTAGGTGTTGGTCAGGACATATTCTTGTCATATTACCATTTGGAGATTTGTTGTATTCTGGAAGAAAAAACTTAACAAGAAAGTTAAAGGTACATGGCCCAAAGATTAATAGAAGTAGAAAAGCTGTTCAGGGGCTACCAGGAGATTTAGGACCAGACATTTGTTCATAACATTAGTGTTTCTCTAGGTATGAGAAAATGCAAGAATATGGGCTCATAAAATCTTTACTTGAAAACATCTGACTGTCCAAAGGCCAGTTCTGGGTTTTTCCCAGAGCACAGAGTGCTTTATTTTTGATTTCCACCCTGAACTCCTTTCAGAGGGTGTTGAAGGTCAGCATCTTGCAGTGGTCATGATGTAATCTTTGTAGAGGCAGCTGGCAAGTACCAACTTCCAGTTGTCAGGGTCCCTTCATAACCACATATCTGACCATGTCTGGGGGGCATTTCATGGCCATTGTGTCTCATGGTGCTGGGAAGGCTCATTCCCAGGTCCAGGGAAGATTCCATTGATAGGCCACTCAGTGTGCTGTTATTGTACCAGGCCTTGCAAGTAGCAAAAGTCTCTGGACCACTGTCTTACTAGCCTCTTGGTCTAGGAAAATATTTCCTCTTGTTGCTTTTTCCCATATCCAGAGTTACATTATTGCAATCACTGATCTCATATGGAACCGCATATCAGCATTATATCACAGACTCAGTCACACATTTGTTAACATAAGAAATAATCTTCTGAAACAAGTGATATAGAAAATAATATAGCCAGCAGTTATTAGTAAAGTCATAAGTCTTAAGAAACTTGTATCATGCATAAAGCTGTCTTCTACTTGTCACAAAACTTTTTTTACACTTTCTGTATTCATCTGTAAGACATACTTCTTTTTCTCTTAATAAAATGTACCACATATGAACTTTCTTCTTGGGTTTCACTTTCCATAAACCTTTTTCACACTGTCTGTATTCATCACTTTATTTGTCCACTCATAGACTAGCCATCTATAAGCCATATTTTCTTTTTTATTCTCTTAATAAAATGTACCACACATAGAACTTTTTGTTGGGTCTCACTTTTCACAAACCGTTTTTACACTTTCTGTATTCATCACTTTATTTGTCTATTCATAGAATAGCCACCTATAAGCTTTACTTCCTTTTTCTCTTAATAAAATGTAATTCCATTTCTTATACCCTTTTTACAGAAAACATGCATCTTACTTTCTTTCAGAAACCATGAATTGTTGTTTAGCTCATTCATAAATTAACCTCAACAATATTATCTAGAGACAAAGACATACACTGAGACATATATATACATCCAGACAGACATAGATCTCATAGTTTTCTGCTTTAAGATTTAAAAGGTCTTTTTGTCCCCCCCCCCCCACCTTTTTTTTCTGGCTTGAAGTTGTACTAATCTGTCTAAGGCTGACATCTCAGACAAAGTGGGTTATCTATTTCAATAATGAAAAGTTGCTGCTAAACGATGCAAAGACACCGGGATTCTTGGCCTCCGGAGGAGAAGAATTCAATCCAGGGCCAGAGACAAGGCTTGATCGCTCAGAGCTTTTGCATAATAAAGTTTTATTAAAGTATAAAGGAGATAGAGAAAGCTTCTGACATAAGCATCAGAAGGGGGCAGAAAGAGTACCCCCTTGCTACTGTTAGCCATGGAGTTATATACTCTTTAATTAGTTATCACAGTGAATCAAAAGAATGTCTGGAAATTGTAAAGACTTCACTAGACCTACTTCCATAATTTACACCTTAAGATAACAGGATTAGCCAGGTTTTTTCCAGAGGCTGCCTTCAAGCAGGATACATTATTGTTATATAATCCTAAGGAATGTAGAGAGAAAAAAAATTTGTCCTTTCTTCCTCCTTGAGAATTCCAGACCCCTCTCTCCCTGGGGACCCCTAAACTTCTTATCAACCTGCCTAGGAATTGACTCAATAACGTGATAAGAGTTAATTATAGGATTTTGCTTAGGCATGTTTTTGTTATATCAAGGTTGGAGCTGTTGGGTCAGGAAGTCCCGTGAGGAGAGGTACAAATAATTTTAGAGGTAAATCTAGTCTGATGCAAGTAAGAAACTGTTTTTGTAATTTATTTTGCACTAAATAGAGTTCTCTTGTGTCTCTTGAGAAAGTGAATGAGGGCTATTTAAGTCAGGATCTCCTTTCATTAACTTTTTAAAGGTCTGCTAAGAGACGTCATTTGTTAGATTTCTCTTTTATAGAAAAAGTAGGAGAATTTCAAGGAGAGTGAGTAAGTCTAGCGAAGGAGAGACTTTTGGGTTTGTGCCTGCTGGCAGAGGAGGAGCATTTGGAGCAGCTGCGGTAGGATTAGTGGGAAAATTTTGAAATATTTCACGTTGTTCTAATTGGGCCTTTTGTAAAATTTTATCATCTAATTCATATTCATGTAACAAGTATTCTTTCTGTTGTCGAATATCGTGAGGGCTAAAATTACCTTGAAAATGGCAGAATTACAGCTTTAATGAGAGCTAGTAGGGGCCAAAAATGAATTGGAATATTCTTTCTTCATCTGGAGGCTCGTTCAACGTTTTCTTTGACCAGGTACCAAATTTCTAAATCAAAACTGTCTTTATTAGGGAACCAAGGATTACATTCAACCACTGTTTAAAGGCAAGCCTCTATTCATTGGCGCGAAACCAAAAGTCTCCGAGCTTTAAACAAATGGTGAAGTAAAGTAGAGAAATGATGGGGCTTTTCAGCCGTTTGAAGTAAAGTAGAGAAACGAGGGGGCTTTCCAGTCATTTGACCCATGTCTTAGTACTTACTGACCTCAATAGGCCCTCAGTCACTCCAACCGAAATGCCACGTATACCAGGTCCCTGTTCTGGGTGCCACTTGTTGGGGTCCTTTAATGGACCAGAACCTGGTGGTCCGGAGTCGACAATAAGAAAGTGAAAGAGAGAAAGAAAGAAAGACACGGGGATCCAAGCTGCAACATATTGGATTCCTTAAAGTCAAACGTCCCCTGAGAGTGAAGGTCTTTTTTGTACAGTTCTTCTGTGTATTCTTGCCAACTCTTCTTAATATCTTCTGCTTCTGTTATGTACCTACCATTTCTGTCCTTTATTGAGCCCATCTTTGCTTGAAATGTTCCCTTGGTATCTCTAATTTTCTTGAAGAGATCTCTAGTCTTTCCCATTCTATTGTTTTCCTCTATTTCTTTGCATTGATCGCTGAGGAAGGCTTTCTTATCTCTCCTTGCTATTCTTTGGAACGCTGCATTCAAATGGGTATATCTTTCCTTTTCTCCTTTGCTTTTTGCTTCTCTTCTTTCACAGCTATTTGTAAGCCCTCCTCAGACAACCATTTTGCTTTTTGGCATTTCTTTTTCTTGGGGATGGTCTTGATTCCTGTCTCCTGTACAATGTCATGAACTCCATCCATAGTTCATCAGGCAATCTGTCTATCAGATCTGGTCCCTTAAATCTATTTCTCACTTCCACTGTGTAGTCATAAGGGATTTGATTTAGGTCATACCTGAATGTCTAGTGATTGTTACATAACACATCTCAATTTTTAAAAAGCTTCCTTTATGTATTTAAATTGTTTCCAAATACGAATTTATGCCTTTTTTGTTTTAATTAATTTATTTTAGTGGATGAAAATTACTTTGCATTATTGTGATGGGTTTGCCATACATCAACATGAATCGGCCATAGGTATACATGTGTCCCTTCTTTCCTGAAACCCAAGGACTCCCACCTCCCTCCCCATCCAATGAATAGGGAAGTTGTGGTGCATATACACAATGGAATATTATTTTGCTATAAAAAGAATGCATTTGAGCCAGCCCTAATGATGTGGATGAACCTAGAGCCTTTGATACAGAGTGAAGTAAGTTAGAAAGAGAAAAACAAATATCATGTCGGACACGACTGAGTGACTGAACTGAACTGAACTGAATGCATATATATGGAATTTAGAAAGATGGTACTAACAATCCCACGTTCACGACAGCAAAGGAGACACAGGAATAAAGAACAGACTCGTGGACAAGTGGGAGGAGAGGATGGGATGATTTGAGAGAATGGCATTGAAACATGAACATTCTGTTCTGTTCTGTTCAGTAGCTCAGTCGTGTCTGACTCTTTGTGACCCCGTGGACTGTAGCCTACCAGGCTTCTCCATCCATGGGATTCTCCAGGCAAGAATACTGGAGTGGGTTACCATTTCCTTCTCCAGGGGATCTTCCCGACCCAGGGATCAAACCCAGGTCTCCCACCTTGGAGGCAGACGCATTAACCTCTGAGCCACCAGGGAAGCCCTAACATGAACATTACCATATGTAAAACAGATAGCCAATGGGAGTTCGATGTATGCATTTATTTAAAAATAACTCTTTATAATAGTTACTGAACACTAGTTACGGTGATTCTGTTGTACACAGCAACAAGTGTAATTATAAAACACAAGCAGTTAATTAGACAAAGCAGCCAAAGTTAAAGGAAAATAAAATATGTGCATTTATGTTTAAGTTGATGGGCTTCCCTGGTAGCTCAGCTGGTAAAAATCCGCCTGCAATGCAGGAGACCCTGGTTTGACTCCTGGGTTGGGAAGATACCCTGGAGAAGGAGTAGGCTACCCACTTCAGTATTCTTGGTCTTCCCTGGTGGCTCAGACAGTAAAGAATCTGCCTGCAATGCGGGAGACCTGGGTTCGATACCTGGGTTGGGTAGATCCTCTGGAGGAGGGCATGACAACCCACTCCAGTATTCTTCCCTGGAGAATCCCTTAGAGAGAGGAGTCTGGAAGCCTGCAACTCCTAGGGTTGCACAAAGTCGAACATGACTGAGTGACTAAGCACACACAGACACACGTTTAAGTTGAATAGTAAACTATACCTCATTTGTCCTAAAGTTGAATTCAGTTCTTTATAAGTTGAGCAATAAAAACCTCTCATGTTAACATGAAGTGTGAGGATATGGAAATAAATCCAGTCAAAACTGGGGAACCCCAAGCAGCCTCCTTTGCAGAATATACGGCAGGTTTCCTGTTATTCTTCACATATGTTATCTCATTACATGTGAATAAGCCTCACAAAGAGGGATCAGGGCAGATAAACTCACACCCACTCCAGCTGATAAAAGGGAGACTGAGGCTCAGAATGGTTGTATGATTCATTCAAGGTCACTCAACTTAGGCTTCCAATGTTTGTCTTTCCATCCAACCCTTCACACACAACTTTCCTGCAATATGATATATTCACCTCTTAGAATGGGCTTCCCAGGTGGCATTAATGGTAAAGAATCTGCCTGCCAACAGAGATGAAAGAGACATGGGTTTGACCCCTGGGTTGAGAAGATCCTCTGGAGAAGGAAATGGCAACCCACTCCAGTATTCTTGCCTAGAAAACTCCATGGACAGAGGAGCATGGTGGGCTAGGGTCCATAGGGTTGCAGAATGAGACATGACTGAAGCTACTTAACACACACGCATGAACCTCTTGGGACGGCTCAGAGTTAAATAAGATCCTCTATGTAGGGCAACTGACCATGATTGGCACACAGTAAGTACCCAGTAAATGCCAGCTTTCAAAGATCTATTTAATAGTTACCTATGGCCTTCTGTGGGCTTCCCTGGTGGCTCAGAGGTTAAAGCGTCTGCCTCAAATGTGGGAGACCCGGGTTCGATCCCTGGGTCGGGAAGATCCCCTGGAGAAGGAAACGGTAACCCACTCCAGTATTCTTGCCTGGAGAAACCCATGGACAGAGAAGTCTGGTAGGCTACAGTCCACGGGGTCGCAAAGAGTCGGACCCAACTGAGTGACATCACCTACCTGCCTATGGTCTTCTGTGTCTCAACACTTATGCTAGTTTTGAGAGTACAGAGATGGATCTGTTGCTAGTCTCTCTCTCTTTTTTTAAAGTCCCCTAGTGGGGGCGATTATAATGCAGAGACCAGGCCCACGCTGGCCCCCACGTTCAGCGCCGGAGGGCGTGGCTCCACCGGCTTCAAGTCTGGAGTCGAGGCCTGGGCGGGACAGAGGAGGGAGGGGGCTGAACTGGGCCCCACCCCTCTAGTCTCTCTCTTTGAAGAGTTTCCATGGTGCTTAGTGGCAAGACACACAGAAATGTCAGAACTCTCACCAAGACATGGACTAGGTTCTAGTGTTAGTTAGTGTGTTAGTCACTCAGTCCTGTTTGACTCTGCAACCCCATGGACTGTAGCTGGCCAGACTCCTCTGTCCATGGAATTCTCCAGACAAGGATACTGGAGTGGGTTGCCCTTCCCTTTTCCAGGGGATCTTCCCAACCATTTCTTCCTCCAGGGGATCTTCCTGACCGAACCCTGGTCTCCTGCATTGCAGGCAGATTCTTTACTCTATGAGTCATCAGGGAAGCCCAGACCAGGTGCTAAGGGCCATCAAAAGGAGTGTGACTCTGCAGCTTGGGAACATCAGCCAGGTTGTCCTTCATTCCTGTACTCCAACAGCTCTCACAAGGGACCCCTTCAAAGGACACTTGGGAGCTTCTGGAGACATTTTTGGTTGTTACAACTGGAGGAGGGGGAGATGTGCTATAATGTCTAGTGGGTCAAGGCCAGGGATGCTGTTCAACTTCCTAGAATGCACATTGACTTAAAAAATAGTCACAACCTAAAAGTTGAGACTTATTTTTTATTTGGTGGAATACACTTATTCCTTGGAAGAAAAGCTATAAATCTAGATAGCATATTAAAAAGCAGAGATATTACTTTACTGACAAAGGTCCATCTAGTCAAAGCTATGGTTTTCCCCAGTAGTCGTGTATGGATATGAGAGTTGGACCATGCTTTTGAACTGTGGTGTTGGAGCAGACTCTTGAGATTCCCTTGGTCTGTAAGAAGATCCAACCAGTCCATCCTAAAGGAAATCAGTCCTGAATATTCATTGGAAGGACTGATGTTGAAGATGAAACTCCAATATTTTGGCCACCTAATGCAAAGAACTGACTCATTGGAAAAGACCCTGATGCTGGGAAAGATTGAAGGTGGGAGGAGAAGGGCATGATAGAGGATGAGATGGTTGGATGGCATCACTGACTGGATGGACATGAGTTTGAGAAAGCTCTGGGAGTTGGTCATGGACAGGGAAGCCTGGCGTGCTGCAGTCCATGGAGTCGCAAAGATTTGGACACAACTGAGTGACTGAATTGAATTGATTGAAGCCCAGGAGGCAGCATCTCAAGTAGCCTTGAGCGAATGACTCAGTGGAGTTGAGGGGAGGAACCAGGTTATATAGGTTATATAAAAGTTTTGTAACAAGGGCAGGTAGTCTGAAATCAGAAGATTATTATTAATTAAAGAAAATCAAATATCTCAAGTTAAGGAATTCAGGGCTTTTCTGTGTGTGGGAAGATGCAAGAATCTGGGCTCACTGAAATATTTCCTTTCATATGCACCTCACCTATCTCGGGCCAGTTTCCTGTGTTTTTCACATTCCAGAACTCCCTTGGGGCTCACTGTTGTTTTTTTTTCAGTGACTAAGTCGTGTCTAACTCTTTGTGACCCCATGGACTGCAGCACACCAGGCTTTCCTGTCTTTCACTATCTCACAGAATCTGCTCAAACTCATGTCCATTGGGTTGGTGATGCAATCCAAACATCTCATCTTTTGTCTCCCCATTCCTCTCCTGCTCTCAATCTTTCCCAGCATTAGGGTATTTTCCAATGAGTCGGCTTTTTGTGTCAGGTGGCCAAAGTACTAGAGCTTCAGCTTTAGCATCAGTCCTTCAAATGAGTATTCAGGGTTGATTTCCTTTAGGATTGACTGGTTTGATCCTCTTTCTGTCCAAGGAACTCTCAAGAGTCTTCTCCAGCACCACAACTAGAAAGCATTAGTTCTTCAGCACTCAACCTTCTTTACAGCCCAGCTCTCACATCTGTACATACGAGTTCCTACAGGGCTCACCGTAGGGAATGGGTATAGTCTGATGGCTGCTAGAAGGTATTTTTCTCCTTCTAGAGTGCCTTTAGGGCTCACCAGCTCACATTGGAGGGCTGCAATTGTCAATGATTGTGACATCCTTGTTTACTGATACGGCAGGAAATCGTCCATCTCTTGTATAGAATAGACCTCACTGCAAAGATGAGTCAGCTTCAGATGTCACCTGTGCCAAGGATGATAAACCCTGCTCTATTTACTTAACAAGCACTTCCCAGGTGGCTCAGTGGTAAAGAATCCACCTGCCAATGCTGGAGACGTGGTTCAATTCCAGGGTGGGAAAGATTCCCTGGAGGAGGAAATGGCCCACTCCCATATTCTTGTCTGGGAAATCCCATTGACAGAGGAGCCTGGCAGGCTACAGTCCACGGGGTCTCAAAGAGTTGGACGTGACTGAAGTGACTTAGCACACACACAAGGGGAAGTCTAGCAGGGTTAGGACTAGGTGCAAGCAAATCCCCTTGACAACTAAATTTAAGGGGCCACCATACAATTCAGTGGCCAAGAAAAATCACATTTCTGCAATATTTTTAAAAATCAAAATTAGTGCAAAAAAATCACAATGAACAGAGTATCAGCATTTTAAATAAAGATGGGCTACAACTCTCCACTTTCATCAACCTGCCTTAGTCTTCTTGCTGTGATCCAGCTCTTGCAGTCTAGAGTATGACTCTTAATTCTATGTACATTCACTAAGTTTAACTTCTTTGGTTGTTTTTAATTTGTAAATTAAATTAAATTCAGTTCAGTTGCTCAGTCGTGTCCGACTCTTTGAAGCCCCATGAATCACAGCACGCCAGGCCTCCCTGTCCAGCACCAACTCCCGAAGTTCACTCAAACTCATGTCCATCGAGTCGGTGATGCCATCCAACCATCTCATTCTCTGTCGTCCCCATCTCCTCCCACCCTCAATCCTTCCCAGCATCAGAGTCTTTTCCAGTGAGTCAACTCGTCGCATGAGGTGGCCAAAGTATTGCAGTTTCAGCTTCAGAATCAGTCCTTCCAATGAACACCCAGGATTGATCTCCTTTAGAATGGACTGGTTGGATCTCCTTGCAGTCCAAGGGACTCTCAAGAGTCTTCTCCAGCACCACAGTTCAAAAGCATCAATTCTTCGGCGATCAGCTTTCTTCACAGTCCAGCTCTCACATCCATACATGACCACTGGAAAAACTATAGCCTTGACTAGACGGACTTTTGTTGGCAAAGTAATGTCTCTGCTTTTTAATATGCTATCTAGGTTGGTCATAACTTTCCTTCCAAGGAGTAAGCGTCTTTTAATTTCATGGCTGCAGTCAGCATCCACAGTGACTTTGGAGCCCAAAAAAATAAAGTCTGACACTGTTTCCACTGTTTTCCCGTCTATTTCCCATGAAGTGATGGGACCAGATGCCATGATCTTAGTTTTCTGAATGTTGAGCTTCAAGCCAACCTTTTCACTCTTCTCCTTCACTTTCAATACCATGTAAAAATTAATAAACTTGTAAAGCAACTAATACAAAATATGGTAAAGGAGTAGAAGTACAGTTTATTAAATTTCATAATGCAATGACATTAATCAAACTAGAATGAGTTGATGTTTTTCTTTAATGATCCCAGAGAAGCACACTGGCTCTTCTTGGATATAATTCAGAAGTCACCTATGCTGTCAATTCTCTCATATTTATATAGTCTGATTCTTACCCATTTCCCAGGATGATCAGTGTATTCTAAGATGTCTCCAGATTTGCGATCAGTCATGGAGCACTGGCTATACCCCAGAATTGTGCTAGCCACTTAATCATCACATAACACTTTCAAAGAGGCAATCCTTACCATCTGGGACTTCTTCACAATTTATAGTAGAGATACAAAGGATGTTTCCAAATGTTGTTAGTGAACTAACACGAATTTTTCAATACAACCCAGGAGCCTGACTTTATAAAAGGAGTCAAAATTATTTTTAGCTCAAGCAACTTAGCATTTAAACATGACACTCTTTTTTTTTTTTATTAATACACCTGCTAACAAAACCAAGCACAAAAAGCATATAGCCTGTTTCATTAAACTTAAGACATCTCTCCCCAGGCCCCTTATATCGGGTGTTTCTTCCTAATCATCTGAGAGCAGCATATTTTAAGCTTTGGCCTCATTTTATTGATGTCTGCTAAAGTTGGTCTCTTCTTTCCAATCTAGGTTTTCATCCCTTCCTGGAACAGACGGGCCTCCCCTCCTCATAACCCTAAGAAATGAATGCCTCTGAGCCCCAGCTCCAACTTAATGAATTCTATTTTTTCCACTGAAGGTGCAAGCAGCTGATAGAGAGCCAAGTAGGAGCTTCCTCTTGCTTATAAGTTGGCTGGATAGAGGTCACTCACTTTTTGCAGGCTCAACTCTATGCTGTTGTTGTTTAGTTGCTAAAACTGGTGTCCAGCTCTTTGTAACCCCATGGACTGTAGCCCACCAGGCTCCTCTGCCCATGGGATTTCCCATGTAAGAGTACAGGAATGGGTTGCCATTTCCTTCTCCAGGGGATATTCCTGACCCAGGGATCGAACAACCCAGGTCTCCTATATTGCAGAAGGATTTTTTACTGAGCCACCTGGGAAGCCCGTGGCTTGAACAAATAGCTCAATCTATCAGATTCTCATTTTCCTCCACTCAAAAATATGGGTAATAATAGACATGGGTGTAACATATGCATGCGTGCGTCAGTCGCTCAATCGTGTTCAATTCTTTGCAACCTCACAGAGTAGCTTGTCAGGCTCCTCTATCTGTGGAATTTATTTTTCAGGTAAGAGTATTAGAGTGGGTTGCATTTCCTCCTCCAGGGGATCTTCCTGACCCAGGGATCGAACCTGCATCTCCTGCATTGCAGGCAGATTCTTTACCTCCTGAGCCATCTGGGAAACCCATAAATACAGATATACATGGATTTATTTTGTGAGTTTGAGAAGCTAACACATATGAAATTCTACCACAATGTATGACAAACTGCAAGCACCCGTATATGATAGATATTCTTAAGATCCTTGTTTTAAAATCTCTTCTGCCTCCAACTTGAGGTCTGGTCTCACCCCAAGTTAAAACTTTACATCCCATGGAAGGCACCCTTCCCGGATCCTCAGTCATATCATTCTCAAACATCAACATGGGAATCAGAAAGATCTAAACTTCCCCATGAGTCTCCCCCCCCTACCCCCTGCCTTTATTTTGGCTGTGTTTGGTCTTCATTGCAGCATGCAGGCTCCCTAACTGTGGTGCATGGGCTTAGTTGCCCCAAGGCATGTGGGATCTTAGTTCCCTGACCAGGGATTGAACCAATGTCCCTGCATTGGAAGGAGGACTATTTACCACTGGAGTACCAGTGAGGTCCCCCCAAAAGTCTTTTATTCACCAGTTGTGTGACCTCCACCCACATTTCTCATCTGCAAAATGGGAGTATCCAAAAGTAGCCTCTGACCTCTGTGCCTTTTTGAGATAGCAATTTACCCTTGAACATACACCCCAAAGAGAAACAACTTACACACAGTCATGAGAAATTAATATTTTACTTAATGTATGTGCAGGAAAGGGGAAAAAGAATTTTCATAATATGTCAGCTAGAAACATCCTTTTAACACAGTTTAGGTTCTTACTTAAGAACTGACCCTTCTGTTCTTTTTTCTGTCCCCCTCCTCTCTCTCTCCCTCCTCTCATTCACTCTATTGCTCTCCTATTTCACTTCCTCTTCCTCTCTAGTTCCCTTCCTAACTCCCTTACATTTCCTCTCTTTCTTCTTCCTCATATGCAATTAGACCTGTTACCAACAGTTTCATTCTGTCTCTCTTTTCCAGATTTGACCCCATTTCTTATTTTCAAAAAAAAAAAATTATTTATGGCCTGGACTGGGTCTTCACGGCTGCTTGCAGACTTTGTCTAGTTGCGGTGAGTCGGGGCTACTCTTTACTGTGGGGCCTGAGCTTCTCATTGAGATGACTTCTCTTGTCATGGAGCACAGGCTCTAGGTGTGTGGGCTTCGGTAGTTTTGGCCCACATCGCTAGATCACAGGCTCAGTAACTGTGGCGCAAGGGCTTAGTTGCCTCATGGCATGTGCAGTCTTTCCAGACTGGGGACAAAACCCATGTGTCTTGTGTTGGCAGGTGGATTCTTAACCACTGGACCACCAGGGAAGTCTCCCATTTCCTATTTATCCAATTTATTTTACAGATGAATTTAAAAGATTCCCATTCCCTAGTTATTCTCTTTTTCTTTCCACCTGCATTCTGACCTACTTCACTCAGCTCACTCAAGACAGAAAACCTCTGTTGGATCTGTCCATTCCAGAGATAGTATGGAAATGTAAATAGCAAATCATTATCTTGGAAACAAATAGTTTTCTTGTTTTACATGTGTTGTAACTAAGATAATGACAGTTAAATGACATTAGAGGGGACTTCTCTGGTGGCTCAGATGGGAAAGAATCTGCCTGCCATTCAGGAGACCAGGGTTCCATCCCTGGGTCAGGAAGATCTCCTGAAGAAGGAAATGGAAACCCACTCCAGTGTTCTTGCCTAGAGAATCCCATGGACAGAGGAGCCTGAAGGCTAAAGTCCACGGAGTCATAAAGATTCAGACATGACTGAGTAACTAACACACTTTCTCTGGTGGCCCACTGGTTAAGACTTTGCCTTTCCAGTGCAGGGGCTGTGGGTTTCAACCTTGGTCAGGGGGCTAAGATCCCACACGTCTTGCAGCCATAAAACCAAAACACAAAATAGAAGTAATATTGTAACAAACTGAATAAAGACTTTTAAAACGGTGCACCTCCAAAAGAAAAAAATTTTAAAAAGACATTGGATACAATGCTTCATACATAAAGCTGCTCAGTGTTTGGGTGGTACTTACTGGGTTGGCCAAAATGCTCCTTTGGGTTTTCTGTAACATCTTACAACCATTTTGGCTGACCCAATATTATCAGCTTCACATTAATCTTCCATTTTTATTTTATATGAAAATCTTCTCTTGCTTTCCCATTCAAGACAATCTACCTGCATCAGTGCCCACACCACCCATCTGATGCTCTCCATCTGCTTATAGATAGTTTAAAATTCTAAGGCACAGATGATGAAACAGATTTTATCACAAGAGGTATAAAAAAGAGATCTGATGGCTCAAGTCTATGCAAGAGGGAGACAAAAAAATTGAGAAGAAACAAATAGCCAGTATGTATTAAACTCTATGAAGTGTGGGTATATTCACAAACCTAAATCCTTGCAACAGTTCTAAAGAGACAGACATTATTATATCAGCCCTTTTTTCATATTTCTCCATCACCCAACCGGTCATCAGGAGCTTAGAGAAGAGAATTTTCTGCGGAAGCTTCTCTGAATGGCAATCTTCAGCTCCTTATTCCTGAGGCTAAAAATGATGGGGCTGAGAAAGGGGGTGAAGACCGTGTAGGTGGTGGCCATGAGCGTGTTACTGTCCATAGAATGGGGGCCCTTGGGCTTGAGGTAGATGATGGAGGAGAAACCGTAGTGCACGACCACTATGGTGAGGTGGGAGACACAGGTGGAGAAGGTCTTGTGCCGGCCCTCAGTGGAGGGGATCCTCAAGATGGCAGCCACGATGAAGACATAGGAGAGGACGATGAGGAAGAGGCACCCCATCAGGGCCGTGACACAGACCAGGATCACACCCAGGGTGACAGAGGCTGTCTCCTTCCCACAGGCCAACTTCAAGAGGGCAAACACGTGACAGCCAAAATGGTGAATCTCATTAGACCCGCAAAAGGTGAGGTGAAAAACTATCAATGTCAGTATCATCCCCATGACTGAGCCACCAGCTCAGCACCAGGACACAAGACGGGCACAGTCACGGGTGCTCATGAGCACGTTGTAGCGCAGGGGGTGGCAGATGGCCACGTAGCGGTCATAGCCCATGATCATGAGCAGGAAGGAGGGGTGAAGCCAAACATAAAGGAGAAGAACATCTGGCTGGCACAGGCCACAAAGGTGATGGAGCGGTGGGTGGAGAGCATGTCCGCCAGCATGCGAGGGGTGGCTGCAACAGTGAACAGGATCTTGGAGGTAGAGAGAGCGCACAGGAAGAGGTACATGGGGGTGTGGAGGCTGTGCTCCCTCCAGATGGTGCCCATGATGAGCAGGTTCCCCAGCAGTGTGAACAGGTACATCAGCAGGTACAGCAGGAAGAAGGTGGGCAGGAGCTGCTGAGGGAAGTTGGAGAAGCTGATGAGGATGAATTCAGACACTGTGCTGTAGTTCTGACCAGACGAGGATGCTGTACCTGGGGAGATCAGAAACAGAGTCAACAATGATTAAAGCATAGGCTCTGATGTAGATCAAATGGAAATTTAAGAGCTGTATACTATTTTAAAATGTCCTTAATTTGTCTGGGTCTTACCATCTTCATTAGTAAAACGGGTGAAATCATAATACTTCTTACTATTCAGTCTTGTGATAAAGATAAACTGAGATCAAATGCTTATGTGTATCAAGTGCTTAAGACATAGTTTAGCCACAGGGTTCTCATTATAATCTTTTTTTTCAAAAGTAAATCACAAAATAAATTCATAAATATTTCTTTTCTTTTCAACTTTTAGGTTGTGCATTTATTTCTTTGTTGACATTAGATTACCAGTTTGTTTTAAAAGGATACAACCCAGGGACAACCAACAGAAGATGTGCACAGGGTGAGGTCTGGGCAAAGGGCTTGGGGCTTCCAGACCCTCTCCAGACACAAGCTCTCCCACAATCTTCACATGTTCCCTGACCAGGAAGCTTTTGCTACTTCATCCTTCTGTGTTTGTACAGAGGCTTTGTCAGATAGATATGACTGATTACATCTTTGGCCACTGGTGACCTCCACCTCCAAGCCCTCTCTCCTCCCTGGAGGTCAGGGCATGGGACTGAACGTTCCACGCTTCTAAATACAAAGTTGATTCTCTTGGCAACCAGCTGCCACACTTAGGTTACCTTCAGTTCAGTTCAGTTCAGTCGCTCAGTCGTGTCCAACTCTTTGCAACCCCATGAATCACAGCACGCCAGGCCTCCCTGTCCATCACCAACCCCCAGAGTTCACTCAAACTCACGTCCATCGAGTCGGTGATGCCATCCAGCCATCTCATTGTCTGTCATCCCCGTCTCCTCCCACCCCCAATCCCTCCCAGCATCAGAGTCTTTTCCAGTGAGTCAACTCATCGCATGAGGTGGCCAAAGTATCGCTGTTTCAGCTTTAGCATCAGTCCTTCCAATGAACACCCAGGACTGATCTCCTCTAGAATGGGCTGGTTGGATCTCCTTGTAGTCCAAGGGACTCTCAAGAGTCTTCTCCAACACTACAGTTCAAAAGCATCAATTCTTTGGTGCTCAGCTTTCTTCACAGTCCAACTCTCACATCCATACATGACCACGGGAAAAACCATAGCCTTGACTAGACGGACCTTGGTTGGCAAAGTAATGTCTCTTAGGTTACCTTAGGTCAGTCCAAAATCCACCTCATTAACAAGTAAAAGGCACCTTTGTTGTTTTTAATCACTTAGGAAATTCCAAAGATTTTATACCAAAATACCAAATATATATTTGTTATTATAAGTCACAATATCACAAATAGATACCCCTAAAGTACTTGGAGAGAATGCCCCATTTACTAATATGTATACTAGGTACCAATCTAACAATGTAACGAGTACTGATGTAGCATATGTATAAAATAGCTGCTGAGGTCATTTGATGCTATTATACTGAAAGAATTACTGAAAGTAAACAGGTAATGAAAATAACTATTTAAAAATAAGGATGAAGTTTCATGGAGATGAAGCTTTGACAGTTTAAGTCTCCCAAAATCAAAAGCAGGATGGATGTTCTATAATTCACGAAAACAGGACTCTTATCATCTGCCTGCCAAACTGAAAGAAATGACATATAATGAATTTGTCTTGCTTGTTCTTTTGCAGTGTTTCAAAGCCTTGTTTCTAACTGAATAGTTTAAACATCAAATTTCAAAACTTTAGGCTAAAATAATATTGGAGTTAAATATACAAATTTAGATATAAAAATTGTGCTTAAATAAAGTCAAATTAGGTTATTGGAAAAGATTAAGATAGAAAGAGAAGATACCAATAACAAAACATGAAATTAAATTTGGGAAGTAAATATAAATATGAGTATTGGAAATTAATAAAAATAGTAAAACAGTATGTCAACAAATATGAAACTCTAGATGAAATGAATGAACTCTTTAAAGAATGTAGAATTCCAAAACTGGCACAAGAAAAATTAGGGTCCCAGATACATAGATATTTTTAAAAAGTTTTAGTTAGTTAAAAAGCTTTCCTCCCTAAAATAATTTCCCCAATTGGGTTTGCAAGTAAGCTCTCTAAACTTTTAAGGAACAGTGGGTGAGTATCATATGCATGTTTTTCAGCAAACTGAAAAATACATGAAATTGCCCAGCTCATTGCATCAGGTTAATGCAATCTTGATTATAAAACCAGGTAAGAATATTTGTAAGAGAAGATAATTATGAGTTCATTTTATTTACTCATGCAGATTTAAAAATTCATAGTAGGATATAACCCTGTAAAATCTCATGGTAGTAAAAAAAATATATTATGATCATGTAGCATTGATTTATCCTATTAATGACAAGGATGGTTCAACATCAGAAAATCTATCATGGGATTCACTACATGAATAAGCTATAAAAGAAAAATTATTTATTTATTACTATTCCAAATAAGGCAGGAATCAGTTCAGTTCAGTTCAGTCTCTCAGTCGTGTCCGACTCTCCGCGACCCCATGAATCACAGCACGCCAGGCCTCCCTGTCCATCACCAACTCCCGGAGTACACTCAAACTCATGTCCACAGAGTTGGTGATGCCATCCAGCCATCTCATTCTCTGTCGTCCCCTTCTCCTCCCACCCCCAACCTTTCCCAGCATCAGAGTCTTTTCCAGTGAGTCAACTCGTCCCATGAGGTGGCCAAAGTATTGCAGTTTCAGCTTTAGCATCAGTCCCTCCAATGAACATCCAGGATTGATCTCCCTTAGAATGGACTGGTTGGATCTCCTTGCAGTAAAAGGGACTCTCAAGAGTCTTCTCCAACACCACAGTTCAAAAGCATCGATTCAATGTTCTAATATTCAACTTTTATTCACAATTTTTTAAAAAACTCTTTTGACAGTGTGGGAAGGTGACTTTCATAGCTAGATTAGGAACATATACTATAAAGTCCAAAAAAGAGAGGATATGTGTATACAGGGATCTTCTTGATGGCTTAGATGGTAAAGAATCCACCTGCAATGCAAGAGACCCAGTTTCAATACCTGGGTCAAGAAGATCCCTTGGAGAAGAGAATGGTCAACCACTCCAGTATTCTTGCTTGGAGAATTCCATGGACAGAGGAGTCTGGAGGGCTATGGTCCATGGGGTCACAAAGAGTTGCACATGACCAAGCAACTAACACTTTCACTTTTTCATATGTATACATATAGCTGATTCACTTTGCTGTACAGCAGGAGCTATAATAACATAGTAAAGTAACTGAATTCCAATAAAAATAAGTTTAAGAAAATACACCATAAAGCCAGCAAGTAGTATACTAATGAGGAAACTAGATGCATTATTTTAGGATCAAGAACAAGCCAAGCATACTTACTGTCTCTGCTGTTCTTTAACATGGAACTGAAAGTCATGAGTGGTGCTACAAGGAAAAAAAGAAGATTCATAAGGATTGGAAGGGAAGACCTGAGCATCTATCTAGAAAAGATAAAAGAATAAAGATGTAACATGTCAGAACAATAAGAGATCACAAGGCTACATAAAGAAAGATCAACTTCCAAAGATTCATGAGCTTTCTCATAATATTATATCTAATGACCATTCAAAATATACAGTTTAAGTTAAAATTAAGATAAAACTCCCAATAGCAACACAAGCTATACAGAAACCACTCTCAAGCATTTTGGTCTCAGGATATCTTTACACTAAAAAATTACTGAGGGCCCTAAAGGGTTTTTGTTTGAGTGGGTTGTAGCTATCAATTTCTACTATATTAAAAAGTAAAACCAAGAATTAAAAAATATTTAATTATTAGTACATTTAAAAGAACACTAATAAACCTAGCACATGCTAATTTAGGTAACATTTACTAGTCAAGTAACATTTTAAAAAAAAACTTAGAGTGAGAAGAGTAGCTTTGTTGCACATTTTTTCAAATACACCTAATATCTGCCTTGTAGAAGACAATTTGATGGCAGTGTATGCTTCTTCATTCAGTCTAAAACATGTTGTTTACGTTGACGTAGAGAATGAAAAACATTCTCATTGGTAGAATAAGGATCTTGTGGACCCACAGAAAAATTGTCAGGGACCCCCAAAAGTCTTCACATTGCACTCAGAGTAACCTTTGTTACAAAATAGCTGGAGTTAACCAGAAATGTAAATACTCCAAAGACTTGGGTCTGAGAACCACTGACCCATGAACTGCAAAGGACACCTACATTGGGTGAGAGCTAAAGACTCAGATGGACAAAGTGAGAAGACCTCAGGTGTCTCCCAAGATGGAGCTCTTCCCTAATGACCTTCTCCCCAGGACTGACCTCCCTCCCCAGGCTTGGCAATGTTTCCCACAACTGTAGGGTTCTTCCTTCCTACCATTCACTCCAGGTCCCCCTCAGCCTGGCCTGACTTTTCCATGAAGTGGCCAGGAGGGAAGGACAGAAGAATCTCTGCTGCTTGATGCTATCAGTGGTACCCATAGGCCGGGGTGGGATCAGACCTCCTAGAACAGATACTGTCTGCTTATCTCTGCTGTAGCCTTTCCTGCTGGCTGCTCCCTAGGGTCTCTTCAGGATGCCAGCCTAGAAGATCTGTCCTCAGGGTCTGGAGAGGCTCGGAGGGGCTACAAGGGATCTTCAGGGACTGTTGCCTCTAAATTTCCTCCAAATATCCACACACAAAAAGACTCCCTGCTTTCTGTACTCAGAGAAATCTCAGCCCATGTTCATGTCTGCTCCCAGTCATTGAGGAGACTAGGTTGGACACAGATAACATCATCACCTTGGGATTAAGGAAGGGTCAGAGGGAAGGTGGGAGCTGGAGAAATCCCAGGTGGGAATCAGTGACTCTGCCCTGGGGTGAGGGCAGCTGGAGGGATTCCCAGACAAGGGTAATTGTGAGCTGAATCTTGGATACTGGTTTTTCTTGGGCATTTTAAGTGTTCAGCATCTCTGGTCAAATTGGATTCTCTTACTTCTCTTCTCAATTACACCCTATTCCCATGGTCTTGGTGACCTAGTCACACAATCTGACATTCACATATGCCTCCTTGTTATGTTATAAAACAAATATTTGGGGTTTTGGTGTTGTCCTTGGTCTCTGAACCTGTGATAAGAGTGTCTTTTTTGTGCTAATGAGATGACTGGTGGCTGTGGGTTTATCTTTATAAAGCATCTTTTGTTTGCAACTCAAATATTTGACCTCATCTTTTAAGTTAACAATTTACATTCCACAGAGGAATGTGAGTTCCTGGTTCCTCAATCATATATTCCCAAAAATCAGCATGGGAGTCAAACAGATATAAAGGTCCATAGGACTCTATTTATTCACATGTTATGTGACCTCCACCAACATTTCCTTTCTGCATAATGAAGATACCTGTAGGTAGCCTCTGATCTCTCTTTGTGCCATCTTGAGATAGCCCTCTGCCCTTTAAACACACTACCCAAAAAGATACAACTTTAACACAATAATGAGAAATGTATGTGTTACTGAAAGTTAAGTGTGGGGAAAAGATTTCTGTAAGACATGTGATAACAACACACTTTTAACATGTGTACATGCTTACCTAAGCATTGATGCCTCTTCCCTTTCTCCTTCCCTGTATCACCCTTCTTTCTCCTTTAAATCACTTTCTTTCTTACTTTCTCTCCCTCCTTCATTTTCCCTTCTACTTCTTCTCTCTCATAGCCCTGTAGTTAATAAACAGTTTCCATGGAGACAAATAATTCTTTTTTTTTTTTTTTTTACATTTGTCATAGCTAAAAAGATAGTTATAAAACACTGGACATGGTGCTTGATACAGAGAAAATTTTCAATGTTTGTTGGTTTTTATAATTATTTTCTGTTATTGTTTTTTATTTTATATTGGTGGGTAAAGAGAAAAATTAAGTCTTTTCTTGCTTGTCCATTTAGAAAGAACCATGAGCATCAGGGCCAACACACATTCATGGGATGCTCCGTACTTGACCATAGATACATGTTCTAAGCCATAGATGATGGGATGGAGTTTATCACACAGTGTCATGAAAGATTGGTGCCAAAAGGATTGCAAATGGAGGAAAAATAAAAAGCTAGTATGGAGTGTAGATATTTTAACACATCTGAATCCTTACCGTAGTTCTATGGAGACAAATATTATGATCCTAGCCCTTTTCTTCACCACCCAACTGATCATCAGGAGCTTAGAGAAGAGAATTTTCTGCGGAAGCTTCTCTGTATGGCGATCTTCAGCTCCTTATTCCTGAGACTGAAAATGATGGGGCTGAGAAAGGGGGTGAAGACTGTGTAGGTGGTGGCCATGATCGTGTTACTGTCCATAGAGTGGGGGCCCTTGGGTTTGAGGTAGATGAGGGAGGCAAAACCATAGTGCACGACCACTATGGTGAGGTGGGAGACACAGGTGGAGAAGGTCTTGTGCCGGCCCTCAGTGGAGGGGATCCTCAAGATGGCAGCCACGATGAAGACATAGGAGAGGACGATGAGGAAGAGGCACCCCATCAGGGCCGTGACACAGACCAGGATCACACCCAGGGTGACAGAGGCTGTCTCCTTCCCACAGGCCAACTTCAAGAGGGAAAGCACATGACAGGCAAAATGATAAATCTTATTAGACTTACAGAAAGTGAGATGAAAAACTATCAGTGTCACCATCATCCCCATGACTGAGCCACCAGCCCAGCACGAGGACACAAGACGGGCACAGTCATGGGTGCTCATGAGCACGTTGTAGTGCAGGGGGTGGCAGATGGCCACGTAGCGGTCGTAGCCCATGATCATAAGCAGGAAGGAGTGTGTGAAGCCAAACGTAAAGGAGAAGAACATCTGGCTGGCACAGGCCACAAAGGTGATGGAGCGGTGGGTGGAGAGCATGTGAACCAGCATGTAAGGAGTGATGGCAACAGTGAACAGGATCTCTGAGATGGAGAGGGCGCACAAGAAGAGGTACATGGGGGTGTGGAGGCTGTGCTCCCTCCAGATGGTGCCCATGATGAGCAGGTTCCCCAGCAGCGTGAACAGGTACATCAGCAGGTACAGCAGGAAGAAGGTGGGCAGGAGCTGCTGAGGGAAGTTGGAGAAGCCGATGAGGATGAATTCAGACACTGTGCTGTAGTTCTGACCAGACGAGGATGCTGCATCTGGGAAGATCAGAAAGAGAATGAAGGCCCAGTGGTTAAGACAGAGGTTCTAACATAGGTTAAATGATAATTGAAAACTTCTGTACTATATAACTACCTTCTTAACTTTTCTGGGTCTCAAAATTTTCGTCAGTAAGATGGAGTAAATCATAATATCTGTTATCATTCCATAATGTGATAAAAATAAAATGAGATCAGTATATTAAATGCTGAAGACATAGTTTAGCTCCTGGGTTTTCAACAGTGACTACAAAATGAAAATTTTTCATTTTTTGGAGGCATTGAAGACAAACATAGATGATCAGGATTATATTCTCTTGAATAATGTGCCTATTGTACAAAATACTTATTTGGTTCTCAAGGCTGTAAAATGTTTTTCCTCTGAGAATCTTTGTCTTTTAATTGATAATTTAATACATTAATATTTATTTTAATACTATATTAATGGTACTCTTTTTTCTGTGTTGTTTCATATTGATATTTACTATTCTAAATGAGCTGAACAGAAATTTTGAAAATAAATGGATGGAAGAATATATGCCAAAAAAGAAAATGTACCAAGTGACAGCTGAGGCAGTAATTTTGAAAACAGGCAAAATGAAATTTAAAGAAACAATAATTATTTTCCATTTACAACTGCAACTCAAAGCATCAAGTTTCCCTGGAGAAATTTTCTGAGAAAGAAACCGAGCTTAGGACATCTTGTACCAGTGTGAAAGGAAACTTTCAGTGAGTAATGGCTTAATGTTAAATGCATGCCAGAACCAGATTGCAAATGTGCCCACTAAGCTGATTGCCAGAATGAAGGATCATTGTACAAAGAATGGAGGAGCAAGCTAAATGACACCACGAAGATGCAATCAGACAAATCCAAAGATGGAACATGCTACAGAACAATTGATTTTGTAATGTAGATATCACTCTCACTAAAGAATATGGAAAATTCAAGGGACATAACAAGCAATTGCAATATACAGTCCTATCTTGGATACTAGTTTAGATGAGCCAGTGTAAATTAATTTTAAGGCAACAGAGGAAATTTGCATTATGTTATGAATGAATAATTAGGTATAAATAATGTGAGACCATTATTAACTTAATTATTGAGCAGGCCAAAAAGTTTATTCAGGTTTTTCTGTAATATCTTATGGAAAAACCTAAATGAACTCTTTGGCAAACCCAATATTAATTTTAAATGTGATCTTGTGATTTTGTGCATGACAGAAAGCATTCTTAGTTTAAATGCAGACTGAAATTAAAAATTACACACACACACACACATCCACACTCCAAGAGAAAAAGAAAATTATTTTATTAAGTATAGAAGAACATCATAACGATTGGCATAAATATCACTAATCTATGTAACTGTATACTTTGGAATAGGAAGTAATAAATAATCCACATAATTTCAGTGTGAATAGATATAAACAGGAAAAGTTAAATCAATATGAGATAGAAGCAATATGTAGCTAGATTTGCTCAAAGTATAGAAGGTAACTTATGAATTATTAATTAGAATGCAATTAATAATATTTGTAAATGGTGGCTTAGACAGTAAAGAATCTGCCTACAATGTGTGAGACTTGAGTTCTATCCCTGGGTTGAGAAGATCCCCTAGAGAGGGCATGGTAACCCACTTTAGTATTCTTGCCTGGAGAATCCCCATGGACAGAGGTGCCTGGCAGGCTACAGTCCATGGGATTGCAAAGAGTTGGACATGACTGAGTGACTAAGCACAGAAGAGCATAAATTAGTTATTGGATGTATTTAGACTCTTCAATAAAGAGATATTAAACATTTTTTAAAGAGTTCAGGGAACTTTTACAAAAACTGAACTTGTATATAGGACATAAAGACATTTTCCATGAATTTCAAGTATAAATATGATCTAGATTACAGTGAATTAAAAGTAGACATTGTTGAGCAGTAACTTCTTAGATCCACTGTGTTTGGGACCTAAAGGTTGTATTAAATAATATTTTGTAACAATAAAAAATGGAAAGTAAATTTTAATACTTTATAAAATTTTATAATTAAATAATTCAAGCACCTAATGTCAAATTTTAAACTAAATTTGTACTATGAAAATATACACAACTTTCAATATATTTATGGAGAAATTTTTACAAGAAGAAAGTCATGCTTAATAAAATCAAAATCAGGTTGTTGTAAAAGATTAAAACAAGGAGAAGATGCAAATTGAAAACTAACTAGAGAAACAATGGATATTTTTAAATTAATAAAGATAGAAAAATACAAGTTAGAAAATTTGAAATAATACACTAAGGAAATAAGTTTAGAATATATAGGGAAATGTAGCTTAGAAAACTATAAAATTCCAAATCTGGTATAAGAAAAAATAGAGACCTTGGGGACTCAAGTCAATTTTGAGGAAACTGAAAAATTTGATGAAAGGCAGTCATTCCTCAATAACCTTGGCCCCAGTGGGTTCTCAGGTAATCTCTCTTAAAATTTTAAGGAACATTTGAAGAGTATCTTATACTCATTTTTAAAAGCCAGAAAAATCATATGAAATATGCTCTCCCTGTTTCATTAAATTAATCTTGGTTCTAAATCAGATTGATTGTTAATGAGAAATGATAATTATGGGTCCATTTCACCTACTCATGCAGAGTTTTAAAAACTCTTCAGAAGACATAGCCTAGTCAAATCCATTCTTTTTTCAAAAATAGAGTATGATGATAAAGTGTTTTGACTTCTCCCATAAATGACAAGAATGATGCAACATCAGAAAACCTACCATCCAACTCATCAGGTAAATAAACTAAAGCAAAAATCATATAATTATTTCTGTCAAGGCAGGAATCTAGTTCCAAAAATTCCAGTCCTATATTTATGATTTTTAAAAATGGCATGTATTTTATATATATATTAGTATATATACAAAAAATTGTTTTATATCTACAACATAATGAATGACATATATATCATTCATATATACATATATGTGTATATACATACACACACACACATATATATACACACACAATCATTTATGATTTTAAAAAGCCTCTGCAGCATGTTACAGAAAGGGATTTTCTTAGCTAGGTAAAGAATATACGCTATGGGTACTGGCACAAAACAGACACATACAATCAATGGAACCGAATGGAGAGATCATAAATAAACCCACACACCTATGTTCATTTCAGTTCAGTTCAGTTCAGTCGCTCAGTCGTGTCCGACTCTCCGCGACCCCATGAATCACAGCACGCCAGGCCTCCCTGTCCATCACCAACTCCCGGAGCTCACTCAAACTCATGTCCACAGAGTCGGTGATGCCATCCAGCCATCTCATTCTCCGTCGTCCCCTTCTCCTCCCGCCCCCAACCTTTCCCAGCATCAGAGTCTTTTCCAGTGAGTCAACTCGTCTCATGAGGTGGCCAAAGTATTGGAGTTTCAGCTTTAGCATCAGTCCCTCCAATGAACATCCAGGATTGATCTCCAAAACAGACCAGAATATAAATGGAGAAAAGATGGTCTCTTCACTAAGTGTTGCCGGAAAAACTGAACTAGATGTAAAAAAATGAAATTAGAACATTTTCTCACAACATACTAAAAAATAAACTGAAATGGATTAAAGACTTAAATGTAAGACTAGAAACCATGAAACTCCAGGGAGAAAACATTGGCAGAACACACTTTGACAGAAATTATAACAATATTTTTGTCTCCAAAAGAAAAAATAAGTAAATGGAACCTAATTAACTTTAAAAGCTTTTGCACAGCAAAGGAAACATGAACAAAACAAGAAAACAGCCTACAGAATGGGAGAAAATATGACTGAAAAGGGTTAGTATCCAAAACATAATCATACATCTCAATATCAAAAAACAACCTAATCAAAGTATAGGTAGAAGATCTGAGTCATCAGTTTTCCAAAGAAGATATACAGTTGGCTAATAGGAACAGGAAAAGATGTTCAACTTTGCTAATTATTACAGAAATGTAAACAATAAAAAGAGCTATCACCTCACATCTGTCAGAAGGGCTATCAACAAAGTCTACAAATAACAAATGTTGGAGATGATGTGAAGAAAAGGGAACCCTTTTATGTTGTTCTTGGCAATGCAAATTGGTGCAGCCACTATGAAAAGCAGTATAGAGGTTTCTAAAATAAAACCAAAAATAGAACTACCATATCATTCAGCAATTCCACTCCTGGTTATACATTTGGAAGAAATGAAAACACTTATGTGAAAATATACGCGCACCTCAGTGTTCATAGCAGGACAGTTTACAATAGCCATGATTTGGAGCAATCCAAGCGCCCAAACAGCAGATAGATGAATGGCTTAAGAAGATTAATAATATTATTAATATAAATAATATATATAATGGAATATTATTCAGCCATATAAAGAATGGAATTCTGCCACTTGCAATAGCTGGGTGGACCCAGATAATATTATGCTTGTGAAATAAGAAAGAGAAATGCAAATATTGCGTGATATCACTTATAACTGTAATCTAAAGACTAATACACACAAATGTATATGTAAAACAGAGACAGACTCACAGGTACAGAAAACAAGCTGGTGAGTACCAAAGGGGTGAGGGAAAAATTAAGTGTAGGGGATTAAGAGTTACCAACTTGTGTGTATAAATATATAAGCAACAAAGAAATATTGTATAGCATAGGAAATTATAGCCATTGTCTTATAATAACTTTTAACAGAATGTAATCTGTAAAATTACTGGGTCACTATGTTGTACACCAGAAACTCGTGTAACATTGTGAAACTCAACTGCATTTCAATGCGAAAATACCTTAAAACAGAATATATGCTACAAAACTAGCTAATAGTTTACTAATGGGGAACTTTAGATGCATTATTTTAGGAGCAAGAATCCAAGGTTACTTACCATCTCTGCTGCCCTTTAACATGCAACTGAAAGCCATGAGCAGTGCACTAAGGAAAGGAAAAGAGAGGCGGCATGCAAGGGTGGAAGGGAATAAACATGATCATGCACACAGAGAAGGTGAAAGAATGAAAATGAAGTTTATTAGAACAAAAGAAGCCCAAAGTTTCAGAAGGCAAGATCGACAACAAAGAAATAGTATTTCTCATAGTATTAGCACCAGTGATTATCATTCAATGCATATAATTTAAGTAGGATAAGACAGGGCAAAGAATTTTGCCAAGAGAATGGACTGGTCATAGCAAACACCCTCTTCCAACAACACAAGAGATGACTCTACAAATGGACATCACCAGATGGTCAATACTGAAATCAGATTAATTATATTCTTTTCAGCCAAAGATGGAGAAAAAACAAGACCAGGAGCAAAAATAAGTCATCAAAAACAAGACTGGGAGCTAACTGTGGTTCAGATCATGAATTCCTTGTTGCAAATTCAGACTTGAAGAAAGTAAGGAAAACCAGTGGACCATTTGGATCTAACCTAAATCAAATCTGTTACAATTATACAGTAGAAATGACAAATATATTGAAGGGATTAGATCTGATAGATAGAGTGCCTAAAGAACTCTGGATGGAGTTTCATGACATGGTACAGGAGGCAGTGATCAACACCATCCCCAAGAAAAATAAATGCAAAAAGTCAAAATTTTTGTCTAATAAAATAGCTGAGAAAAGAAGAGAAGATAAAGGCAAAGGAGAAAAGGAAAGATATATCTATTTGAATGCAGAGTTACAAAGAATAGCAAGGAGAGATAAAACAGTCTACCTCAGTGATCAATGCAAAGTAATAGAGGAAAATTATAGAATGGGAAAGACTAGAGACCTCTTCAAGAAAATTAAAGAAACTAAGGGAACATTTCTTGCAAAAATGGGCTCAATAAAGGACAGAAATTGTATGGACCTAACAGAAGCAGAAGATATTAAGAAGAGGTGGCAAGATTACACAGAAGAACTCTACAAAAAACATCTTCATGACCCAGATAACCATGATGGGATAATTCACCTGAAGCCAGACATCCTGGAACACAAATTCAAGTGGACCTTCGAAAGCATCACTGTGAACAAAGCTAATGGAGGTGATGGAATTCCAATTGAGTTATTTTGAATCTTAAAAGATGATGCTGTGAAAGTGCTGAACTCAATGTGCCAGCAAATTTGGAAAACTCAGCAGTGGCCACAGGACTGGAAAAGGTCAGTTTTCATTCCAATCCCAAAGAAAGGCAATGCCAAAGAATGTTAAAACTACAGCACAACTGCACTCATCTCAATACACTAGCAAAGTAATGCTCAAAATTCTCCAAGCCAGGCTTCAACAGTACGTGAACTGTGAACTTCCAGATGTTCAAGTTGGATTTAGAAAAGGCAGAGGAGCCAGAAAGCAAATTGCCAACATCCGTTGGATCATCGAAAAGCAAGAGAATACCAGAAAAATATCTACTTCTGCTTTATTGATTATACCAAAACCTTTGACTGTGTAGATGACAACAAACTGTGGAAAATTCTTAAAGAGATGGGAATAACAGAACATCTTACCTGCCTTCTGAGAAACCTGTATACGGGTCAAGAAGTAACAATTAGAACTGGACATGGAACAACAGAGTGGTTCCAAATTGGGAAAGGATTATGTCAAGTCTGTGTATTGTCACCCTGCTTATTTAACTTATATGCAGAGTACATCATGTGAAATGCCAGGTTGGGTGAAGCACAAGCTTGAATCAAGATTGCTGGGAGAAATTTCAGTAACCTCAGATATGCAGATGACACCACCCTTATGGCAGAAAGTGAAGAAGAACTAAAAAGCCTCTTGATGAAAGTGAAAGAGGAGAGTGAAAAAGTTGGCTTCAAGCTCAACATTCAGAAAACTAAGATCATGGCATCTGGTCCCATCACTTCATGACAAATAGATGGGGAAACAATTGAAACAGTGACAGACTTCCTTTTTGGGGGCTCCAAAATCACTGCAGATGGTGACTCTAGCCATGAAATTAAAAGATGCTTCCTCCTTGGAGGAAAAGCTATGAGAAACCTAGACAGCATATTAAAAAGTAGAGACATTATTTTGTCAACAAAGATTCATCTAGTCAAAGCTATGGTTTTTCCAGTAGTCATGTATGAATGTGAGAGTTGGACTATAAAGAAAGCTGAGTGCAGAAGAATTGAAGTTTTTGTACTGTGGTGTAGGAGAAGACTCTTGCAAGTCCCTTGGGCTGCAAGGAGATCAAACCAGTCAATCCAGAGGAAATCAGTCCTGAATATTCATTGGAAGGACTGATGCTGAAGCTGAAACTCGAATACTTTGGCCACCTGATGCAAAGAACTGACTCTTTGGAAAGACCCTGATGCTGGGCAAGATTGAAGGCAGGAAAAGGAGATGACAGAGGATGAGATGGTTGAATGGCATCATTGACTTGATGGACATGAGTTTGAGCAAGCTCCAGGATTTGGTGATGGACAGGGAAGCCTGGTGTGCTGCAGTCCATGGTTGCAAAGAGTCAGAAAGACTGAATGACTGAACTGAACTGAAGATAAGACTGTCAGTGGTGACACAGATTATAAAGAAAAGCCCTAAACATCTTGTTCTCAGGGTCCTTGAAACAAAAATTATTGCGTTTGCAAAAGGTCTTTTCTTTGGGTTAGTTATAACTACTGATCTTCACCATTTTAGAAATTGAATCTGAGAATAATTTAAAATATTTAGTATTAACACATTTAAAAGAACAATAATAAACCCATTACATTTTAATACAGCAACACTTTTAAGAAAGCAACTGAATTTTCAAAAACTAAGTAGTGAGAATAGTGATCTGGTTTCAGGTTTTCTCAAATATGTTCGATTTCTGGCCTACTGCAAGACAACTAGATTCTGGTGTTTGATGCTTAACTTCATCTGTGGCAATGAAGCATATGACAACAGTACATCCTGACTTGAGCTGGGAAAATAAGGACCTGATGGCCCTTGAGAAATGGTCCCTGGAACCCCATGGGTCCTCATATGACATTTTGAAAAGCTCTTATACAAAGTATCTAGGATTTAACTAAAGACATGCAATACCTCCTGAGACAAATATTTTAGTCTATAGTAAACATGTAGAGGATGACTGAAATACATGTAAAATTGTACATACTCTTGAGTGGGATGACCTAATATGGTAACAATATCTCTTTTTCCCTAAATTATCCTGTCAGTACAATTGCATTAACTACTCCATGCATGGATTATAAATTTAATAATTATAGTAACATTCTTCTAAAAATAAAGTCAGAGTGAAACTATACATCTTATAAATAGAAGCAAACAGGAGAAATATTGTATGTCTTCCCAGATATTGTGACAAATTATAGAGTCACAGTCATTTTTAACAATGTGAACTAAGAATAGAAAAAGACACTGGTAAATTGAATGGATATCTCAGAAAATACCCCATCATTATAAAAAAAAGTCTAGTATACAGATAAAGGAAAAGATGCATTGTTCACTAGTTTCTGGTGGGAAGACTGGTTCTTTTATGAAGCAAACTTCATCTAAATTTCAACCCAAGGCCACATACAAGGTGGAATCCAGATGGATTCAAGACATATATATGAAATATAAGCCATAAAGTTAATGGGAGGAAGTGTATGAGAATTACTTTGTTGATCAAGCTGTGAGTAGGGAAGGACTTCCTAAACAAAACTTCTAAAGCGCAAGCTAAAGGTGATAGGAAAACATCAGCGTTTTGAATTTTGGTTCCACAAAAGATATCCTGAATAAAGTTAAGAAACAGGTGGAAAATTAGTACAAGATCATCTGCATTGTCTAAAACAGGTAACAATCTCAAGAAGAATAAAGAAGAAGTAGATACCTTGATATAGGTATGAGCAAAGGATATGAAAAGAGAAATCACAGGAGTTACTCAGGCAAATGAAAAAATGCTCAAATAAAGGACTGGGGGAAATGAATGAAAGCAATGGAATTTCACTGTGTACATATTCATTTTCCCAAATTGGAAAATGCCATGGTGATTGGGCAATGGGGAGAGGGGAATCCTCCTGCACTGCTGGTTGGAATGTAGAATGGTGAAAATTAAGAATAAACATGCTCTGTACACCAGTAAATTCATACCGTATCATAATAAATTTGTTAAAATTCATAGAAGTTATAACACAAAGAGAGACTTCTGAGGTAAACTATGAACTTCAGTTAATAATAATTGATCCATAATGGTTCGTCAGTTGGAACAGGCGTGCCAGACTATTACATTTGCTCAGTATGTAACAGCATCCATCCCAGGCATCAAGACACCAGGTATCTGTAGCATCCCTCCATCCCAAGATCACAACAACCAAGCTATCTCTGAACATGTCCAATGTCAACTGTAGGACAGAACCACCCCAGGTTAAGAACTGTTGACCTAGGAGCAGCAAAGCAAACCTAGGCTGGTTGAGAACCAATGATTCAGAGAAGAGCCCCAGCAACCTCTTGGGAATAAAATCCTCTCTTTTGGACCTTCTCCCCAGCCCTGACTCCATCCCCAGGCCGGCCAGAGCTACCCACAACTGTCTGATTCTGCTTTCCTACCCTCTCCCTTCTGATTGCCCTCAGCCTGGCCTGCCTCTTCCATGAAGCAGCCAGCAGGGAAGGGCAGACGCTGCCCTCCTGCCTGATGCTCTCAGTGGCGCCCACAAGCAGGGGTGGAGTCGCACCTGGAAGTGATCCTGTGTGCTTTATCCCTGCTGTGGGTTTCCAGCAGGCTGCTCCCCAGGAAGCCAACCTAGAAGCTTTGTCCTCAGGGTCTTGGGAGTTGGAGAGGGACTTCAAGGGGCCTTTGGGAGCTTGTAGCATCTACTCCTTCCTCTCATTATCCACATACACAAAGGTCATGAGTCTCTCCTCTGCCCAGAGAGGCATGAGCCCCTGCTGAGGGCTGAGGAGCTCCCAATCTCGGGGGGAGACAGGGCTAGAGACAGATGTCCTCAGTCCACTGGGGTCAAGGTAGGGTTAGAGGGAAGGCAGAAGCTGGAGGAGCCAAGAGTGAGACTGCAGGACTGTGTCTTCAGGAGAGGAAAGCTGGATGGCTTTTCAGAATAAGAGTCATTTGGAGCTGGGTCTTGGAGAGTCATTTTCCTTGTGTAACATATGTCTTCTGGCCAAACTGGCCAAAAGTTACCTCTTTTCCCAGTGAAATTCGACCCTATTCCCATGATCCTGGTAGTTCAAACCAGAGAATGTGATATTAACATAGATCTCCCAATGATGTCATAAAACACAACTATATGGCAGAAAGTGAAGAAGAACTAAAGAATCTCTTGATGAAAGTGAAAGAGGAGAGTGAAAAAGTCGGCTTAAAACTCAACTTTCAGAAAACTAAGATCATGGCATTCAGTCCCATCACGACATGGCAAATAGATGGGGAAATAATGGAAACAGTGAGAGACTTTCTTTTCTTGGGCTCTAAAATCACTGCAAATGGTGACTGCAGCCATGAAACTAAAAGACACTTGCTCCTTGGAAGGAAAGCTATGATCAACCTAGACACAAATTAAAAAGCAGAGACATTACTTTACCAACAAAGGTCCGTCTAGTCAAAGCTATGATTTTCCCAGTAGTCATGTATGGATGTGAGAGTTGGACTATAAAGAAAGCTGAGCACTGAAGAATTGATGTTTTTGAACTGTAGTGTTGGAGAAGACTCTCGAGTGTCTCTTGGACAGCAAGGAGATCCAACCAGTCTATCCTAAAGGAAATAAGTCCTGAATATCCATTGGAAGGACTGTTGCTGAAGTTGAAACTCCAGTACTTTGGCCACCTGATGCGAAGAACTGACTCACTAGAAAAGACCCTGATAATGGGCAAGATTGAGGGCAGGAGGAGAAGGGGATGACAGAGGATGAGATGGTTGGATGGCATCACAGACTCAATGGACATGAGTTTGAGTAAGCTCTGAGAGTCTGTGATGGACATGGAAGCTCAGTGTGCTGCAGTTCATGGGGATGCAAAGAATCAGACACGACTGAGGGACTAAAGTGACTGACTGACTGATTTGATCTTTTGGTATTGTCTTTGGTTCCTGACCCTCTGATTAGCGTGTCTCTTGTATGCCAATGACATGACTGGTGACTGTGGTTTTATCCTTTTATAAAAGGTTTATCTTTTATAAAAGATCTTCTGCTTCAACTCAAATATTTGACCTCATCTTTGAGTTAACAATTGACATCCTGCATCAGGTTCCCTTTCTTGGTCCTCAGTGATATATATTCCCAAACACCAGTGTGGGACTCAGATAGACATAAAATGCCTCATGATTCCCTCCATTCACATTTGTGTGACTTCCACCAACATTTTCCATATGCATAATGAAGGTACCCATCTTTGGTCTCTGACCTCTCTTAGTATAATCTTGAGACAGCATTCTGTCTTTTAACACACTTCTCAAAGAGGTGCAAGTATAATACAGTAGTAAAAATTGATGTTTTACTGAAAATTACTTGTGGGAAAGGAAGATCCCCTGAAGAAGAAAAAGGTAACCCACTCCAGTATTCTTGCCCAGAGAATCCCATGGGCAGAGGCTAGAGGAGCCTGGCAGGCTACAATCCATGGGTCATAAGAGTTGGACATGATTTAGCAACTGAACCACATGTGTGGGAAAAATAGAAAGAGATTTCCATAAGATGTTGGATAATAACACTCCTTAATATGTCCAAGTTCTTACCTAAGCACCCATCCCTCTTCCTTTCCTCTCCCCTCCCATTCTTTCTGTCTCTCCCTTCCTCCCTCCAGCCTCTTTCCTTTCTTCCCTTTCTTCATATGCAGATTACTCTATTAGCAACCTCCTTCTGTTCCTCTCATCTTGCCCTGTATATGTTTTAATCAATTGAATGATCAGATCTAATGAGCTCAAATACTACTTGCAAGCTTTGTCTCTCCTTCACTCTCACTCTCAGTTTCTCTCTCTCTTTAGAATTTCTTCCATAGTTCAATCAGTTCAGCTCAACAGAAAGACTTCTTTTTCTGTCTAAAACTTCAAAACCCAGTAAGAAACTGTAAACAGTGAGCCATTTTCTCTGACAATTACTTTATTTTCCATTGTACATTTATAATAATTAACATATGTCAATAATAATAAAACACTAGGCACAGTACTTTATGTATAAAAGGACTCAATTCTGATGGCATTTATTACTATCTTTAGGTTATTTTGTTTATTCTTATCTTTGAGGATGGGGGAATAAAATCTCCTTGCTGTCTATTCAAGAAGAACCACATATGTCAGGGTCCTCACTCGTTCTTCTGGTGGCCCCCACCTGCCTATAGAAAGATAAGATATTCTTAGGCATAGATAATGGGATGAAGTTCCTCTCACTGAAAATAATTTAAAGATTATGATGATAGAACTTTTGGAAGAGAGGGAAATATTGGAGAAAAACAAACATTATGCATGAAGCTGCACTGGAGTATGGATACTCTACAGACATGAATCATTGCAAAAGTTCTATGGAGACAGAGATTATTAAGCCCAAACCTTCTGTCACACTTCCATACCACCTAACTAGCCATCAGGAACTTAAGGGACAGAAAGTTCTGTGGAAGCTTCTCTGAATGGCGATCTTCAGCTCCTTATTCCTGAGGCTAAAAATGATAGGGCTGAGAAAGGGGGTGAAAACCGTGTAGGTGGTGGCCATGAGCGTGTTACTGTCCATAGAATGGGGGCCCTTGGGCTTGAGGTAGATGATGGAGGCAAAACCATAGTGCACGACCACTATGGTGAGGTGGGAGACACAGGTGGAGAAGGTCTTGTGCCGGCCCTCAGTGGAGGGGATCCTCAAGATGGCAGCCACGATAAAGACATAGGAAAGGAAGATGAGGAATAAACACCCCATCAGGGCCGTGACACAGACCAGGATCACACCCAGGGTGACAGAGGCTGTCTCCTTCCCACAGGCCAACTTCAAGAGGGCAAACACGTGGCAGAGAAAATGCTGAATCACATTAGGTCCACAGAAGGTAAGATGAAAAATTATCAATGTCAACATCATCCCCATGACTGAGCCACCAGCCCAGCACCAGGACACAAGACGGGCACAGTCATGGGTGCTCATGAGCACGTTGTAGCGCAGGGGGTGGCAGATGGCCACGTAGCGGTCATAGCCCATGATCATGAGCAGGAAGGAGTGGGTGAAGCCAAACGTAAAGGAGAAGAACATCTGGCTGGCACAGGCCACAAAGGTGATGGAGCGGTGGGTGGAGAGCATGTCCGCCAGCATGCGAGGGGTGACCGCAACAGTGAACAGAATCTCGGATATAGACAGGGCGCACAAGAAGAGGTACATGGGGGTGTGGAGGCTGTGCTCCCTCCAGATGGTGCCCATGATGAGCAGGTTCCCCAGCAGTGTGAACAGGTACATCAGCAGGTACAGCAGGAAGAAGGTGGGCAGGAGCTGCTGAGGGAAGTTGGAGAAGCCGATGAGGATGAATTCAGACACTGTGCTGTAGTTCTGACCAGACGAGGAGGTTGCATCTGGGGAGATCAGAAACAAGATGAAGGCCCAGTGGTTAAAACAGAGGCTCTTCCATAGATTAATGGCCAATTGAAGAGCTCAAAATCACTGCAGATGGTGACTGCAGCCATGAAATTAAAAGGCACTTACTCCATGGAAGGAAAGTTGTGACCAACCTAGACAGCATATTAAAAAGTAGAGACATTACTTTGCCAACAAAGGTCCGCCTAGTCAAGGCTATGGTTTTCCCAGTGGTCATGTATGGATGTGAGATTGAAGAAAGCTGATCACTGAAAAATTGATGCTTTTGAGCTCTGGTGTTGGAGAAGACTCTTTAGAGTCCCTTGGACTGCAAGGAGGTCCAACCAGTCCATTCTAAAGGAGATCAGTCCTTGGTGTTCATTGGAAGGACTGATGTTAAGGCTGAAACTCCAATAGTTTGGCCACCTCATGCGAAGTGTTGACTCATTGGAAAAGACCCTGATGCTGGGATGGATTGGGGGCAGGAGGAGAAGGGGACGACAGAGGATGAGATGGCTGGATGGCATCACAGACTCGATGGACATAAGTTTGAGTGAACTCCGGGAGTTGGTGATGGACAGGGAGTCCTGGCATGCTGTGATTAATGGGGTCGCAGAGTCAGACATGACTGAGCGACTGAACTGAACTGATACTATATAACTTCCTGAGCTTCCTTGGTGGCTCAGATGGTAAAGACTGTAGCTGCAATGTGGAAGACCCAGTTTCCATCCCTGGTTGGGGAGATCCCCTGTAGAAGGGAATGGCAACCCACTCCAGTATTTTTGAATGCAGAATTCCATGGACAGGGGAGCCTGGCAGGCTACAGTCCATGGGGTCACAAAGGGTCAAACAGGACTGAGCCACTAACACTTTCACTTCATATTATATAACTGTTTTTTAAACTTGTCTGGGTCTCAAAATCTTCATCAGTAAGATGGAGTAAATCATAGTAATCTCTGCCATTCATCTTTATGATAATGATAAAGAAAGACATAGATAAAACAGACACAGACAATCAAGGTCATATTCTCTTCAATATAGTGCCTATTGTAGAACACATATATTTGGATATTGAGGTTCTAAAATTTTTTTGAGAGTCTTTGTCCTTTTATTGAGCAGCCCTTTTATATTTATTTTAATTCTGTTTGATTGGTACTCACTTCAGCTATCTTATTTTGAATTATGTATTACTTTCCTAAAGAAGCATAAACAAAGGTTTGAAAATAAAGGAATAGGTTACAACTAAAGAAAGATCCAACATGGCACACCTAAGACCTGGTGCAGTCAATAAAATAAATAAATACTTTTAAAAAGAAAATAAAATGATGGACAAATGTATCCCAGCCAAATAAGCACCAAAGGAAAGCTGAAGCAGTAATCCTGAAAGCAGAAAAAATGAGAATTTAAGGAAAGACTGATCATAACATCTGTTACCCTATTCCATTAAAAGGAACCAAGTTACCTAAAGAAATGATCTATGCATGGGTGGCAAGCCTAGGACACTGCTGCCACAGTGAAATGGAACTTCTACTGAGCAATGTGTTTATGTTAAATGATGCCAGAACAGTATGGATGGTCCTCAAAAAACTAAAAATAGAACTACCATATGATCTGGCAATTCCAATCCTGGGTGTGTAACTGGAGAAAATGAAAGCACTAATTCAAAAAGTACATTCACCCCAATGATCACGGCAGCACTATTTACAATAGCCAAGATATGGGAACAACCTAATTGCCCATCAGCAGAAGAACAGATAAAGAAGATGTGGTATATAAATACAATGGATTATAATTCAGCCAATAAAATTATGAAACCTGTCATTTGCAGAAACCATGAACAGACCTAAAGAATATTATTCTTAGTGAAATATATCAGATGGAGAAAGACAAACACTGTAAGATATCATTTATATGTGGAATCTAAAAAACAACACAAATAGACTCACAGATAAAGGAAACAAGCTAGTAGTTACCAAAAGGGAAAGGGAAGGGGAGAGGAAGAAAATCAGTGGACTGGGATTAACATATACAAACAACTATACAATATAGACACAAGTTGCTATATACAAAGATATATTGTATAATACAGGGAATTATAGTCATTATGTTGTAAAACTTTGAAATTTTGAATGGAATATAATCTGTAAAAATACTGAATTACTAAACTGTACACCTGAAACTAATATAATGTTGTAAATTAACAAAACCTCAACAAGAAATAAAATAAGTTACAAACACATGCACACATCAAGGGAAAAAGAAGAATATTTTATGAAGTGTAGAAGAAAATTTTAGAGACCTGAATATCATTTAACATATAACAACATACACTAGAGTAGCAGTAATAAATAGATGTTGTCAGTGAAATAGATATAAAATACAAAGAGGTAAATCAATTTTGGATAGCTGGATAAAATAATTTAAGTTGGAAATTTTAAGAGTTCAGAAATGCAATTTGGGAATTATAATGCAGTTAATACATACAGACATAGGCTCCTGAATATACTTATGCCTCTCACCAGAAATTAAACATTTTCTTTCAAGAACATAGAGGACTTTAACGAAATTCATTTGAAGGCCAAGAGAAAGCTCCATCCACTTCAAAGTATAAATACGATATAGATTGCAATGCATTATATTTGGAAATCGATGGAGAAGAAATAGCTTTTGAAATTCCATAAGTTAGGAAGCTCAATACAGTACTAAATAAGATTTTGTTTCAGTAGTAAATCATGAAATAAATAAATATTTATAATTAAATAATTTAAACATCAAATATAAATATTTTAAGCTAAAATAGTATGAGGGAATGAGGGAAATTTACAGATCTACATATAATTACCAAGAAACTATCTGGAAAAAATTATGCTTCTGACAGCCAATATCAGGTGAAAAAAGACTAATAAGATAGAAACAAAGAAAAGATGCCAATAAGAAAACTAAAATTAAAGTTGGGAAATAACTAAAAAAATTACGGATATTTAAAAATTAATAAAAATAGAAATTGTAAGTTAATAAATTTAAAACAATACATGAAATTAACATATTCTCAGGAATATAAGATTCCAAACTGGTGCAAGAAAAAACAGACTCTGTATATTCAAAAAAGATAGAAGGAAAAGGAAATGGTTAAAGAACTTTCCTTTCTATAATCATCAGCCCCACTTGGCTTATAAATTTTTAAAGAGCAGCTGATGAAAACCTTATACTTGTTCTTCAAATTTAAAAAAATGGGAAAAATAAATTAAAATGTTCATTTCATCATTCAGGTTAATGCAAGCTTGATACTGTTAATAAAACCAGGTGAGACTGTTCTATACATCTGTGTCTCTTTTGCTGTCTTGCATACAGGGTTATCGTTACCATCTTTCTAAATTCCACATATATGCGTTAGTATACTGTATTGATGTTTTTCTTACTGGCTTACTTCACTCTGTATAATAGGCTCCAGTTTCATCCACCTCATTAGAACTGGTTCAAATATATTCTTTTTAATTGCTGAGTAATACTCCATTGTGTATATGTACTACAGCCTTCTTATCCATTCGACTGGGATGATCCAGAGAGATGATATGGGGAGGGATGTGGGAGGGGGGTTCAGGATGCGGAACACATGTACACCCTGGGCAGATTCATGTCAATGTATGGCAAAACCAATACAATATTGTAAAGTAAAGCAAAAATAAAAAAATAACCCAGGTGAGAATGTTTATAAGACAAAGCAAATTATGGACCCACTTCACCTATCCAGGCAAGTATAAAAATCCATCATAAGTCAAACAGAATGTGGTAGTAAATATAGTGAATTGTGATCAAGTGGTTTTGGTTTATCCCATGAATGACAAGATGGTACAGTGTCAGATAAACTATCATGTGATTCATTACATACATAAACTGAAAATATTCATATCATTATAGATCAAGGAAGGAATAGATTTCTAAAATTCAACTCATTTAAAATTGTAGAAATTTTGATACAATTGTCATATAACATTGTATTAGTTTGAGGTGTACGACATAGCAGTTTGATATACCTTTACCTGCTTATGACTTTTAAAAAACATTTTTTGCAACATGAAGTCAAAGGGAACTTTCTTAATGAGATAAGCATAAAACTAGCAAACAGTATACCAGCTGGGGACATTTACATGCATTATTTTAGGACCAGGAACAAGCCAAGGTTACTCACTGTCTCTCCTGGTCTTTAACATGGAACTAAAAGTCATGAGCGGTGCTACAAGGAAAGAAAAAGAAAAAAGATACATAAGGAAGAGACATGACCATCTATCCAGAAATGATAAAAGAATCAAGATGAAATATTTAAGAACAATATGAGAGTGCAACGGTGCAAAGAAAAAGATCGATTTCCAAAGATCCCACTTTTTCTCCCACTGTTACTCCAGTAATAATCATTCAAAGCATAGAATTTAGGTAAAAGTAAGAAAACACTTCCAATAATGCACTTAACTATAAAGAAATAGCTCTCGAGCATTCCTGTCTTCAATCCCTTTGTGTTCAAAAATTATTGAGGCCCCCTAAAGGATTTTTGTTTGGGTGGGTATAATAACTATCACTTTTACCATATTAAAATTTACAACTGAGAATATTTTAAAAATTGAGCTAGTGTGGGAAGGGAGATGGGAGGGGGTTCAGAATGGTGGAACACATGGCTGATTCATGTCGATGCATGGCAAAAACTGCCACAATACTGTAAAGTAATTATCCTCCAATTAAAATAAATTAATTTTTCAAAGTATATTTAAAATAATAATAATAAAACCGTTTCATGTTCATATTAGTAACATCATATTTATTATATGAGAGCAATTATATTTTCAAAAAACATTTAGTGAGAACAATGGCCTTGTTTTACATTTTTACAGATATGCCAGATATCTGCCTTGACAGGAGACAATCTCATGTTTGCTTCTTCATTCAGGATGTGGCAATATACTGTTTTAATTGAAGTATCTAATGAAAACGCATTCTCACATGTAACTGGAAAAGTAAGGACCTGATGGACAAAAAAGGATCTCTGGAACCCCCAGGAATCCTTATTTCATTTTGAGAACCTGTCTAATGTAATATCTAGAAATTAATGAAAATCATACAATACACCCAAAACCAAAAGTTTTAACCACTAATAAAAATGTAGAAGATGGTAAGAATATTTGAAAACAGTCGATACTCTCAGATGAGTTGAACTAATTTTGTGATGATGTCAATTCTACCCAAATTATATTATCATTCCAGTGAACTGACTGTGAATTTGATAAAAACTAACCTAAAATTTCCTTTGGAAAAATAGTGGACTTCCCTGGTGGTCCAGTGGTTAAGAATCTGCCTGTCAATGCAGAGGATGCTGATTCAAGCAAAAATACACACATATACACAAATTGAAGAGTATGTATGAAATATTTAATGATTGGCAAAGCAAAAAGGAAATGGGGTGAAAGGGAATATATAATACAGGAAAGATCTTATGCAAACAAATGCTATTCAAATGCTGAAAACTAAAGTATCATTGACTTAAAGCTCTGCACCTAAATTCCATCCAAAAATTTTAAATATGTATTTTTATGAATAATTTGAGCTATGTTGCTATCCAGAGATCCCGAACTCCTTGGTTATTATTGCAGCTGCTAATCGTCTTATTAGAATATTGTCTGCAAGTATTCCCCACAGTAGGGATCAGCCTAAAATTTGGAGGACACAGAATCTCTAGGATATTAAGGAACTAAGCTGGAGTAAGGATACTCTGTGGAGTGATTAAGATGAATTTATGACCAAAAAGCACTCTTCTGACCATCTAAGCACCCCACCCAGAAACTAAGACATGGGTGTCACCTGCTTTATCCCTTAATTCACTCAGCAATCTCCTTTCTAACTGAACAGTTCTGGGTTTCTCCCACTCCTCTCCATCCTTGTGGTTCCATCTTCTCTCTTCTGGACCACAGCAGGCTCCTCCTATATCCCCTCCTCTGCTCTCACTCTACTCTGGCTTCCAGAAAGAATTTTCTGAAACATACACAAGGTTTGCAGTCATCAGACTCAGGGTTCAAATCTCAGCTCCCACTGTGTGTCTTTGAGAAAGAACTTGACATCTCTGAGCCTCCTTACCCCAAATGAAAATGATGGGTACACAGAGAACAGCCTTCAGTGGGTATGCGATAATTCATATAAAGGGCTCAGGTTACCTAATAGATGTAGTTATCTCTGACTTTGAGACTGTGTGCCTTCTTCTGAGTTGGCTTATTGTCATTCTGCACCAGATAGCACCCATTGGCCCCATTCTAAACTCACGGTCTCTGACCACAGTGGAAAACGTGTGTGTTAGTCGCTCAATCGTGTCTGACTCTTTGCAACACCATGGACTGTAGTCTGCCAGGCTCCTCTGTCCATGGACTTCTCCAGGTAAGAATATTGGAGTAGGTTGCCATTTCTTTCTCCAAGGGATCTTCCCAACCCAGGGATTGAACCCTGGTCTCCTGCACTGCAGGCAGGTACTTTACCACCTAAGTCACTACGGAAGTCCACCAGTGGAGGACTTAGTATCTGCATTAACCATACAATGCAATTCCACCCAAGAGACTGATTCAACCTCCGCTTTCTCCTCCAGCCCCCGCATCATGGTTACAGTCGACCTTCCTACTTCCTGCTTCATGAAACAGCTATGATTCTTGAGGCTGGGCTCTCCCAACTCCTCTGACAGGGGAACAGAATTCTGTCTTCTCTCTGGTCTTACAGAAAATCGCTCACATATCACACACATCACAGGGAATGCACCCAGCTCACGCCTGTCTCCCTCAGAGCCTCTCCCTCAGGTTCACAGGAGCCAGCCCAGGACACAACAACAGAGACAAGATATGTCTACAGTGAGATTTCTCAACCTCAGCACTGGTGATATTTGGGAGCAGATCATGCTTTGGCTGTCCTTTTCATTGCACAATGTTTAGCAGCATCCCTGGCTTCACCCACCAGATACCAGGAGCATTCCCTCCCCACTGTAAGTCGTGACAATCAAAACTGCTCCAGATATATCCAAATATCCACCATGGGAGAGAATGGCCCTGCGCTAAGAACTGCTGACCTAAAAGCTACAGAGGGCACTTAGGCTAAATGAAAATCAGGGACCCAGAGTGGGCAAACTGAGAAGACCACCAGAAACATCCCAAAACTAAGATCCTCTTGTATTACCCATCTCCCCAGCACTGACCTCATCTTCAGGCTGAACAGCGCTACCCACAATTGAATTATCCTTCCCTCCTACCCTTTCCCTGCTGGTCCTCCTCTGCTGGAGTTGCCTCTTCCAAGAAACACCTAGAAGGAAGGGTAGAAGAAGTTCTCCTATTTGTTGCTGTCAGTGGCATCCACAGGCAGGTGTGGGGTCAGACCTAAGGGTTCCTGCACCTGATACAGTGTGCTTTATCCCTGCTGAAAGCTGCCAAGCCATGAGCCTCGCCCATGAAACCAATCTGAATGGGCAGTCCTCAGGGTCCGAGGGGCTGGGAGGGACCTCAGGAGGCCTTCTGGGATCTGCAGTCTCCTTCTCCTCCTTCAACTATCCACACACAACAGACTCCTTGCTGCCTCTCTCTGCCCAGGGAGGATGCATCCCCTCCTGAGGGCCGAGGAACTCCCAGTATTGAGGGATGCAGGGCTGGATATAGATGCTCTCAAGCTCTTGGCTTCAAGGTAGGGTCAGAGCAAAGTCAGGAGCTGGAGGAGCGCAGAGTGAAAGTCCAGGACTGTGCCCTTGGATAAGGGCAATTGGAACATATTCTGAAATAAGGATGATTTGGACCTGAATCATGGAGAGTGATTTCTCTTGGGTAGTGCATGTGCTCAATTTCTTCTGGCCAAACTGGAAAGACTCCCCTCTCTTCTCCATCAAGTTGTCCCTTACCCCTGTTCTTTGGTGATATAAGCCAGAAAATCTAACAATCACACATGCCTCCAAGTGGCGTAGTGGTAAACAATCCACCTGCTAATGCAGGAGGTGCAGAAGACACGAGTTCGATCACTGGGTCAGGCAGATCCCTTGAAGAAGGAAATGACAACCCACTCCAGTATTCTTGTCCGGGAAATCTCATGGATAGAGGAGCCTGGAGGGCTACAGTCCATGGGGTTGCAAACAGTCAGACACGACTGGAGCGACTGAGCACACATGCGTGCACGTGCACACACACACAGAGTGATAAAATATAAATATGTGATCTTTGCTCCTTGTCCAAGATTTTTAACACTTAGTCCTGACACAATTTGTGTCTCAGGAGTGATAAGGGTATCTTTATTATGCTGATGACATGACCGGTAGCAGGGGACCACTAAGTAGCTTCAGGAAGGGGGTTGCTTTCAGAAAAGACCAAGGCATGATTAAAGTATTGGAACTTTCCGCCCTACTCCCTAGACCTCCAGGGCTGGAGACTGAGTTAATCACCAATGGCCAATGATCTAACCAGTCATACTTCTGGGATGAAAACTCCATTAAAAAATTCTTAAACAACAGAATGGGAGAGCTTCCAGTTTGGTGAACACCTGGAGGTGCTAGTAGAGTGGTGCATCCAGAGAGGGCATGAAAGTTCCTCACTTCTCGCATAAAGAAAGAAAGTGAAGTTGCTCAGTCGTTTCGGACTCTTTGCAACTCTGCCAGGCTCCTCCATCCATGGGATTTTCCAGGCAAGAAAACTGGAGTGGGTTGTCCACTTCCTTCTCCAGGGGATCTTCCCAACCTAGAGACCGAACTCTGGTCTCCTGCATTGCAGGCAGACTCTTTTACTGTCTGAACCACCAGGGAATCTCTCCCACTTGGCTGTTCTTGGTTTACTGTGTGTATGTGTGTGTGTGCACGCACACTCAGTCACATCCGATTCTTTGCAACACCTCTGACCTCTCTGTGTTGTTATCTTTGATTACATAACAGCTTCCACATTGAGCCATAAGAAACTGAGTGCAGAGACCACTCTGTTCTTGGTCGTTACTGTCATTTTCATATAAAACAAGCACTGGATAAACTTTCATTGAATTTGTGTGTGTGTGCTCAGTCATGTCTGACTCTTTTTGCAACCCTGATGACTGTAGCCCACCTGGTTCCTCTGTCCATGGAATTTCCTAGGCAAGAATACTGGAGTGGGTTGCCATTTCCTGCCCCCCAGGGAGGTTCTCAACCCAGGGATCGAATGTGCTTCTCTTGCATCTCTTGTATTGGGTGGTGGATTCTTTACCACTGTGCCACCTGGGAAGTCCTTGTTGACTATATGGATGACTGCTGCTGCTGCTAAGTCACTTCAGTCGTGTCCGACCCTGTGTGACCCCATAGACGGCAGCCCACCAGGCTCCCCCATCCCTGGGATTCTCCAAGCAAGAACACTGGAGTGGGTTGCCATTTCCTTCTCCAATGTGTGAAAGTGAAAAGTGAAAGTGAAGTCGCTCAGTCGTGTCTGACCCTTAGCGACCCCATGGACTGCAGCCCACCAGGCTCCTCCATCTATGGGATTTTCTAGGCAAGAGTACTGGAGTGGCTTGCCATTGCCTTCTCCGATATGGATGACTAAATAAGGGCAAATGCTGTGAGGACATATAGAGATAAGATCATCAAAGTGAGTTCATAGAAGAGGCATAATTTAACCTGGAGCACTTTGAAAGACAAAGAAGAGTTTCACAAGCAATGTTGTGATGGCATTCAAGGCAAAGGGAGCAATCTGAGGAAAGGCGTGCTGAGCATAGATGGAGAGGGATGAACTTGATTTGAAAGACCTCTTAGAATAATTTCTTCGAGGTCCATAATGAGGCCAAGAAGAGGCTCGACAGGTAGTAGGTTAAGGCAGAGTTCAATGCAGACTGAGGCAGTCCTGCCATCACTCTCACATGAGTTCTATGTATGTCCATACTGCCTTGGATCTAGATATTTGGGGAAACACCACATGGTTCACTTGTGTACATTGGTAGCAAGTTTTGTCAGCTCAGCAGAAATCCAGAAAGAAGCTGAGGGAGAGCCAGTCATTCTGTGAACAAAAAATTGCTGGGTTCCATGAACTCACTCTTTACTGATGCCTCTGGTACACAAAGGCCAGAAAAGAAAGAGACCTAGATTTCAGGCTCAGAGACGGAGTAGACATGGACCGGGGGAGGGGCACTGTTTCTCCTCACAGATCCACCTGTCCAAATGACCATTCTGCAGGAAACTATGGTAGGGACTGTGATGGAGCATCTTGATGCAGTCTTTAGATTCTTGGATGCTGTTTGTCCCCAAAGTTCATATTTCTGTGAAAAGACAAAAGTATCCTGATGCAGAAACATTCCTTTCTTGGCTCCAGGGTTACATGTATATATATAGATATTTTCCCCCACAAAACTGGAATGCTATCTCTTTAACACCTAGGATTCCAAAGGGAATCCTCCAATCACATCTCAGGAAAGTTAACCTCACTAGATTCACAGAATGAAAGAGGAAGCATTCAGGTTTAGTTTCCATAGCAAGTCTGTGTCATCCTTTCTACTGCCAGGGCACCCCTCTGTATGCCCAGCCCAAGGTTGGCTCTCTCTCTATGAGGGAGTGCCTCCTTAATTGTCTGCAACAGCCTGTGATTAGATTCTGGAACCAGCCTCGTGAAGTTGAACAAGTAACTTGTTTTTCTCAGAGCCTCAGTTTGCCCTTTGGTGAAAGACTGATTTATGAGGACAGAAGGTCAAGTGCCCACAGAATAGATAGTAGTGATTGGTCTGTCAAGTCCAATACACACTTTGGAGAGGAGCGGTAACCTAAGACAGCCTCTTGCAGGAGCTGAGTGGTCTGGTTGTAGACGCACACACCTGCATTTCAACCCAGATTTGGCTGTGTGATCTTGGCGCCTTATCTAATTTACCTAGCCTCAGTTTCCTCAGGTGGAGCATAGAGGTGAAAACATAACTATCCCTCATAACTGTTGCGAGTATTCAATGAACTAATGTGCAAACAGGGCCTGACACAGGAAGCAGCCGTGGAAGGGGCTCTAAGAGTATGATCATAGAACACTGAATACGAGGCTAAGAATTTTGGTATACTTCATAGAGACATGTTTCTGGCCTTCAACATATATATTAAGGACCAGGCTCTGTAATCAATACAAGGACCACAGAGACGGATTGGGTCTCATTCCTTTTCTGAAGGTACTCCAGTTTGTCAGAGAAGCACAGGCATGAGAACATAACTGCAAGAAGAGGTATATGTATGTGATGCTGGAAATTTTGTAACTGTGTCAAACATACCAGCATTCCTTTTACAGGTTACAGACACTCCCAGAAGGAAAAAAGAGAGAAAAAGGGGTCCAAAAAGTATCTGATGAAATTATGGCTGAAAACTTCCCAAAGCCGAAGAAAGAAGTGGAATCCCACATATAGAAAGCACAGAGAATCCCAAACAAGACGAATGCAAAGAGACCCACATTAAGACATGTCATAATGAAAATGGCAAATGTTAATGATACAGAGAGAATTCTAAAGGCAGCAAGAGAAAAAACAAAGAGTCGCATAAAAGGAACTCTTATAAGGCCATCAGCTTTTTTTCTTTCTTAAGAAAATTTCCAAGCCAGAATTTAGTAGTATGATATATTTAAAGTGCTGAAAGGGAAAACTTTCACCCTAAGGTACTCTACCTGATCCGATTATTATTCAGAGTTGAAGGAAGATAAAGAACTTTTCATACAAGTGAGAGTAAAAGAGCTCACCAATACTAAACTTGCCCTACTAGAAGTGTTAAATGGTCTTTTCTGAGTGTGAAATAAAAGATTACAAAAAGAAGTAAGGATCTATAGGGAAGCAATTCCACTACTAAAGGAAAATATATAGTAAAGGCTATGGATTAACCAATTTAAAAAAGACTAACTACAAATGGATCAAAGACTTTATTATTATTTTTTTTTTTGGATCAAAGACTTTAATGCAAAAGCTAGAACTATAAAATTTTTAGAAGGTAAAATGATGGTGAGTCTCGGGGACATTGGATTAAGCAATAGTTTCTTAAATACGAGGGCTTCCCAGGTGGCAAAGTAGTGAAGAATCCATCTGCCAATGCAACAGATGCAAGAGATGTGGGTTCAGATCCCTGGGTCAGGAAGATCCTCTAGAGGAGGAAACGGCAACCCACTCCAGTATTCTTGCCTGGGAAATATCATGGAAATAAGAGCCTGGTGGGCTACAGATCATGGGGTCACAAAGAGCTGGACACACTGAGCACACACGTTTTAGGTATGATATTAAAAACATAAGCAATGAAACAAAACAATACATAAATCGAATGTTGTCAGAATTGAAATCTTTTGTACTGCAAAGAATATCAACAAGGGAGTAAGAAAAAATCTCATCAAATGTGAGAAAATATTTGAAAATTGCATAGTTGATAAACATATCACTAGAAAATATTTTAAAAATTATTAAAACTCAACAACAAAAAAGACAACCCAATTTTTAAAATGGGCAAACTGTAGTAACACTAGTTAGCAGTGACCTACAAGCATGTGATAAGATGCTCAACATCTTTACTCAATGGAGAAATGCAAATCAAAACCAAGAGACACCATTTGTTCCCCACTAAAATAGCTGTAAGCAACAAGACTGATAGCAAGTGTTGACAAGGATGTGGAGAAATTGAACCCTACTACATCACTGGAAAAGACTCTAATTCTGGGAAAGGTTGGGGGCAGGAGGAGAAGGGGAAGACAGAGAATGAGATGGCTGGATGGCATCACCGACTCTGTGGACATGAGTTTGAGTGAACTCTGGGAGTTGGTGATGGACAGGGAGGCCTGGCGTGCTGTGACTCATGGAGTCGTGGAGAGTCGGACACGACTGAGCGACTGAACTGACTGACTGACTGACATTGCTGGTGGAAACTTAAAATGGTTCAGCCACTTTGGAAGTTTCTAAAAAAATTTCTAAAAAATTTGGAAGTTTCTAAAAAAAGTTTCTAAATATAGTGTTACAATTTGACCCAGAAACTCCATTCCTTCATACAAACAACACAAAAATGAAACCAAATATTCAAGAAAAACTTGTACGCAAATGTTTATAGCAGCATTGCTAAAAATACTAAAGGTAGAAACACTGAAATGTTCATCAAATGATGAATAGATGGATAGGTGAAATGTAGTCTATTTGTACAGTGGAATACTATACTATTTAGCAATATAAAGGAATCAAATTTTGATACATTCTACAATATTGAAGAACCTTATGCAGGTCAGGAAGCAACAGTTAGAACTGGACGTGGGACAACAGACTGGTTTCAAATAGAAAAAGGAGTACGTCAAGGCTGTATATTGTCACCCTGCTTATTTAACTTATATGCAGAGTACATCATGAGAAAGGCTAGGCTGGAAGAAGCACGAGCTGGAATCAAGATTGCCGGGAGAAATATCAATAACTTTAGATATGCAGATGACACTACCCTTATGGCAAAAAGTGAAGAAGAACTAAAGAGCCTCTTGATGAAAGTGAAAGAAGAGAGTGAAAAAGTTGGCTTAAAGCTCAACATTCAGAAAATTAAGATCATGGCATACAGTCCCATCACTTCATGGCAAATATATGGGGATACAGTGTCAGACTTTATTTTTGGGGGGCTTCAAAATCACTGCAGATGGTGACTGAAGCCATGAAATTAAAAAATGCTTACTCTTTGGAAGGAAAGTTATGACCAACTTATACAGCATATTAAAAAGCAGAGACATTACTTGTCAACAAAAGTCCGTCTAGTCAAGGCTACGGTTTTTCCAGTAGTCATGTATGGATGTGAGAGTTGGACTATAAAGAAAGCTGAGCTCTGAAGAACTGATGCTTTTGAACTGTGGTGTTGGAGAAGACTCTTGAGAGTCCCTTCGACTGCAAGGAGATCCAACCAGTCCACCCTAAAGGAGATCAGTCCTGAATGTTCATTGGAAGGACTCATGTTGAAGCTGAAACTCCAATACTCTGGCCACCTGATGTGAAGAGCTGACTCATTTGAAAAGACCGTGATGCTGGGAGGGATTAGGGGCAGGAGGAGAATGGGACGACAGAGGATGAGACGGTTGGATGGCCTCACCAACTCAGTGGACATGAGTTTGGGTAAACTCTGGGAGTTGGTGATGGACAGGGAGACCTGGCATGCTGTGATTCATGGGGTCTCAAAGAGTTGGACACTACTGGGCTACTGAACTGAACATGTGTGCTAAGTGAAAGAATCCACTCAAAAAGATCACATAATGTATGACTCTATTTATACAAAATATCCAGAATAGGCAAAGTGGGACAGAAAAAAATAAGTGATTTCCTGTTCAGTTACTAAGTCATGTCCAACTCTTTGCTATCCCATGGACCGCAGCATGCCAAACTTCCCTGTCCTTCGCTATCAGAGTTTTCTCAAACTCTTGTTCATGGGCTTCCCTGGTGGCTCAGTCAATGATGTTGCTTTTAAATGCCATGTACTCAGTGAGTGATATAAACACATTGCAAATTTCAGTTTTCTAATAAAAAATTAAAAAAAAAAAAGACTCCACCTTCAATGTGAGAGACTTGGGTTCAATCCATTGGTTGGGAAGAGTCCCTGGAGGAGGGTATATTATTGCCTGGAGAATACCCATGGACAGAGGAGCCTGGTGGGATACAGTCCATGGGGTCACAAAGAGTTAGACATGACTGAGTGACTAAGCACCTGTCCACTGAGCCAGTGATGCCATCCAACCATCTCATCCTCTGTCACCCCCTTCTCCTCCTGCCTCAGCCTTTCTCAGCATCAAGGTCTTTTCCAATGAGTCAGTTCTTCACATCAGGGGACCAAAGTATTGGAGCTTCAGCTTCAGCATCTGTCCTTCCAATGAATATTTAGAGTTGATTTCCTTTAGGATTGACTGATTTGATCTCCCAGAGTTAGGGGTAAGTGCATTGGGAGGAAAAAGGAAGTTGCTGATGAAAACTCACAGTGTATGGGTTTCTTTCTTGAGTGACAAAAATATTTTTAATTGATTGTGGTGGCCACTGTTTAACTATGCATATAATGAAGACCATTTGAATTGTGTACTTTAAATGGTTGAATTATATAGGACATAAATTATATCTCAGTAAAACTATTTGATTAAAAATAAAACTAATATCAGACACACAGACCAAGGGAGGAAAAATAAGCTAATATTTATTGAGCACTTACTATGTGATGAGTGCTGTCACACACACACACATATACACACACCAATCATACAAGGTAGTCATTATTAACCCCAACCTACTGATCGTCATCCTGCCATATCCTGTCCACCTCCCCCTGGCCACTCAGAGGCTGGAGGGGTAGAATTTGCTGAGGAAGGTCTTCTTCATGGCAATCTTCAGCTCCTTGTTCCTGAGACTGAAGATGATCGGGCTGAGGAAGGGAGTGAGGACCGTGTAAGTGATGGCCATCAGAGTATTGCCTTCTTCGGAGTAGACACCCTTGGGCTTGAGGTAGATGACAGAGGCGAAGCCATAGTGCACAACGACCACAGTAAGATGAGACACACACGTGGAGAAGGCTTTGTGCCGACCTTCAGCTGAAGGGATCCTCAAGATGGCAGCCACGATGAAGGCGTAAGAGAGGAGGATGAGGAGAAAGCAGCCCAGCAAAGCCGTGATACACACAATGCCCACCCCCAGGGCCACTCCCGGTACATTATTGCCACAGGCTAACTTCAATAGTGGAGGCACATGGCATAAGAAATGATGAACCTCATTCAGCCCACAGAAGGTGAGATGGAAAATGGCAGATGTCACCAGCAACCCAGTGAACAGGCCTCCAGCCCAGGACCAGGCCACCAGGCAGGCGCAGCCTCGGGGGCTCATGAGCACGTTGTAGCGCAGGGGGTGGCAGATGGCCACATAGCGGTCATAGCCCATGACGGTGAGCAGGAAGGAGTGGGTGAAGCCAAACGTGAAGGAGAAGAACATCTGGCTGGCACAGGCCGCGAAGGAGATGGAGCGGTCGGTGGAGAGCAGGTCGGCCAGCATGCGCGGGATGATGGCGACGGTGTAGAGGATCTCGGAGATGGAGAGGGCGCACAGGAAGAGGTACATGGGGATGTGGAGGCTGCGCTCGCTCCAGATGGTGGCCATGATGAGCAGGTTCCCCAGCAGCGTGAACAGGTACATCAGCAGGAACAGCAGGAAAAAAATGGGCAGGAGATGCTGAGGGAAGGTGGAGAAGCCGATGAGGATGAATTCAGACACAGAGGTGTAGTTTAGCCACAACATGGTAGCATACCTGCTTCAGGAGAAAGTGAAGAAGACCCAATGGGAAGGAATTTAGAGGCTCTAATGAGCCCTCCCTGGGAGGACTTCCAGGAGAGGCTCCTTCACCTCTCCAAGCCATGGTTAATCCACCTGCAAAATGGTATTCATAATAATGGGTTGAGGTTTAAATAAGATCGTGTATCCTAAGTGCTGTAGCACACATACACACACAGGAAGAACTCAATAAAACATAATATGGAGAATAACAATTATTATGACTGCTATTATTACTATTGTCAACTCCATGCTGGACCGGGCTCCCCCAACCAGTCTTTTCTTAAGCTTTTCTGTCTTTGAGCTTGCTGGTCACTCTGTACTTCTCCCCATCTCCATGAGACCAACTCCCTCCTAAACTTTCAGTTCAGTTCAGTTCAGTCGCTCAGTCGTGTCCGACTCTTTGCGACCCCATGAATCACAGCACGCCAGGCCTCCCTGTCCATCACCAGTTCCCGAAGTTCACTCAAACTCATGTCCATCGAGTCAGTGATGCCATCCAGCCATCTCATTATCTGTCGTCCCCTTCTCCTCCCGCCCCCAATCCTTCCCAGCATCAGTCTTTTCCAGTGAGTCAACTCGTCGCATGAGGTGGCCAAAGTATTGGAGTTTCAGCTTTAGCATCAGTCCTTCCAATGAATCTACTCCTTAATTGCTACTTTCAGTTAGAAGTCAACTCTCCCCTACCACACGGAAAGGACTTAGGTTCTGTTTTTATTTCTCAGCACCACTCTTTGCAGCTCACCTGGAAATGAAGTAATATTCCTTATTCCACAGGGCTACTTTTGTGCTTCAATGAGGTGATGCACCTTAAACTTAGCTACTACTGTTGTTGCGTGGTATAACTTGCATAAGTTCCTCACAAGGGTGTGATACTGACTGGAATCATCATAGAGTCCTGTTCTGTGACCCCAACTGGGCCCTCTATCTCTGGTCACTTCCCAGTGCTAGTCTCTGAAACTCCTCACCTCTCTTCAACCCTTATGCCACACTCCTATCAACAACCTGCTTGTTGTTGAAGCAAAAACGATGCTTCATGGAGAAGCCAAGATGTTCAGTGGTGGGTTCTCTCATCTCCCTCCCTGAGTGGCAGCAGATTCATATCTATTCCAGCTCCCTGTAAGGTCAGCTCTCCTTCCAGGAACCTGCTCCACCAGCAATCCTTTTCTCTCTCCCTCTGGTTCTCTCTCTTTCTCATCTGTCACAAAAGAACTTGATGCAAAATACAACAATTTTTAAAGATTCAAAATCGGTCAGCAGATGAATGAGTAATGAAAACATGGTATGCCGTTTGACATACAAAAAACCATACTACTGACACATGCTACAACATGGGTGAGCCTCAAAGGCGTTATACTAAGTGGAAGGAGCCTGACACAAAGGACCAGCTACTGTATGAATCCATTTATTTGAAATACCTTGGATAGGTAAACCTGTCAAAATAAGAAGCAGATTAGTGATTGCCAGAGAATGGGAATAGGCTGGAATGGGGAATGACTATTAATGGGTTCAAGATTTCCTTTAAAGATGGTGGATTTGTGTCAATGTATGGCAAAAACAACCAATATATTAATGTAAAGTAATTAGCCTCCAATTAAAAAAAAAAAGGGAGAAAAAAAGATGGTGAAATGTCTTAGATCTAAATGGAAGTGATAGTTCCACAATATTGTGAATGTCCTAAATGCCATTGAACTGTGCTGTTTAAAATGGTGAGGCTGTGAATAAGTTGGGATACTTGTGAACTGTTGGTGGGATTATTAACAGCTCTGGAAAACCATCTTGATATTCCTCAAAATATTAAAAATAGAACTACCATATAATCTAGTAATCCTACTTCCGGATATGTCTGTAAAAACATTGAGAGTAGGACTTCAGGAAGATATTTGCACTCCCTGTTCATAGCAGCACTCGTCAAAGTAGCCGTGAGCTACTGGATGTATGGTAAACAAAGTGTAGTCTACTCATATAACATTATGTCATTCAACTTTCAGTTCAGTTCAGTCGCTCAGTCGTGTCCGACTCTCCGCGACCCCATGAATCACAGCACGCCAGGCCTCCCTGTCCATCACCAAATCCCGGAGTTCACTCAAACTCACGTCCACAGAGTCGGTGATGCCATCCAGCCATCTCATTCTCTGTCGTCCCCTTCTCTTCCCCCCTCCAACCCTTCCCAGCATCAGAGTCTTTTCCATGAGTCAACTTGTCGCATGAGGTGGCCAAAATATTGCAGTTTCAGCTTTAGCATCAGTCCTTCCAATGAACACCCAGGATTGATCTCCTTTAGAATGGACTGGTTGGATCTCCTTGCAGTCCAAGGGACTCTCAAGAGTCTTCTCCAACACCACAGTTCAAAAGCATCAATTCTTTGGCGGTCAGCTTTCTTCACAATCCAACTCTCACATCCATACATGGCCACGGGAAAAACCATAGCCTTGACTAGACGGACCTTTGTTGGCAAAGTAATGTCTCTGCTTTTTAATATATTATCTAGGTTGGTCATAACTTTCCTGCCAAGGAGCAAGCGTCTTTTAATTTCATGGCTGCAATCAGCATCCGCAGTGATTTTGGAGCCCAAAAAAATAAAGTCTGACACTGTTTACACTCTTTCCCCATCTATTTCCCATGAAGTGATGGGACCAGATGCCATGATCTTTGTTTTTTGAATGTTGAGCTTCAAGCCAATCTTTTCACTCTCCTCTTTCACTTTCATCAAAAGGCTTTTTAGTTCCTCTTTACTTTCTGCCATAAGGGTAGTGTCATCTGCATATCTGAGATTATTAATATTTCTCCCAGCAATCTTGATTCCAGCTTATGCTTCTTCCAGCCCAGCGTTAAAAGGAAGTTAATCCTGTGTCACGCTACAACATGAATGAACCTCAGGAACATTATGCTAAGTGAGATCAGACAGTCCTCCCCAAGGAGAGATCTTTCATGATTCCAGTTTTTGAAGTATCTAAAGAAGTCAAATTCACAGAAATGGAAAGTACAATGAGTTTGGCCAAGGGCTAGGGGGAAGGGGAGATGGAGAGTTACTGGTTAATGGGTATAGAGTTTTCCTTTTGCAAAATGAAAAGAATTTTGGAGATCTATATGCAACATTATAAATTGGCTTAACACTACCAAAAAGAGTCGTGTTTGACTCTTCGTGACCCATAGACTGTAGCCCTCCAGGCTCCTCTATCCATAGAATTCTCCAGGCAAGAATACTGGATCAGGTTGCATGCTTTCCTCCAGGGGATTCTCCCAGGATTGAGCCCTGGTCTCCTGCATTGCAGGCAGGTTCTTTACCATCTGAACCACCAGGGAATCCCAACACTACCAAACTGCTTATCTAAAAATGGTTCAGATAATAAATTTTATGTTATATGCTTTACACACAAAAAAAGGTAGTTCTGACCCATGCTACAACATGGATGAAACTTGAAAATGGTATGCTATATGAAAAAAGGCAGGAGGAGCTGTACCACGTCCAGGAGGCGGTGGCTGCTTGGGCACCGGAGGGCCGAGAGGAGCTGATCCACATTCAAAGCAGGAGGGGCGGCCTTGAGGAGATACCCCTCGTCCAAGGTAAGGTACAGCGGTTGCACCTTGCTGGAGCAGCTGGGAAGAGATACTCCACGACCAAGTGGAATATAAGAATCCAGTGTTCTGGGGAGGAAGGAACAAGATGGCAGAGGGATAAGATGGCGAGACCACTTTCTCCCCCACAAATTCATCAAAAGAACATTTGAACGCGGAGTAAAGTCTACAAAAACAACTTCTGAATACTGGCAGAGGACATCAGGCTCCCAGAAAAGCAGCCCATTGTCTTCTAAAGGAGAGAGAAGAAATCCAGCTCCACCCACCAGAACACCGACACATGCTTCCCTAAAGACAAGTCACCCGTCCAACACCACACACAGCAAAGAAACTACATAATAAAGAGAACTCCACAAACTGCAAGAAGAGGGAAAGGCCACCCCAAGCAAAGCAATATAAGCAAGATGAAGAGGCAGAGAAATACCCAGCAAGTAAAGGAACAAGATAATTGCCCACCAACACAAACAAAAGAAGAAGATATAGGGAATTTACCTGATAAAGAATTTCAAATTTTGATGGTGAAAATGATTCAAAATCTTGAAAGCAAAATGGAGTTACAGATAAATAACCTGGAGAAAAGGATTGAGAAGATGGAAGAAAGATTTAATAAGGACTTAGAAGAAATAAAAAAGAGTCAATATACAATGAATAATGCAATAGATGAGATCAGAAACACTCTGGAGGGAACAAACAGTAGAAGAACAGAGGCAGAAGACAGGATAAGCGAACTAGAAGATAGAATTGTAGAAATAAATGAAACAGAGAGGAGAAAAGAAAAACGAATTAAAAGAAATGAGGACAATATTAGAGACCTCTGGGACAATGTTAAACACTCCAACATTCGAATCATAGGAGTCCCAGAAGAAGAAGGCAAAAGGAAAGACCATGAGAGAATACTTGAGGAGATAATAGTTGAAAACTTCCCTAAAATGGGGAAAGAAATAATCACCCAAGTCCAAGAAACCCAGAGAGTCCCCAACAGGATAAACCCAAGGCGAAATACTCCAAGACACATATTAATCAAATTAACAAAGATCAAACACAAAGAACAAATATTGCAGCAAGGGAAAAGCAGCAAATAACACATAAGGGGATTCCCATAAGGATAACAGCTGATCTTTCAACAGAAACTCTTCAGGCCAGAAGGGAGTGGCAAGACATACTTAAAGTGATGAAAGAAAATACCCTACAGCCCAGATTACTATACCCAGCAAGGATCTCATTCAAATATGAAGGAGAAATCAAAAGCTTTACAGACAAGCAAAAGCTGAGGGAATTCATCATCACCAAACCAGCTCTCCAACAAATGCTAAAGGATCTTCTATAGATAGGAAACACAGAAAGAGTGTATAAACTTGAACCCAAAGCAATAAAGAAAATGGCTACAGGATCGTACTTATCAATAATTACCTTAAACATAAATGGGTTGAAATTTTCAAAAAGGCTAGGAAACAATTCTCATAGCCATCAATAGTTCAGTGTTGAGTTCATGAATAGTTTTTAAAGTTTGGGACAAACTGTAGTATTTGCTATTTGAAGTACTATTTGTAATTGGCATATTACGATGTAACATTGGTCTTCATTTCCAACTTAAAACGCCTAAAAATGCCTAACAGGTTTTTAGATTTGTGAATTTTAGTTGAAATGTATTTTATGATGTTACTAAACCTGCAGAAATATTGAAATATTTCAGAGAACTTATTCACTGTACATTTAATTTATTTTATTTATAAAAGTTATGAACTGTAGAAAGTTTTACTTGTTGGGTCAAATGCTTGTTGCTTCAAATGCTTGTTGCATTTGAAGTGCTAGTTACAAGAAAATCAAATACCTTCAATGTATAAATGCTGTTAAGTTTTTAAAGGACTCTGGAGTATAAGTAAGTTTGTTTAAAGAAATTTAGTCTGTTCAACTTGAATAAGCTCTGTCAAACATTAATTAAAAGCCTCATTTTAAAAAATAAATAAATAAATAAATAATAGTGGTGGGAGGGAGGGTTGGGAAGCTGGCTGGAGGTGGAGGTGGTGAAGTTTATAAATCTAATTAAAAATGAAGTTGCATTTCCATTTTCCAAAACCACCCATCCACCAGCGTACTGTGTCACTAGACATTATGTACGATTTTACTTTGCGACAGAAACCATTACATTTAAAAATTCATTACAGCAAGGTTAGTTAGACACATGATGGATGCAGCTTTAATCCTGCCATATATTATTACAGTTAAAATGTAAATGATGAAAAATATTTTGTGCTTATCAGCATTTATGTGGAAATGTGTTTTACAGTGATATATGGTGTTATATTTCTATTATTGTGATGAAAAAGAAAGCAATACAAAAAGACGAAGTGTTTATTAAAACATGAAAAAAAAAAGAAAGAAATGGTTTTGCAGCACTGAAGAGATTATAGAAAGTAAATAAGCTAGATCAGACCTGTTTTATGTAGTAATTTTATAGTTTATTTTAATTATTTCAGTTGTAAAATATTGTTATACTGTTAATTAGTTCTGATTGTTCATATTAAACTATTGAAATGCAAAAAAATAAATAAATAAAATGGCATATTCAAGTTGATGCAGAAAAAAATAAAAAATAAATAAATAAATAAAAAGAAAAAAGGCAGATGCAAAAGAATGCCTGATTCTACTAACATGAAATACCTAAAATAAGCAAATCTATAGAGACAAAGAGCAGATTAATGGTTGCCAGAGGCTAAGGGCGGTGAAGATGTCGAGTCTGGCTGCTAATGAGAGCAAGGTTTCCTTTTGGGATGATGAAAATATTTTTGCAACTAGATACAGGTAATAGCTGCTCATTTGAATGTACTAAATGCCACTGAAAGGTACACTTTAAGATGATTAATTCTATAGTATGTGAATTTTACTTCAATTTTTTAAAAAGCAAAATGATCCCCTCATTCAGCCCTCTTAAACCTCTACACCGTCTTTCCCCTGGTTCACAGCCCAGCTGGTCTGGTCGGGAGGCTCTTAGAGTGTCCAGGGCCAGCCCTGAGCCAAGGGAGGGAGAACACACCTTTTCTGGTTCAGCCTCCCTGCTCCTGCTGTGCTTAGCCTCTGACCTTGACCCAAGCAGAAGGGGAGGCACTTCAGGACAGCTCTTCTGAGAGGCAGGCATGTTCCTGTTCCTACAGACTGGGACCCAGGTACCCCTTGTGTCTCTCACACACACGTACACGTGGGTGTCCCCACATCTCTGCATTCCTGCATCCCACCACCGTCTCCCCCACTACATACAGTATTTTACTTCCACCAGATACGCACGTGGCAGTCCACTGCGCTCAGACCTGTGCACTCACACAGATGCAGAGACCCCACCCTCGAGGCTGGAAGCACACCTGCCAAGTTCTGGCCTCCAGCACACCTGGAAGTGCACCCAGACCTATATACTGTCACAGCACGATACTGCAGAAACTCGAAGAAGATGACCAATGCCTGTGCTGCTGTCTGGCAACTTCCACTCTGTGGTCTGCCTGACAACTACATTGTGCACACAAATGTGCATGGGTGTGTGTTCCCACTGCAGCCTGGGTGCAGGATTCAGGAGTAAGGAGCTTTTACTCAGGCACTGCTTGCCCTGAACTTTGTTCCATCGGGTTCCTGATCTGCATTCCACACCCAGCACTCCTATTATCCATGGCCAGTCCCCCATCTCATGCTTGCATCACCTTCTCCAGGAAAACATCCAGGACCCACACTTCCCCCTCTTGGCAGCCACCAGGAGCACTCTAAAGAGGTAGCAGAGAAGGCCCTGGACCTCTCACTCACACAGGTAGCTCAGAAGGGAGTGGGTGAGGTGGGAGGCTGCTCCCTCACTTTATCCCTTTCTTCTCCAGAGGCACATTCCAAAAGCATCCCAGGGGAGCCTGGTGCAGGAGGCAGGGAGGGGCTCCCACAGGGCCCAGAGACAGGTGGGAGGGGGCCTTGGGAGGACTTCTGGGCACACCAGGCTCCCCTGGGATCAACCCGAAGAGGTATATGCAGCCAGCAAACCTTCCCTGACAGCTCTCTGTGCTCTGCTGAGAGCTGGGCTATTCTGTAGCACCACAGAGAATATTAGGTTGGGAGATGGAGGTGACAAGGCAGCCCCTAACTAGACCAAGGAAGGAATAGAGAAGAAGTAGGTGCCCCTCCCCTAATCTCTCAACCCCAGGGGCTCCTTCCCTTCCTGGGAGGGTCCACTGTAGGCCTTGCAGCTCAAAAGGCTAAGACCATCCACACCCCATAAAAGGTACCCCTGGGCCATCTCAGAAGAAATCACAAGGTTCCCAGACCAGACCTGCCCCCATTTTGGTCAGGAAACCCTGGCTCCCAGCTACAGGATGTGTCCTAGCAGAGAGGCTGATGGTCTGACCTCTGTGGGAAGGAGAGGGACCAGGTCAGGAATGGAATCTCTAAAGCATGAACCTGCTCTGGACACAAGTCCCTGAAGCTGAAGGACTGGAGAGGGAAGGAGCAGAGAGTGTCAGGCTGTGACAGCCACAAACAACTGGGCTTCCCGATTGTTGGGCTAAAATGCAGCTCAGTGTCTGCTCTCTTCCCATTTTCCATACTTTTATCTCCAAGACCCCAGCCTGGTTGGTGCAAGCACGTAGAACCTGGAGGGCAGGTATTAGTGTAACCCTGTAACTAATAACCCTGTATTAGTGTCCTAGGGCTGATAAAGCAATTTACCACACCATGGGTGGACTTAAAGCAACAGAAATTTATTCTCTCATGGTACTGGAAGGCCAAAGTCAAAATCAAGATTTGGTACAGAGCCCATATTTGATCTCCCTGAGTCATACAACAAATTCCCATTGATTACCTGTTTTATATATGGGAGGGGGTGGAAGGTGGGAGGGAAGTAAAACAGGGCGGGGACACATGTATACCTATGGCTGACTCATGTTAATGTATGGCAATGGCCAACACAATACTGTGAAGCAATTTTCCTTCAATTAAAGATAAAAGAATGAAAAAAGGAAGAATTTATTCTTCCGGAAGCTCTGAAGGAGAATCTATTCTATTCCTCGCTCCTGGTGGGCTGCTGGTAACCCTTGACTGCATCGCTGTGATCTCTGGCTACTTCTTCAGATGGATTTCTCCTTGCATATCTGTTATCTTCTCCTATTTTAAGGAGAAAAGTCATTAGGGTCCACCCAAAACCAAGGATGATTTCATTTTGAGATCCTTAACTAATTACAAGTGAAAAGACCCTATTTCCAAAAGAAGTCTAATTCTGAGGCTCCAAGTGGACATGGTCTTCTGAAGGGCACTATTTTAACCCACTATAGCATCCTTCTTGTTATAGTTTTCTGCTTCAGCTCTCACCTCTACATCCACTTCCTACACAACAGCAGAGGGATCCTGTTAAACAAGTTGATTACTTCCTTCTCCTGCTTAAAGCCAGCCATGGCTCCCTAGTGCCCAGATGCTTCATTGTGTCCTACAGGGCCCTGTGCAATCTGGCTCTTGTTAGCATTTCCAATTTCCAATCTCAGCTCCCATCCCCTCCTCCAAAGCAACACTGTGAAATGGAATATCTCCTGTCATATCAATTAATGAGGATATAACAGCCATCAGCAATTTTGGGCCCCAAATGTGAATGAAGGCTCCCAAAAGGGAACACAACACCTGTTATCCAGCAGGTGCTGGAGGGTAGGGTGGGGGGACTTGAGAAATCAAAAAGACAGGATGCTGACCCCAGATCGCTGAGATGCATATATAAGAAATGACTTTAATAACCCCAGACTCTTGCATCTTTGCATACATAGAAGAGTGCTAAATTCTTTAACTTGATATCTGGTTTTCCTTACTTAACAATAATCCTTGACGTTCAGACTGCCTGCCCGCTTTGTTGCAAACTTGTATGTAGCCTGACTCCCTCTCTTTCTTCTTCAGAGCAGTTTTTCAGGGCTACTGAGATGCTGTCTTCTGGGTTTGGAGTCCTAAATATTGTCACTGAATAAAACACTCTCTATTTTCAGGTTGTGACTGATTTTTAAGTCAACCACTCCCATTTTATATCTCCAGCCTAAAATAAGACAGGAGCATTTTCTGACTCCCATCTTGCCCTGGAGTACTGCATCAAAGTTGTCATCATTGCCTGGTTATGAGTCAGGGTCTCCCACTAGACTGAATTCCCAAGGGCAAGAGTGGTGCCCTACTGATTTCCATGCTGTGTTCCCAGCACATAGTGAACAGTCAATAAATATTGAAGAAAATAGTGAATAGAGGAACTTGCATGGTGCCCTTGAGACTTTGTCATGCAGGCAGGGTAGTGTGGAGGTGGCATCTGAACTGAACTTTGAAGGATGAACAAGAGTTCTTGGGTACATGGTGTCAGAGAGGGAATCCCAGGCAGAGGAACCAGCTTGAGCAAAGGCATGGAGAAGAGTCCAGAGTAGGGTTAGGATAGGTTGGGAATTCAAACTGGGGTTGAATTATGAAGGGTCTTGATAGCACCTTAGAACCACCCCTCTATCCCTTAGAGTGTGAGTGGGCTGGAAGAAGAGGCCAGGAAGAGGGGCTGGGGCAGCCAGATGGCACAGGCAGATGCCAGCATGGACTGAGGGTCTAGCCAAGACTGTCTACTGAGTTCCATCCTCTTGGGACAGCAGAAGATGCAGAATTTAAGGAATTTCTTGGCACAGTCCACTTCTAGAAAGTGAGAGGGACAGAATGAAGGGACAATATAGGTGATTAAATAGTTAACCCCACTAGGAAATTAAGGGCTTACCTGGTGGCTCAGATGGTAAAGCATCTGCCTGCAATGTGGGAGACCCAGGTTCAATCTGTGTGTTGGGAAGGTCCCCTGGAGAAGGAAATGGCAACCCACTCCAGCAAGTATTCTTGCCTGGAAAGCCCCATGGGTAGAGGAGCCTGGAGGGCTACAGTCCATGGGGTCACAAAGAATAGGACACAACTGAGTGACTAACACAACAAAGGGGATTATAAGTAGAAAAATATGGGAAACTTCTGTAAGTTAGTGATTATTCAAGAACGCAGGCTTGTTTAGCAACAGAAGCGTGGTACATGCCCCCAAACAATAAAACAATGGTGGCATAAAACCCACAGTGAGCTCAATAAGTTAATGACCCCCCCAAACAGGTTCTGTGCACTTAAAAAAAACCCCATTATTTTTGGGAAGGTGACCTTTTCAAAATGAAAATCGCTCATTGTACTGAGACCATAAAATATTTTTCCAAAGTGCAATGATATTCCTGGTCTGACCATGTAGGGAGGGACAAGTAAACTGCCCTGCCCTATGTAGGGTAGAAACTGATGATGGAAACATGATGTCTGCTCAAGAAAGACAAAGAAAGGCTTCTTTCCCTCCCCACTTTTCCTTTGATTATAAAATTGTAGCCCACTAAGTTCTTGGGGAACATATCATTTCTTGCCTGCCCACTTGTAAGGCTCACAACCATCCTGTACTAATATATCATGTCTTACATCACTTTGCTTTTGCTGAATTCTTCTCTGCACTGAGACATAAAGAACTGTGGTACCAGAGTTCTTCGGAGCCCCCCTGAAATGATACCAATCAGTTTCAGAAGAACATCAGAGAGACAAGTGTTCAGCCAAGAAATGGAGTCAGTTCAGTTCAGTTCAGTTCAGTCGCTCAGTCATGTCTGACTCTTTGCGACCCCATGAATCACAGCATGCCAGGCCTCCCTGTCCATCACCAATTCCCGGAGTTCACTCAAACTCATGTTCATCAAGTCGGTGATGCCATCCAGCCATCTCATTCTCTGTCGTCCCTTTCTCCTCCCACCCCCAATCCTTCCCAGCATCAGAGTCTTTTCCAGTGAGTCAACTCGTCGCATGAGGTGGCCAAAGTATTGCAGTTTCAGCTTTAACATCAGTCCTTCCAATGAACACCCAGGATTGATCTCCTTTAGAATGGACTGGTTGGATCTCCTTGAAGTCCAAGGGACTCTCAAGAGTCTTCTCCAACACCACAGTTCAAAAGCATAAGTTCTTCAGCAATCAGCTTTCTTCACAGTCCAACTCTCACATCCATACATGACCACGGGAAAAACCATAGCCTTGACTAGACGGACCTTGGTTGGCAAAGTAATGTCTCTGCTTTTTAATATATTATCTAGGTTGGTCATAACTTTCCTTCCAAGGAGTAAGCGTCTTTTAATTTCATGGCTGCAATCAGCATCCACAGTGATTTTGGAGCCCCCCAAAATAAAGTCTGACACTGTTTCCACTGTTTCCCCATCTATTTCCCATGAAGTGATGGGACCAGATGCCATGATCTTCGTTTTCTGGATGTTGAGCTTCAAGCCAACTTTTTCACTCTCCTCTTTCACTTTCATCAAGAGGCTTTTGAGTTCCTCTTCACTTTCTGCCATAAGGTTGGTGTCATCTGCATATCTGAGGTTATTGATATTTCTCCCGGCAATCTTGATTCCAGCTTGTGCTTCTTCCAGCCCAACGTTCCTCATGATGTACTCTGCATATAAGTTAAATACCTACCCTGTGCCAATCTCCTTACATGCATTGTATAATTCGGCCCCATTTTACAAAAGAGAAGATGAGACCCAGAGCATCTAAGACATGTGTCCTGGTCACAGCACTGCCTCCAGTGAAGACTCTAAGATACAGCTTAATTGTGACCTTGGTTTCCTGTATTCTGTTTCTAGGATTAGTACTGACTGCATTCTGTGACTCCAGTCCCATTTCCTGACCTCTGGCCATGAGGAAGCAGCCATTTAGATGTAGGTATATGGAGGGACACATGTCTTAGACGCTCTGGGTCTCATCTTCTCTTTTGTAAAATGGGGCCGAATTATACAATGCATGTAAGGAGATTGGCACAGGGTAGGTGAGTGGTGGGGGCAAAATCCCCTCCATCTACCTACATTTCAAGTTTTTTTTTTTGTGTGTGTGTGAACTCTGGATGCTGTTCTTTCATTTGCTTCACAAATATTTTTTGAGCAATGACTGTTCCTTAACAGTGTGTGGCCACTAGAGAAACAATGACAAGAAGCCAAATTCCCTTTGAACCACAGCCTTGTAGCTTTGCTCAGATTTTCTCCCAGGCAGCACCCATGCATCTCTTGATCTCTCCACTGGGTTTGTCTCAGGGTATGACCAGTAATAATTGATAGTGACCCAAGTTGTTTCATTCCCCAAACTTTCCCCATCCCAGGCTCTGTGCCAGTCCTATGCTCAGGGCAACTCATGAGAATATGGGTCAGATTCATCACCCTCCAGAAGAATGTTCTCCATCCACTTTCCTCCACTATACCAAGCCCTTGAGTTAATGGGTGTGCCGGTAGTTTCTCAAGTGTATTCAACCTGATCCCTAATATATGAATCTGACAGATACCCTTTCATGTTTATGCTACCGAGTTCAAGCTCTGTTTGCCCATGACTCAATGAATCTGAGCAACAGGGGGTTGAGGCAAGGAATATGACTTTATTCAGAAACCTAGCAGACCAAGAAGATAGCAAACCAATGTCTCAAAATAACCATCTTATGGGGTCTGGATGTCAAGTTCTTTTACAGAAGAAAGATAGGAGAAAGTCAGGAAATTAAGTTAAAATGTCATTAATCTTGTAAATATCTCCTAGAATGCAAGCTTCAGTCAGGAGATTTGTTAATTTATTTCTTCCTGCCATCCACCAGAGGACAAGGTTCTGAAAAAAGGCACTGTAACTTAACAGTCAGGCAGAGGGGCAGGATTCTCTGAGGCAGGTCATTTTATGTGATTGTAATAACAAAAGCAACCAAAAGCAAGTCAAAGAAACATTTTCAACTGGGAGTCAGTAATCGCCCTTCCCTGCAACATTTCTAACAACGTGGTTATCAATGGATTTGTTTTGGGGGGATCTTTTTATCTTGAGATTCACATCTGTGTTGTATTCATGTTGCATTATCTGTATGACTTAGGCACTTGCCTGTCTCCATTCATCATCCAGCTGCTGTTGCTAAGTCACGTCAGTTGTGTCCGACTCTGTGCGACCCCATAGATGGCAGCTCACCAGGCTCCTCTGTCCCTGGGATTCTCCAGGCAAGAACACTGGAGTGGGTTGCCATTTCCTTCTCCAATGCATGAAAGTGAAAAGTGAAGTCGCTCAGTCATGTCCGACTCTTAGTGATCCCATGGACTGCAGCCTACCAGGCTCCTCTATCCGTGGGAGTTTCCAGGCAAGAGTACTGGAGTGGGTCACCAGTGCCTTCTCCATCCATCATCCAGAGTCTCTTAGAAATGGAATCTGAGTCCCACTGACTTTATGTCTAGCACATGCTAGGTATACCATAAATATTTACAGGATAAAATTCCCACCAAGGATTGGGCCGTTAAATGGAGTTGAACTTTTCTTCAATTTCTAGGTGTTGGCTTGCTCAGGAGGTGTCCTCTTTTCTGAGGCTGTGCAGTGGTAAATAGAAGAAGAATACTTGATTCTTCTTCTTGAATACTTGAATCAAATACTTGATCTGCTCCTTAACAACTAGGAGAAGTCAAAGCCAGCCACCCTTGCAAGATAGTTTGATAATCATGACCAGCCTCAGTACCTAAAGCCTGGAGATAACTCATCCCCAGTTCAGAGGAAGCCCAGCTCCAGCACCCATGTATTCAATAGATGTGTATGGAGCATCTGAGCCCATCTCTGGGGAGACCACAGTGACAAGGACAGGGATACCTGCTCTCATGGACCTTACAGGGGAGAGAAGTAGATAGTGAGTAACTGACATAAGAAGTTACAAGTGGGAGGAAGAGAAAGCAGAGTGCCGTGAAAGCTCAATAACTGAATTCATAGAGACTGTTGCAGACTAAGGGGAGACCTCATGGAGAAGGTAGCATTTCAGTAAGAATTTCTGCTCAAAAGGGAGAGGAAAAGGGGCACTAGACAAAAGGAACAGCATGTACAAAGGACCCAATGTGGGAAGACAATTGCCTATTTGAGGAACAGAGGAAGGCCAATATGACAGGGCACTTGGGCAGCAAGGAGAGGCTGTGGCTCATGGTGACTACTGGCAAGGGTCTGAATAAGAGTATTGCAGGGAAAAGCCAGTTCTGACTCCATGTTGGAAATGTTTCTTTGACTTGATTTTTGTTGCTTTTGTTATTATAATTATACACAACGGCCTAACTCAAAGAGCCCTGCCCCTCTACCTTAAACTAAAAGTTCTTTTGTTCAGAACCCTGTCCACCTGTGGATGGAAGGATAGAAGAAATTAACACATCCCCTTGCCTGAGGCTTGCTGTTCTAGGAGATATTTGCAAGATTAATGTTTGTTTTTTTACTTTGTTTCCTCACCTCCCCACATTTCTGATCCATAAACAACCTGACATTCAGATTCCATAAGATGGTTATTTTGAGACATTGATCTGCCACCTTCTGGGACTGCTATTTTCCAAACAAAGCTGTATTCCTTGTCTCAACACTTCATCTCTGATTCACTGGCCTGTTGTGCGACAAGCAGGGTGAGCTTGGATTCAGTAACAAAAGGACCTTAATCCATAGCCCCACAGCCACAGGATGACACTCACTGGCACAGGAGACACTAGCTATGACACATACACAAGAGGAGACAGGTTTCTGTGGTGATAGCCACACCTGAAAATGAGTTTCAGAGAAGTTAGAGGATAGCCATTTACACTTCAGAAGGATTTTGTAGCTCACAGATTCCATAGAGTTGTAATGAGAGAGCTGTTTGCTTGTTTAGAAACAAGCACCCACTATCTGCCAGGTTTTAGAAGCACAATGGTAAGCAAATCCAAGAGTGGTCCTACCCCTTTGGGATTGCCAACAGAACAAGGAAAGAAGGGAGGTATTGAACATGTAATTTATATCACATAGGAATATGAGCATTATGATTGAGGATGTAGAAGCTGCAGCTCCCAGGAGTATGCAACACTTAGCTGCTTTGTGTGCCTTGGGTTTGGCAGCTCAGGGCACCAAGGTGCATGCTGTAGCATTTGGCTGCTTGGAGGTCGGGCAATCTGTTGCCAATTAAATTTGGGGCTTGAAAGTAAGTGGAAAAAAGTAGGCCTGGGACCATTTCTCCAGAGTGGGGTGGACCTGCGGCTTTGTCTGCATATCTTTGAGCTATGCATCTAACCTCATTTGCCTTAGCTTTGTGCCTGACACTTATGGACTTAAAAAAAAAATTCAGAAATGAAGTGGGGATGGGAATTGTGTGTCAACTTTTAATGAGTCCCCAGGTATCACAGAATATCCCTTGGTTTATTCACTAATGAAACCTGGAATTGGCTCACAGGGAATGTTATGTCAGTGGAGTTTCACAGGAAGTTCAGGGCAAGTGTTTTTCATCTCTCTGTGTCCTCCAAGAATGATGCTCAGGGACCTTCACTGATGAGAACACTGGGGTACACCTGAAGGTGGCAGGTTCAGATGAGATACTAATTGTGAGAAATGGAGTATTTCCTACCATATCAGTAACAAGAATGTCATAGTCATCAGCAATTCTGGCCCTCAAAATGTGAATTCCTAAGCCCTAAGGACAAGCAGAAAGGAGAACAATACCTGTACAACCTGGCAGCCATGCGGCTACAACCACTCCCTATGGTGAACACTGAGAAGCTCAGGATGTTAAAAAACACAGAACACTGGCCCCGGATAGCTGAGATGCGTAGGAAAAAAATATTTTGGTGAGCCCAGACTCTTGCATCTTCCCATAAATAAAAAGCGCTAGATTCCTTAACTTGAGATACCTGGTTTTCTTTGATTAGCAATAATCTTTTGTTGTTCAGTCTACCTGTCCCTGTTGCTAACTTCTGTATAACCTGACTCCTCTGCTTGCCTACTTGGAGCAGCTATCCTAGGGTTTTTGAGATGCTGTCTCCTAGGTTTGAGGTTCTAAAAATTCCCACCAAATAAAACATAACTCTCAATTTTTAGGTTGTGACTATTTTTTTTAGTTGACATCTGCTAAGAAGACCATACTACATCATTTCAACTCAGTTTTTAGGATTTTTTCAATTTGTGTTCTTAGAGAAGCTGACTGTCAGTGTTGTTAAGTTGCTCAGTTGTGTCCAACTCTTTGTGATCCCATGGACTGCAGCACACCAGGCTTCCCTGTCCTTCACTATCTCCCAGAGCTTGCTCAAACTCATGTCCATTGAGTCAGTGATACGATCCAACCATCTCATCCTCTGTCATCCCCTTCTTCTCCTGCCTTCAATCTTTCCCATCATCAGGGTCTTTTCCAGTGAGTTGGCTTGTCACATCAAGTGGTCAAAGTATCGGAGTTTCAACTTCAACATCAGTCCTTCCAATGAATATTCAGGTTGACTTCCTTTAGGATAGACTAGTTTGGTCTCCTTGCAATCCAAGGGACTCTCAAGAGTCTTCTCCAACACCACAGTTCAAAAGCATTAATTCTTTGGTGCTCAACTTTCCTTATAGTCCATCTCTCACATCCATACATGAGTACTTGAAAAACCATAGTCTTGACTAGATAGACTTCTGTTGACAAAGTAATGTCTCTGTTTTTTAATATGCTGTCTATGTTGGTCATAACTTTCCTTCCAAGGAGTAAGTGTCTTTTAATTTCATGGCTGCAATCACCATCTGCAGTGATTTTGGAGCCCCCAGAATTAAAGTCAGCCACGATTTCCACTGTTTCCCCATCTGTTTGCCATGAAGTGATGGGACCAAATGCCGCGATCTTAGTTTTTTGAATGTTGAGTTTTAAACCAACTTTTTCACTCTTCTCTTTCACCTTCATCAAGCGGCTCTTTAGTTCCTCTTCGCTTTCTTCCATTAGGGTGATGTCATCTGCATACCTGAGGTTGTTGGTATTTCTCCCGGCAAACCTGATTACAGCTTGTGCTTCATCCAGCCCAGGATTTTGCATGATGTACTCTGCATATAAGTTAAATAAGCAGGGTGACAATATACAGCCTTGATGTACTCCTTTCCCAATTTGGAATCAGTCCATTGTTCCATGTCTGCTTCTAACTGTTGCTTCTTGACTTGCATACAGATTTCTCAAGAGGCAGGTAAGGTGGTCTGGTGTTCCCATCTCTTTATGAATTTTCCATAGTTTGTCGTGATCCACACAATCAAAGGCTTTAGCATAGTCAATGAAGCTGGTGAGGACTGTTCTCTCCACATTCTTAAATGCATATTGAAAACCAAGGCCTAGATAACTTAGGACTTCTTTGAATGACTCATATCAGAAGACCCACATTCAAACCCTGGTCCATCCAATTTCTTGTTGTGTGACTTTAGTGAAGTGAATTGACTTCTCTGAGTCACCATCTGCCAGTGGGAAGGCTAATATTAATAGTACTTCATCTTAAACACCATCTTCAGCTAAAGAAAAAGGGGCTGTTGGGAGCAGTAATTTGAGACTTCAATAGGGAGAAAAGCAGTTCACATAAAAATGGAAAAACTTTCTATCTTGGAGGTGGCACAGCTGCTTGGATCACATGGGAATGCAAATTGATACAACCACTATGGAGAACAGTATGGAAATTTCTTTAAAAACTAGGAATAAGACTACCATATGACCCAGCAATCCCACTCCTAGACATATACCCTGAGGAAGCCATAACTGAAAAAGACACATGCACTCCAATGTTCATCACAACACTATTTACAATAGTTAGGGCATGGAAGCAACCTAGATGGCCATCAGTGATGCACGGGTAAAGAAGTTGTGGTACATATACACAATGGAATATTACTCAGCCATAAAAAGGAACTCACTCACCTCAGTTGTAATAAGGTGAATGAAACTAGAGCCTATTATACAGACTGAAGTAAGTCAGAAACAGAAAGACAAATATCGTATTTAATGCATGTATATGGAATCTAGAAAAATGGTACTGCCCTATTTGCAGAGCAGCAATGGAAACACAGATCTAAAGAATAGACTTATGGACATGATGAAGTGGGTGTAAGGAGAGGGTGGGATGAATTGAGTGAGTAGCGTTGAAACATAATCACTACTGTATGCAGAATTAGATAGCCAGTGGAAATTGTGCTGTATAACGTGCTGTATGATGCAGGGAGGTAAAATACGGTACTCTGATAACCTAGAGGGTTGGGATGGGGTGGGAGGTGGGAAGGAGGCTCAAGGGGGAGGGGACACACATATACCTATGGCTGACTCATGTTGATATATAGAAGAAACCAACACAATTTTGTAAAGCAATTATCCTCCAACTAAAAATAAATAATTTTTTTAAAAGATGGAAAAGCAAACACTGGGTAAGCAATTAAAAAATAAACAAACAGTCCTACAATGAACACCATAGTATGTATGTCTTTTTCAGTTATGGTTTTCTCAGCATATATGTCCAGTAGTGGGATTATTGGGTCTTATGGTAGTGTTACCCCTAGTTTTTTAAGGAATCTCTATACTGTATTAGAGTTGACTCACTGGAAAAGACTCTGATGCTGGGAGGGACTGGGGGCAGGAGGAGAAGGGGACGACAGAGAATGAGATGGCTAGATGGCATCACCAACTCGATGGACTTGAGTTTGAGTGAACTCCGGGAGCTGGTGATGGACAGGGAGGCCTGGCGTACTGTGATTCATGGGGTCACAGAGAGTCGGACATGACTGAGCGACTGAACTGAACTGAACTGAACTGATACTGTATTCCATAGAGGTGGTATCAAGTTACATTCCCACCAACGGTGCAAGAGAGTTCCATTTTCTCCACACCCTCTCCAGTATTTATTTTTTGTGGATTTTTTTTTTTTTATGATGGCCATTTTGACAGGTGTGAGGTGATATCTCATTGTAGTTTTGACTTACATTTCTCTACTAATGAGGGATGTTGAGCATTTTTTCATGTGTTTATTCACCATCTGTATGTCTTCTTTGGGGAAATGTCTGTTTAGGTCTTTTGCCCACTTTTTGATTAGGTTGCTTGTTTTTCTGGTATTGTTGCATGAGCTGCTCTTATATTTTAGAGATTACTTCTTTGTTTAGTTCACTGTTATTTTCACCTTGCTTATAGTTTCCTTCTTTGTGTAAAAACTTTTAAGTATAATTAGCTCCCATTTGTTTAATTTTGTTTTTATCTCCATTACTCTAGGAGGTAAGTCATAGAGGATTTTGCTGTGATTTATGTCATGGTGTTCTGCCTGTGTTTTCCTCTAAGAGTTTTATGGTTTCTGGCCTTACATTTAGGTCTTTAACCCATTTTGAGTTTATCTTTGTGTATGGTATTAGGAAGTGTTCTATTTTCATTCTTTTACATGTAGCTGTCCAGTTTTCCCAGCACCACTTATTGAAGAGACTACCTTTTCCCCATTGTATATTTTTGCCTCCTTTGTCAAAGATAAGATACCCAGAGGTGCACGGGTTTATCTCTGGGCTTTCTATCTTGTTCCATTGGTCTATATTTCACACTATCATTTCTTGACTGCTTCTCCCTTGTCTTGCATCCCCCCAATTCCCTGATTTAACAACTGCTTGAATGTGCCCTTTGGAACTCAGGGTAGGTCATAGAGGTTGGAGCCTACTTCCTGCAAATAAGAAATGGCAGGGGTGGGGGAGGGGCGGGTACAGAAAGGCCTCTGTGCCCAGGAGCCCCACAGGGTCCTGCTCAGTTTTGTTGCCAACCTCTTCCTTCCTCCTCTCTTTCCCATATTTTCCCCATATATTTTGTATTTTTTAATCCAATTGAGTAATCAGATCTGTTCCTAGTGCCCTACTCTCTCTCTGTCCTTTCCATTTTAGACTCTTTCGCTTAACTCAGCTCAAAATAAAAACTTCCCTTTAACTCCATTACTCCACAATGGAGTGAGAAACTACAAACAGCAAATCATTTTCTCAGAGACACTCTATTTTCTTTTGTGCATTTGTTATAATTAAAGGATAATAGTAATAATACTCTAGACACAGTACTTTATACATAGAAAAGACTCAGGTCTGGTGGGTTATTAATTTTAGGTAATTTATTCTTATTCTTTAGGTTGTTGATTCTTATTTTGGGGGGGTGTTGAAGGGACAAAATCTTCTCTTGATAATCCATTCAAGAAGAATCACGTACATCAGGGTCCTGACACATCCTTGTGATATTGCTCACCTGCCTATACGTAGGTAGCATATTCCTAGGCATAGATAATGGGATACAGTTCATCACATTGGATATAAACAAGATATGATGGCTTGAGGCTATAAGAGGGGGGAAATTGGAGGAAGTCAAATAGCTACCATACATCATACTCCTAAGGAGTGCGGGTATTTTCATATACATGTATCATCACAAGAGTTCTATGAAGAAAGGCATTATTGCCTCCAACCCTTCTACCCTATACTGGTGGTTAGGAGTTTAGGGGACAGAAAGTTCTGCGGAAGCTTCTCTGTATGGCGTTCTTCAGCTCCTTATTCCTGAGACTGAAAATGATGGGGCTGAGAAAGGGAGTGAAGACCGTGTAGGTGGTAGTCATCAGCGTGTTACTGTCCATAGAGTGGGGGCCCTTGGGCTTGAGGTAGATGATGGAGGCGAAACCATAGTGCACGACCACTATGGTGAGGTGGGAGACACAGGTGGAGAAGGTCTTGTGCCGGCCCTCAGTGGAGGGGATCCTCAAGATGGCAGCCACGATGAAGACATAGGAGAGGAAGATGAGGAATAGGCACCCCATCAGGGCTGTGACACAGACCAGGATCACACCCATGGTGACAGAAGCTGTCTCCTTCCCACAGGCCAACTTCAAGAGGGAAAAAATATGGCAGAAAAAATGGTGTATCTCCTTAGACCCACAGAAGGTGAGATGAAAAACTATCAGTGTCACCACCATCCCCATGACTGAGCCACCAGCCCAGCACGAGGACACAAGGCGGGCACAGTCACGGGTGCTCATGAGCACGTTGTAGTGCAGGGGGTGGCAGATGGCGATGTAGCGGTCGTAGCCCATGATCATGAGCAGAAAGGAGTGGGTGTAGCCAAACGTAAAGGAGAAGAACATCTGGCTGGCACAGGCCACAAAGGTGATGGAGTGGTGGGTGGAGATCATGTGAACTAGCATGTAAGGAGTGATGGCAACAGTGAACAGTACCTCAGAGATGGAGAGGGCGCACAGGAAAAGGTACATGGGGGTGTGGAGGCTGTGCTCCCTCCAAATGGTGACCATGATAAGCAGGTTCCCCAGCAGTGTGAACAGGTACATCAGCAGGTACAGCAGGAAGAAGGTGGGCAGGAGCTGCTGAGGGAAGTTGGAGAAGCCGATGAGGATGAATTCAGACACTGTGCTGTAGTTCTGACCAGACGAGGATGCTGCATCTGGGGAGATCAGAAAGAGAATGAAGGCACAGTAGTTAAAACAGAGGCTCTAGCATACATTAAAGGCCAACTGAAGAGCTCTACACTGTACAGATCGAGAAGGAAATGGCAACCCACTCCAGTATTCTTGCCTGGAGAATCCCATGGACAGAGGAGTTTGCCAGGCTACAGTCTATGGGGTCACAAGAATCGGACACGACTGAGCAACTAAGCACATACTATACACAGAAGTTGGACTTCCCTAGTGGCTCAGACAGTAAAGTATCTGCCTGCAATGTAGGAAACCAGAATTCGATCCCTGGGAAGGTCCCCTGAAGTAAGGCATGGCAATTCACCCCAGTATTCTTGCCTGGAGAATTCCATGGACAGAAGAGTCTGGCAAGCTACAGCCCAGGAAGTCACAAAGAGTCGGACAAGACTGAGCAGCTAACATTTTCACTTCACTTCTTTTTTCATACTGTATAGGAAGTTCCCAACATATGAACCTTCAAGTTGTAAACTTTCAAAGATATAAACCTGTGTTCAAATGTCCACTCACATAAGTTGGTTCACATATTTGGTGAGACCTGCTATACTTTTCAAGGTACTGTGCTCTAAGATTAAAAATGTCTTCTTTATTTTTTGTGTTTATTTTCTAAGTATTTTTTTCGTGTGAAAAGTATTATAAGCTGATAATGGTACAGTATTGTATAGCCAATTGTGTTAATTGGGTACCTAAGCTAACTTTGTTGGACTTGAAAGAAAATTACACTTATGAAAGCACTGTGGTAATGGAACTCATTTGTATGTAGGGGGCTTACCATATATCCATTTGCTTAGCTTCTCTGGGTCACACAGTCTCCATCAGTAAGTTGGAATAAATCATTATAGCTTTTGCCATTCAGCATTGTGATAAACATCAGTGAATCAAGTACTTAAGACATAGTTTTGGTTCCTAGGTGTTTATTAACAGTGATGAAAAGAAATAGAATATCCAGGTTTGTAATCAAGACAGACATGGATGATCAGGGTCATAGTTTCTTGAATACTGTACCTGTTCTAGGTTGGATTTTGTATTTATAAAAATAATTTTTTCTCTGAGAGATTTTTCTTTTAATTGAGTAACCCGTCTGTCTTTATTTCAGTACTGTCTTCTTTTAGTACTGAATTCATTTCTGCCATTGTATCCAGTGTGTGTGTATATGCATGCATGTTAAGTTGCTTCCAACTCTTTATGACCCTACAGACCATAGCCCACCAGGCTCCTCTGTCCACGGGATTCTCCAGGCAAGAATACTGGAGTGGGTTGCCATGCCCTCCTCTAGGGGATCTTTCCAACCTCTAGATTGAACCCACATCTCTTGTGCCTCCTACATTGGCAGGCATGTTCTTTACCACTAGCGCCACCTGGGAAGCCTGTGTCTGCTCAGTCACTCAGTTATGACCATTTGCGATCCCATGTACTGTAGCATGCCAGGCTTCTCTGTCTATGGAATTTTCCATGCAAGAATACTGGATTGTGTTGCCATTTCCTACTTCACTGGAAGCCTATTTATGCAATCTGAAGAGAAACCAGATTATTGTATGTATATATATATATATATATAAATTGAAGAGAACATTTGAAAATAAAAGGACTGGTGAATATATGCCAGGCAAATGTTCACCAAAGGAAAATGAAGAAGCAATGTTGAAAGCAGAAAAAAATAGAATTTAATGAAATAATAGTCATAAAATCTCTGCTACCACATGCCAATAAAATGAACCAGGTTCCCTGGAGAAGTGGTCTGTGCATGGATACAAACCTAAAACATCTCTCCAACAGTGCAATGGAACTTTCACTGAACTGTGTGTTAGTGCTAAAGGATACTGGAACCAGACTGAAAATGTGCCCATTGGCATAGCTGAGCATCAGAAAGAGTGATCATGTGCAAACGATGGAGGAACAAGCTAAAGGATGCCAAGAAGAAGCAATTAGGAAATCCAGAAGGTGAAAACTTTCAAAGAACAGTTAGTTGAATCTCATCAGCAAGCCAGGGTCATGGAAAGGGTGAAGAGAAATTCAAGGAACAGAACAATCACATCCAACATAGGTACTAGATTTGATGTGGATTTAGATAAGCTAGTTGTAAGGTGTTATTAAGGATATAGAGAAGAATTTGATTTGTTATGGGTGAATGATGAGGTATTAATAATATGAAGAGATCATTATTAATTCAATTATTAACTTTAAGTATGAGCTTGTTATTTTGGCTATGAAGGAAAATATTAGTAGCTTAAATACATACTGAAATTTAAAAATTACACACATGTGCAAACCAAGGAAGAAAGAAGAATATTATAAATAGCCTATATAATTGACTCAATGGACATGAATTTGAGCAAACTCTGGGAGACAGTGAAGGACAGGACAGCTTGGTGTGCTGCAGCCCATTGGGTCACAAAGAGTCAGACACGACTTAGCAACTGAATGACAACAACAACGATGTACCCTATATAATTAATAAAAAAATAATGAACACAACTTTCAGTGAAATAGATATGAGACAGAAATATATAAATTGAAACTAGATAGGTAGATTTTAAAACTGAGGTTGCAAGTTTTGATAGGGTTTAGAAATGCAGTTTGAGAATTATTAATTATTATGCAATAATAATATTCATACATTAACTCCTGAATATACTTAGGCTCTTCACCAAGCAGAGACTAAACATAATTTTCAACCATATAGAGAATTTTAACAAAACTTGGCCTTCTGTTTGGACATAGAGCAAACCTCCATACACGTCAAAGTATAAATATTATATAGATTGTAGTGCATTAAAATTGGAAATCAGTAGAGAAGAAATACCTTTCCAAATTCTATAAGTTAGAACCTCAATATAATATTAAATAATATTTTTTCTGCAGCAAGTCATAAAATGAATGAAGAAATATTTGTAATAATTTAATCATCAAATGTCAAATTTATAAGCTAAAAACAGTACTGTCACGGGAAACATTGCTTTAAGCATACATATACATATATGTCATAAGACTTTATTCAGAAAGCAAATCATTCTTAACACAGCCAGAATCAAGCGATTGGAAAAGATTAATAAGATAGAAACAAGGAGACAATTGCCAATGAGAAAACACAAAATTAAAATTGGAAAATAACTACAGAAATAAATGACATTTCTAAATCAATGAAAATAATAAGAAAAATATGTTAAGAAATTCAAACAATAAATGAAATGAATACATTCTCAGAAACATGTACAATTTCAAAGCTGGTTAAAGAAATAGACACTGTGGATATTCAAAAAAGTTTTAAAGAAATTGAAATGGTTAAAGACCTTCTCTTTCTATAATCATTAACCCCAGTGGGTTTATAAGTGAATGCTCATAAATTTTTAAAGAACAGTTTATGAATACTTTATGTATAATCTTCAAAAATATAAATAACAGAAAAATAGTTGAAATCTACCATGGTCATTTCATCATGTTAATGTAATCTTGATTCTAAACCAGGTCAGAATGTTTATAATTATGGACTCACTTTACCTATTTATGTAGATTTGAAAATCCATTATATGATATTATCAAGTCAAATGAAATAGTGTAGTAAAAATCATATAGTATGATCAAGTGGTATTGGTTTATCCCATGAATGATAGGATGCACAGCATCAGATAACCTATCATGTGAATCATCACATAAACTAAAAAATTGTATAAGTATTTTTATCAAGTAAAGAACATATTTTCTAAAATTCAACAATTATGATTTTTTATTTAATTAACATATAAGATATCAGTTTCAGGTGCACGACATAATGATTTGTTATATATCTATTTATGATGTTTTAAAAATCCTTTTGCAACGTGAAATCTAAGGGAACTTTCTTAGCTAGATAAAGAGAATATACTACAAAACTGAAAAGTAGTATACTAAGTGGGGAAGTTTATGTGTATTATTTTAGGATCAGAAGCAAGTCAAAGTTACTCACTGTCTCTGCTGTTCTTTAACATGGAACTGAAAGTCATGAATGATGCTACAAGGAAAGAAAAAAGAAAAAATATATATATAAGGATTGGAAGAGAAGAGACTTGAGCATCTAGAAAGATAAAAGAGTTGAGACATAATATGTTAGTGCAGTAAGAGAGCATGGTGCCGCAGAAGGCGAGATCAGCTTCCAAAAATCAGTCTTTCTCAAGGTATTACACCGTAACAATCATTCAAAATATGCAACTTAAGTTAAAATCAAGATAATACTCCCAAAGAAACACATATTATAAACAAATAGCTCTCAAGCATTTTGGTCTTAGGATCCCTTTACTAAAACTCCATAACTGTTGAGGCTCCTAAAGGGTTTTTGTTAAGGTGGACTGTAGCTATTAATTTTTACCATGCTAAAAATTAAAGCAGAGAATATTTAAAGTATTTAGTTAGTACATTTTAAAGAATAATAGTAAACCTGTTTCAAGTTAGTGATGGTAACATTTATTTAAGTGTAATTCCGTTTTCAAAAACATTTAGTGAGAAGAATAGCCTAGTTTTACATTTTTAAAAATATGCCTAATGACTGCCTTATAAGAGACAGCTTGATGTTCATGTCTGCTTCTTCATTTAGTCTGTGGTAAATACATTGTTTTTAGCTGAAGCATATGATGAAAACACATTCACACCTGTAATTGGAAAGGGGCTTCCCAGGTGGCTCAGGTGGTAAAGAACCCACCTCCCAATGCAGGAGATGTAGGTTCGATCTCTGCGTCAGGAAGATCTCTTGGAGTAGGCAATGGCAGCTCACTCTGGCATTCTTGCCTGGGAAATCCCATGGAAAAGGAGCCTGGTGGGCTACAGTCCATGGGATCGTAAAGTCAGACATGACAGCACTCACACAATGCAATTGGAGAAGTAGGACATGATGGACCCCCAGAAAATGTCTCTGGGACCCTCATCGGTCCTCATATCACACTTTGAAAACCTCTGTTATAAAATACCTAGGAGTTAACAAAAAATATTCAGTACCTCCAAAGACAAAAAATTTAACCACTAATAAAAGTATGAATATATGAAAATACACTATATTCTCAAATGAGCTAACATTGTAGTGATGCCAGCTGTCCTCCAAATTATGAGTGCAACTGTAGTTACAATTCCAGTGTATTGACTGTGAATTTGATAAAAAAAAAAAAAGCAAAAATCTATTATGAAAATAGGGTCAGTACAAAACTCTGCTAATGTTATAAAAATGAACTAAGCAGGAGAGAGATGCCCTCCTAGATAGCAAGACATGCTTTAGTCATAGTCATTTTATAAAGTGTGAAAACTGGAATAGACATAGACACTCATGAAATGGTTTGGTCATCTCAGAAAATATCCTTTCATTATTCAACATCTAATATATTATTAAGGTGGCAGCATGAATTTAAGGGAAAAGATGGATTGTTTACTCCTTTGTGATGGGAAAACTATATTTTATGAAGCAAAGTAAATTTGAATTTCTGCCTAAGACCACATGCAAAGATGAAGACCATTTGGATTCAGGATCTAAATATTAAATTTAAGCCATAAAATTAAAAGGAAAAAGTAGAAGAGAATTACTTTGTTGATTTTTAAAACCAGAAGTGTTCAGGTAATTTTTAAAATGTTTGAAAACATCAAGTATTTTTGTTCCACATGGGATATTTTAGATAAAATGATCTGGCAGATGAAAAGTTAGGAAAAAATAAATTCCATTCTGTAACACTGACAAAGAAATACTATCTAGAAAAAAAAACAAGTAGGAACTTTGATACAGATATGAGCAAAGGATATGAGCAGATAAATCACGGAAGTTACCAATGAAAATGAGAAGATGCTCATAAAAAAGGGGGTCAAGGTGGTTAATGGAAAACAGCAATGGGATTTTATTGCATACAGCAGCATTCAATTCCCCAAATTAGAAAATTCCATGTCAACTGGACTATGGGGCATAGGAATCCTCCTATGCCACTGCTGAAAATGTAGAATGGTGAAAATTCAGAATATACAAGCTCTGTACACCAGCAAATTTGATCCTAAGTCTATCTCTGCTTCTTAAACTTATTTACAGGGAAGGATGCAAGATGGGCTTCTCTGGTAGTTCAACTGGTAAAGAATCCACCTGCAACACAGGAGACCCCAGTTGGATTCCTTGGTTGGGAAGATCCCCTGGAGAAGGGATAGGTTACCCACTCCAGTGGGTTTCCCTGGTGGCTCAGATGGTAAAGAACCCGCCTGCAGTGTGGGAAACCTGGATTTGATTCCTGGGTTGGGAAGATCCCCTGGAGAAGGGAATGTCTATCCACTCGAGCATTCTTGCCTGGAGAATTCCATGGACAGAAGAGCCTGGTGGACTACAGTTCACCAGGTTGCAAAGAGTCACACACAACTGAGGAACTAACACACGCAAATGCAAGAGGATGTTCCTTGTAGCATTGTTGTTGTAGGGGGGATTGGAAAAGTTTATTGGTACCACTGGGGAGAGTCCAGGTAAAATGTATTGGATCCCCAAGCAGATGTTAGATGTGTACCTAACAGTGTAAATGAAATTTTACAATAAGATGGAGTGAATCAGGCAAAACACAGGATGACCTCTCCAGCATAATTCCTTTTGGACACATTGAAAATGTAGAACGTGAAACTATTCTGTGAAACTGGCACAGTGGGTACATGTTATCACACATTGGCAAAACCCGTAGAATGTACCATGCAAAGAGTGAAGCTTAGGGTAAACTTGTACATTGGTTAATTATACTGTATCTATATTGGTTCATCAGTTGTAACAAATGGACAACATTAATGCAACACATAAATAATAGAGGAAGCTGTGTGCAGAAAAAGGAGGTAAGTGGGAACCTGCTATACTATCTGATCAGCTTTTCTGTAAACCTTAAAGTTCTCTAATAAGTCTCATTAATTTAAAAAATAGATTAAAATCCATTTAAAATTGCATATAGAGAACAATATTTAACCTGCAAGAACACATACAAATCTAAGAGTACACATGAAGTATTTTGAAATGATTGTCAAAACAAGAAAAAAACTGGAATACATTCATGAAATACGAGAAGGATCTTGGACAAACCCATGATAATCAAAGCAGCAAATTGGAAATACCATTGACTCAAACCTCAACAGATGAAATCCATAATGAAGCTTTTAAAATATATTTTTATCAATAACTTGAGTTATGTTGCTGCCCAGAGCTCCTAAACTCCTTGACTGTGAGACAAGGCTCCCCCTCATTGCATACCCTAGTTGTCTCCTTAAGGCATTATCTCAAGAATCCCCCACAGTAATGGTGAACCTGGAACTGGGAGGACACAGAATTGCCAGGACAGTGAGGACCTTAGCTGGAGTGAAGATGCTCTATGAAGTGAGGAAGATGCATTTATGGCCAAAAAATTCTTCTGACCATCTATGCACTCCACCAAGAAACCAAGACATTGATGTCAACCCCCAGGAGGTTGATCCAACCTCTACTCTTTTCTCCAGTCCCTGCCTCACTCCTGCAGTCTGCAGTGTCAACTGCCTTCCATGCTTCGTCCCTCCATTCACTCAACATTCTCCTTCCCCAAGAAGTACTCAGTTTCTCCCACTCCTCTACATTCATAGGACTCCATCTCCTCTCTCCTGAATCACCCTCCACATGCCTCCTCTGTCCCCTCCTCTGCCCCCACTCCATTCTGATTTCCAGAGAGAATTTTCTGAAACATGCACAAGGTAAGCAGTCCTCAGACCCAGGGTTCAAGCCCTTTCTCCCACTGTGTATCTTTGAGAAAGAACTGTACAGCTCTGAGCCTCCTCTCTGAAAAATCAAAGTTCCTAGAGAGCTGCCTTCAGTGGGTCTGTGAGGATTCACATAAAGGGCTCAGAGTTTACCTCTGAGTAAAAATAAATAATATTTAAATGTAGTTATCACAGACTGTGAGATAGTGCTCCTTCTTCTGATTGGTTTTCTGCCATCCTGAATCACATGTCACCAGTTGGCCCCATTCTAAACTCATGGTCTCTGACCTCAGTGGAGTACTCAGTCCCCCTGGTAGCCACACAATACTGTTCCCCCTACCCCCAGGAGGCTGATCCAACATCCACTCTCTTCTCCAGCCCCTGCCTCACCCCTACAGTCTGCCTTCCTACCTCTGTCTTGGTGGAACAGCCGTGATCCTTGAGACTGGTCTCTCCCAATTCCTCTGACAGGTGAACAGAATTCTGTTTCCTCTGGTCTCACAGAGAATGGTTCACACACAGGTGTTGAGCAAACATCACACACATCACTGAGTGCATCCAATTCATACTCCCCCAGAGTCTCCCCTTAAGATTAGTACCGGCTCAAGACACAGCAGCTGAGACAAAACATACCTAGAGCACAATTTCTCAACCTCCTACTACTCTTGATATTTGGGGCCAGATCATTTCTTGGCTGTCCTTCTCATTGTACAATGCTTAACAGCATCCCTGGTCTGAACCTAACAGATGCCAGGAGCATCCCTTCCCCACAATGAATCATAACAATAAAAAATTATCAAGACATATTAATTTCTCATCTACATGCTTTCTTCTCTGCAATCACCCTCTGTATTTTTTTCAGTTTTTTTAAACTATATTGATGTTTTAAATGGCCAAGTCAAAGATCTCTGTCCGTAAATGTCACATTGCACTTGAAAATGTGTGGGTTATTTTCTAATATCTTTTGATATTGATTTCTAACATAATTCCACAGTGATAAGAGAACAGACTCTATGATTTCAGTACCTTTAGACCATGAAATTTTTGCACCTTGTTTTATGTTCCTGGATATGTTCCAGTGTCTCCTAGATTATAGTCTATGGGAACTTGAATAGAATTTGTATCCTACTGTTGTGTGAAAATTGTATGCATCTTAATTATGTTGAATTGGTTCATGGTGCTTTTCAGGTCTACTATACCCTTCTACTTTTCTATATATTCACTCTATTAATTTTTGAGAGTTTGATATTGAAACTCCAACTAAAAATCTTAATTTATATACTTAAAAAAGTAATTGTAATAGATACCATAACTAAAGAATCCACCTGAAATTCAGGAGATGTGGGTTGGATCTAGGTCAGGAAGATCTGCTGGAGAAGGGAATGGCAACCAACTCCAGTGATCTTGCCTGGAGAATCCCATGGAGAGAGGAGCCTAGCAGGCTACAGTCCATGGGTTCACCAAGAGTCAGACATGACTGAGAGACTAACACTGCTTCCTGCAACTTTGTTCTGTGTTCCAAGTCTCCTGTAATTGTGTTATCATACTTTCATAATTGAAAATAAATAAATGAAAAATTTAAAATTATCAAGATATATCCAAATGTCCAGTGTCAGGCAGAAACACCCTGGGGTAAGAACTGCTGACCTAGAAGCTGCAAAAGGCACCTAGGCGCTAAGCAAAAGCTAGGGACCCAGATGGGCAAACGAATGATTCCCAGGAGCCTCCCAAAGCTACAGTCCTCTATTACTACTCTTCTTTCTGGCCCTGACCTCATCCCCAGGTTGAGCAGTGCTACCAACAGTGGTATGATTCTGCTTTCCTACCCTTTCCCTCCTCTGCTTGAGGGAGGTCCTTCTCTGCTTGAGTTACCTCTTCCAAGAAACAGCCAGCAGGGAATGGGAGAAGAAACTCTCTTGCTTGTTGCTGTCAGCAGCATCCACAGGCAGGTGTGGGGACAGATATAAGCTCTCCTGGAACTGATACACTGCTTTATCCCTGCTTCAGGCTCCAGGAGACTTCCCAAGAGCCCCTTCATGAAACCAACCTGGATATGCAGTCTTCAAGGTCAGGAGATGCTGGAGGAACCTCAGGGGGCCTTCTGGGATTGGCAGTCTCTACTTCCTCCTCCATCTACCCATTCAAAGTGAAGACTCCTGGTTGCCTCTCTCTGACCCCGGAGACCTCAGCCCTTACTGAGAGTAGAGAAGCTCCCAGTCTTGGGGGAGACAGAGCTGGATACAGATGCCTTCAACTGCTTGGGGTCAAGGTACTGTCAGAGGGAGAGCAGGAACCCAGAATGGGAATCCAGGGCTGTGCCCTTGGATAAGGGCAGTTGGAAGGCTTCCCAGAATAAGAGTAATTTAGAGCTGAGTCTTGGAGAGTGGTTTTCTCTTGGGGTCAAAGTGTAAAGAATATGCTTGCAATGAGGGAGCTGCTGCTGCTGCTGCTGCTAAGTCGCTTCAGTCGTGTCCAACTCTATGTGACCCCATAGACGGCAGCCCACCAGGCTCCCCCGTCCCTGGGATTCTCCAGGCAAGAACACTGGAGTGGGTTGCCATTTCCTTCTCCAATGCATGAAAGTGAAAAATGAAAGTGAAGTCGCTCAGTCATGTCCGACTCTTAGTGACCTCATGGACTGTAGCCTACCAGGCTCTTCCATACATGGGATTTTCCAGGCATGAGTACTAGGGTGGGGTGCCATTGCCTTCTCCAGCAATGAGTGAGACCCAGGTTCAATTCCTAAGTTGGGAAGGTCCCCTGGAGGAGGAAATGACAACGCACTCTAGTATTCTTCCTTGGGAAATCCCATGGACAGAGGAACCTGCCTGACTACAGTCCACAGGGTCACAAAGAGTTGATATGACTGAGCAAATAATACCTTACTCTTGGGTAATATAGGTGCTCTGTCTTCTAGCCAAACTGGAAAACCTCACCTTCTTCCTGATCAAGTTCTACACTATCCCCATTTCCCTGCTGATCCAATCCAGGAGGCCTGATGTTAGCATAAAACCACCCTGGGAACAAAATATAACAAATTGATCCTTCAGTTTTTGCCCATGGTTCCTGACAGCTTAGGAGTGATAGTATCTTTTTTATGCTGATTGCTGATGAAATGATAAGGGCTTACAGGCTGCTAGGTAGCTACAGGATGGATCTAGTCTCCAGAATACCAAGGCAAGATTTAAAAGACTGGAACATTCAGCCCCACTCCCGAGATCTCCAGGGAGAGAAGAGGGAATGTAGACTGATTTAAGCATCAATGCCAGTGATTTAATCAATCAGGGCTCTGTGCTTATCCCTTTACAGAAAATCCCCAAATGGGATTTGGAGAGCTTCCAGGCTGATGAGCATATGGAGCTGCTGGTAAGTGGGGTGCATCCAGGGAGGGCAAGGAAGCTCCTTGTTCCTTCCCTCATAATTTTCCCTTAGTTTCTCTTCCATTTGTCTATTCCTGAGTTTTATCTTTTATAATAAACTGGTAATAGGAATTTAAAGCACTTTTCTGAATTCTATGAGTTATTTTAGCAACATGTAGGATGTGAAAGGGGAGGGATGGATCATGGAAACATCCAACTTTCCAGTCAGTGAAGACTGACAGCCAAAGTGGGAGCAGTCTTGTGGGACTGAGCACTTCACCTGTGAGTTCTGACACCAGTTGCAGGTTGTGAGTGTCCTAACTGAATTGTAGAACACTACTAGTGTACGGAGAGTGGGAGAATTGACCTCCTTTCCTATAGAAAAAAGCCACACATGTAATGTCATAAATGCTCTGCAGCGTCGTCTTCTCAGCCTTGTAATCAGCCTCAATTCTGGCCACTCAGCTCATCCTAGATGCCCTCACCTCTCTCTCCCCATCACTTCCTGCATCTCCTCGTACCAATCTCTGCCCTCAGCAGCCTACTCCCCTCACAGAAGCCATAAAGGGCTCTCTGCATACAAGAATCTGACCATGCTGCTTGTGTCTGAAACCAACTCCTTGGTACACCATCTTGGAAAGTGGATTGGCGGTTCAAGCTGAATATAGATCTATGCTATGACTCATATGACTCCACTATGGTTTTCCCTGGTGGCAGAATGGTAAAGAACATGCCTGCCAATGCAAGAGATGTGGGTTCAATCCATGAGTCAGGGAGATCCCCTGGAGAAGGAAATGGCAACCCACTCTAGTATTCTTGTCTGGGAGATCCCATGGACAGAGGAGCCTGGTGGACTACCGTCTATGGGGTCGCAAAATAGTCTGACACAACTTAGTGACTAAACAACAACAACAACATGATTCATTAACTACACGTTTAGGTGCAGACCCAATGGAACACAAATGTATTATCCGTTAAAGGACATGTACTAGATGTTCATAGGGATACCATTCATAGGAATCCTAAAGTGGAAACAACCCAAATGTTTATGAGTATGTTTACCTCATGCAATACATTTCAGTTATTTAATCTATGTATTCCGTTCCGTCCGTTCTGTCGCTCAGTCGTGTCCGACTCTTTGCGACCCCGTGGACTGTAGCCTACCAGGCTTCTCCGTCCATGGGATTCTCCAGGCAAGAATACTGGAGTGGATTACCGTTTCCTTCTCCAGGGGATCTTCCCAACCCAGGGATCGAACCCGGGTCTCCCGCATTGGAGGCAGACGCTTTAACCTCTGAGCCACCAGGGAAGCCCAATCTATGTATTACATAAATATTTAAAGTACCCTATTGCCAATGGAACAAACTCTTCAGGTGGCCTTCATGATCTTACACACCCATGACCTTTCCATCTGTATGCCTACACATCCCAGAAAGCCCCTAGCCACCTTCAGCTCTCCAGGGTTCACCAGACATAACACTGTCCCCAAATGCACTATGCGTCTGTCACCCTGAACTTTTACATTTGTTGTGCCTTTTGAGAAACCCCTCTTTCACCTGCCTATCTTTTCTGGATCACACCTCCTTACCCTTCACGTCTTGCTTTAAGCATGAACCCCTGTGTTGTTGTTCAGTTACTAAGTTGTGTCCAACTCTTTGTGAAACCCATGGACTGCAGCACGCCAGGCCTCCCTGTCCCTCGCCATGCTCCCGGAGTTTGCGCAAATTCATGTCCATTGAATCAGTGATGCTAGCAAACTGTCTAATCTTCTGCGACCCTCTTTCCCTTTTGCCCTCAATCTGTCCCAGCATCAGGGTCTTTCCCAATGAGTCAGCTGTTCACAGTGGGTGGCCAAAGTATTATAACTTCAGGTTCAGCATCAGTCCTTCCAATGAGTAACTCCCTCTAAGTTCAGTTCACTCGCTCATTCGTGTCCGACTCTTTGCAACCCCATGAACTGCAGCACGCCAGGCCTCCCTGTCCATCACCAACCCCCGGAGTTCACCCAAACTCATGTGCATCGAGTCAGTGATGCCATCCAGCCATCTCATCCTCTGTCGTCCCCTTCTCCTCCTGCCCCCAATCCTTTCCAGCATCAGACTCTTTTCCAGTGAGTCAACTCGTTGCATGAAGTGGCCAAAGTATTGCAGTTTCAGCCTCAGCATCAGTCCTCCCAATGAACACCCAGGACTGGTCTCCTTTAGGATGGACTAGTTGGATCTCCTTGCAGGGACTCTCAAGGGTCTTCTCCAACACCACAGTTCAAAAGCATCAATTCTTCAGCACTCAGCTTTCTTCACAGTCCAACTCTCACATCCAAAAATGACCACTGGAAAAACCATAGCCTTAACTAGGAAGACCTTTGTTGGCAAAGTAATATCTTTGCTTTTTAATATGCTGTCTAAGTTGGTCATAACTTTCCTTTCAAGGATTAAGTGTCTTTTAATTTCATGGCTGCAATCACTATCTGCAGTGATTTTGGAGCCCCAAAAAATAAAGTCTGACACTGTTTCCACTGTTTCCCCTTCTATTTCCCATGAAGTGATGGGACCAAATGCCATGATCTTAGTTTTCTGAATGTTGAGCTTTAAGCCACTTTTTCATTCTCCTCTTTCACTTTCATCAAGAGGCTTTTTAGTTCCTCTTCACTTTCTGCCATAAGGGTGGTGTCATCTGCAAGGCTTCAAAGCCATAGGCTGGTCTTTGACCTGCACTTAGCTCTCACAGTCCCCTAGGATTCCCTCATCGTACCACTGACCATATTTTTTTTTAAATCACCACACACCTGTGAAGCAGTGACTCCCCATTCTGTTCCACTTTCAGCTCCTTGAAACCACCAATTTGTTTTCTGTCCTGATTTCACCTGTCCCAGACACTTCACTTAAATGGATTCACACAATATGTGCCCTTTTGTGTCTGGCTTCTTTTACAATTCATCCATGTTGCATTATGTATCAGGACATTAAGGCTTTTTTGCTTGTTTTTTTTTTTTTGGAGGGGGGCTGAATTATGCTACATTATATGGACATACCATATATTGTTTATCCACCAATCCATTAATGGATATTTGTTGCTAACCCTTTGAGATTTCCTTATTTTTTAAAATTTATTTATTTTAATTGGAGGCTAATTACTTTACATTATTGTATTGATTTTGCCATACACTGACATGAATTTGCCTCGGGTGTACATGTGTTCACAATCTTGAACCCCCCTCCCACCTCCCTCCCCATCCCATCCCTCTGGTTCATCCCAGTGCACCAGCCCCGAGCATTCTGTATCATGCATCAAACCTGGACTGGCGATTCGTTTCACATAGGTATAAATTCATGTATGCATTTAGGAGAATGTTTGTAATATTTTATCCATTACTTCTAGTGTTTTGTAGGAGTCCTTTCAGATTTTCTAGACTTTAATATTCAATGATTTAAACATCTTTATAAATCTGCCCTTTTCTGTCCAGAAAAAATCTTTGACAACTCACAATGTCTCCAATTATGTCTATGTTGTTGTTTAGTCACTAAATTGTGTCTGACTCTTTTGCAACCCCATGAACTGTAACCCACCAAGCTCCTCAGTCCATGGGATTTCCCAGGCAAGAATACTGGAGTGGGTTGCCATTTCCTTCTCCAAGGGAATCTCCCTGACATGGGGATCAAACTTGCCTCTTCTGCATTGACAGGCAGATTCTTTACCACTGAACTACCTGGGAAGTCAAGTTATGTGTATAGCATATCAATTTTGCTGCCAGTATGCTGGTATTGAATAATATCTTAATTTATATTTACTTTCATAAAGTAAGCTGAGTACCTCAATGTTGCTTTAATTAATGCCTATGCTCGTTAACAACAAAAAGTACTATCATTTTCAAGTGCTTTTCTTTCCAAAATAATTCTAAATGAAACAGTTGAACTCAGACTAATCAACTGTGCAGGGTCACAAAGCCCAAACAACTGGAGTAACATTTAAAACCTAGGCTGTATGAGTAGTAAAGCAATTTACATGTCTCCTGATGGATAGGTGGTTAAAGAAAATGTGGCCCATACATACAATAGAATATGATTCAGCCTTAAAAAAGAAATAAACTCTTCCATACGAGACAATGTGAATGAACCTTGAGGACATTATGCTAAGTGAAAGAAGGCAGTCACAGAAGAACAAATACTCTATAATTCCCCTTATATGGGGCTTTCCAGATGGCACAGTGGTAAAGAATATATATATATATATATATATATATATATATATATATATACATAGAAGCATTTTTATTTTTTAATTTTTATTTTATATTGAAGTGTAGTAGATTTACAGTGTTGTCTTAGTTTCAGGTATATAGCAAAGTGATTCAGTTATACAAGTATTTATTCTTTCCCCATATAGGTTATTACATAATATTAAGTAGAGGTCCCTCTACCTTACCGTAGGTTCTTATTGGTTATCTATTTTTTTTTATTGGAGGCTAATTACTTTACAATATTATATTGGTTGGTTTTACCATACTCTGACATGAATCCGCCCTGGGTGTACATGTGTTCCTCTTCTTGAACCCCTCTCCCACTTCCATCCCCATATCATCCCTCTGGGTCATCCCCGTGCACCAGCCCCGAGTATCCTGTATCGTGCATCAAACCTGGGCTGTTGATTCATTTCACATATGACAATATAGATGTTTAAATGCCATTCTCCCAAATGATCCCACCCTCACCTCTCCCACAGAGTCCAAAAGACTGTTCTATACACCTGTGTCTCTTTTGCTGTCTTGTAGTGAACTCTGGGAGTTGGTGATGGACAGGGAGGCCTGGTGTGCTGTGATTCATGGGGTCGCAGAGAGTTGGACATGACTGAGCGACTGAACTGAACTGAACTGACACAGGGTTATCGTTTCCATCTTTCTAAATTCCATACATATGAATTAGTAACTGTATTGGTGTTTTTATTTCTGGTTTACTTCACTCTGTATAACAGGCTCCAGTTTCATCCACCTCATTAGAACTGATTCAAATGTATTCTTTTTAATGGCTAAGTAATACTCCATTGTGTATGTGTACCAAAGCTTTCTTATCCATTCATCTGCAGATGGACACCTAGGTTGCTTCCATGTCCTAGCTATTATAAACAGTGCTGCAATGAAATTTAGAGTACATGTGTCTCTTTCAATTCTGGTTTCCTTGGTATGTATACCCAGCTGGATCGTATGGCAGTTCTACTTCCAGTTTTTAAAGAATCTCCACACTGTTCTCCATAGTGGCTGTACTAGTTTGCATCCCCACCAACAGTGTAAGAGGGTTCCCTTGTCTCCGCACCCTCTCCAGCATTTATTATTTGTAGTCTTTTGGATCGCAGCCATTCTGACTGGCGTGAAATGGTACCTCATTGTGGTTTTGATTTGCCTTTCTCTGATTATGAGGGATGTTGAGCATTTTTTCATGTGTTTGTTAGCCATCTGTATGTCTTCTTTGGAGAAATGTCTGTTTAGTTCTTTGGCCCGTTTTTGATTGGGTCACTTAGTTTTCTGGAATTGAGCTGCAGGAGCTGTTTGTATATTTTTGAGATTAATTCTTTGTCAGTTGCTTCATTTGCTATTATTTTCTCCCATTCTGAAGGCTGTCTTTTCACCTTGTTTATAGTTTCTTTGCTGTGCAGAAGTTTTTAATTTTAATTAGGTCCCATTTGTTTATTTTTGCTTTTGTTTCCAATATTCTGGGAGATAGGTCATGGAGGATCCTGCTGTGATTTATGTCAGAGAGTGTTTTACCTATGTTCTCCTCTAGGAGTTTTAGAGTTTCTGGTCTTACGTTTAGATCTTTAATCCATTTTGAGTTTATTTTTCTGTACGGTGTTAGGGAGTGTTCTAGTTTCGTTCTTTTACAAGTGGCTGACCAGTTTTCCCAGCACCACTTGTTAAAGAGATTGTCTTTTCTCCATTTTATATTCTTGCCTCATTTGTCAAAGATAAGGTGTCCATAAGTGCGGGGATTTATCTCTGGGCTTTCTATTTCGTTCCATTGATCTATATTTCTGTCTTTATGCCAGTACCATACTGTCTTGATGACTGTGGCTTTGTAGTAGAGCCTGAAATCTGGCAGGTTGGTTCCCCCAGTTCCATTCTTCTTCCTCAAGATTGCTTTGGCTATTCGAGGTTTTTTGTATTTCCATACAAATTGTGAGATTATTATTCTAGCTCTGTGAAAAATACCATTGGTAGCTTGATAGGGATTGCATTGAATCTATAGATTACTTTGGGTAGTATACTCATTTTCACAGTATTTATTCTTCTAATCCATGAACACGGTATATTTCTCCATCTATTAGTGTCCTCTTTGATTTTTTTCACCAGTGTTTTATAGTTTTCTATACATAAGTCTTTTGTTTCTTTAGGTAGATTTATTCCTAAGTATTTTATTCTTTTCATTGCAACAGTGAATGGAATTGTTTCCTTAATTTCTCATTCTATTTTGTCATTATTAATGTATAGGAATGCAAGGGATTTCTGTGTGTTGATTTTATATCCTGCAACTTTACTGTATTCATTGATTAGCTCTAGTAGTTTTCTGGTAGAGTCTTTAGGGTTTTCTGTGTAGAGGATCATGTCATCAGTGAACAATGAGAGTTTTACTTCTTCTTTTCAATTTGTATTCCTTTTATGTCTTTTTCTGCTCTGATTGCTATGGCCAAAACTTCCAGAACTATGTTGAATAGTAGTGGTGAAAGTGGGCACCCTTGTCTTGTTTCTGACTTTAGGGGAAATGCTTTGTTTTTCACCATTGAGGATAATGCTTGCTGTGGGTTTGTCATATATAGCTTTTATTATGTTGAGGTATGTTCCTTCTATTCCCAGTTTCTGGAGGGTTTTTATCATAAATGGATGTTGAATTTTGTCGAAGGCTTTCTCTGCATCTATTGAGATAATCATATGGTTTTTATTTTCCAGTTTGTTAATGTGGTGTATTACATTGATTGATTTGTGGATATTGAAGAATCCTTGTATTCTTGGGATAAAGCCCACTTGTTCATGACGTATGATCTTAATGTGTTGTTGGATTCTGACTGCTAGAATTTTGTTAAGGATTTTTGCATTTATGTTCACGAATGATTTTGGCCTGTAGTTTTCTTTTCTGTGGGATCTTTGCCAGGTTTTCGGATTAGGGTCATGGTGGCCTCATAGAATGAGTTTGGAAGTTTCCCTTCCTCAGCAATTTTCTGGAAGAGTTTGAGTAGAATAGGTGAAAGCCCTTCTCTAAATTTTTGGTAGAATTCAGCTGTGAAGCTGTCTGGACCTGGGCTTTGTTTGCTGGAAGATTTCTGATTACAGCTTTTACTTCCGTGCTTGTGATCGGTCTGTTAAGATTTTCTATTTCTTCCTGGTTCAATTTTGGAAAGTTGTACTTTTCTAAGAATTTGTCCATTTCTTCCAAGTTGTCCGTTTTATTGACATATAATTGCTGATAGTTGTCTCTTATGATCCTTTGTATTTCTGTGTTGTCGGTTGTGATCTCTCCATTTTCATTTCTAATTTGATTGCCTTGGTTTTTCTCCCTTTGTTTCTTGATGAGTCTGGCTTTGGTTTGTCAATTTTATTTACCCTCTCAAAGAACCAGCTTTTGGCTTTGTTGATTCTTCCTATGGTCTCTTTTATTTCTTTTGCATTTATTTCTGTCCTACTTTTTAAGATTTCTTTCCTTCTACTAACCCTGGGGTTCTTCATTTCTTCCTTTTCTAGTTGCTTTAGGTGTAGAGTTAGGTTATTTAGTTGACTTTTTTCTTATTTCTTGAGGTATGCCTGTATTGCTATGAACCTTCCCCTTAGCACTGCTTTTACAGTATCCCACAGGTTTTGGGTTGTTGTGATTTCATTTTCTCTCATTTCTATGCATATTTTGATTTCTTTTTTGATTTCTTCTATGATTTGTTAGTTATTCAGCAGGGTGTTGTTCAGCCTCCATATGTTGGCATTTTTAATAGTTTTTCTCTTGTAATTGAGATCTAATCTTACTGCATTATGGTCAGAAAAGATGCTTGGAATGATTTCAATTTTTTAAAAATTTACCAAGGCTAGATTTATGGCCCAGGGTGTGATCTATCCTGGAAAACTTTCCGTGTGCTCTTGAGAAAAAGGTGAAATTCATTGTTTTGGGGTGAAATGTCCTACAGATATCTAATAGGTCCAACTGGTATATTGTATCATTTAAAGTTTGTGTTTTGTTGTTAATTTTCTTTTTAGTTGTTCTGTCCATAGGTGTGAGTCGGGTATTAAAGTCTCCCACTATTATTGCATTGTTGTTAATTTCCCCTTTCATACTCGTTAGTAATTGTCTTACATATTGCAGTGCTCCTATGTTGGGTGCATAAATATTTATAATTGTTATATCTTCTTCTTGGATTGATCCTTTGATCATTATGTGGTGTCCTTCTCTGTCTCCTTTCACAGCCTTTGTTTTAAAGTCTATTTTATCTGATATGAGTATTGCTACTCCTGCTTTCCTTTGGTCTCTATTTGCATGGAATATCTTTTTCCAGCCCTTTACTTTCAGTCTGTATGTGTCCCTCACTTTGAGGTGGGTCTCTTGTAGACAGTATATATAGGGGTCTTGTTTTGTATCCATTCAGCCAGTCTTTGCCTTTTGGTTGGGGCATTCAATCCATTTACATTTAAGGTAATTATTGATAAGTATGATCCCATTGCCATTTTCTTTATTGTTTTGGGTTCGAGTTTATCCACCCTTTCTGTGTTTCCTGTCTAGAGAAGATCCTTCAGCATTTGTTGGAGAGCTGGTTTGGTGATGCTGAATTCTCTCAGCTTTTGCTTGTCTGTAAAGCTTTTGATTTCTCCTTCATATTTGAATGGGATCCTTGCTGGGTACAGTAATCTGGGCTGTAGGTTATTTTCTTTCATCACTTTAAGTATGTCTTGCCATTTCCTCCTGGCCTGAAGAGTTTCTGTTGAAAGATCAGCTGTTATCCTTATGGGAATCCCCTTGTGTGTTATTTGTTGCTTTTTTCTTGCTTCTTTTAATATTTGTTCTTTGTGTTTGATCTTTGTTAATTTGATTAATATGTGTCTTGGAGTATTTCACCTTGGGTTTATCCTGTTAGGGGCTGTCTGGATTTCTTGGACTTGGGTGATTATTTCCTTCCCCATTTTAGGGAAGTTTTCAACTATTATCTCCTCAAGTATTCTCTCATGGTCTTTCTTTTTGTCTTCTTCTTCTGGGACTCCTATGATTCGAATGTTGGGATGTTTAACATTGTCCCTGAGGTCTCTGAGATTGTCCTCAGTTCTTTTGTTTTTCTTTTTTCCTCTCTGCTTCATGTATTTCTGCAATTCTATCTTCTAGCTCGCTTATTCCATCTTCTGCCTCCGTTATTCTACTGTTTGTTTCCTCCAGAGTGTTTTTGATCTCATCTATTGCATTATTCATTGTATATCGACTCTTTTTTATATTTCCTCTGCTGCTGCTGCTACTAAGTCACTTCAGTCGTGTCTGACTCTATGTGACCCCATAGACGGCAGCCCACCAGGCTCCCCCATCCCTGGGATTCTCCAGGCAAGAACACTGGAGTGAGTTGCCATTTCCTCCTCCAATGTGTCAGGCCAGGACAAAAAAAATCATCTTGTTAAACCTTTCTTGCATCTTCTCGATCCTTGTCTCCAGGTTATTTATCTGTAACTCCAGTTTGTTTTCAAGATTTTGGATCATTTTCACTATCAATGTTCAAAATTCTTTATCAGGTAGATTCCCTATATCTTCATCTTTGGTTTGGGTTGGTGGGCATTTATCCTGTTCCTTTACTTGTTGGGTATTTCTCTGCCTCTTCATCTTGCTTATATTGCTGTGTTTGGGATGGCCTTTCTGTCTTCTGGCAGTTTGTAGAGTTCTCTTTATTGTGTAGTTTCCTCGGTGCATTTGGGGTTGGACAGGTGGCTTGTCAAGGTTCCCTGGTTAGGGAAGCTTGTTTCGGTGTTCTGGTGGGTGGAGCTGGATTTCTTCTCTGTAGAGTGCAATGAAGTGTTCAGTAATGAGTTATGAGATGTCAATGGGTTTGGAGTGGCTTTGGGCAGCCTGTATATTGAAGCTCAGGGCTATTCTCCTGTGTTGCTGGAGAATTTGCGTGGTATGTCTTTCTCTGAAACTTGTTGACCCTTGGGTGGTGCCTCGTTTCAGTGTAGGTAGGGAGGCATTTGATAAGCTCCTATGGATTAATGTTCCTTGGAACAGGAGTTCTCTGGTGTTCTCAGGATTTGGACTTAAGCCTCTGCCTCTGGTTTTCAGTCTTATTCTTACAGTAGGCTCAAGACTTCTCCATCTGTCACTTCCAAGGCAGTTCCTTTTGTTTAAACTTCTGTTTGCTGGTCTCTTCAGTTTCTAATTCCCATCCTGACACAAGGGGGCAGTGATGGACACTTTTTTGGGCTCACCTGTTCAGTCGTGCTGTGGGGTGGAGGAACGCTGTTAACAAATATCACTGGCGTCTGTGGGGAGTGCTCACAGTGTCTCGGCTACACTGCAATTGTCCCCGCTCACGGCGTGTGTGCTTTTCCTGTTTATGCTGCTCAGGCTCTGGGTTGCTCTGTCAGGAACTGTCTGAGGCCCGTGCTGGGTTGTATGCATTTCCCAGGTCTGAGCTGCTCAGGTTCAGGTACTCATATACTCCACAAAGTCGCAGACTTGGTTGGGCCTGCGTTTTGTTCCCTTCCCCAGTCTGAGCAGCTCAGGCGACCAGGTGTTTGGCAAGTGTGGTCGCCGCAACTTATCGCCTCCCCAGTCCCTGCTGCTCAGTTTTCTGGGTGTACAACTGGTGCACCTTCTCAGGCAGATATCGACTGGCCATAACACAAGAAGTCTTAGTTAGCATCAAAGCCTGCTTGCAGCTTGGTATTGGATGCCTCTCTGGGGCCGCGATTGCCCGCTTCTGGCTCTGGCTGCCTTCCCCTGCCTGTCTATGCGGGGGATGATGGATGGACCGACAGCAGCTGGCTAGCTCTGTTCAGTCCTTTGTTCTGTGAGCGGGTCTGGTGGTGTCTTAGGTTGGGGCTTTTCACCTTTTTCCGGGGTGGCTATCCCACAGTCTGCTTAGCTATATTAAGTTAGCGCCCTCAGATTGCACTCGGGGCATTCAGGTCCGGTCCCTACTCTAAGTGATGCAGCCCGCGCCTCCCTGCCCAGCCCCCGCTTGCTAGTTGGGGGGTGCGGGCGGCTGCACTGCTTCTCCGCTGAGAGTTACTGCTGGGCACGTAGTCTGTGGGTTTTAATTATTTATTTCATTCTCCTCCCAGTTATATTGCCCTCTGAGGTTCCAAGGCTTGCCACAGACTCGCCAGTGAGTGTTTCCAGGTGTTTGGAAACTTCTCTCTTTTTTAAGCCTCCCTTCCTGGGATGGATCTCCATCCCTCTGTCTTTTGTCTCTCTTTTTATCTTTTATATTATTTCCTACCTCCTTTCGAAGAAAATGGGCTGCTTTTCTGGGTTCCTGATGTGCTCTGCCGGCATTCAGAAGTGTTTTGTGGGATTTACTCAGCGCTCAAATGTTCTTTTGATGAATTTGTGGGGAATAAAGTGGTCTCCCCATCCTATTCATCCGCCATCTTTTTGTCTGCCCCCGGTTATCTATTTTATGTATACTAGTGTGTATGTCAAACCCAAGCTCTTAATTCCCCCTCCCAACATTTCCTCTCTGATAACCATAAATTTGTTTTTGACATCTGTGAGTCTGTTTCTGTTTTTAATTAACAATTAAAAAATGAACAATTCAGTAGGATTTATTGCATGTACAATGTTGTGGAACTATCACATCTATCTCGTTCCAAAACATCTCCTTGGCCCCAAAGAGACCTCATACTCATTAAATAGTCACTCCCCATTCTCCACTCCCCTAGCCCCCAGAAACCACTATCTGCTCCCGTCTCTATGGATTTGCCTATTCTGGACATTTCATATACATGGAATTATATGATATGTTTCCTTTTGTGTCTGGCTTCTTGCAGTTACTGCGATGGTCTCGAGGTTCATACACTTTGTAGCATGTGCCGACACCCACATAAAGCTGCTAGGAAAAGAGGTATTCATTAGATTTTCACTTCAGATACCAATAAACCTATAGCTTCTCTTTTAAAAACAAAGATGCTGCTGCTGCTGCTGCTAAGTCATTTCAGTCGTGTCCGACTCTGTGTGACCCCATAGACGGAAGCCCACCAGGCTCCCCCGTCCCTGGGATTCTCCAGGCAAGAACACTGGAGTGGATTGCCATTTCCTTCTCCAATGTGTGAAAGTGGAAAGTGAAAGTGAAGTCGCTCAGTCGTGTCCGACCCTTAGCGACCCCACGGACTGCAGCCTAACAGGCTTCTCCATCCATGGGATTTTCTAGGCAAGAGTACTGGAGTGGCTTGCCATTGCCTTCTCCAAAAAACAAAGATGATCAACATCATTAGTCATCAGGGAAATACAAATCAAAACCACAATGAGGTATCACTTCACTCTCAATGGAATGACTAAAATTTTTTAAACAACAGAAAATAGCATGTGTTGGAAGGTATGTGGAGAAACTGGAACTGCTACACTCAGGCCCTTGGGCTCTTTAATCAGTAGAAGTTGATAGAAGGCCAGATGAGAATTTCAAGACTTTACTGGGGCTCATGCTGCAGCAGGAGGGAGCAAAAACAAGAAACAGGTGCCCCTGCAAGGGCCTAAGTTTCGGCTGGCGGAAGCGGGGACAGGGGGCAAGCGGGTTTCTTAAACTGGATGCTGGGATCAGTGGGTTAGACAGGAGACATGGCTTAGGTGGCTGCCCATCCCCTTGGTGGTGCTGACAGTATCCTGCTTTTGCTCTTGGCATCTCAGAAATGGCTTGTTGGTTTGTTGTCTTTTTGTATCTTATTGTTCATATTGCTCACACTACACTTGCTTATTGGCGGTTATTTTTAGTCCCTTGTGGTTTCTTTGTATTCTGTTGCTCAAGGAGACATTTGACCAGGTGCAAGGACTCCTGTAGGACTACCCAGGTGACTCAGTAGTAAAGAATCTACCTGAAACTCATGAGACCTGGGTTAGATCTCTGGGTAGGGAAGATTCCCTGGAGAAGGAAATGGCAACCTACTCCAGTATTTTTGCCTGGGAAATCCCATGGACAGAGGAGCCTCGTGGGCTAGAGTCTATGGGGTCGTAAAGAGTCAGACATGACTTGGTGACTAAACAACAACAAAACAACAAAGCATTCCTGTAAAGAGTCCTAGGCCCCACTCTATCTCAGAACCACTATACATTGCTGCTGGGAATGTAAAATGGTGCAACAACAATGGAGAACAGTTCAGCAGTTCCTTAAAGTGATACATACAATTACTATATGACCCAGAAATTCCATTTATGGAGAAGTGGATGACAGAGGATGAGATGGCTGGATGGCATCACTGACTCGATGGACCTGAGTTTGGGTAAACTCTGGGAGTTTGTGATGGACAGGGAGGCCTGGCATGCTGCGATTCATGGGGTCACAAGGAGTCGGACATGACTGAGCGACTTAACTGAACTGAACCTCAAAGAATTAAAAATAGGGGCTCAAACATTTATCCATGAATGTTCACAGCAGTGCTATTTGTAATAGCCAAAAGATGGAAAACAACTCAACCGTCCATCAACAGATGAATGGATAAAAAAACTGAGGTGTATAAATACGATGTAATATTGTTCAGCCATTCAAAAGAATGAATATCTCTTTATGTGTGCTGAGAGATATTTAGATTCATTAGTTTGTCCCTGGAGCCAAACTACCTAGATTTGAATGCTAAATCTGCCACTTCAAGCTGGGTGAACAATGGACAAGTGAGAGTCTCTGCTTCCTTCCTTATTGGGCTTTTGTAAGAAGCATAAGATGTTGCATGCTCTGCACAGCTCCAGCCACATTACAAATCCTTAACACATCATAACTTTTTTCAAGGGGCTTCCCAGGTGGCACTAGTGGTAAAAAATCTGCTTGCTGATGCAGAAAATGCAGTAGACAGTGGGTTTGATCCCTGGGTTGGGAAGATCCCTTGAGGAGGAAATGGCAACTCACTCCAGTATTCTTGCCTGAAAAATTCCATGCACAAGAGGAACCTGGTGGGCTACAGTCCAAGGGGTCACAAAGAGTCAGACATGACTGAATGCCTGAGAACACACACAACTGTTTTTAGGAATAACATATCTAAAATCTTCTTCACTGGATAAACTGAGTTCCATGCTAACCCTCTGGCAGCCAAAAGAGACAGATCTGAAGAATGGCAATGCTCTTGGGACAAAAACTCTTTCCCTCAGGAGTCCTAGACTCAAAGGCTTCACCGGGGAAGATGAGCTAATTGTAGTCACTCTAACAAGGTTCTCTGGGGATCATATCTGAAGGCCAGAGATTCTGATATGAATCTGTTGGTGTGATTCTTCTGTGTATTCTCTGAGAAAGCATGCTCTTCATCCACAGTTGCAAGACAAAGTTGAGGCTGCAGGAACACCAAATCCCTGGAAACAGGACCTCTGAGGGGCTGAGAGGTCCTGGAATCTGATAGAGGTACAGTAGTCGTTGGTTAATAAGGCATCAGGAAAGCAAGCTGCAATCGAGTTGGTCTCAGGGAAGATCCTCCCCTCACCAAACTTGCCCTCAGAGGTTAGAGGGACTCTCTGATCAGTTTCATCCACAAGGACTTAGGTTACCTGGTATCAGAGCCTCATAGATGGGTAAGGGTATTGTGAGTTGGTCAAGAGAGTGGGTATTTGAATCAGCTTGAGCTGGATCCATGCAGGAGTCAAGTTTGGAGCCTCAGCTGTTGGCTCATGATGTGGCTGAAGGTTAAATGGGATGATAATTGTTAAGAGGCTAGCTCATTGTGGATTGCATAGAATAAAGGTCACTGTACCACTCTAAGGACTTCCCCAGTGGCTCAGTGGTGCAAAAGACACCAGAGACTCAGATTCAACCCCGGGTCAAGAAGATCCCCTGGAGGAGGGCATGGCAGTCCACTCCAGTATTCCTGCTGGGAAAATCTCATGAACAGAGGATCCTGGAGGGTTATGGTCCATGGGGTCAGAAAGAGTTGGACATGACTAAAGTGGCTGAGCACACAAGTGCGCTCGCATGGACCACTCTAACTTAGTCAACTTATATAGATGCTGAGGAGAGGAGAGAGTCTGGCAGGGTTTAACCCAGATTAGTGATCCTCAACTGGGGGAAATTTCTACTCCTGCTCAAGGGGTGTTATTCAAGATATTTTTGCTCCTTACAACTGGAGATAGGAGGAATGCAATTGGCATTCAGCGGGTCAAAGCCAGGTGTTCGACATCCTACAATAATACATAAGACAGTCTGCACGACAAACAAAAATATGATCCAGCTTCAAATGTCAGTAGTGCCAGGATGAGAACCACTAGGCTCCACCCCAAAGAGAGGAGAGGAACAGGGAAGGGATCCCTGAAGAAGTGGAGGCAACTTAAGTGAGGTAAATCTGGAGGCTAGAAGCTTCCAGGCAGGAGACAGCAGGTGCAAAGGACCAAAGCGTTAAGCGCTCAGTTGTGCCTGACTCTTTTGTGACCCTATGGACTGTACAGCCTGCCAGGCCCCTCTGTCCATGGAATTCTCCAGGCAAAAATTTTGGAGTGGGTAGCCATTCCCTTCTCCCAGGGGATCTTCCTGACCTAGGAATTGAACCCAGGTCTCCTGCATTGCAGGCAGATTCTTTACCGTCTGGGCCAAGGCACAGAAAGTTATGTACCTTCGTTAAATCACACAGCCAGTAAGTGGAAGAACTGGAACTAAAACCCAGGTGTGTTTTCAGAGTTTGTCTTTAACCACTCTTTTACTATTTATTTTAAATGTCAAACCCTATAAGTGCCTAGCCTGTTTATTTTCATTTTATGTCTTTTATCCCTATCTTAATTAAGGAATAATTGGCAAAATTGTGTATAACTAAGATGTAAGACTTGAAGTTTTGAAACATGTATACACTCTGAAATAATTGCTACAATCAAGCTAATTAACCTAAGACTTTTTATTTTGATAATATCACTAAGAGTTCCCACAAATAAAAATGTTTGTCCATACAACATGTCAGCTATGGATTCAATCCCCTTATCCTATTTTTCTCACTTAATCTTTATAACAGTCCTAAGGAATTAGGAAAATTAGTCCCATGTAACAGATGGGGAAACTAGGCTCAGCGTGGTTAAGTGAGATGCATCTTCAGGGATGGTTTGAAAGAGCAGTGAGGTAATCTGTTTCCTTCCCACTGTTGACGCCCTGTTTCTGGCTTTAGCACTGCCTGGACATGGACAATAAGACCCAAGTCCCTGAATTCATCCTCCTCGGCCTCTCCCAGCAGCCCCTGCAGAGGCAGGTGCTCTTCAGCCTGTCCTTCATTCTGTATTTGAGTGGGTGCCTGGGGAATCTTCTCACCATCCTGGCCATCGTCTTGGACCCTCACCTCCACAGCCCCATGTATTTCTTCCTCAGCAACTTGTCTCTTCTTGACATCTGCTTTACCTCCACCACCATCCCCAAGATGCTGGTGAACCATCTGTGTGGGCTCACCACCATCTCCTTCTCAGCTTGCCTGGCTCAGATGTATTTCTTCCTCGCCTTTGGGGCAGCTGACAGCATGCTTCTCTCAGCCATGGCTTATGACCGCTACCTGGCCATCTGCAGTCCATTGCACTACATGACAATCATGAGTGTCCTTCGGTGTACCTTGCTAGTGATGATACCCTGGATCTCAGCCAACCTCATCTCCATGGTCCACACTATCCTGATGTCCCACTTGTCCTTTTGCACCAATAGGATCCCACACTTCTTCTGTGACCTCAATGCCTTGATCAAGCTCTCCTGCTCTGACACCCAAGTCAATGAGATGCTGGTGTTGGTCCTTGGGGGCCCGGTGGTTCTCATCTCTTTTGTGTGCATCATGGCTTCCTATACACCCATTGCTGTGACTGTGTGGAAGGTGCCTTCTGTCCAGGGCAGATGGAAAGCATTCTCCACGTGTGGCTCTCACCTTTGTGTTGTCTGTCTCTTCTATGGGACTATCATTGGGGTCTACTTCAACCCTGCATCCACACACACAACCCAGAGGGATATGGCAGCCACAGTGATGTACACCATGGTCACCCCCATGCTGAACCCCTTCATCTACAGCCTGAGGAACCGAGATCTGAATGGGGCCCTCAGGAAACTTCTTCTCAGCAGGATCCCCTTTTCCCAGCTTCTTTAAAGACTCTTTTTAGACCTAATTGCTTTTGAAATAAACTAGATATGGAAACCGTGACAGATTTTATTTTCTTGGCCTCCAAAATCACTGCAGTCAGTGAGTGCAGCCATGAAATTAAAAGATGGTTCCTCCTTGGAAGGAAAGCTATGACAAACCCAGACAGTATATTAAAAAAAAACATATATCACTTCCAGCAGTCATGTACAGATGTGAAAGTTGGACCATAAATAAGGTGGAGAACCAAAGAATTGATGCTTTTGAATTGTGGTGCTGGAAGAGACTTTTGAGAGTCCCTTGAACTGCAACAAGATCAAACCAGTCACTCCTAAAAGAAATCAACCCTGAATATTTAATGGAAAGACTGATGCTGAAGCTGGAGCTCCAATATTTTGGCCAGCTGATGCGAAGAGCTGACTCATTGGAAAAGACCCTGATGCTGGGAAAGAGTGAAGACAAAAGGAGAAAGGGACAGCAGAGGATGAGATGTTTGGATAGTATCACTAACTCAATGGTCACGAATTTGAGCAAACTCCAGGAGCTAGTGGAGGACAGATGAGCCTGGAGTGCTGCACTGTTGCAAAGAGTTGGACACAACTTAGTGACTAAACAACAGTGATTCCCAATAATAGAATGCTCTCTTTTAAAGATAGAAACAATACATTTTTATTCATGTTAAGTACTTCATTGAATACATTTGACATATAACATTTTATAAATTTAAGGTGTGTAAAGCATTACTTTGACCCATTTATATATACCAGTATGACTTCCATTGCAGTGATATTTCCCATCTCTGTCACATTAAACAATTTTCCTTTCTCTTAACTGGTTGGGATAAATCAGTTTTGGTTTATCAGCAAGTTTTATAATTGTAGTACAATATTGCTGTCTATACTATTCACTAAATTCTCTATGACTTATTTACTATTCATTTCAGTTTTGTACCCTTAAAAACACCAGTCTTACTACTCCACTCCTCCATTCCCTGGTAACTACCATTCTGGTATTTACGTGTTTGATGATTTTTTTAGCTTCCAGATCTATGTGATATGTGTTTCCACGTGGTACTTGTCTTTTTCTTTTTCACTTATCTCACTTCAGTTCAGTCACTCAGTCATGTCCGACTCTTTGTGACCCCATGGACTGTAGCAAGCCAGGCTTCCCTGTCCATCACCAACTCCCAGAGCTTTCTAAAATGTGTGTCCATCAAGTCAGTGATGCCAGCCAACCATCTCATCCTCTGATGTCCCTTTCTCCTTTTACCTTCAATCTTTCCCAGCATCAGGGTCTTTTCCAATGAGCCAGTGCTTTGCATCAGGTGGCCAAAATACTGGAGCTTCAGCTTCTGCATCAGTCCTTCCAATGAACACTCAGGACTCATCTCCTTTAAGATGGACTGTTGGATATCCTTGCAGTCCAAGGGACTCTCAAGAGTCTTCTTCAACACCACAGATCAAAAACATCAATTATTTGGCACTCAGCTTTCTTTATGGTCCAACTCACATCTGTACACGACTACTGGAAAAACCATAGCTTTTACTATATGGACTTTTGTTGGCAAATAAATGACTCTGCTTTTTAACATATCAATCATCTAGGTTTGTCATAGCTTTTCTTCCAAGGAGCAAGCGTCTTTTAATTTCATGGCTGCAGTCACCATCTTCAGTGATTTTGGAGCTCAAGAAAATAAAGTTTGTCACTATTTCCATTGTTTCCCCACCGACTTGCCATCTTCATGATGGGACCATATCTTAGTTCTTTGAATGTTGAGTTTTAAGCCAAATTTTTAACTCTACTCTTTCACCTTCATCAAGAGGCTCTTTAGTTCCTCTTCACTTTCTGCCATAAGGGTGGTGTCATTTGCATACCTGAGGTTATTGATATTTCTCCCAGCAATCTTGATTCCAGCTTGTGCTTCATCCAGCCCAGTATTTCACAAGATGTACTCTGCATATGAGTTAAATAAGCAGGGTGGCAATATACGGCTTGACGTACTCTTTTCTCAATTTGGAACCAGTCCACTGTTCCATGTCTGCTTCTAACTGTTGCTTCTTGACCTGCATACAGATTTCTCCAAAGGCAGGTCAGGTGGTCCGGTATTCCCATCTCTTTAATAATTTTCCACAGTTTGTTTGATCCACACAGCCAAAAGCTTTAGCATAGTCAATAAAGCAGAAGTAGATGTTTTTCTAGACCTCTCTTGCTTTTGCTATGGTCCAACAGATGTTGGCAATTTGATCTGTGGTTTCCTCTGCCTTTTCTAAATCCAGCTTGAACATCTGGAAGTTCTCAGTTCATGTACTATTGAAGCTTGCTGCTGCTGCTTCTACGTCACTTCAGCCGTGTCCGACTCTGTGCGACCCCAGAGATGGCAGCCCACGAGGCTCCCCCGTCCCTGGGATTCTCCAGGCAAGAACACTGGAGTGGGTTGCCATTTCCTTCTCCAGTGCGTGAAAGTGAAAAGTGAAAGTGAAGTCGCTCAGTCGTGTACGACTGTTAGCGACCCCATGGACTGCAGCCTACCAGGGGCTTCCATCCATGGGATTTTCCAGGCAAGAGTACTGGAGTGGGTTGCCATTGGCTTCTCTGACTATTGAAGCCTAGCTTGGGGAATTTTGAGCATTACTTCACTAGCGTGTGAGATGAGTGCCATTGTGTGGTAGATTGAGCATTCTTTGGCATTGCCTTTCTCTGGGATTGGAATGAAAATTGACATATTTCAGTCCTGTAGCCATTGTTGAGTTTTCCAAATTTGCTGGCATGTTGAGTGCAGCACTTTCACAGCATCACCTTTTAGGATTTGAAATAACTCAACTGGAATTCCATCACCTCCACTGGCTATGTTCATAGTGCTGTTTCCTAAGGCCCATTTGACTTCACTCTCCAGGATGCCTGGCTCTAGGTGAGTGATCACACCATCGTGGTTATCTGGGTCATTAAGATCTTTTTTTATATATGTGTGTGTGTGCTCAGTCACTTCAGTCATGTCTAACTCTGCAACTCTGTGGACTATAGCTTGCCCAGGATCCTCTGTCCATAGGATTCTCTAGGTGAGAATACTGGAATGAGTTGTCATGCTCTCCTCCAGGGGATAATGATGTATATTAACTATAATTCAATTAAAAAATTAGTTATTATCCACAGCCCCAGATAGTCGATCCCTTTACCCAGTTTGCCCTTCTCCCTATTTCCACTTTGGTAATGTCTACTTTTTTTCATATGTACGTTTTAATTTTTGCTAGGTTTGGTTTGTCCACTTATTTGGGGTTTTTATTTTTTTGGTTATTTGTTTATTAGTTTTTTATATTCCATGTATAAATGAAATTGTATGGTATTTGTCTTTCTCCAGCTGACTTATTTTACTTAGCATAGTACCCTCAACATCCATCCATGATGTCATAATTGGCAAGATTTCATCTTTTACCAGCTTCCCCAGTGGCTCAGTGGTAAAGAATCTTCCACCAATGTAGGCAATACAGGAGATAAGAGTTCAGTCTCTGGGTTTGGAAGACCCTCTGGAGAAGGAAATAGCAACCACTCCAATATTCTTGCCTGATTATCTTGCATAATACCCGCAACATCCATCCATGATGTCATAAATGGCAGGATTTCACCTTTTAAGGATTAATATATACATGTTGAAGGTATTATGCTAAGTGAAATAAGTCAGCTGGAGAAAAACAAATACCATACAATTTCACTCATATGAAATATAAAAAATAGTAAACAAAAATGCCAATAAATGGACAAGCCAAATCAAACAAAAACAAACACATAGATATGGAAAACAGGGTAGATGTTGTCAGAGGGGAAATAGTGAGAAGGGAAAATTGGGTAAAGGAGTCAACTCTCTGTTGATGGATAACAACTACTTTTTAAATTGAATTATAGTTGATCTGAAACATTATATTAATGTAAGTTACAGGTGTACAATATAGTAATTTACAGTTTTTAAATGTTATGCCCATTTATTCTTATTATAAAATGTTGACTATATTCCCTATGTTGTACAGCATACCCTTATAGTTTATTTTATATGTAACAGTTTGTACCTCTTAATTCTCTGTTCCTGAGTTGTACCTCCCCAAAGAGGTACATGAGTTAAGTATTCATGTAACCAGTAGTTTGTTCTCTACATCTGAGTTGGAGAAACTAAATTTTTCGTGATGAGCACACTGTCAAGGGTCTACTCTACAGAACAGACACATAATTTTGTACAAATGAAACTCACATAATGTTATAAATCAATGTGACCTCAATAAAAATAAATTTTATAAAAAGGTAACATAAACATTGTAACAAAACAAAACACACACACAAACCAAGCAACCAATTCTTCATGGCTGAATAGCTTGGCCAAGTTATTTAAACTTTCTGTGCCTTTGTTTCTTAAATTTGGAAAACTGGGAGGCCACGAATACCTAACTCATGCAATTATTGTGAGAATTAATGATTCACATATACACCTGTTTATATATTAATAATTATAATCTAAGAAGGTTATCAGGATCAGAGTGAGTAGTTTCTAAATCAGACAGTATGAACTACTATGCTACCATACTATTATAGTACACAAATAACGTACTATAAACATTTTACTACCACTAAAGTTAAGTTAGGGAGGCCTGGCATGCTGTGATTCATGGGGTTGCAAAGAGTCGGATACGACTGAGCGACTGAACTGAACTGAAAGTTAAGTTAGAAAAATAAATAATTTTTAAAAATAACATTATTTTGTACAAAAATAGACATGTACAACAGTAGAACAGCATAAATGTCATGGAACAGACCCATGTGTAAATAAATTTGCTATATTAAAAAGGGTGGCTTTGCAAATCAATGGGTTATTTATTAAACTGTGCTGAGATAATGTTAGCCACTAAAAATAAACTTTATCACTACAGGCATATTAGAATGGCTAAAATCTGGAACCCTGATAATGCTAAACGCTAGCAAGGATGTGGAACAATAGGATCTCTCATTCACTGCTGGGAATGTGAAAAGGCACAGTCATTTAGAAGGACAGTTTGGCTGTGTCTTACAAAACTAAACATACTCTTGCTGTGCAATCCAACAATCACACTCTTTAGTATTTACCCAAATACTCATTTAGGTTCACACTAAAACCTAGGCATGGATGTTTACAGCAGGTTTCTTCATAACTGTCAAAAGGTGAAGGAATAAAGATATCCTTGAGTGGGGTCTAGTCAAGGCTATGGTTTTTCCCATGATCATGTATGGATGTGAGAATTGGACTGTGAAGAAAGCTGATCGCCAAAGAATTGATGCTTTTGAACTGTGGTGCTGGAGAAGACTCTTGAGAGTCCCTTGGACTGCAAGGAGATCCAACCAGTCCATTCTGGAGGAGGTCAATCCTGGGTGTTCATTGGAAGGACTGATGCTAAAGCTGAAACTCCAATATTTTGGCCACCTCATGCGACGAGTTGACTCCCTGGAAAAGAGTCTGATGCTGGGAGGGATTGGAGGTGGGAACGACAGAGAATGAGATGGCTGGATGGCATCACCAACTCGATGGACATGAGTTTCAGTGAACTCCGGGAGTTTGTGATGGATAGGGAGGCCTGGCGTGCTGTGATTCATGGGGTCGCAAAGAGTTGGACACGACTGAGTGACTGAACTGAACTGAACTGAGTGGGTGAATAGATAAATACTGTGAAACATCCATACAAGAGACTATTATTAAGTGCAAGAAACCTAAACAAACAAAGTCATCTATCAAGCCATAAAACAATTGAAGAGCCTTTAATGCACACAACAAAATGAAAGAAGCCCATCTAAAAGGGTTACCTACTGTATGATTGCAAACTGAATGACATGGTAGGAAAAGCCAACCCATGGAGAGAGTAAAAAGGTCGGTGCTTGCCAGAGGTTAGCAGTGACAGATGGATGAATAGGCAGAACACAGAGGATCCTTAGGGCAGTGAAAATACTCCACATGGTATAATACTGATGAATACACCTCATTAAACATTTGCTGAAATCCAGAGAATGTATGAGAGTGAAGGACAATGTAAACTATGAACTTTGGTCATGATGGTGTACCAATGTATGTTCAACGACTGTAATAAATGTAACATTCAGGTGGAGTGTGTTGATAATGGGAGAATCTGTACATGTTGGGGGTTCAGACAGTATATGGAAAATCTCTGTGCTTTCCTCTCAATTTTGCTGTGAACCTATTCTGACTGGCGTGAAATGGTACCTCATTGTGGTTTTGATTTGCATTTCTCTGATTATGAGTGATGTTGAGCATCTTTTCATGTGTCTGTTAGCCATCTGTGTGTCTTTGGAGAAATGTCTGTTTAGTACTTTGGCCCATTTTTTGATTGGGTCATTTATTTTTCTGGAATTGAGTTACAGGAGTTGCTTGTATATTTTTGAGATTGTCAGTTGCTTCATTTGCTATTATTTTCTCCCATTCTGAAGGCTGTCTTTTCACCTTGCTTGTAGTTTCCTTTGCTGTGCAGAAGCTTTTAATTTTAATTAGGTACCATTTCCCGCCAGTCAGAACGGCTGCTATCCAAAAGTCTACAAGCAATAAATGCTGGAGAGGATGTGGAGAAAAGGGGACCCTCTTACGCTGTTGGTGGGAATACAAACTAGTACAGCCACTATGGAGAACAGTGTGGAGATTCCTTAAAAAACTGGAAAGACAACTGCCATACGACCTGGCAATCCCACTCCTGGGCATACACACTGAGGAAACCAGAATTGAAAGAGACACATGTACTCCAGTGTTCATCGCAGCACTGTTTATGACAGCCAGGACATGGAAGCAACCTAGATGTCCATCTGCAGACGAATGGATAAGAAAGCTGTGGTACATATACACAATGGAGTATTCCGTTCCGTTCCGTCACTCAGTCGTGTCCGACTCTTCGCGACCCCGTGGACTGTAGCCTACCAGGCTTCTCCGTCCATGGGATTCTCCAGGTAAGAATACTGGAGTGGGTTACTGTTTCCTTCTCCAGGGGATCTTCCTGACCCAGGGATCAAACCCGGGTCTCCCACCTTGGAGGCAGACGCTTTAACCTCTGAGCCACCAGGGAAGAATTACTCAGCCATTAAAAAGAATACATTTGAATCAGTTCTACTGAGGTGGATGAAACTGGAGCCTATTGTACAGAGTGAAGTAAGCCAGAAAGAAAAACACCAATACAGTATACTAATGCGTATATAAGTTAAATATGCAGGATGACAATATACAGCCTTGACGTACTCCTTTTCCTATTTGGAACCAGTCTGTTGTTCCATGTCCAGTTCTAACTGTTGCTTCCTGACTTGCATACAGGTTTCTCAAGAGGCAGGTCAGGTGGTCTGGGATGCCCATCTCTTTCAGAATTTTCCACAGTTTGTTGTGATCCACACAGTCAAAGGCTTTGGCATAGTCAATGAAGCAGAAATAAATGTTTTCCTGGACCTACTCGCTTGCTTTTTCCATAATCCAGCGGATGTTGGCAATTTGATCTCTGGTTCCTCTGCCTTTTCTAAAACCAGCTTGAACGTCTGGAAGTTCATGGTTCACGTATTGCTGAAGACTGGCTTGGAGAATTTTGAGCATGACTTTACTAGTGTGTGAGATGAGTGCAATTGTGCGGTAGTTTGAGCATTCTATGGCATTCCCTTTCTTTGGGATTGGAATGAAAACTGACCTTTTCCAGTCCAGTCCAGACCTTTTCCAATTTGCTGGCATATTGAGTGCAGCACTTTCACAGCATCATCTTTCCGAATTTGAAATAGCTCAACTGGAATTCCATCACCTCCACTAGCTTTGTTCATAGTGATGTTTTCTAAGGCCCACTTGACTTCACGTTCCAAGATGTCTGTCTCTAGGTCAGTGATCACACCATCGTGATTATCTTGGTCATGAAGATCTTTTTTGTACAGTTCTTCTGTGTATTCTTGCCACCTCTTCTTAATATCTTCTGCTTCTGTTAGGTCCAGACCATTTCTGTCCTTTATCGAGCCCATCTTTCAATGAAATGTTCCCCTGGTATCTCTAATTTTCTTGAAGAGATCTCTTGTCTTTTCTATTCTGTTGTTTTCCTCTATTTCTTTGCATTGATTGCTGAGGAAGGCTTGCTTATTTCTCCTTGCTCTTCTTTGGAACTCTGAATTCAGATGCTTATACCTTTCCTTCTTTTCTTTTCGCTTCTCTTCTTTTCACAGCTATTTGTAAGGCCTCCTCAGACAGCCATTTTGCTTTTTTGCATTTCTTTTCCATGGGGATGGTCTTGATCCCTATCTCCTGTACAATGTCACGAACCTCCATCCAGAGTTCATCAGGCACTCTATCTATCAGATCTAGTCCCTTAAATCTATTTCTCACTTCCACTGTATAATCATAAGGGATTTGATTGAGGTCATACCTGAATGGTCTAGTGGTTCTCCCTACTTTCTTCAATTTAAGTCTGAACTTCGCAATAAGGAGTTCATGATCTGAGCCACAGTCAGCTCCTGGTCTTGTTTTTGCTAATTGTATAGAGCTTCTCCATCTTTGGCTGCAAAGAATATAATCAATCTGATTTCGGTGTTGACCATCTGGTGATGTCCATATGTAGAGTCTTCTCTTGTGTTGTTGGAAGAGGGTGTTTGCTATGACCAGTGCATTCTCTTGACAAAACTCTATTAGCCTTTGCCCTGCTTCACTCCGTGCTCCAAGGCCAAATTTGCCTGTTACTCCAGGTGTTTCTTGACTTCCTACTTTTGCATTCCAGTCCCCTATACTGAAAAGGACATCTTTTTTGGGTGTTAGTTCTAAAAGGTCTTGTAGGTCTTCATAGAACCGTTCAACTTCAGCTTTTCAGTGTTACTGGTTGGGGTGTAGGCTTGGATTACTGTAATATTGAATGGTTTGCCTTGGAAACGAACAGAGATCATTCTGTCGTTTTTAAGATTGCATCCAAGTACTGCATTTTGACTCTTTTGTTGACCATGATGGCTACCCCATTTCTTCTAAGGGATTCCTGCCCACAATAGTTGACATAATGGTCATCTGAGTTAAATTCACCCATTCCAGTCCATTTTAGTTCAGTGATTCCTAGAATGTCTATGTTCACTCTTGCCATCTCCTGTTTGACCACTTCCAATTTGCCTTGATTCATGGACCTAACATTCCAGTGAACTCCGGGAGTTGGTGCTGGACAGGGAGGCCTGGCGTGCTGTGATTCATGGGGTCGCAAAGACTCAGACACTACTGAGTGACTGAACTCAACTGAACTGAACTGAATGCATATATATGGAATTTAGAAAGATGGTAACGATAACCCTGTATACAAGACAGTAAAAGAGACACAGACGTATAGAACAGTCTTTTGGACTCTGTGGGAGAGGGCGAGGGTGGTATGATTTGGGAGAATGGCATTGAAACATGTATATTATCATATGTGAAACGAATCGCCAGTCCAGGTACGATACATGATACAGGATGCTCGGGGCTGGTGTGCTGGGATGACCCAGAGGGATGGTATGGGGAGGGAGATGGGAGGGGATTTCAGGATAGGGAACACATGTACACCCGAGGTGTATTCATGTCAATGTATGGCAGTTGAGTTGAGTTCAGTTCAGTCGCTCAGTCGTATCCGATTCTTTGCGACCCCATGAATCACAGCACGCCAGGCCTCCCTGTCCATCACCAACTCCCAGAGTTCACTCAAACTCATGTCCATCGAGTCGGTGATGCCATCCAGCTATCTCATTCTCTGTCGTCCCCTTCTCCTCCTGCCACCAATCCCTCCCAGCATCAGAGTTTTTCCAGTGAGTCAACTCGTCTCATGAGGTGGCCAAAGTATTGGAGTTTCAGCTTTAGCATCAGTCCTTCCAATGAACACCCAGGATTGATCTCCTTTACAATGGACTGGTTGGATCTCCTTGCAGTCCAATGGACTCTCAAGAGTCTTCTCCAGCACCACCGTTCAAAAGCATCAATTCTTCGGTGATCAGCTTTCTTCACAGTCCAACTCTCACATCCATACATGACCACAGGAAAAACCATAGCCTTGACTAGACGGACCTTTGTTGGCAAAGTAATGTCTCTGCTTTTTAATATACTATCTAGGTTGGTCATAACTTTCCTTCCAAGGAGTAAGCGTCTTTTAATTTCATGACTGCAAACTGCATCCGCAGTGATTTTGGAGCCCCCAAAAATAAAGTCTGACACTGTTTCCACTGTTTCCCCATCTATTTCCCATGAAGTGATGGGACCAGATGCCATGATCTTAGTTTTCTGAATGTTGAGCTTCAAGCCAAACTTTTCACTCTCCTCTTTCACTTTCATCAAGAGGCATTTTAGTTCCTCTTCACTTTCTGCCGTAAGGGTGGTGTCATCTGCATATCTGAGGTTATTGATATTTCTCCCAGAAATCTTGATTCCAGCTTGTGCTTCTTCCAGCCCAGCGTTCTTCATGATGTACTCTGCATATAAGTTAAATAAGCAAGGTGACAATATACAGCCTTGACGTATTCCTTTTCCTATTTGGAACTAGTCTGTTGTTCACAAAACCACTACAATATTGTAAAGTAATTAAGCTCGAATTAAAATTTAAAAATATAAAATAAATTAAAAAATAAAATCTTAAAAATAAGTTGAAAACAAATCTGAAATGTTTGCAACATATTTTTTGTAACTTCCCTGGTGGCTCAGAGGTTAAAGAGTCTGGCTCTAATGCAGGAGACCCAGGTTCGTTCCCTGTGTCAGGAAGATCCCCTGGAGAAAGAAATGGTAACCCACTCCCGTATTCTTGCCTGGAGAATCCCATGGACGGAGAAGCCTGGTAGGCTACCGTCCACGGGGTCGCAAAGAGTCGGACACGACTGAGCGACTTCACTTCTTCACTTCTTTTGTAGATTAAAGTTTGAGAGCTTGGCAAACTTCTGTGTAAAGATGAGATGGTAAATATTTTCGACTTTGCTGGTCACATATCTGTCACAACTACTTAACTCTGCTATTGTAGCACACACCAGTCACAGCCAATATGTCAACAAATTGTCATGACCACTTCCCAATAAAACTTTATTCATTAAAAAGAGGCAGTGGACCCACATACTCTAGTTTTTTACCCTTGAACCTTCAGTATAAAACTATTAGAAGGGACCAAGTAGAAGATTTCTGACAGGAACAGTATTAAGGCACAAGAAATAGAAGGCAAAGGGAAAAAATTAGTAGGCAAAATGAGTATTTAGAATCTTTAAGGTGGGAGGGGGTTTCAGGATGGGGAACACATGTACACCCATGACTGATTCATGGCAATGTATGGCAAAACCACTACAATACTGTGAAGTAATTAGCCTCCAATTAAAATGAATAAATTTATTTTTTAAAGTATCTAATAATATACATGCAAATCAGTAAGAACAAAATAATCTTTAAAAAAAAATAGGGAAATACTTTATATAGGCAATCAAAAAAGGAAACCCATATGGTTAATAACAATGGAGATTTTTCAAAGGAATGAAATTAGAACATTCTCTAACACCACAACAAAAATAAACTGAAAATAAATTAAAGACCTTAGGTAAGACCAGGTACTATAAAACTTACAGGAAAACATAGGCAGAACATTCTTTGACATAAATTGCAGCAGTATCTTTCTGGACCCACCTTCTAGAGAAATGAAAATAAAAACAAACGTAAACAAATAGAACCTAATTAAACTTAAAAGCATCGCACAGCAAAGGAAGCCATAAACAAGATGAAAGACAAACCACAGAATGGGAGAAAATATTTGCAAAAGATGAAACCAACAAAGGATTAATCTCCAAAATATACAAACAGCTCATATAGCTCAACAGCACAAAAAAAGAAAAAAAATCAAAAAGTAGGTAGAAGATCTAAATAGACATTTCTCCAAAGAAGACATAGAGAAGGCCAAAAAAAGAAAAGAAAAGATGCTCAACTCTGCTAATTATTAGAGAAATGCAAATTCAATCACCTCACACTAGTCAGAATGTCCATCATTAACGTTGACAAGCAATGAATACTATAGAGAATGTGGAGAGACAGGAACCCTCCTACAGCATTGGTGAGAATGTAAGTTGTGACAGTCAATACAGAGAACAGTATGTAGGTTCCTTTAAAAGAAAAATAGAGCTACCATCTGATCCAGCAATCCCACATCTAGGTATATATCCAGAGAAAATCATAATTCAAAAAATACATGCAACCCAATGTTCATTGCAGCATTTATAGCAAAGACATTGAAAAAAGCTAAATGTACAATGACAGATGAATTAAGAAAGTGTGGTACACATATATGATGGAATTTCAGCCATAAAATTGAGTGAAATATTACCATTTGCAGCAATATGGATGCAACTAGAAATTATCATACTAAGTGAAGTCAGTCAGACAGAGAAAAGCAAATATTGTATGATATTGCTTATATGGAGCAATATTGCTTATGTGGAGCTTCCCAGATGGCACAGTGGTAAAGAATCTGCCTGCCAGTACAGGAGATGCAGGAGATGAGATGACGGAGGATGCGATGGTTAGATGGCATCACCGACTTGATGGACATAGGTTTGAGCAAGCTCTGGGAGTCGATGATGGACAGGGAAGCCTGGCACGCTTCAGTCCATGGGGTTTCAGAGAGCCAGACACGACTGAGCTGAACTGAACTGAAAAAGTGATACAAATGAACTTATTGACAAAAGAGAAACAGATTCATAGACTTAGAAAACAAACATAAGGTTACCAAAGGGGAAAGGTGTGGTGGAGGAATAAATTAGGAGGTTGGGATTAACAAATAAATGCCACTATTTATCCTAGAGAAGAAAATGGCACCTCACTCCAGTATTCTTGCCTGGAGAGTCCCGTGGACAGAGGAGCCAAGAGAATCCCATAGACAGAGGACAGTCCAAGGTTCACTCAGAGTAGGACATGACTGAAGTTACTTAGCACACCACTCTTTATATAATAATCAATAAGGACCTACTGTATAGCACAGGGGACTCTACTCAATACTCTGCAATAACCTTATGGGAAAAGAATCTAGAAAAATAGATATATGTATTTAGTTAGTCACTCAGTCGTGTCTGATTCTGCGACCCCATGGACTGTAGCTGGAGTGGATTGCCATTCCCTTCTCCAGGGGATCTTCCCAACCCAGGGATCAAACTCAGGTCTCCTGCATTGCAGGCAGAATCTTTACTGTCTCAGCCACCAAAGAAACCTTGATATATGTACATGTATAACTAAATCACTTTGCTGTACACCTGGAAATAACATAACATTGTAAATCAGTATGCTCCAACATGAAAAATGTGGAGATTTTTCAACCCCAGTAGTAATTAGGGACAAGTAGTTTTAAGTGACAGTTGGAAGTCACTTGGCTGCTTGACAACCATATTAGCAAAATTAAGTTTCATACCATCAAGCATTGGTGAGGGTGGGGGAAATAGATCTGACACAAGGATGAGAGTGTAAATTAGCACAGCCACTTGGGAGTTTAGTTTGACGATTCTTCTTAAAATTAAGATTCATATTTCTTATGACATGATCATCTGACTACTTGGTTTGTACTTGAATTAGATAGTGCCTGTTTGTAGTAGAAGATGTACAAAGATATGTACTGTATTACTCCTAATAATGGAGAAAAATTAGAAGCAAACTGAGATCTCTAACAGTTGAATGTATACTGCCTATATTTATGAAGTCACTTTATTAAATTGATTTTATAAAAATGAGGTGTTTCTATAGCAGTGGTTCTCACCTACAGGTGATTTTGTCTCAGAGGTGATATTTGGCAATATCTAGAGGCAATTTTGTCAAGACTGGAGTGGCACTAGTCACTAATCAAGGATGCTAATCTTCCCAGGTGGCACTAGTGGTAAAGAATCCACACGCCAAAGCAGGAGATGCAAGAGATGTGGGCTTGATCCTTGGGTCAGAGAGATCCCCTGGAGGAGGAAATGGCATCACACTCCAGTATTCTTATCTGGAAAATTCCATGGACAGAGGAACCTGGCAGACTGTGGTCCATGGGGCTACAGAGAGTAGGATCTGGCTGAGCACACAAAGTACAGTATAGCCCCACCACAAAAGATGATCCATTAGCCCCCGATTTCAACACTGCCAAGAAACCTTGAGCTATATAAATTAACATGATTATCACTCCAAAATAATAGTAAAAAAGCCAAGTTACAGAAAGGTACCTACAGAACAATCAAACCTGTGTTAAACACACAGTATGAGAAGCAGTCTGGTGGTTCATCAAAAAATTAAATCCAGAATCATTGTATGACCCAGCAATTTCACTACTAGGAATATACCCCAAAGAAGTAAAAATAATTCAATCAAATATTTGTACATAAATATCCATAGAAACACTATTCACACAGCCACAAGGCAGAAACAACCTAAATATCATCAGTGTGTGAATGAATACACAAAATGTGGTCAAACCACACAATGGAATATTACTCAGCTATGAAAAGGAATGAGGCACTGATTCTTGCTACACGATGGATGAATTTCAAAAATATGCTGAGTGAAAAAGTCAGACTATATAGGCTACTTATTGTATGATTCCGTTTATTTGAGATGTCCAGCAGAGACAAATTCATAAGATGAAAAAGCAGAATAATGTCTTCCACTAATCTGGGGCTAATGAGCTGGGGGAGGAGGACTGCTAAAGGGATGGGATCTCCCACTTTGGGAACTGATAAAAATGTTCTAGAACTAGATAGAGATGATGGTTAAGCAACATTGTTAATGTGCTAAGTGCTACTGAATTGTTCATTTTAGGTAACTTTATGGTATGCGAATTTCACTACAAGAATAAAACAAAATCAAAAAGCACAACAAAACCCCACGACACTACTATTTTATGGGCTTGTGTTTGTTCAAATGCCCCATACATACAGAGGTCTGTAAGTATGTCCATCATATTCATCATAGTAATCTCATGACTGGCCATTGCATGACTTTGAGCCAGATTTATAACATTTCAATTATTTGATGAGAAGAAACAAATATTTGCATGATAATTAAAAAATTTAAAAAACAGACGTTTAATTGGGAAAGGTACATTGGGTAGTTTTCTCAGTCCCAGTGGACGGTGAAAAGGCTGTTTTTCTCCCAAAGTCAGAAGCCACGGCCCCAAATTCCCCAGCTGCAGAGCATTAGACTCTGCTGGAGCCTCTGAGAAGCACAGGTAATCAACTCATCCCTGGAAGGCAGGGAAGGAGGGAAAGTGAGGACAGAGTCTCCCTTGGGTTGTCCTATGCCTCGCAGGGTTCCCCGGGATCCTGGCATGCCTGTAGCAGAGGTGGAGGCAGGGACAACGGTATCACAGTGAGAGAAGGCAACAGGCAGAGAGTAAAGGCAGCATAAATGATGGAAGACAGGCTCAGGTAAAACCCCCTGAGCAGCTGGCATGCTCAGGCCAGCAGGCTCCTTGCCTTGCAGCCCTCCCTGGCAGGGAAACACTACACCGGGGCCTCTTGCTGGAGTGAGCAGAAGGAAATGCAAACCTGGAGCTCCAGGTGGGTCACTATCACTCCCTCTCATGTGAGCAGGAGAGACCTAAGGAGCCAATACCTGCCACAGACTCAGAGAAACCACCCTGTTTAGACAACTCCCTGTGCAATCTGAGTCAATGGGGTGGGGACAGCAGTCAAGACTCCACTTCCTAGTTTAAGATAATGTGATGATTACTTTGCAGAACAGGTGAGAACACACATGCAGAGAGAAAAGAGCTACGGGAAAGATTTCTCCAGCAAAGCAGGAGACTAGAGTTCAATCCCTGGGTCAAGAAGATCTGCTGGAGAAGGGAATGACTACCCACTCCAGTATTCTTGCCTGGAGAATCCTATGGACAGAGGAGCCTGGCAGGCTACAGTCTATGGGATCGCAAAGAATCAGACATGACTGAGCGACTAACACACACAACCTAAGTTACCCAGAATACCTGCCTGAATTTTAACCTCTCTCCTCTTTCTGTCCTGGCCAAAAACCAGAGGCAAAAGGATTGTGGGGAAGTAGAAAAAAGATAAGAGAATTTAGGATTGAGGGGGTCTAGTCACCTCCCTGGGGGTGTAAAGTATTAGGGAGCCACCAGGGTAGACAGGTGCTCTGATGGTAAGGAGTCAAGGATGAAAATAAGGAGAGAAAAGGGAAGCAGGAAGTGGCTGAGATGGGAGGGAGGTTTCAGAGAGGGGAACCTAAACAGCTTCATGAGAAGAGAGAGACAGGATGTGGGCAGACAAGTAAGACAAGATGGAGACTATACACCTAACCTGTGTTTCTCAAACAGGGACACTTGACAATGTGTGAGGATACTTCTGATCGTCACAACAGGGAGATGCTACTGGCATCTAGAGGGTGACAGGAATGCTGCTCAACATCCTCTAATGCCCAGGAAGCCCCATAGCCCCACAGCTCCAGCCACAAAAAATGATCAGCCCCTAAATTCCCTACTGCTGAAGTTGGAAAACCTGCAGTGGTACTTGAGCACAGGATTTGTCCACGTGTGGATTTTGTTCTCTGAGTTTCTGGGTGGGAATCTGGCCCCACTATGAGTTCCCCTAAGTGTCATGTAGCTGGATTGCACATGCACACTCTCTCTCTCTTTCTCCAGGGTAGCTCAGTTTACTTATAGGAAACCCATTAAGCCTTCTCCTGGTGGATCAATGCCAGGAGACTTCAGTCTACCTCTCTGCTCTCTTGGTCTCATGCCATGGTTCTGTGTCTATTTGTTTTACTTTTTAAAAAAATCAATAAAATTTAGTTTTTAATTTTAGGTTTACAGAATTTTTAACAAATGGTGCAAAAGATTACCATGTACCCTTTCTCTCCCTGCACAGAGATTTCCTTATTATTAACATCCTATAACGATGAGGTAACTGTATTACAGTTGCTAACCCAATACTGACACATTATTATTAACTAAAGCCCACAGTTTACATTAGGGTTCACTCTTGGTGCCGTGCATCCTATGAGTTTTGACAAATGCACAGTGTCATGTACCCACTATTATAATATCATGCAGAAGAGTTTAACCACCTTAAAAATTCCAAGTTTTACCTATTCATCCCTTCTACTCTCTCCTTGAGCCCCTGACAACCACCAATCTTTTTATTGTCTCCACCGTTTTCGAGAATGAACAGATACCAGTCTTAGCAGGGTTCTACCTCTCCATCATCCCAGAAGGTAAAAATACAGACCTGGGCTGCCTCCCCAGGACACGGTGGGCTCTTATCTTCTTACAGTTTCTCTCTCTTTCTTTCTTCTTGGCTGTGGCTTTGTAATCTTTATTAATATAGGCAGAGAGTGTGTGAATGGTCTGATATGGTAAAGCTGCCCTGGTCCTTGAAGTAGCCTGGACATTCACTAACAGCCACCAGTAAGTGGTGAGTATAACAGAGAGGTTAGAAAAGATAGGCATTGGGGTCATTCAGATGTAGGTCAGATCCTGGTTCCACCACTCAGGAGCCATGGGCTCTTGGACAAATGATGTGTCCTCTATGGGACTGTAAAACAGAGATCATAGCAGGTGCCTCACAATATTGGATTAAAGATTTCATAAGAAACATGTAAGCACAAGTGCCACCATCCAACAAAGTGTAGCTACTCTCACCAAGAACTGAAAATACAGTGCCATAGACAGTTGTATCTCCAACATGACACACCGCAATGAAGGTCATGAAAGAGCTAAACTCATGGAGGTTTAAACTTACAGAAGAGTTGTTTTGGAAGCAGACAGGAACAAGTGACTAAATCTGTTTGGGGATGAGATGTTCAGCAAAGCTTTGCAGAGGAGGTGACATTTAAGCTGAGTCTTAAAGATGAACAGGTGTTTGTCAGTTGGAGAAGGAGAAGAATCAAGCCTGGTCCCAAAGACCACAGAGTGTATGATTACATTTAGATGACTTGTCCAGAGCAGGCAAACACATAGAGACAGAAAAGGGATTAGTGGTTCACTGTCATTTAAACTTGACATAGCCTAATTAAAAAAAAAAAGCACTTAAAATATTTATCCACAAAGATATAATGAATAATCAAATTAAGGTTATTTACTGATCACAGACCATACACATTTGTTCACTGAGGGTATTGAATTAGTTATCATACGAAGTATTTACTATTTTCCAGGTCACAGGAAGATCCCCTGGAGAAGGGCATGTCTTCATGTCCTTCTAGTATTCCTGTCTGGAGAATTCCATGGACAGAGGAGCCTGGTGGGCTAGAGTTCATGGGGTTGCAAAGAGTAGGACATGACTGAGGGACTAACACTTTTCACTGTTTTCCAGGTCACAGTCCAAGAATAACTCTTTGAGTTTGGTAGGGGGAAATGGAGGTACATAGAGGTGAAGATACTTGCTCAAGTTGACAGCAGGCAGAGTAGGGGTTCGAACTCAGGTTGGCTGACTCCCTCATTCTTTTTTCAGATGGCAGCGTTGCATTGCTCAGAATGTGCACATGCACATCACAGGATCTGGAAAACAACTAGAACGTTATTTCTACAGTCTCTTGCCTCAGATTTCTTGCATGGGTAACTCTAGAAGAAGAATCTGATTGATTCATACTAAATTAGAGATACACTTGGTTCAAAGTGTTGTAGACATGGGGTGGGTAGGTCTTGTGATATCTGAAGCTCTTGGAAGAACAAGATTTATCAGAAGGGCGTAAGTAGCAAAGGCTGTAACCTCTGGTAAAGGAATATTTTCATGTTCAGAGATAACCTAGATGTATAGAAAGGTATAAACTTTGGAGGCAGCCAGCCATAGGTCATGTCTTAAGTCTACCATGTTTGACAGCTTACCTCGAACAAGTTGCTTAGCATTTATGCACCCCAACATTCTCAATGGATATTCTCAAGATATTCAAAATGGGGTAATCAAATCAACACTTCCCCCTCTACATTGGTAAGAGGATTAAATCATAGGTGGCACAGAGTAGGAGGGCTTCCCTGGTGGCTCAGTTGGTAAAGAATCTGTCTGCAATGCAGGAGATTTGATCTCCTGCAATGGGTTTGATTCCTGGGTTGGAAAGATCCCTTGGCAAAGGGAATGGCTACCCACTCCAGTATTCTGGCCTGGAGAATTCCATGGACAGAGGACAGAGGAGCTTAGCAAGCTACAGTTTATAGGGTCACAAAGAGTCAGAAATTACTGAGCAACTTTCACTTCACAGAGTAGGAACTCAGCCAATGTCATCTGTCATTTATCAGGAGCAGCCCCTGGGGTAGAGCCAGGAGTGATGGAAGCTGATGATCTCCCTCCATCCAGTAGCTGACCTCTCTATGTCACACCTCACTTCAGGAACAGCCCCCATGCAAGGAGCCAACTTCTCAGCAGTGACTGAATTCGTCCTCATCGGCTTCTCCATCTTCCCCCGCCTTCAGCTGATGTTCTTCCTGCTGTTCCTGCTGATGTACCTGTTCACGCTGCTGGGGAACCTGCTCATCATGGCCACCGTCTGGAGCGAGCACAGACTCCACACCCCCATGTATCTCTTCCTGTGCGCCCTCTCCATCTCCGAGATCCTCTACACCGTCGCCATCATCCCGCGCATGCTGGCTGACCTGCTCTCCACCAACCGCTCCATCTCCTTCACGGCCTGTGCCAGCCAGATGTTCTTCTCCTTCACGTTTGGCTTCACCCACTCCTTCCTGCTCACGGTCATGGGCTACGACCGCTACGTGGCCATCTGCCACCCCCTGCGCTACAACGTGCTCATGAGCCCCCGAGGCTGTGCCTGCCTGGTGGCCTGGTCCTGGGCTGGAGGCTCAGTCATGGGGTTGCTGGTGACAACAGCCGTTTTCCAACTCACATTCTGTGGCTCTAATGTGATCCGCCATTTCTTCTGCCATGTGCCACCTCTTCTGAAGTTGGCCTGTGGAACTGAAGTGCAAGTAGTGGCCATGGGCGTGGGCCTGGTGTGTATCGCCGCCCTGCTGGGCTGTGGTCTCCTCATTGTCCTCTCTTACGCCTTCATCGTGGCCACCATCTTGAGGATCCCTTCAGCCGAGGGCCAGCTCAAAGCCTTCTCCACCTGTGCGTCCCACCTCACCGTGGTGGTTGTGCACTATGGCTTTGCCTCTGTCATCTACCTCAAGCCCAAGGGTCCCCAGTCTCTGGAAGGAGACACGCTGATGGGCATCACCTACACGGTCCTCACTCCCTTCCTGAGCCCCATCATCTTCAGTCTCAGGAACAAGGAGCTGAAGGAAGGTGTGAAGAAGACCTTCCTCAGCAAGCTCTTACTCTATAACTCCTGAAATAGCAGGTTTTGTAACAGGAGTTGTGGCAGGTAGAGGCACTTCAGTCCGTTGTCTTGTCTGAGAAATGGAAATAATCCTGCTGCATTCGTGATGAGTCCTGTGTGTGGAATTCCTCTCCTCCCACCTCAGCTAGTTCTCTATAAATGCTAAAGGTCTGTTTTCTCTCCTCCACCATCTGGCTGACCTCACTCCTCTTGAATTCACTGGAGTCACCACCCTCCAATATTGACCTTTGGAGTCAATTTCCTCCCATTGACTGTGCCTGAGAGCATAATGCAGGAGGGGATGCCCATGGGCTGTGTTGGGGAACCTGTGTACCTAGTGTATCTTCAATGTGTGAGGGAGGGATACTTGCTCTGCCCCAAACAATGACAGAAATAGAAACAGAAATTTGGTGCATGCTCTGAATCAAGCGGGCTTCCCTGGTGGCTCAGATGGTAAAGAATATGCCTGCAATGCATGGCATTCTATGCTTTCAGGACCTCACCTCTTTCATTTATTGTATTTAAGGAAAGGAAATCATTGCTGATGGGGAAATGGTTTTTCATTTCAAGTCTTCACATTTTTGGAGGTACGGTGTCATCTCCTATGCTTTTGTTAGCTGAGCAAATGATATGTCTAAGGATACAAATTATAGAAAGAAGAGAGAGAGTGTCTGAATCTCTCCTTCTAAGATAAGAAATATGAAAGAGATGGGAGAATATGGAAGAGGGAAGATAAAGTGTTGGCTGATTTGAGAAATATGGGAAGAACAGGTAGAAAAACCAGATTGCTGGCAGTTGATGGGGACCTGAGGGGCTTCCCAGTGGTGCAGTGGTAAAGAATCCACCTGTCAAAGCAGGAGGAGCAAGAAACTTGGGTTCAATCCCTGAGCTGGGAAAATATCCTGGAGTAGGAAATGGAAAACCTCTCCAGTACTCTTGCCTGGAGAATTTCATGGACAAAGGAGCCTGGTGGGCTACTGTCCATGGTACCACAAAGAGTCAGATACAACTGAGTGACTGAGTGTGCAAGGGGGCTGATGGATCCAGTGACTGGTGAAGAAATTTGGGAAAAGAGCAGGTACATAAATGGACATTTTATTAGGTTAATAAGGTTGCCATAAAGTACCTAATACAAATCCCTTTTCTAGACTCTCTTGAAATCCTCAATGAGAATCCATTTCAGTTTCACAGATTGTGAAGTCAGATAGATTGGAAGGATGCATCCACAGGCTGGGCCTGCTTCAAGGGAGGAGCTCAGGCAGAATCAGGTAACTCCTTTGGGTTCAGTTCAGTTCAGTCACTCAGTCATGTCCCACTCTTTGTGACCCCATGAACCGCAGCACGCCAGGCCTCCCTGTCCATCACCAACTCCTGGAGTTTACTCAAACTCATCTCCATTGAGTCGGTGATGCCATCCAACCATCTCATCCTCTGCTGTCCCCTTCTCCTCCTGCCCTCAATCTTTCCCAGCATCAGGGTCTTTTCCAATGAATCAGCTCTTCTCATCAGGTAGCCAAAGTATTGAAGTTTCAGCTTCAACATCAGTCCTTCCAATGAACACCCAGGACTGATTTCCTTTAGGATGGACTGATTGGATCTCTTTGCAGTCCAAGGGACTCTCAAGAGTCTTCTCCAACACCACAGTTCAAAAGCATCAATTCTTCGGAGCTTAGCTTTGTTTATAGTCCAACTCTCACATCCATACATGACCACTGGAAAAATCATAGCCTTGACTAGATGGACCTTTGTTGGCAAAGTAATGTCTCTACTTTTTAATATGCTGTCTAGTTTGGTCATAGCTTTTCTTCCAAGGAGCAAGCATCTTGTAATTTCATGGCTTCAGTCACCATCTGCAGTGATTTTGGAGCCCAAGAAAACAAAGTCAGTCACTGTTTCCACTGTTTCCCTTTGACAGTGGACACAGTGAGGTTTGGCAGTTGCCTAAGATCAAGAAGCCCGGGAGGTTTATGGATGCAGAATGAGATTGGCTGAGTGAGTCTTCTGAGGCAATGGGTCTCCAACTTGAGGGCACATCAGAGTCAAGCTGCTGGGTCCCACTTCAGGGTGTCTAATTCAGCAGGTCTGGGTTAAGAGGGATGGTAGGGGAGACCCTAGAATCTTCATTTCAAACAAGTTCTTAGGTGATGCTGAAGTTGGTGTGAGGATGACACTTTGGAAACCACTACTCTAAAGTATTCTTAGCTCAAAGAAGAAGCCACATTCAAAATTTTTATTTATTTATTTTTGTCTCTGCTGAGTCTTTGTTGCTGCCCGTGTGCTTTCTCTAGTTGTGATGAGAGGGGCTACTCTCTAGTTGAGATCTTCAGACTTATCTTGTTGCAGAGCATGGTCTCTAGGACACACAGACTTCAGTAGTTGTGGCACACACGCTCAGTATCTGGGCACATGAGTCTAGTCACCCCATGGCATGTGGAATCTTCCTGGACCAGGGATCAAACTCACACTTCCTGCATTGGCAGGCAGAGTCTTAACCACTGGACCACCAGAGAAGTCCAAAGTCACATATTTGAGATAGAGATAGAAGTAAACTTTCTCTCTCTGTGTCTCTCTCTCCTCCTTCTCTTTCTTCCTCCCTCTCTCCTTCCTTCCTCCCTTTCTTCTTATCTTTTTGAATAGTTATGAAGATAACAGCTTCCCATTTTTTTTGAGAAGATAAGACTTTTTAATTGGAGTATAATTGCTTTGAAATGTTGTGTTAGCTTCTGCTGTACAACAATGTGAATCAGCTGTATGTATACATCTATCCTTTCCCTTCTGAGCCTCCTTCCCACCCCACCATCCCACCCTTCTAGGTCATCACATTTGCCATCAGCTACTATGTCTATAAAAACACTTTTATTGAAATGTAGTTCACATACCATATAATATATCCATATGAAGATGTGTGTGGTCATCACTACAGTGAGTTTAGAACATTTTCCTCACCTTCAAAGTGAACCTGTACCCTTTAGCTATCATCTCTCTTTCCTCCTCTCTTTCCAGTCCTAAGCATCCACTAATCTACTGTCTCTATATATATGCCTTATCTGGACATTTCAGATTCATGGCATCATATGATATTTATCATTTTGTGTCTGGCTTCTTTCATGTAACATGTTTTCAAAGTTTATCCATGTCACAGCATGTATTGCTAATTTCATTCCTTTTTTATGGCTGAATAAACTTGCATTGTTTGGATATATAACATTTTTACTCATCCATCTGTTGATACATTTCTTGGTTGTTTCCACATTTTGGTTATCATAAGTGTTTCTGCTATAAACATTCATGTACAAGTTTTTGGATGGGCCTATGCTTTCATTTTGAAGGGGTATATACATAGGAGTGAAATTAATGGGTCACATGATAACTCTATGTTTAATCATGTGAGTAGCTGCTAGACTCTTTATGACAATGGCTGCACCATTTTACATCCCCACCAGAAGCATATTAGTGTTCTAATTTCTCTACATCCTTACCAACACTTGCTATTATCTAACTTTTTAATTGTTGTCATTTTAATTGTGGTTTTGATAAAACCACATGGATAAAAATGGATATGGTGTTTTTATTGGAGTATAATTGCTTTATAATGTTGTGTTAATTTCTACTGTACAAAGAACTGAATAAGCTATGTGTGATCAGTCATTTCAGTCATGTCTGACACATTTGCTACCCCATGGATTGTAGCCTGCCAGGCTCCTCTGTCCATGGGATTCTCCAGGCAAGAATACTGGAGTGGGTTGCCATGCCCTTCTCCCCTTAGGTCTGACCTTAAATGTCACCTCCTAAGGAAAACCTTCCCTGATTTCCCCATACAGAGTCACCACTCCTATTACAAGAACTTACAGCACCTTCTTTCTCTTCTCATAGCTTTTATCACAATTTATCATATGTATACATATTTATTAGTTAGTATAATCTATAGAAATATTTGTTTAATAACCACATCTTCCTTTCTCAACGTGCAAGCACGGAGATCAGGGTCACATCTAATCAGCTCCACAGTGGATCCCCAGTGGCATCTAAAAACATGCCTGGCACAGAGAATATAATCAATAAATGTTTGTTAAGTGAATACAGCAGGGTTTATCATCCATGGCACTGTTGATATTTGGGACTGGCTCATTATTTGCAGTGAGGTCTGTTCCATGCATTGAAGGGTGCTGAGCAACATTCCTTAGCTTTACTAACTAGTTATTATAGCACATCTCCCTCTCCTTGAGTTGTAACAATGAAAAATGTCTCCAGAAACTTCCAAGTGTCCTCTGGAGTAACTGGTGAGAGTCGCTGGAGTACAGGAATGAGGGAAGACCTGGCTGATGCTCCCAACGTGCAGAGTCATGCCCCTTTTGGTGGTTCTTAGCATCTGGTCCATATATTGGTGAGATCCCTGGCATTTATCTGTGTGTCTTTTCACCATGGATCATGGAAACTCATCAAAGACAGGGCTAACAGACCTATCTCTGTTTTCCCAAAACTAGCACAGAATTTGACACAAAGAGTGTAATAAATTATTAAATACATTTTAATTTATTTTTTATTGAAGAATAATTGCTTTACAGAATTTTGTTGTTTTCTGTCAAACCTCAACATGAATCAGCCACAGGTATACATATCCCCTCCTTTTTGAAACTCCCTCTCATCTCCCTCCCCATCCCACCTCTCTAGGTTGATACAGAGCCCTTGTTTGAGTTTTCTGAACCATACAGCAAATTCCTATTGGTTATCTATTTTACATATGATAATGTAAGTTTCCATCTTACTCTTTCCATACATTTCACCCTCTCCCCGTGTCCATAAGTCTATTCTCTATGTCTGTTTCTCCATTGCTGCCCTGTAAATAAGTTCTTCAGTACTATCCTTCTAGATTCCATATATGTGTGTTAGAATATGACATTTTTTCTCTCTTTCTGACTCACTTCACTCTGTATAATAGGCTCTAGGTTCACCCACCTCATCAGAACTGACTCAAATGTGTTCCTTTTTATGGCTGAGTAATATTCCATTGTGTATATGTACTACAACTTCTTCATCCACTTATCTGTTGATGGACATCTAGGTTGCTTTCATCTTCTAACTATTGTAAACAGTGCTGCAATGAACAATGGGGTACATGTGTCTTTTTCAACTTTGGCTTCCTCAGGGTATATGCCTAGGAATGAGATTTGCTGGGTCAAATGGTGGTTTTGTTCCTAGTTTTTAAAGGAATCTCCATACTGTTTTCCATACTGGCTGTATCAATGTGCATTCCCACCAACATGCAAGAGCGTTCCCTTTTTTCCACACCCTCTCCATCATTTATTGTTTGTAGACTTTTTGAAGATGGCCATTCTGACCAGTGTGAAGTGATATCTCATTGTGGTTTTGATTTGAATTTCTCTAATAATGAGAGATGTTTAGCATCTTTTCATGTGTTTGTTAGCCATATGTATGTCTTCTTTGGAGAAAAGTCTGTTTAGGTCTTTTCCCCTCTTTTTGATTGGATTGTTTGTTTTTCTGGCATTGAGTTGTACGGGCTGCTTATATATTTTGGAAATTAATCCTTTGTTAGTTATATTATTTGCTATTATTATCTCCCATTCTGAGGGTCATCTTTTTACCTTGCTTATAGTTTCCTTTGCTGTGCAAAAGATTTTAAGTTTAATCAGGTCCCACTTGCTTGCTTTTGTTTTTATTTCCATTACTCTAGGAGGTGGGCCATCGAGGATCTTGCTTTGATTTATGTCATTGAGTGTTCTACCTATGATTTCCTCTAAGAGTTTTATAGTTTCTGGTCTTACATGTAGTTCTTTAATCCATTTTGTGTTTATCTTTATGTATGGTGTTAGGAAATGTTCTAATTTCATTCTTTTACATGTAGCAGTCCAGTTTTCCCAGCACCATTTATTGAGGAGGCTCCCATTGCATATTCTTGCCTCCTTGGTCAAAAATAATGTACTCATAGGTGCATGGGTTTATTTCTGGGCTTTCTATCTTGTTCCATTGGTCTATATTTCTGTTTTTGTGCCAGTACCATACTGTCATGATGACTGTAGCTTTGTAGTATAATCTGAAGTCAGGAAGGTTGATTCTTCCAGCTCCATTCTTTTGTCTCAAGACTGCTTTGGCTACTCGGGGTCTTTTGTGTTTCCATATGAATTGTGATCGGTTGCACCGGGGCCGGCGTCTCTCGCATCTGCGCCACTGGGGCAAAAGGATTAAACATCTATTTCTACATCACTGACTATGCCAAAGCCTTTGACTGTGTGGATCACAATAAACTGTGGAACATTCTGAAAGAGATGGAAATACCAGACCACCTGACCTGCCTCTTGAGAAACCTGTATGCAGATCAGGAAGCAACAGTCAGAACTGTACATGGAACAACAGACTGGTTCCAAATAGGAAAAGGAGCATGTGAAGGCTGTATATTGTCACCTTGCTTATTTAACTTATATGCAGAGTACATCATGAGGAACGCTGGGCTGGAAGAAGCACAAGCTGGAATCAAGATTTCTGGGAGAAATATCAATAACCTCAGATATGCAGATAACACCACCCTTATGGCAGAAAGTGAAGAGGAACTCAAAAGCCTCTTGATGAAAGTGAAAGAGGAGAGTGAAAAGGTTGGCTTGAAGCTCAACATTCAGAAAACAAAAATCATCGCATCTGCTCCTATCACTTCATGGGAAATAGATGGGGAAACAGTGGAAAGAGTGTCAGACTTTATTTTTTTGGGCTTCAAAATCACTGCAGATGCTGACTGCAGACACGAAATTAAAAGACGCTTACTCCTTGGAAGGAAAGTTATGACCAACCTAGATTGTATATTAAAAAGCAGAGACATTACTTTGCCAACAAAGGTCCGTCTAGTCAAGGCTATGGTTTTTCCTGTGGTCATGTATGGATGTGAGAGTTGGACTGTGAAGAAAGCTGATCGCCGAAGAATTGATACTTTTGAACGGTGGTGTTGGAGAAGACTCTTGAGAGTCCCTTGGACTGCAAGGAGATCCAACCAGTCCATTCTAGAGGAGATCAATCCTGGGTGTTCATTGGAAGGACTGATGCTAAAGCTGAAACTCCAATACTTTGGCCACCTCATGCGACGAGTTGACTCACTGGAAAAGACTGATGCTAGGAAAGGTTGGGGGCGGGAGGAGAAGGGGACGACAGAGAATGAGATGGCTGGATGGCATCACCGACTCGATGGACATGAGTTTGAGTGAACTCCGGGAGTTGGTGATGGACAGGGTGGCCTGGTGTGCTGTGATTCATGGGGTCGCGGAGAGTCGGACATGACTGAGAGACTGAACTGAACTGATGAATTGTGAAAATTTTTGTTCTAGTTCTGTGAAAAATGCAATTGGTAATTTGATAGGGATCACATTGACTCTGTAGATTGCATTTGTAGTACAGTCATTTTCACAGTATTGATTCTTCCTACCCAGGAACATGGAATATCTCTCCATATGTCTATGTCCTCTTTTATTTCTTTCATTAGTGTCTTATAATTTTCTGTGTACAGTTCTTTTGTCTCCTTAGGTAAGTTTATTCCTAGATATTTAATTCTTTTTGTTGCAATGGTTAATGAGATTGATTCAATTTCTCTGATTTTTTGTTGTTAGTATATAGAAATGCAAGTGATTTCTGTGAATTGATTTTGTATCCTGCAGCTTGCTAAATTCACTGATTAGCTCTAGTAATATTCTGATACTATATTTAGGGTTTTCTATAAAGGAGATCAATCCTGGGTGTTCATTGGAAGGACTGATGCTAAAGCTGAAACTGCAATACTTTGGCCACCTCATGCGACGAGTTGACTCACTGGAAAAGAGTCTGATGGTGGGAAAGGTTGGGGGCGGGAGGAGAAGGGGACAACAGAGAATGAGATGGCTGGATGGCATCACCGACTCTGTGGACATGAGTTTGAGTGAACTCTGGGAGTTGGTGATGAACAGGGAGGCCTGGCGTGCTGTGATTCATGGGGTTGTGGAGAGTCAGACACGACTGAGCGACTGAACTGAACGGAACTGAACTGATGTATAGTATCATATCATCTGCAAACAGTAAGAGCTTTACTTCTTTTCTGACCTGGATCCCTTTTATTTCTTTTTCTTTTCTGATTGCCATAGCTAGGACTTCCAAAACTATGTTGAATAACAGTGTTGAAAGTGGACACCCTTGTCTTTTTCCTGACCTTAGGGAGAATGATTTCAGTTTTTCACAATTGAGAAAAATGTTTGCTATAGGCTTATCATATATGGCCTTTACTATGTTGAGGTAGGTTCCTTCTATGCCCATTTTTTGGAGAGTTTTAATCATAAATGGGAGCTGAATTTTGTCAAAGGCTTTTTCTGCATATACTGAGTTGATCATATGGTTTTTATCTTTCAATTTGTTAATATGGTGTGTTACATTGATTTATTTACATATATTGAAGAATCCTTGCATTCCTAAAATAAACCCAACTTGATCATGGTGTATGAGCTTTTGATGTGTTGCTGAATTCTGTTTGCTAAAGTTTTGTTGAGGATTTTTGCAGCTATGTTCATTAGTGATGTTGGCCTGCAGTTTTCTTTTTTTGTGTTGTCTTTTTCTGGTTTTGGTATCAGGGTGATAGTGGCCTCATAGAATGAGTCTGGAAATGTTCCTTCCTCTGCAATTTTTGAAAGGGTTTTAGAAGGATAAGCACTAGTTCTTCTCTAAATGTTTGATAGAATTCTCTGGTGAAGCCATCTGGCCCTTGGCTTTTTTTTTTTTTTTTGGTGGGGGAGTAGATTTTTCATCACAGCTTCAATTTCAGTGCTTGTAATTGGGTTGTTCATAATTTCTATTTCTTCCTGGTTCAGTCTTGGAAGATTAAACTTTTCCAAAAATCTGTCCATTTCTTCCAGGTTATCTATTTTATTGCCACATAGGTTTTTTTTTATAATAATCTCTTATAATCCTTTGTACTTCTCCATTGTCTGCTGTAACCTTCATTTCTAATTTTGTTGATTTGATTCTTCTTTTTTTCTTGATGAGTCTGACTAAAGATTTGTCAATTTTGCTTATCTTCTCAAAGAATCAGCTTTTAGTTTTACTATTCTTTACTATTGTTTCTTTCATTTCTTTCTGCTCAGATCTTTATAATTTCTTTCCTTCTACTAATTTGGGGGAGGGTTCTTTTTCTTTTTCCAGTTGTTTTAGGTGTAAAGTTAGTTTGTCTATTCGATGTTTTTCTTATTTCTTGAGACAGGATTGTATTGCTATAAACTTCCCTCTTAGAACTGCATTTGCTGCATCCCATAGATGTTGAGTTGTTTTGTTTTCATTGTCATTTGTTTCTAGGAATTTTTTTGATTTTCCTTTTGATTTCTTCAGTAACCTCTTGGCTATTTAGAAATGTGTTGTTTAATCTCCATGTGCTTGTGTTTCTTACAGTTTTTTTCTTGTAATTGGTATCTAGTCTCATAGCACTGTGGTCAAGAAGATGCTTGATATGATATCAATTTTCTTAAATTTACTGAGGTTTGATTTGTGACCCAAGAGGTGGTCTACCCTGGAGAATGTTCCATGTGCACTTGAGAAGAAGGTGTAATTTTCTGCATATGGATGGAATGTCCTGAAGATATCAATGAGATCCATCTCATCTAATGTATCATTTAAGACTTGTGTTTCCTTATTAATTTTGTTTTGATGATTGGTGTGAGTGGGATGTTAAAGTCTCCTACTATTATTGTGTTACTGTCCACTTCTCCTTGTATGTCTGTTAGTGTTTTTCTTATGTATTGAGATGCTTCTTTTAATTATTAAATACATTTTAAAAGCTGGCTTATTGGTTGCAAGTCACTGTTCATTGCCCTATATAGATGATAATATTTAATTCTCAGGACCATCCTAAGAGGTGGCTACCTTATCATTAAATACATTTTAATGATGGGAAACTGAATCTAAGAGATTACATGTGTTTTAACCAAAGCCACTTTGTTTCATCCCTTAACCACTAAACAGCCCTATCTGCAATTCTAAGCATATGCTTTTTTTTTTCTTTAGATTGCAAGGTATCACCTATCTCTTTGCCCATCAGCTGTTGCCATAGAGCTGAGTCTTGGGGACCACTCCTAAGGACTAGTAGCCATAGAAAGGAAGAGTTTTTTCTCCTGGGAGAAAGGGAGCATGTCAGGAAGCTCAATGGAGTAGCATTTCTGCTAAGTGCCCCCTTCTAGAAAAAATGCTCTTCACTGAGGTCCCGCTTCCTTGGTCACATTAATAACCCAGATGATAGTCAAAGTTGGTGGACCATTGAAAAATTCCTCAACCAATGCCTCTCTCTCTGTTCCCAGGCTCATTAAGCAAAATTTGAAATTATAATACCATCTCAGCTACACTTTATGGAGTATATCTATGTGCCGGACACCATTCTAAGCCCTTTACAAACATCGTCTTACTTCTTAGAAGGTAGGTGTTTTTTATTGTTAAAGATTAGGCTCAAAGAGGGCTTCCCTTGTGGTTCAGCTGGTAAAGAATTCGCCTGCAATGCAGAATATCTGGGTTCGATACCTGGGTTGGGAACATCCCCTGGAGAAGGGAAAGGCTACACACTCCAGTATTCTTGCCTGGAGAATTGGACTGTATAGTCCAATTGGACTGTATAGAATGGATTGAATAGTCCATGGAGTCACAAAAAGTTGGACACAACTGAGCGACTTTCAGGTTCAAAGAAGGGAAGTGACTTGCCAAAAGACATATAGCAATGTGCTGTGCTGTGCTGTGCTTAGTCTCTCAGTCATGTCCGACTCCTTGCAACCCCATGGACTGTAGCCTGCCAGGCTCCTCTGTCCATGGAATTTTCCAGGAAAGAAAGCTGGAGTAGTTTGCCATGCCCTCCTGCAGGGGATCTTCCTGACCCAGGGATTGAACCTGCATCTCTTACATCTCCTGCATTGGCAGGCAGGTTCTTTACCACTAGTGCCACCAGGGAAACGCCTTCCTGGATTGGGGGACCCACAAAACTCATTGTGTGAAAATGACGTGTGATGCTTTGGGTGGAGAGCCATGGAAATGAAGAGCCATGGTCAGAGAAGACCTACAGGGGAAGGCTGGCTCTTCTAACTTGTATGATCTTGGATGAATCATGCAACAGTTTTGAGCCTCAATTTCCCTGGTGGCTCAGACAGTAAATAATCTGCCTGCAATGCAGAAGACCTGGGTTCGATCCGCGTGTTGGTGATCGACTGAGCGACTAACACTTTCCCTTCTGTCAAGTGGAGTAGATGTAAATTACTGTAATAAAATAATGTATTGGAAAGGTAATGTGAAGCATTCAGTGTATTATGCAAAGGAGGACGCTCTGGTATCCTCATTCTGACTGAAATTTTTTCCACTTCTTCCCACTTCATGGCAACATACAACGTTCTTACTGCTCAAGTTATAGAGAAAGACTGAATTCAAGTTTAAGGTAATGATGTACAGTTTGCTATTCAACTTATACACGAATAAACAAAATTTTTAAACACTGGCTAATTTTACTGTTACTCACACATCTTAATTACATTTATTGTTGTATAAAACTGCATCAGCATTAAAGAGTGTCTATTATAAATTGCTGTTTTGAATACATAAATTTCTAATGCTATTCTGAAATGCTATAAATTTGTCAAGGGACTTTTTTTGCATTAAAAAACAGTTTAATACATGTATTACTTATAGAAAGGAACACAAATCTTAACTGAAAATTTGGTGAATATTGACCACTGTATATAGTCCAGGAGCAGGACTCCAGGGGCTCCTGTCTCTTCCTAGTCAGAATTCCTCTCCAAGAGTAGTCACTACTCTCACTTCTAGCACCTTCTAACTTCTAACACCTACGTCGTTTTACATGTTTCTAAACCTGATATAAAAGGAATAACGCTACTTTCTCTTTTGTGTCTGACTTCCTTCATCCAGTGTTATTTATGCCAGTATGTTGATGTGTGTTGTTACAGTTATCAGTGGTTTATCTTTTTCATTATAGTGTTATTTTCTATTGTATGGAAATAACGGGTGTTAGAAATGTATGTTGCTTCTCTTTTTGATTTATTATGAATGAAGTCCTGTGGTTGCTCTTTGCATGTCTTTTGGTGGACATAAGCATTCACTACTTTTGGAACATAGTCAGGTATATATACAGGAAAATAGCTGGAATAACATTTTCCTGAAGTTGTTTTACCAGTTTACACCAGCAATGTAAGAGCTTCTCTAGCTGCCAGGTTTAACACTTGCTATCATTACTTATTTTAATTTCCATCATTTTGATCGAGATGTAGTTGCATTTCATTAGGCCTTAATTTGTGTTTCCTTAATCACTAATGACGTTGATCTCCTTTTCATGTATTTATTGGCCATTTTGATATCCTCTTTTGTGAAGTGTCTGTTAGGCTTTTGCACAATATTAAACTTGTTTGCTTTTTCTTATTGATTTATGTAATTTGGATACAAATGCTTGCACAATTTGGGACTTGAATTTTTATTCTCTTAATACTGTCTTTGTAATCAAAAGTTCTTAATTTTAATGAAGTAGATTTTCTCATTCCCGCCCCCACCTAGTAGTTAATGTATTTTTTTTTCCTGTTTAAGAAATCTCTGCTTTCTCAGAGTGATGAACACATTCTGCTGTGCTTTCTTCTAGAAGTTTGATTATTTTAGCTTTCACATTTAGTCTTCATTGGTTTCCAATTAATTTTTATATATTCAAGGTACACCATTTGTTTTTCATATGGATATCCACTTGTCTGGACTCAGGATCATGCATTTAAAAGATCATCTCTTTCCTCTTGCCTCCAGTGAATTCTAATATATCAGTTGGCTGTATATATGTGGGTTTGTTTCTGGATTCTTGGTCTTTTGTTCAGATGGTCATTTTTCATGAAAAAAAAAAGTCGACTAGTATTCTGATGAGAATTACATGCACTCTGAAGATCAATTAGAGAAAGGTTGGCCTCTTAGCAATGTTAAATCTTCTAAATCATTGATCTTTTCATAAAATCTATTAATTTTTCTTTGTATACCACTTTAGTTGCATCCCAAAAGTTTTTGATACATTTGTATTTCATTATTATACACCTTAAAATAATTGTTATTTCCTTTTTTATTATTAAATTGCTTATTTTAATTGGAGGCTAATTACTTTAGTTAGAATTACTTTACTTTAGCTAGAATTAGAATTACTTTACTTTAGTTAGAACCGGACATGGAACAACAGACTGGTTCCAAATAGGAAAAGGAGTACGTCAAAGTTGTATATTGTCACCCTGCTTATTTAACTTATATGCAGAGTACATCATGAGGAATGCTGGGCTGGAAGAAGCACAAGCTGGAATCAAGATTGCCGGGAGAAATATCAATAACCTCAGATATGCAGATTACACCACCCTTACGGCAGAAAGTGAAGAGGAACTCAAAAGCCTCTTGATGAAAGTGAAAGAGAAGAGTGGAAATGTTGGCTTGAAGCTCAACAGTCAGAAAGCAAAGATCATGGCATCTGGTCCCATCACTTCATGGGAAATAGATGGGGAAACAGTGGAAACAGTGTCAGACTTTATATTTTGGGGCTCCAAAATCACTGTGGGTGCTGATTGCAGCCATGAAATTAAAAGACGCTTACTCCTTGGAAGGAAAGTTATGACCAACCGAGACAGCATATTGAAAAGCAGAGACATTACTTTGCCAACAAAGGTCCGTCTAGTCAAGGCTATGGTTTTTCCAGTGGTCATGGACGGATGTGATAGTTGGACTGTGAAGAAAGTTGATCGCCGAAGAATTGATGCTTTTGAACTGTGATACTGGAGAAGACTCTTGAGAGTCCCTTGTACTGCAAGGAGATCCAGCCAGTCCATTCTAAAGGAGATCAGTCCTGGGTGTTCACTGGAAGAACTGACCCTAAAGCTGAAACTCCAATACTTTAACCACCTTATGCGATGAGTTGACTCACTGGAAAAGACTCCGATGCTGGAAGGGATTGGTGGCAGGAGGAGAAGGGGACGACAGAGAATGAGATGGCTGGATGGCATCACCGACTCGATGGACATGAGTTTGAGTGAACTCTGGGAGTTGGTGATGGACAGGGAGGCCTGGCGTGCTGTGATTCATAGGGTCGCAAAGAGTCAGACATGACTGAGCAACTGAACTGAGCTGAATTACTTTACAATATTGTAGTGGTTCTTACCATACATTGACATGAATCAACCATGGGTGTACATGGAACAACATGTACATCCCGAACCCCCCTCCCACCTCCCTCCCCATCCCGTCCCTCAGGATCATCCCAGTGCTCCAGTCCTATACACCCTGTCTCATGCATCAAACCTGGACTGGCGATCTGTTTCACATAAGGTAATATACATGTTGGCAAAGTAATGTCCCTGTTTTTCAATATACTATCAAGGTTGGTCATAACTTTCCTTCCAAGGAGTAAGCGTCTTTTAATTTCATGGCTGCAATCAGCATCTGCAGTGATTTTGGAGCCCCCAAAAATAAAGTCTGACACTGTTTCCACCTTTTCTCCATCTATTTCCCATGAAGTGACGGGATCAGATGCCATGATCTTTGTTTTCTGAATGTTGAGCTTCAGGCCAACCTTTTCACTCTCCTCTTTCACTTTCATCAAGAGGCTTTTGAGTTCCTCTTCACTTTCTGCCATAAGGGTGGTGTCATCTGCATATCTGAGGTTATTGATATTTCTCCCAGAAATCTTGATTCCAGTTTGTGCTTCTTCCAGCCCAGCGTTCCTCATGATGTACTCTGCATATAAGTTAAATAAGCAAGGTGACAATATACAGCCTTCACGTACTCCTTTTCCTATTTGGAACCAGTCTGTTGTTCCATGTACAGTTCTGACTGTTGCTTCCTGACCTGCATACAGGTTTCTCAAGAGGCAGGCCAGGTGGTCTGGTATTCCCATCTCTTTCAGAATTTTCCACAGTTTATTGTGATCCACACAGTCAAAGGCTACATGAGTTTGAGTGAACTCCGGGAGTTGGTGATGGACAGGGAGGCCTTGCGTGCTGTGATTCAGGGGGTCGCAGAGAGTCGGACACGACTGAGCAACTGAACTGAACTGAATATACATGTTTCAATGTTATTCTCTCAAATCATCCCACCCTCGCCTTCTCCCACAGAGTCCAAAAGTCTGTTCTTTACATCTGTATTTCTTTTGTCGTCTCGCATACAGGATCATCGTTATTATCTTTCTAAATTCCATATATATGCATTAATCTACTGCATTGGTGTTTTTCTTTCTGACTTACTTCACTCTGTATAATAGGCTCCAGTTTCATTCACCTCATTAGAACTGATTCAAATGCATTCTTTTTAATTAGTTGAGCAATATTCCATTTTGTATATGTACCACAGCTTTCTTATCCATTTGTCTGCCTATGGACATCTAGCTACGTCCTAGCTATTGTAAACTGTGCTGCCATGAACATTGGGGTATATGTTCTCTTGCAGTTCTGGTTTCCTCAGTGTGTATGCCCAGCAGTGGGATTGCTGGGTTGTATGGCCATTCTATTTCCAGTTTTTTAAGGACTCTCCACACTGTTCTCCATAGTGGCTGTACTAGTTTGCATTCCCACCAACAATGTAAGAGGGTTCCCTTTTCTCTGCAGCCTCTCCAGCATTAAGAGTCTCATGCTCTACCGACTGAGCTATCCGGCTGATGTTAAGGGGCTTTTCAAATTGAGATGTAATTGACATATAATAGTGTGTAAGTTTAGAATATATACGTGCATACATTTGTATATTGCAATATGATTACCACTGCAGCATTAGCTAACGCTTCTGTCATGTCACATAGTTATCATTTCTTTTGGGGGAGTGACAATGAAGATCTAGTCTCTTAGTAACTTTGAGCTTGATAATACAGTATTATTGTCTATACTCACAATGCTGCATTGTCGAGCCACAAAATCTTGTTGATCTTCTGGTTGATCAACTGGTTGCAAATTTGTGCCCTTAAACGACATTGCCCCAGTTCTCCCATCCCTCAGCCCCTGACAGCCACCATTCAACTATTTTTATGAGTACCTTTTTACAATTCCACTTATAAGGAATATCATATAGTATTTGTCATTCTCTTGAATATACATATTTTCAACAAATTATAAGTACTATGAAGTATGCTAAGTCGCTTCAGTTGTGTCTGACTCTTTGTGACCCTATGGACTGCATCTCTCCAGGCTCCTCTGTCCATGGGAATTCTCCAGGGACTTTCCAACACAACAGGTGATTTCTCACCGAGGGACTTCTTTCCCTGACCTAACTAAAAAGACTTCTTTGTCTCTCTGCAGCTGCTCAAGATTCACACTTGAAACTTGGAGATGTCATTAAATTTTTCTGAGTTTTCTTATTACAGGTTATGCAATGCTAAAATTTAGGGTGCTTCACACTCCTCTGCTATAATCTGACTTTGTCTTCTGTAGCCTCATAAAAGTTGAATTGTAACTACGTGATGCTGCCTGAAAAGTGAAAATTTCTCAGTCGTGTCTGACTCTGTGCGACCCCATGGACTGTACAGTCCCAAGGAATTCTCCAGGCCAGAATACTGGAGTGGGTAGCCTTTCCCTTCTCCAGGGGATCTTCTCAACCCAAGGATTGAACCCAGGTCTTCCGCATTGCAGGAGGATTCTTTAACAGCTGAGCCACAAAGGAAATCCTGTTGCCACCTAGTAGAAAGTAAAGGCATGGCCTCATCCATTTCTCTTTGCAATGTGGGTTTATGGTGATTGGATTAATTAGTCTGTCCTGGTTTCTGGCAGGAGAAAAACAGATTTCAGGTTTAATGCTATCTGACCAAATGTCCTGCAACAGATAGGAATTCAATGAATCTGACTTTATGCGAGGTCATACATCTTTCCATCTTGAATACATTCAAGGACTGTTGAACCATTTTGCAAACATTGTATGTTGCCGATAAGGGTCCTTGTAAACTTTAAGGCATCAGACAGATGTAGATTATTCCATGCTTGCAGGGTGTCACCTCTGATGGTAGCATCTGGTAACCCAATTTAGCTATTTCCAAGGAATTCTTCCCAAATAATCATATTTTTTCAGGGTAGAGTTTGCTGAGGAAGGTCTTCTTCATGGCGATCTTCAGCTCCTTGTTCCTGAGACTGAAGATGATGGGGCTCAGGAAGGGAGTGAGGACCGTGTAGGTGATGCCCATCAAGGTGTCTATTTCCAGAGACTGGGGACCCTTGGGCTTGAGGTAGATGACAGAGGCAAAGCCATAGTGCACGACCACCACGGTGAGGTGGGATGCACAGGTGGAGAAGGCTTTGTGCCGGCCCTCGGCTGAGGGGATCCTCAAGATGGTGACCACGATGAAGGCGTAAGAGAGGACAATGAGGAGACCACAGCCCAGCAGGGTGGCGATACACACCAGGCCCACGCCCATGGCCACTACTTGCACTTCAGTTCCACAGGCCAACTTCAATAGTGGGGGCACATGACAAGCAAAATGGTGGACCTCATTGGGTCCACAAAAGATGAGTTGGAAAACGGCTGTTGTCACCAGCAACCCCATGACTGAGCCTCCAGCCCAGGACCAGGCCACCAGGCAGGCGCAGCCTCGGGGGCTCATGAGCACGTTGTAGCGCAGCGGTTGGCAGATGGCCACGTAGCGGTCGTAGCCCATGACGGTGAGCAGGAAGGAGTGGGTGAAGCCAAACGTGAAGGAGAAGAACATCTGGCTGGCACAGGCCGTGAAGGAGATGGAGCGGTCGGTGGAGAGCAGGTCGGCCAGCATGCGCGGGATGATGGCGACGGTGTAGAGGATCTCAGAGATGGAGAGGGCGCACAGGAAGAGGTACATGGGCGTGTGGAGGCTGTGCTCGCTCCAGACGGTGGCCATGATGAGCAGGTTCCCCAGCAGAGTGAACAGGTACATCAGCAGGAACAGCAGGAAGAACATCAGCTGAAGGCGGGGGAAGATGGAGAAGCCGATGAGGACGAATTCAGTCACTGCTGAGAAGTTGGCTCCTTGCATGGGGGCTGTTCCTGAAGTGAGATGTGACATGGAGAGGTCAACAACTGGATGGAGGAGTTCATTAGCTTCCATCATTCCTGACTCTGTCCAAGGGGCTACTCCTGACAGATGACACTGTCTGAGTTCCTACTCTGCACCTCCTGTGATGCAATCGTCTTATCAATGTAGTGGGGGAGATGTTTTTATCAACAATTCTGATCATTTGATGCTTAACACTGAGAATATTTGGTTCAGAGAGGTTAAGCATCTTGTTCAAGGTGAAACTGTCGAAACGGCAGAGTAAAGATGTGAACCCATGGCTGACTGTCTCCAAAGACTATACCCCTCTCTCCCTCCAGTTACTTCCAAAAAATATAAATGTCCCTTCACTAGAGTTTGCAGCCATTGTCCACCTCCTCCCTTCTGATAAATCTTGTTCTTCTCAAAGTTTCAGATACCAGAAGACCTACCTACTCCAAGTCTACAACACTTTGGACCAGTGTGCATCTCTAATTTAACATGAATCAATCAGATTCCTCCTCTGGAGTTATCCATGCAAGGAATCTGAAACAAGAGACTGTGTAGGAATAATGTTCTCGTTGTTTTCCAGATCCCATGAGGTACATCTGTACCTACTGAGGCAATGCAACATAGCCATCAAGGAAAGCAATAAGAGAGTCTGGGAGTTTGAGTCCCTGCTTGGCCCACTGTGTAAACTTGAGCAAGTTACTTCACCTCTTTGTACCTCTGTTTCTCTCTACCTGCCTCTAAGATTCTGTGGGAACTAAATGTGCTATTCTTGGGGAGTGACCTGGAAAACAGTAGGTACTACCTATGGTAATTAACTCAATACACTCAGTGAACAAATGTATATTATCTATGCTCAGCAAATAACTTACCTGGTGACTCAGTGGTAAAGAATTGACCTGCAGTGTAGGAGACACAGGTTCAATCCCTGCATCAGGGAGATCCTCTGAAGAAGACAATGGCAACCCACTCCAAGATTCTTGCTTGGAAAATCCCATGGACAGAGGAGCCTAGCGGGCTACAGCCCATGGGCTCACGAAGAGTTGGAAATAACTGAGCACACATGTACAGTGACAGTGTACTCAGTAAATAACTTCAATGTAATGAGATTTCAATGTACTTTTATAAATAGCAACTATTTTTGAGTGATTTTTCAAAAGGTATTTTCAAGTTTAAATTGCAGTGAACCACTAATCTGCTTTCTGTTTCTATAGATTTGCCTGTACCTGATGTTTCATATAAATGGAATCATACACTGAGTGACCTTTGAGGTCTGTTTTTTTTTTTTTATCACTCTGCATGACGTTGTTGAGGTTCATAAACTTGTAGCATTGTCAGAACTTCATTCCTTTTTATGATCAAACAATATTTCTTTATGGACACCACATTTTGTTTATTCAGTCACCTCATTGATGGATATGCCCGTTGTTTACATTTTCCCCTTCTTGTGAATAGTGCTGCTATGAACGTTCACATAGGCATTTAAAGCATGGCAGTGGTTTCCAGGAGCTGGAGGAAGGTGAGAAGAGGCAGGACTCCTAATGGGTATAGGGTTTCCTTTGGGTGTGCTGAGAAGGTTCTGGAACTAGACAGACGGTGCTCATACAACATCGTGAATGTACTTGATGCCACTGAACTGTATGTGGTTCCAAATAGAAAAATGAACACGTCAAGGCTGTATATTGTCACCCTGATTATTTAACTTATATACAGAGTACATCATGAGAAACACTGGGCTGGAGGAAGAACAAGCTGGAATCAAGATTGCCGGGAGAAATATCAATAACCTCATATATGCAGATGACACCACCCTGATGGCAGAAAGTAAAGAGGAACTAGAGAGCCTCTTGATGAAAGTAAAAGAGGAGAGTGAAAAAGTTGGCTTAAAACTCAACATTCAGAAAACTAAGATCATGGCATGTGGTCCCATCATCTCATGGCAAATAGATGGGGAAACAGTGGTTGACTTTATTTTTCTGGGCTTCAAAATCACTGCAGATGGTGATTGCAGCCGTGAAATTAAAATATGATTACTCCTTGGAAGGTTATAACCAACCTAGTTCAGTTCAGTTCAGTTCAGTCCCTCAGTCGTGTCCGACTCTCTGCGACCCCATGAATCACAGCACGCCAGGCCTCCCTGTCCATCACCAACTCCCGGAGTACACTCAAACTCATGTCCACAGAGTCGGTGATGCCATCCAGCCATCTCATTCTCCATCGTCCCCTTCTCCTCCCGCCCCCAACCTTTCCCAGCATCAGAGTCTTTTCCAGTGAGTCAACTCGTCGCATGAGGTGGCCAAAGTATTGAAGTTTCAGCTTTAGCATCAGTCCCTCCAATGAACACCCAGGATTGATCTCCTTTAGAATGGACTGGTTGGATCTCCTTGCAGTATAAGGGACTCTCAAGAGTCTTCTAGACAGCATATTAAAAAGCAGAGACATTATTTTGTCAACAAAGGTCCATCTAGTCAAGGCTATGATTTTTCCAGTGGTCATGTATGGATGTGCGAGTTAAACTATAAAGAAAGCTGAGTGCTGAAGAACTGTGCTTTTGAACTGTGGTGTTGGAGAAGACTCTTGAGAGTCTCTTGGACTGCAAGGAGATCCAACCAGTCCATCCTAAAGGAGATCAGTCCTGGGTGTTCATTGGAAAGACTGATGTTGAAGCTGAAACGCCAATATTTTGGCCACCTGATGCAAAAAGCTGACTCATTTGAAAAGACCCTGGTGCTGGGAAAGATTGAGGACAGGAGGAGAAGGGAATGACAGAGGATGAGATGGTTGGATGACATCACCAACTCAATGGACATAGGTTTGGCTGGACTCTGGGAGTTGGTAATGGACAGGGAGGCCTGGCATGCTGCGGTTCATGGGGTCACAAAGAGTCGAACATGACTGAGTGACTGAACTGAACTGAGTGTGTCTAAAATGGTAAATTGTACTTTACATGTATTTTACCACAACACATGAAAAATGGGGGGAGGTGAGTAGGAAATACCCTCCTAAGTGGGCTCAGGTCCTACATCAAGCCCTGGCAGGTTAATAATGAGAACACAAAGGGGAACCAGACCCGTTGGGGAATGGAGGTTTCATTTCCCAACATCATTGGTCTCCAGAGTTTTTTGGCCTCCCTCCTTTGGAGTCAGTTGCATTTCTCTGTCTCCTCTGAGTCAGCACCTGCTTAGAGGTCCCCAGAAGTCCCACTTGGCCCTGATACCCTGAGATCCTAGAGGGGCAAATCTAAGTGGATGACTTGGAAACAAGAGCCTCCAAGAAGAGGTCGAAAGGGTGAGACCAGGATCAAGTGGGCTCTACTTACAAGCTGCCAGGTTTTCAAATGTCTAGTGCAAGTTTTCTCAGTATTGAAAGGGTAACAGGCAGGAAGGCCAGGGGTCTCCAAATGGAGGAAATAGGCTGCAAGTGTCAGACAATTTTTATTTCTCTCTTAAGTGGCAGAAGGAAACAAACTAGTGATAAATATACATATATATATATATATTTTTTTTTTTTCCCCTTCTCTATATCAATTTAAAAAGGAGGTTTCTCTTAAAATACTGTGTTGCCATAATGATACCTGGTTCCACCTGAAGTTAACTATTCTCAAACCTTGAGCTAACTAATGCATTTTTCTTATGGAAATGTTTGTCTTAAGCTATGTTATTATACTATGCATTTACCCCAGACTCTAATGGCTCAGAACTAACTTGACAAATCATTATGTTATACTTAGACATTGTTCCCCTAATCTATGTAAACAAAACTATTTGTATGGTAATCTGCCCTTCTACAAGATTCAAGTCAATCATTTTATGGCCCGAGATGACTCCTCTGGTGCCAAGATTATCCCAAAATAATCATCTTATGGGTGAGGGGCTTGGTACCATTCTGAGTTCTAAAACATTCCTTTCTTTCATTAATAGACTGCTAGTGACTATGTAACATCCAGCTAAAAATTAGCAGGGGAGTACTCTTTCTGCCCCCTTCTGATGCGTATGTCAGAAGCTTTCTCTATCTCCTTTATACTTTAATAAAACATTATTACACTAAAGCTCTGAGCGATCAAGCCTCATCTCTGAATTCTTCTCCTCAGGAGGCCAAGAATCCTGGGGTCTTTTCATGGGTCAGCAACAACCTTTCAATATTTTATGACAAATTATTCTTTGTTATGAGGTGGAGGCCATCCTGTGCACTATATGGCATTTAGCAGCATCCCTGGCCTCTACTATCTGAATGCCAATAATCTATGCTCAATAGTAACTACCAAAATTGCCATTATTAGATATTGTTAATGTGAGCTTCACTGCTGGCTCAAACAATAAAGAATCTGCCTGCAATGCAGGAGACCTGGGTTCGATCCCCGGGTTAGGAAGATCCCCTGGAGAAGGGAATGGCAACCCACCCCAGTATTCTTGCCTGAAGAATTCCATGGACAGAGAGGCCTGGTGGGCTACAGTCCATGGGGTCTCAAAGAGTCAGACATGACTGAGAGAATTTCATTTTCAATGTCCCCATTGGGGATGTGTGTGTGCAAAATCACCCCCAGTTGAAAACCAATGATCTAGAGAGTACAATTGTATTTACTTAGCTGCTCCTTCTACCCAGATCTTGGTTTCTCCAACCAGAAAACTGTTGTTCTTTTGCATCAATTTTACCTACTCTGTGCAGTCTTTCTGGACATCTCTTTCCAAAGCAGATTTGGTCACTCATTCCTGTTTGCTTTCCAAACAACTACTCCAGAGTGAGTTTAAAAGTCCTCATTTCTAACTTCGTCATGATTTCATTATAATGTACCATGCTGGATACACAACTGTCTCTGGCATTTGATTTTGAACTCTTGATGAGAATGGTTGCCCTTAATTGGATGCTGTTCCTATTCTCATGCAGTTCTTATTAAATTTGTTCCTCAGTATTGTGAGATCCCTGCTGTTATCCCTGTTTTACAGAAGTGGTAGCTGAATCCATAGAGGACACATCACTTGTCCAAGAGACCATGGCTCCTGAGTGGAGGAGCCAGGATTTGAACCTGTATCTGAATGACCCCAAAGCCTATCTTTTCCTAACCTCTCTGTTACATTCACCATTTACTGGTGGCTGTTAGTGAATGTCAGAGCCACTTTCAGGACCAGAGAAACGTCAACTTCACCATACCAGGCTATTCACACATTCTCCCTCCATATTAATTAGATCACAAAAGTCATACCCATAAAAATGGAAGATGGAAACTATGGGAAGACTAGAGCTCACCATGTCCTGGGAATGTGGCCCAGGGCTGCATATATACCTTCTCAGATGATGCGGATGCAGAACTCAGCTAAGTTTTGTGCCTCTTCATTCTGGGAAAAGGCAAAACTATGGAGACAGTAAAAAGATTGGTGCTTGTCAAGGACTCAGCGGAAGAGAAGAAGAGACAAATAGATGGAATTCAAGGGAGTTTTTAAGGTGGTGAAACAGTTCTGTATAATAGATACTATATATTGCATACATGATACAGGGCATTTGTCAGAATGCGTAGGCTGTACAGCACCAACAGTGAACTCTAATGCAAACTGTGGGCTTTGGTTAATAATAATTTGTCAATATTGGTTCAGCAACTGTAACACAGTGCAGTTCAGTTCAGTTCAGTTCAGTCGCTAGTCGTGTCCGACTCTCCACGACCCCATGAATCACAGCACGCCAGGCCTCCCTGTCCAGCTCCAACTCCCGGAGTTCACTCAGACTCATGTCCACAGAGTCGGTGATGCCAACCAGCCATCTCATTCTCGGTCGTCCCCTTCTCCTCCCGCCCCCAACCTTTCCTAGCATCAGAGTCTTTTCCAATGAGTCAACTCTTCGCTTGAGGTGGCCAAAGTATTGCAGTTTCAGCTTTAGCATCAGTCCTTCCAATGAACACCCAGGATTGATCTCCTTTAGAATGGACTGGTTGGAACTCCTTGCAGTCCAAGGGACTCTCAAGAGTCTTCTCCAGCACCACAGTTCAAAAGCATCAATTCTTCGGCGATCAGCTTTCTTCACAGTCCAACTCTCACATCCATACGTGACCACGGGAAAAACCATAGCCTTGACTAGACGGACCTTGGTTGGCAAAGTAATGTCTCTGCTTTTTAATACACTATCAAAGTTGGTCATAACTTTCCTTCCAAGGAGTAAGCGTCTTTTAATTTCATGGCTGCAATCAGCATCCGCAGTGATTTTGGAGCCCCAAAAAAATAAAGTCTGACACTGTTTCCACTGTTTTTCCATCTATTTCCCATGAAGTGATGGGACCAGATGCCATGATATTTGTTTTCTGAATGCTGAGCTTCAAGCCAACCTTTTCACTCTCCTCTTTCACGTTCATCAAGAGGCAAAAACAGTTACTCACTAATTCAGGATGTTAATAACAGGGGAAGCTGAGTGCAGGGAGAAAGAGAGGGCATGTGGAAATCCTCTGCATTATCTGCTCGTGCTTGCATGCTCAATTGCTTCAATTGTGTCCAACTCTGTGATTCCCATGGACTGTAGCCAGGTTACTTTGTCCATGGGGATTCTCCAGGCAAGAATACTGGAGTGGGTTGCCATGCCCTCCTCCAGGGAATCTTCCCAATCCAGGGATTGAGCCCACATCGCCTGTTTTTTCTGCATTGTAGTTGGATTCTTTACCCACTGAGCCATCTGGGAAGCTTACTGTCTGCTCAGCTTTTTGTCAACCTAAAACTGCTCTAAGAGGTAGAGACTCCTAATTTTTTTTTAAGTAAAATAAGGAGCCTTGGAACCACAATGGGTGTAGGTTCAGGACTGCAAAGAGGTGGACTGAAGGCCCTAGTCATTGACCTACCAGGAGAACACCCAGTGGCTTCTCTGCAGTTAAACTGAACAGCCCCAGAGAAGGAGTGTGACCTTGCTATATGGCACTTGGAGGAACCCACAGAGGGGCCAGTCCCCACGTAGAACTCAGGGTCAAAGCCGCCTATGGCCAAATCCTATTTACACATATCATGGCAGCAGGGTTTTCCAACTTTAGCATCGGGACTTTCAGTTCAGTTCAGTTCAGGCACTTAGTGTGTCTGACTCTTTGCGACCCCAGGGACTGCAGCACGCCAGGCCTACCTGTCCATCACAACTCCCAGAGTTTACTCAAACTCATCTCCATTGAGTCAGTGATGCCACCCAACCCTCTCGTCCTTTGTCGTCCTCTTCTCCTCCTGCCCTTAATCTTTCCCAGCATCATGGTCTTTTCCAATGAAACAGGGACTTAAGGAGCTGATAATTTTTTGTGGTTAGAGGCTGTCCTGTGCATTATAAGATATTGAGCAGCATCTCTGTCACTCTCTATATGCCAGTAGCATCTCCCAGTTGTGACAATCAGAAGTATCCTCACACATTGTCAAGTGTCCCCTGGGGAAGTAACGGCCTCTGGTGGAGAACCACAGGTTATGTGTGGTCTCCATCTTGCCTTACCTGTCTGCCCCCATCCTTTCTCTTCTCATGAAGCTGTTTAGGTTCCCCTCCCTGCATCCTCCTTCCCACCTCAACTATCTGCTGCCTCCCTATTTCCATCCTTGACTCCTTACCATCAATGCACCTCTCCACCTTGGTGTCTCCCTGATACTTAACACCCTTGGTGAGGGGGTGACTGGAGCCTCTCCATCCTAAATCCTCTTGACTGGCTCTTTTCTCTGCCTCTCCCCAATCCTTTTCCACTGGATTGGCCAGGACAGTGAGGGGAGTTAGATTAAAAGTCAGACAGGTGCTCTGGGTAACTTAAAGTGGTAGCTCTTATCTCTCTGCATCCCAGTTTTCTTACCCATCCTGCAAAGTAATCATCACATTTATTACTTTGAAGGTGGGAAGGGTAGAACCCTACCCGCTGCCCCAATTCATAGACTCAACTTTCACAGGAAGTTTTATAAACACAAAGGCTCTCCTTGTCTGTGACTGTTGCTGGTTCCCCAGGTCTCTCCTGATCAAGTGGAAGGGAAGGAAGGTGACTCACTTGGGACTTCAGGCTCTGAAACTGCTTCTGCCTCACTCCAGCTGGAGGCTCTGGTTTGATGTTCTCCAGCAGGTAAGGGCTGGATGAGTGAGGGCTGCAAGGCAAGGAACCTGCCACTATGAGTAGACTGGTGGTGGGGGGGGCGGTACCTGAGCCTCACCTCCGTTATTTATGCTGCCTCAGCTCCCTGCCTGCTGTTTTCTCTCACTGTGATCCCCTGGCCTCTGTCTTTGCTGCTGCTACAGGGATGCTGGGACCCTTGGGAACCCTGCAATGCATCAGGCAACCTCAGGGAGACCGTCATCACTGTCATCACCTTTTGTCCCTCCCTTTCTGTCTGCTAAGGGTAAGTCAATTACCTGAGCTTCTCAGAGGCTCAAACAGAGTCTAATACTTCACAAATTTGGAATTTGGGGCCGTGGCTCCTAGCAGTGGCAGGAAACCAGCCCTGCCATTGCCCACTGGAGCTGAGGAGGCTGCCTGGCTTGACTCTCCACTTTCTTTCTTACCCATTCAGGGCATTTGCTCAATTAAATGTCTTTTTTAAAATTCTGTAAAGCACTTACCCTTCAATGAAAAAAATAAAGCAGCAACAATTTTTTAAATAAACATTTTTAATAAGCACACAAACATATGTTTCTTCTTATTAAATAATTGAAATACTGCAAACCAGACTAAACATCAAACGATGGCCAGCCATGAGCTCACGATGATACATTTGATGGACATTGCCACACACCTTCGTATGTATGGGGCAAGTGAGGAACACGAGCCCTTACCATCAGAGGATTATCGTGCGGTTCTGTTGTGGGTTTTTTCGTTTTGTTTCTCTTTTTAAGGTGAAATTTATACAACTTAAAATTCACCATTGTAAAGTGAACAGTTCTGTTTCATTTAGCACATTCACAATGTTATTTAACTACCATCTCTACCCAGTTCGTGAACATTTTCATCACTTCAAGAACTGGAAGACCTTATCCCATTATCAGTCTTCCTCCTCTGAGCCCCTGGAAACCACTAATCTGCTTGTTTACCCCGTGGGTTTGACTGATTTGGGCATGTCACGCAAATGGAATGATACAATATGAATGTAGCCTTTGGATCTGGCTTTCTCACTCAGTGTAATATTTTCAGGATACATCCATCATGTTGATGCATCAGTGCTTCATTGCTTTTTATAGCTAAGTAACGCTATGGTTTTTCCAGTGGTCATGTATAGATATGAGAGTTGGACTGTGAAGAAAGCTGATCGCCGAAGAATTGATGTTTTTGAACTGTGGTGCTGGAGAAGACTCTTGAGAGTCCCTTGGACTGCAAGGAGATCCAACCAGTCCATCCTAAAGGGGATCAGTCCTGGGTGTTCATTGGAAGGACTGATGCTAAAGCTGAAACTCCAGTACTTTGGCCACCTCATGCAAAGAGTTGACTCACTGGAAAAGACTCTGATGCTGGGAGGGATTGGGGGCAGGAGGAGAAGGGGATGACAGAGGATGAGATGGCTGGATGGCATCACCAACTCGATGGACATGAGTCTGAGTGAACTCCAGGTGTTGGTGATGGACAGCGAGGTCTGGCGTGCTGTGATTCATGGGGTCGCAGAGAGTCGGACACGACTGAGCGACTGAACTGAACTGAACTGAACTGAATATTCCACTATGTGGATGGATCATATTTTGTTTATTCATTCACCTACAGATGGGCATTTGGGCTGTTTCTGCCATTGAGCTGTATGAACAGTGCTGCTCTGGTTATTTGTGTACAGAGATTTAATTGAATTCATTTCTTTGAGGTGTGCGTCTAGGAGTCAAAGTGCTGAGTCATAAAGTAATTCCATATTTAATTCTTTGGTGAACCACCAAACTAGTTTTCATTCTATGTATTTTAAAACAAATCTGATTGTTTTGTAGCTACCTTGCTGTAACTTGGCTTATTTGCTCTCATTTTGGAGTGATATTCATCTTAGTTTATTATAGACTGATGTTTCTCAACCTTGGCAGTGTTTCTCCACACCCTCACCAATGTTCAATGTGGTGAAATTTAATTTTGCCAATACGGTTGCCAAGTTGCTTCCCACTGGCACTTTAATTTGCATTTCCCTAATTACTAGTGGAAATTATAGTTCAAAGCATCATTTCTTTTTATAAAATTAATTTACTTATTGTAATTGGAGGCTAATTACAATATTCAAATCCTGAAAGATGATGCTGTGAAAGTGCTGCACTCAATATGCCAGCAAATTTGGAAAAATCAGCAATGGCCACAGGACTGGAAAAGCTCAGTCTTCATTCCAATCCCAAAGAAAGGGAATGCCAAAGAATGCTCAAACTACTGCACAATTGCACTCACCTCACACGCTAGTAAAATCATGCTCAGAATTCTCCAAGCTAGGCTTCAGCAATATGTGAACCGTGAACTTCCAGATGTTCAAGCAGGTTTTAGAAAAGACAGAGGCACCAGAGATCAAATTGCCAACATCCGCTGGATTATGGAGAAAGCAAGAGAGTTCCAGAAAACCATCTATTTCTGCTTCATTGACTATGCCAAAGCCTTTGACTGCGTGGATCACAATAAACTGTGGAACATTCTGAAAGAGATGGGAATACCAGACCACCTGACTTGCCTCTTGAGAAACCTGTATGCAGGTCAGGAAGCAACAGTTAACTGTACATGGAACAACAGACTGGTTCCAAATAGGAAAAGGAGTACGTCAAGGTTGTATACTGCCACCCTGCTTATTTAACTTATACGCAGAGTACATCATGAGGAATGCTGGGCTGGAAGAACCACAAGCTGGAATCGAGATTGCGGGGAGAAATATCAATAACCTCAGATATGCAGATGACCCCACCCTTATGGCAGAAAGTGAAGAGGAACTCAAAGGCCTCTTGATGAAAGTGAAAGAGGAGAGTGAAATGGTTGGCTTGAAGCTCAACATTCAGAAAACGAAGATCATGGCATCTGGTCCCATCACTTCATGGGAAATAGATGGGGAAACAGTGGAAACAGTGTCAGACTTTATTTTTTTGGGCTCCAAAATCACTGTGGATGCTGATTGCAGCCATGAAATTAAAAGACGCTTAATCCTTGGAAGGAAAGTTATGACCAGCCTAGATAGCATATTAAAAAACAGAGACATTACTTTGCCAACCAAGGTCCATCTAGTCAAGGCTATGGTTTTTCACGTGGTCATGTACGGATGTGAGAGTTGGACTGTGAAGAAAGCTGATCGCCGAAGAATTGATGCTTTTGAACTGTGGTGCTGGAGAAGACTCTTGAGAGTCCCTTGGACTGCAAGGAGTTCCAACCAGTCCATTCTAAAGGAGATCAATCCTGGGTGTTCATTGGAAGGACTGATGCTAAAGCTGAAACTCCAATACTTTTGCTACCTCATGCAAAGAGTTGACTCACTGGAAAAGAGTCTGATGCTAGGAGGGATTGTGGGTAGGAGGAGACGGGGATGACAGAGAATGAGATGGCTGGATGGCATCACCGACTCTGTGGACATGAGTTTGAGTGAACTCCGGGAGTTGGTGATGGACAGGGAGGCCTGGCGTGCTGTGGCTCATGGTGTCTCAAAGAGTCGGACACGACTAAGCGACTGAACTGAGCTGAACAATATTGTAGTGATTTTTGCCATACATTCACATGAATCAGCCATTGGTGTACATGTGTTCGCCATCCTGAAACCCCCTCCCACCTCCCTCCCCATTCCATCCCTCAGGATCATCCCAATGCACCTGCCTTGAGCACCCTGTCTCATGCATTGAACTTGGACTAGCAATCTATTTCACATATGCTAATACACATGTCTCAATGTTATTCTCTCAAATCATCCCACCCTTGCCTTCTCCCACAAAGTCCAAAAATCTATTCTTTACATCTGTGTCTCTTTTGCTGTCTCGCATATAAGGTCATCATTACCATCTTTCGAAATTTCATATATATGCATTAATACACTATATTGGTGTTTCTCTTTCTGGCTTGCTTCACTCTATATAATAGGCTCCAGTTTCATCCACCTCATTAGAACTGATTCAAGTGCATTCTTTTTAATAACTGAATAATATTCCATTGTGTATATGTACATCTGCTTTCTTATCCATTAGTCTGCTAATGGACATCTAGGTTGCTTCATGTCCTGGCTATTTTAAACAGCATTGCGATGAACATTGGGATACACGTGTCTCTTTCAATTCTGGTTTCCTCAGTGTGTATGCCAGGCAGTGTGATTGCTGGGTCATATGAGAGTTCTATTTCCAGTTTTTTTTTGAGGAATCTCCACACTGTTCTCCATAGTGGTTGTACTAGCTTGCATTCCCACCAAGAGTGTAAGAGGGTTCCCTTTTCTCCACATCCTCTCCAGCATTTATTGCATGTAGGCTTTTGGATAGCAGCCATTCTGACTGGCATAATGGTACCTCATTGTGGTTTTGATTTGCATTTCTCTGATAATGAATGCTGTCGAGCATCTTTTCATGTGTCTTTTAACCATCTTTATGTCTTCTTTGGAGAAATGTGTGTTTAGTTCTTTGGCCCATTTTTTTTGATTAGGTCGTTTATTTTTCTGGAATTGAGTTGCAGGACCTGCTTGTGTATTTTTGAGATTGATTCTTTGTCAGTTGCTTCATTTGCTATTATTTTCTCCCATTCTAAAGGCTATCTTTTCAGCTTGCTTATAGTTTCCTTCGTTGTACAAAAGCTTTTAAGCTTAATTAGGTCCCATTTGTTTATTCTTGCTTTTATTTCCATTACTCTGGGAGATGGGTCATAGAGGATTCTGCTGTGATTTATGTCAGAGAGTTTTCCTCTAGGAGTTGTGTAGTTTCTGGTCTTATGTTTAGATTTTTAATCCATTTTGAGTTTATTTTTGCTTATGGTGTTAGAAAGTGTTCTAGTTTCATTCTTTTACAAGTGTTTGACCAGTTTTCCCAGCACCACTTGTTAAAGAGATTGTCTTTTTTCCATTGTTTATTCTTGTTTACTTTGTCAAGGATAAGGTGTCCATAGGTGCATGGATTTATCTCTGGGCTTTCTATTTTGGTCCATTGATCTATGTTTCTCTCCTTGCACCCATACCATACTCTCTTAATGACTGTAGTTTGCAGTATAGTCTGAAGTCAGGTAGGTTGATTCCTCCAGTTCCATTCTTCTTTCTCGAGATTGCTTTGGCTATTCATGGTTTTTTGTATTTCCTTATAAATTCTAAAATTATTTGTTCTAGTTCTCGGAAAAATGCCACTGGTAGCTTAATAAGGATTGTATTGAATCTATAGATGGCTTTGGGTAGTATACTCATTTTCACTATATTGATTCTTCCAATCCATGAACATGGTATATCTCCATTTATTTGTGTCCTCTTTGATTTCTTTCATCAGTGTTTTATAGCTTTCTATATATAGATCTTTTGTTTCTTTATGTAGATTTATTCCTAAGTATTTTATTCTTTTCATCACAATGGTGAAGGGAATTGTTTCCTTAATTTCTCTTTCTGTTTTCTCATAGGTAGTGTATAGGAATGCGAAGGATTTCTGTGTGTTAATTTTATATCCTACAACTTTACTATATTCACTGATTAGCTCTAGTAATGTTCTGGTGGTGTCTTTAGTGTTTTCTATGTAGAGGATCATGTCATCTGCAGTGAGAGTTTTACTTCTTTTCCAATCTGGATTCCATTTATTTCTTTTCCTTCTCTGATTGCTCTGGAAAAATATCCCAAAACTATGTTGAACAGTAGTGGTGAGAGTTGGCACCCTTGTCTTGTACCTGACTTTAGGGGAAATGCTTTCAATTTTTCACCATTGAAGATAATGTTTGCTGTGGGTTTATGGCTTTTATTATGTTTAGGTATATTGCTTATTTAACTTATATGCAGAGTACATCATGAGAAACGCTGGGCTGGAGGAAGCACAAGCTGGAACCAAGATTACCAGGAGAAATATCAATAACCTCAGATATGCAGATGACACCACACTTATGGCAGAAAGTGAAGAAGAACTAAAGGGCCTCCTGATGAAAGTGAAAGAGGAGAGTGAAAAAGTTGACTTAAAGCTCAACATTCAGAAAACTAAGATCAAGGCATCCGGTCCCATCAGTTCATGCAAATAGATGGGGAAACAGTGGAAAAAATGGCTGACTTTATTTTTCTGGGCTTCCAAATCACTGCAGATGGTGATTGTAGCCATGAAATTAAAAGATGCTTACTCCTTGGATGGAAAGTTATGTCCAACCTAGACAGCATATTAAAATGCAGAGACATTATTCTGTCAACAAAGTTCCGTCTAGTCAAAGCTATGGTTTCTCTGGTGGTTATGTATGGATGTGACAGTTGGACTATAAAGAAAGCTGAGCGCCAAAGAATTGATGCTTTTGAACTGTGGTTTTGGAGAAGATTCTTGAGAGTCCCTTGGACTGCAAAGAGATCCAATCAGTCCATCCTAAAGGAGATCAGTCCTGAGTGTTCATTGGTAGGACTGGTTTTGAAGCTGAAACTCCAATACTTTGGCCACCTGATGCGAAGAGCTGACACAGTGGAAAAGACCCTGATGCTAGGAGAGATTGAGGGCAGGAGGAGAAGAGGACGACAGAGGATGAGATGGTTGGATGGTGTCACTGACACAGTGGACATGGGTTTGGGTGGACTATGGGTGTTGGTGATGAACAGGGAGGCCTGGCGTGCTGTGGTTCATGGGGTTGCAATGAGTCGGACATAACTGAGTGACTGAACTGAACTGATATTCCTTCTATGCCTGCTTTACGTAGGGTTGTTTTTTTTAATCATAAATTGATGTTGAATTTTGTCAAAGTCTTTCTCTGCATCTGTTGAGATAATCATATGGTTTTTATCTTTCAATTTGTTTATGTGGTGTATTACATTGATTGATTTGTGAATATTGAAGAATCCTTGCATCTCTGGGATAAAGCCCATTTGATCATGATGTATGATCTTTTTAATATGTTGTTGGATTCTGATTGCTAGAATTTTGTTGAGTACTCTTACATCTATGTTCATCAGTGGTATTGGCCTGTAGTGTTTGTGTGTGTGTGTGTGTGTGTGTGTGTGTGTGTGTGTGTGTGTGTGTGTTGCATCTTCGTCTGATTTTGGTACCAGGGTGATGGTGGCTTCATAGACAGAGTTTCGAAGTTTACCTTCCTCTGCAATTTTCTGGAAGAGTTTGAGTAGGATAGGTGTTAGCTCTTCTCTAAATTTTTGGTAGAATTCAGCTGTGAAGCCGTCTGGACCTGGGCTTTTGTCTGTTGGAAGATTTCTGATTACAGTTTTGATTCCCATGCTTGTGATGATCTATTAAGATTTTCTATTTCTTCCTGCTTCAGTTTTGCAAAGTTATTCTTTTCTAAGAATTCGTCCATTTCTTCCAAGTTGTCCATTTTATTGGCATATAATTGCTGATAGTATTCTCTTATGATCCTTTGTATTTCTGTGTTGTCTGTTCTGATTTCTCAATTTTCATTTCTAATTTTGTTGATTTGATTCTTCTCCCTTTTTTTTGATGACTCTGCCTAATGGTTTGTCCATTTTACATATCTTCTCAAAGAACCAGCTTCTAGCTTTGTTGATTTTTCCTATGGTCTCCTTTGCTTCTTTTTCATTTATTTCTGCCTTAATTTTTTATGATTTCTTTCTTTCTGCTAACCCTGGGATTCTTCATTTCTTCTTTTGCTAGTTGCTTTAGATGTAGAGTTAGGTTATTTATTTGATTTTTCTCTTGTTTCTTGAGGTAAGGTTGTATTGGAATGAACCTTCCCTTAGCACTGCTTTTACTGAATCCCATAGGCTTGGGGTTGTTATGTTTTCATTTTCATTCTTTTCTATGCATAATTAGATTATTCAGTGATTTGTTGGTTATTCAGAAACGTGTTGTTTAGCCTCCATATGTTTGTATTTTTTTCCTGGATGATTTCAATGTTTTTGCATTTACCAAGGCTAGAGTTATGGCCCAGGATGTGATCTGTCCTGGAGAAGATTCTGTGTGCACTTGAGAAAAAGGTGAAATTCTTTGTTTTGGGGAGAAATGTCCTATAGATATCAATTAGGTCTAACTGTCCCATTGTATCATTTAAAGTTTGTGTTTCCTTACTAATTTTCTCTTTAGTTGATCTATTTATAGGTGTGAGTAGGGTATTAAAATCTCCCACGTTTGATTTCTCCTTCATATTTGAATGAGATCCTTGCTGGGTATAGTAATCTGGGTTGTAGGTTTTTCTCTTTCAACACTTTAAGTATGTCCTGCCATTTCCTTCTGGCTTGGAGAGTGTCTATTGAAAAATCAGATGTTATCCTTATGGGAATCCCCTTGTGAGTTATTGGTTGTTTTTCCCTTGCTGCTTTTAATATTTGTTCTTTGTGTTTGATCTTCATTAATTTGATTAATATGTGTCTTGGGGTGTTTGGCCATGGGTTTATCCTGTTTGGGACTCTCTGGGTTTCTTGGACTTGGGTAGGTATTTCCCTCCCCATTTTAGGGAAGTTTTCAACTATTATCTCCTCAAATATTTTCTCAAGGCCTTTCTTTTTGTCTTCTTCTTCTGCGACTCCTATGATTCGAGTATTGGGGCATTTAACATTGTCCCAGAGGTCTCTAAGGTTGTCCTCATTTCTTTTAATTCTTTTTCCTTTTTTCCTCTCTACTTTATTTCCACCATTCTATCTTCCACCTCACTTATCTTCTGCTTCAGTTATTCTACTGTTGGTTCCCTAGAGTGCTTTTGATCTCATTTATTGCATTATTCATTATATATTGACTCTTTTTTATTTCTTCTAGGTCCTTGTTAAATTTTCCTTACATCTTCTCAATACTTGTCTCCAGACTATTCATTGGTAAGTCCATTTTGTTTTCAAGATTTGGGATCAATTTTACTATCATTATTCTGAATTCTTTTTCAGGTAGACTCCCTATCTCCTCCTCTTTTGTTTGGTTTGGTGTGCTTTTATCATGCTCCTTTACCTGCTGAGTGTTTCTCTGCCTTTTCGTCTTGTTTAGATTGCTGTGTTTGGGGTGGCCTTTCTGTATGCTAAAAGTTTGTGGTTCCTGTTTATTGTGGAGGTTCCTCCCTGTGGATGGGGTTGGACAAGTGGCTTGTCAAGGTTTCCTGGTTAGGGAAGCTTGTGTCGGTGTTCTGGTGGGTGGAGCTGGATTTCCTCTCTGTGGAGTGGAATGAAGTGTCCAGTAGTGAGTTTTGAAGTGTCTATAGTTTGTGTTCCTGCATTGTTGTAGAACTAACTTGGTATGTCTTGCTATGAAACTTGTTGGCTCTTGGGTGGATCTTGGTTTCAGTGTAGGTATGGAGGCTTTTGGATGAGCTGTTGTCGATTAATGCTCCCTGGAGTCAGGTGTTCTCTGGTGTTCTCAAGTTTTGGATTTAAGCCTCCTTTCTCTGGCTTTCAGTCTTATTCTTACAGTAGCCTCAAAACTTCCACATCCATACAGCACTGATAATAAAACATCTAGGTTAATGGTGAAAAGATTCTCCACAGTGAGGGACACCCAGAGAGGTTCACAGAGTCACATGGAGAAGAGAAGAGGGAGGAGGGAGATAGAGGCGACCAGGAGGAGAAGTTCAGTTCAGTTCAGTCTCTCAGTCGTGTCCGACTGTCCGCGACCCCATGAATCACAGCACACCAGGCCTCCCTGTCCATCACCAACTCCCGGAGTTCACTCAAACTCATGTCCACAGAGTCGGTGATGCCATCCAGCCATCTCATTCTCGGCCTTCCCCTTCTCCTCCAGTCCCCAACCTTTCCCAGCATCAGAGTCTTTTCCAGTGAGTCAACTCGTCGCATGAGGTGGCCAAAGTATTGCAGTTTCAGCTTTAGCATCAGTCCTTCCAATGAATACCCAGGATTGATCTCCTTTAAAATGGACTGGTTGGATCTCCTTGCAGTCCAAGGGACTCTCAAGAGTCTTCTCCAGCACCACAGTTCAAAAGCATCAATTCTTCGGCGATCAGCTTTCTTCACAGTCCAACTCTCACATCCATACATGACCACGGGAAAAACCATAGCCTTGACTAGACGGACCTTGGTTGGCAAAGTAATGTCTCTGCTTTTTAATATACTATCAAGGTTCGTCATAACTTTCCTTCCAAGGAGTAAGCGTCTTTTAATTTCATGGCTGCAATCAGCATCTGCAGTGATTTTGGAGCCCCAAAAAATAAAGTCTGACACTGTCTCCACTGTTTTTCCATCTATTTCCCATGAAGTGATGGGACCAGATGCCATGATTTTTGTTTTCTGAATGTTGAGCTTCAAGCCAACCTTTTCACTCTCCTCTTTCACTTTCATCAAGAGGCTTTTGAGTTCCTCTTCACTTTCTGCCATAAGGGTGGTGTCATCTGCATATCTGAGGTTATTGATATTTCTCCCAGCAATTTTGATTCCAGCTTGTGCTTCTTCCAGCCCAGCGTTCCTCATGATGTACTCTGCACATAAGTTAAATAAGCAAGGTGACAATATACAGCCTTGACGTACTCCTTTTCCTATTTGGAACCAGTCTGATGTTCCATGTACAGTTCTGACTGTTGCTTCCTGACCTGCATACAGGTTTCTCAGGAGGAGAAGAGGGGGAATCAAAAGGGGAGAGACAGGTCTAGCCAGTGATCAGTTCCCCATGTCCTCTCCACAGTCTGGAACACTCAGAGAGTCTCATAGAGTTACATAGAGAAGAGAAGAGGGAGGAAGGAGATACAGCGGACCAGAGGGAGAAGAGGGGGAGTCAGAAGCAGAGAGACAGATCCAGCCAGTAATCAGTTCCCGAAGTGTTCTCCACTGCCCTGAACACCCAAAAAGATTCACAGAGTTGGGTAGAGAAGAGAAGGGTGAGGGAGGAGATAGAGGTGTCCTAGGGGAGAAAAAGGAGAGTCAAAAGGGAGAGAGAGCAATAAAGCCAGTAATCACACTCCTAAGTAAAAATGAGTACTGAAGATTGGCTTCTTAAAGGTACAAAATTGATAACAGATACCAAAAAGCAAAGATTAAAAATCTAGAGTAAGGGTTAGACTCTCAAAAATAAAATATTAAAAAAACAAAACAACACAAAAGTTAAATATATATATATATGAAATTTGCTTTAAAAATGGGATCTTTCTTTGCAAAGTAATAGGTTATAAAAATGAAAATTAATGGAGTAATAAAGAACTTAAAATTTAAAAAATTAAAAGATGATGATACTAAAATATATCCAGGAATTTCTCTGGAGCTGTTGAGGGCAGTGTGTGGTCAGTTCAGTTTCAGACAGTTTCTTGTTCCAGCTTATACTTCTTCTCAAGGTCTATAGGCCCCTTCCAATGTAATCAATGCTAACTACAGGGTTTTAATCTTTTGTACCTGTCACTTCCAGATCAGCTCCCTCTTCTTTGTTTCTTTTGGATTCCTCTGTTTGCAAGTCTCTTCAGTGTCTAATTTCTGCCCTGACACAAGGGGGCGAAGGTGGTCACGTATTTAGGCTCACTTGTTCAGTTGTGCTTTGGGGAAGGAAGTGAAGTGAAGTGAAGTTGCTCAGTCATGTCCAACTCTTTGTGACCCCATGGACTGTAGCCTGTCGGGCTCCTCCATCCATGGGATTTTCCAGACAAGAATACTGGAGTGGGTTGCCATTTCCTTCTCCAGGGGAACTTCCTGACCCAGGGATGGATCCAACCCTGGTCTCCTACATTGTAGGCAGACCCTTTACCGTCTGAGCCACAAGGGGATGGAGGAACACTGCAAACAAATATCACTGGCATGTGTGGGGCATGCTCGAAGTGTCTGGGACACTCTGGGTTTGCCCCTACTCATGGTGTGTGCTCTCCCGGTCTACACTGCTCAGGCTCCAGGTTGCTCTGCAGGGGAACTGTTTAAAGTGGGCCCTGCATTGTGTGCACTTCCCAGGTCTAAGCTGCTCAGGTTCGGGTTCTCGGGTGCTCCACAAAGGCACAGACTCTTTTGGGTCTGCGTTTTGTGCCCTTCTCAGGACCGAGCAGCTCAGGTGACCAGGTGCTTGGCGAGTGCATTCTCCTTAGGTGCGGTGCATCTTTCTCCTCCCCCATCTCATCGCCTCGGTTTCCTGGGTGCACAGCGAGAGCACAGTCTCAGATGTGCCATGTGTTTCTCTGGGGAGCTGATCTCTGACTGCAAACCTCCTGGTGGATGTCAATTGTCCAGGATCCCAGGAAGACTTGGTTAGCTACTGGGAACCTGCTAACAGTTTGGTGGAGGATGTATCTCTGGAACGGAGATTGCCTTTTGCCTTCCGGCTCTGGCTGTCGCCTGCCTCCCTCTCTGCCTCTGGCGGGGGGATGAGCCAGTCCACAGCTGGCTCGCTCTCCTCTGGTATTTGCAAAATCCTTTGTTCTGTGAGCTGCCCGGCAGTGCCTTAGAGCTTTTTGTGGGAAAGTTCTCTCTCTTTCTTTTTTATTTTTCGTCTCAGGCTATCCCACAGTTTGGGTTGCTATCTCAAGTTAGCTTCCTCAGGTTGTCCTCCAGGCATTCAGGCCCTGTCCTTACCCTAAGCATGCAGCCCGTGCCTCCATATTCATCCCCTGCTCGCTGCTGGCGGCCACGAGTGTCTGGGCTACTTCTCCTCTGGGAACTGCAGTTAGGCACATAATTTGTGGGGGTTTTGTTTTTTCCCTCCCGATTATATTGCCCTCTGAGATTCCAAAACTCTCCACAGACCCGCCAGTGAGAGGGTTTCCTAGTGTTTGGAAACTTCTCCTCCTTCACGACTCACTCCCTGGGATGGGTCTCTGTCCCTAACTCTTTTTTGTCTCTCTTTATCATTTATATTTTGTCCTACCTCCTTTCAAAGAGAATGGGCTGCCTTTCTGGGTGCCTGGTGTCTTCTGCCAGCGTTCAAGTTGCTGTGTGGAATTTGCTCAGCATTCAAATGATCTTTCAATGAATTTGTGGGGGAGAAAGTGGTCTCCTTGTCCTATTCCTCTGCCATCTTAGGACTGCCCCCCAAAATCATCATTTCTAAAGAAGGGTGAGTGTTGAAGAACCAATGCTTTCAAACTGTGGTACTGAAGAAGACTCTTGAGAGTCTCTTGGACAGCAAGGAGATCAAATCATTCAATCCTAAAAGAAATCAACTCTGAATATTCATTGGAAGGATTGATACTGAAGCTCCAATATTTTGGTCACCTGATATGAAGAGCAGACTCATTGAAAAAGCCCCTGATGTTGGAAAAGACTGAGGGCAGGAGGAGAAGGAGATGACAGAAGTTGAGATGGTTAAATGGCATCACTGACTCAATGGACATGAGTTTGAGCAAACTCTGGGAGATGGTGAAGGACAGGGAAGTCTGGTGTGCTGCAGTCCATGGGGTCACAAAGAAGCAGACATGAAAATTGAACAACAACAACAATTACTAATGGGTTAAGAAATCTCTATTGTTTGTTAGCCATATGGATTTCTTTTTTGTTTTATGCTTATTCAAAGCCTTCCCTTTTTCAAGATTGTTTTGGTCCTATTGATTTGCAGGCATATAATTAGAGATTCTAAATTGCAATTTTGCCTGTGAATCTTTTCCCTTTGCCTTCTGTTTCTTGTGCCTTCATGCTGTTTCTGTCAGAAACATTCTACTTGGTTTCTTCTAATACTTTTATACGATAGATTTAGGGGTGAAAAACTGCAGCATGTGTGTCCACTGTGTTTTTATAAAGTTTTACTGAAACCGCACTCATGACAATTCATTTCATTGACATATTGTCTATGGCTGGTTTTGTGGTATGACAGCAGAGTTGAATAGTTGTGATGGAGGTAGTGTGACCAGCAGAGCTGAAAATATTTACCATCTGATCAAGGGTGGGACGATTTGAGAGAATAGCATTGAAACATGTACATTACCACATGTAAAATTGATGACCAGTGCGAGTTCAATGCAAGAAGCAGGGCACCCAAAGCTGGTGCTCTGGGACAACCCAGAGGGATGAGGTGGGGAGGGAGGTGGGAGAGGGGTTCAGGATTTGGGGGGACACATGTATACCTGTGGCCAATTCATATTGATGTATAGCAAAAACCATCACAATATTGTGATTATCCTCCAATTAAAATAAATTAACTAATTTTTAAAAAGGGAAAAAATTGTCAACCTCTCAAGCTTTAATCAACCAAAAATATTGTGCAATCATTTCAAATTTGATTTCAACTGATCATTTTGTAAAATAATTTTTTCAGAGCAGTTTCCATTTCACAGCAAAATTGAGAGGAAGGCAGAGATTTCCCATTTACCCTGTGCCCCCTCACACATACGCAGAGTCTCACATTATCAATTTCCTCCACCAGAGTGGTACATTTTTTGCAATCAATGAACCTAAGTTGACATAGTATCATCACCAAAGTCCATAATTTACATTATAATTCACTTTCATCGTGTCTTCTATGGATTAACATATACAGTGAGATGTATCCATTGTTATAGTATCATGTGGAGTATTTTCACTGCCTTAAAAATCCTCTGTGTTCTACCTAATCATCTATCACTCTCCCTTATCCTTTGGCAACAACTGGTCTTTTTATTGCCTCCATTGTTTAGCTTTTTCCACAATATCATACAGTTGGAATCATAAAGTTCATAGTCTTTTTAGATGGGTTTCTTTCACTTTGTAATGTGCAATAAAGGTTCCTCAAAGTCTTTTGATGGATCGATAGCTCAAATTTTGGTGCTAAATAATATTCCATTGTCTTGGTGGTGTTGTTCAGTCACCAAGTCATCTCCAACTCTTTGCAACCTATGGACTGCAGCACCCCAGGCTTCCCTGTCCATCACCAACTCCCAGAGCTGCTCCCATTGAGTCAGAGATGCCATCCAACCATCTCATCCTTTGTTGTCCCCTTCTCCTCTTGCCCTCAATCTTTCCTAGCATCAGGGTCTTTTCTAAGGAGTCTGCTCTTTGAATCAGGTGGCCAAAGTATTGGAGCTTCAACTTCAACATCAGTCCTTCCAATGAATATTCAGGACTGATTTCCTTTAGGATTGCTCTTGATTCTTTCAAGTTTTGGCAATTTCGAAGAAATATGCTATAAATATTGGTGTGCAGATTTTTTTTTTTTTTTTGGTAAATCTAAGTGTTCAACTCTTTTGGGTAAATACCAGGGAGTGTGTTTGATGGATTATATAGGAAGATTATGTTCTGTTTTGTAGAACTTCATCAAAGTGATCACCACTTTGTCCTCCAAAGTGGCTGTACCATTTTGCATTCCTTGTAATGAACGAGAGTTACTGTTGTTTCACATCCTTACCAGCTTTTAGTGTTGCCACTGTTACAGATTTTATTCATTCTAATATGCACATGGTAGTAAAATGTATTTTTTAATGGATAACTAATTGCCCCAACAAGATTTAATGAATAGTCTATGGTTTTGAAATGGGGTTATTCCATGACTTTTATGCCATTCCACTGTTTTACATGTCTGTTTATGTACAATATTGTTTTTAAAAAGTTATTTTAGCTTTCTAAATTAATTTTAGTGGCAGTAAAATATTTATAGTGTGATATTTATATAACATGATAGTGATGATAGTTATAGTAGTTCATAATGACTAAGACTTAGTCATTAGTCTGCCTCTGGTAGTCATTTATGATCTTAATTATATAAGCAGATACATATGTAAGTCATTAATCCTCACAATAACCATATGAGATAGGTACTTATGATATCTGTGTTTCTCAAATTTAAGAAACAGAACCGTAAAAAATTACATAGCCATGGTTACATAAAAAAGTCACATAGCCATAGATACATTGGCCATGAAGAAGTATATTTTTTCCTAAGTATATCTCTCCTTTTTAAAAATTCATTTTTGTTGAGGCAACATTGATTTATAACATCATGCATGTTTCACATGTACAACGTTATGTATCTACACTGTACACATTTTTTTTTCAGTCACTCAGTCGTGTCCGACTCTCTGCAACCCCATGAATCACAGCACGCCAGGCCTCCCTGTCTATCACCACTCTCCGGGTTCACTCAAACTCATGTCCACAGAGTCGGTGATGCCATCCAGCCATCTCATTCTCTGTCGTCCCCTTCTCCTCCCGCCCCCAACCTTTCCCAGCATCAGAGTCATTTCCAGTGAGTCAACTCGTCGCATGAGGTGGCCAAAGTACTGGAGTTTCAGCTTTAGCATCAGTCCTTCCAATGAACACCCAGGATTGATCTCCTTTAGAATGGACTGGTTGGATCTCCTTGCAGTCCAAGGGACTCTCAAGAGTCTTCTCTATCACCACAGTTCAAAAGCATCAATTCTTTGGCGATCAGCTTTCTTCACAGTCCAACTCTCACATCCATACATGACCATGGGAAAAACCATAGCCTTGACTAGATGGACCTTGGTTGGCAAAGTAATGTTTCTGCTTTTTAATATACTATCAAGGTTGGTCATAACTTTCCTTCCAAGGAGTAAGCGTCTTTTAATTTCATGGCTGCAATCAGCATCCGCAGTGATTTTGGAGCCCAAAAAACTAAAGTCTGACACTGTTTCCACTGTTTTTCCATCTATTTCACTTGAAGTGATGGGACCAGATGCCATGATCTTCGTTTTCTGAATGTTGAGCTTCAAGCCAACCTTTTCACTCTCCTCTTTCACTGTCATCAAGAGGCTTTTGAGTTCCTCTTCAATTTCTGCCATAAGGGTAGTGTCATCTGCATATCTGAGGTTATTGATATTTCTCCCGGCAATCTTGATTTCAGCTAGTGCTTCTTCCAGCCCAGCGTTCCTCATGATGTACTCTGCATATAAGTTAAATAAGCAAGGTGACAATATACAGCCTTGACGTACTCCTTTTCCTATTTGGAACCAGTCTGTTGTTCCATGTACAGTTCTAACTGTTGCTTCCTGACCTGCATACAGGTTTCTCAAGAGGCAGGTCAGGTGGTCTGGTATTCCTATCTCTTTCAGAATGTTCCACAGTTTATTGTGATCGACACAGTCAAAGGCTTTGGCATAATCAATGAAGCAGAAATAGATGTTTTTCTGGAACTCTCTTGCTTTATCCATGATCCAGCGGATGTTGGCAATTTGATCTCTGGTGCCTCTGCCTTTTCTAAACTCAGCTTGAACACCTGGGAGTTCACGGTTCACATATTGCTGAAGCCTGGCTTGGAGAATTTTGAGCATGACTTTACTAGCGTGTGAGATGAATGAAATTGTGCAGTAGTTTGAGCATTCTTTGGCATTGCCTTTCTTAGGGATTGGAATGAAGACTGACCTTTTCCAGTCCTGTGGCCACTGCTGAGTTTTCCAAATCTGGCATATTGAGTGCAGCACTTTCACAGCATCATCTTTCAAGATTTGAAATAGCTCAACTGGAATTCCATCACCTCCACTAGCTTTGTTGGTAGTGATGCTTTCAAAGGCCCACTTGACTTCACATTCCAAGATGTTTGGCTCTAGGTCAGTGATCACGTTATCGTGACTATCTTGGTCATGAAGATCTTTTTTGTACAGTTCTTCTGTGTATTCTTGCCAACTCTTCTTAATATCTTCTGCTTCTGTTAGGTCCAGATCATTTCTGTCCTTTATCAAGCCCATCTTTGCATGAAATATTCCCTTGGAATCTCTAATTTTCTTGAAGAGATCTCTTGTTTTTCCTATTCTGTTGTTTTCCTCTATTTCTTTGAATTAATTACTGAGGAAGGCTTTCTTATCTCTCCTTGCTATTCTTTGGAACTCTGCATTCAGATGCTTATATCTTTCCTTTTCTCCTTTGCTTTTCACTTCTCTTCTTTTCACAGCTATTTGTAAGGCCTCCTCAGACAGCCATTTTGCTTCTTTGCATTTCTTTTCCATGGGGATATTCTTGGTCCCTGTCTCCTGTACACATTAGTTACTATCAAAAATTTATTTTCTATTCATCTCCACACAGTTGACCTCTTTCCCCATTTTACCCTCATCTCTCCTTCCCCTCCGTGTCATGTTTATTTTTGTTTTGTTTGTTCATTTATTGTGGTCTTTATTTCTTTGTTTTTTATATTGTGCAAATGAGTGAAATTATATGCTATTTGTCTTTAACCACCTGAGTTATTTCACTTAGCATAATATGCTCAAGATCCATCCATGCTGTCACAAGTGGCAAGGTTTCATATTTCTTATGGCTGAGTAGTATTCCATTATGTATTTAGATATATCTCACATTTTCCTTATCCCATAGTTAAATTGTCTCCACTTTTTGGCTATTGTAAAATATGCCATGATGAACATAGGGCTGCACACATATTTTTGAATTAGTGTTTTTTGTATTCTTTGTATAAATACTCCCAAAATAGAATAGTTGAATCATATAGTAGTCCAAGGCTTAATTTTTTTTTGAGGAATCTCCATACGATCTCCCATGTTGGCTGCACAAACTTACATTTTCCACAATGTTGCATAAGGGATCCCTTAGCTCCACATCTTCGACAACACTTGTTTTTCCTTGGTAGAATAACTTGAGCTCATTTCCCCTTCTGAAAACACCAAAATCTAACTGCTGCATAACCTGGACAAAAAGACTGGAATCTGTTTTTCTGAGCCAAAATATGCAGAGGAAGGACACTCCCAAGCTCAGTTTATGAGGCCACCATCACACTAAAATCAAAACCACAAAAAGAAAATTACAAGTCAATATCACTGATGAAGATAGAGGCAAAAATCCTCAACAAAATACTAGCAAATCAAATCCAACAACACACTGAAAGGATCAAGTGAGGTTTATCCCAGAGATGCAAGGATTCTTTGATAAACACAAATCAATGTGACACAACACATCAACAAACTGAAGAATGAAAATCATATGATCACTTCAAAAGATGCAGAAAAAGTTGTTGACAAAATTCAACACCCATTTATGATTAAAAAAGTAAAAACACTCTATAGAAAGTAGGCACAGAAGGAACTTCTCTAACTTAATAAAGACTGTGTATGACAAACCCACAGCAAACATCATTCTCAACAGTCAGCAATTACTTTACATGTCAGTGTTTCATATATGGAAAACACCCAATCCTGGTGGTATTTCTTATTATCTTTAGGTAATTTTATTCATTTTTTATTTTGGGGAATGGGAAATTAAAAATCTACATTTGCTAGTCCATACAAGGATAACCACCCATATCAGGGTCCTGATACATGCATTTGGTGCTCCCCACCTGCTTATAGATAGATAGCACATTCTTCAGTTCAGTTCAGTTCAGTAGCTCAGTCGTGTCTGACTCTTTGCGACCCCATAAGTCACAGCACGCCAGGACTCCCTGTTCATCACCAACCCCCAGAGTTCACTCAAACTCATGTCTATCGAGTCGGTGATGCCATCCAGCCACCTCATTCTCTGTCGTCCCCTTCTCCTCCTGTCCCCAATCCCTCCCAGCATCAGGGTCTTTTCCAATGAGTCAACCATTGGCATGAGGTGGCCAAAATATTGGAGTTTCAGCTTTAGCATCAGTCCTTCCAATGAACACCCAGGATAGATCTCCATTAGAATGGACTGGTTGGATCTCCTTTCAGTCCAAGGGACTCTCGAGAGTCTTCTCTAGCATCAAAAGCATCTAGTTCAAAAGCATCAATTCTTTGGCACTCAGCTTTCTTCACAGTCCAACTCTCACATCCATACATGATCACTGGAAAAACTATAGCCTTGACTAGACGGACCTTGGTTGGCAAAGTAATGTCTCTGCTTTTTAATATGCTATCTAGGTTGTTCATAACTTTCCTTCCAAGGAGTAAGCGTCTTTTAATTTCATGGCTGCAATCAGCATCCACAGTGATTTTGGAGCCCCAAAAAATAAAGTCTGACACTGTTTCCACTGTTTCCCCATCTATTTCCCATGGAGTGATGGGACCAGATGCCATGATCTTAGTTTTCTGAATGTTGAGCTTCAAGCCAACTTTTTCACTCTCCTCTTTCACTTTCATCAAAAGACTTTTTAGTTCCTCTTCACTTTCTGCCATAAGGGTGGTGTCATCTGCATATCTGAGGTTGTTCCCGGCACTCCTGATTCCAGCTTGTGCTTCTTCCAGCCCAGTGTTCCTCATGATGTACTCTGCATAATGGCTTGCTGCTGCTGCTGCTGCTAAGTCACTTCAGTAGTGTCCGACTCTGTGCGACCCCATAGACAGCAGCCCACGAGGCTACCGCGTCCCTGGGATTCTCCAGGCAAGAATACTGGAGTGGGCTGCCATTTCCTTCTCCAATGCATGAAAGTGAAAAGAGAAAGTGAAGTCGCTCAGTCGTGTATGACCCTCAGTGACCCCATGGACCGCAGCCTTCCAGGCTCCTCCGTCCATGGGATTTTCCAGGCAAGAGTACTGGAGTGGGGTGCCATTGCCTTCTCTGCATAATGGCTTAGGATTTACCAAATAAATGCAGTTATCACTGACTTTGAGATTGCATTTCTGATCTGGTTTGCTGTCATCCTTCTGTACCTAATGGTACCGATTGGCCCCATTTTAAATGCATGGTCTCTGAGCCCCACGGATCACTTAGAATCCCTGTTAATCAAAAAATGTAGTCCCCCTAGGAGTCTGAATTCCCACTCTCTTCTCCACCTCTACATCATTGCTGTAGACCACCTTCCCATTTCCCACTTGGTGGAAAGGCCATGATTCTTTAGGCTGGGGCTCTCCCAACTCCTATGACAGGTGCACTGAATTCTGTCTTTCTGGTCTCATGGAGGAGTGCTTGCACAGAGGTGCTGAGCACACATCACACGCACATCACAGGAAAGCACCAAGCTCAAACCTCTGTCTCCCCTGGAGCTTCCTTTCCAGATTAACAGGGGCCACTTTGGGCCAGACCATGATAGAGAAGCAAAGACAAGACATACATAGAACAAGGTTTCTCAGCTTCAGTACTCATGATATTTGGGGCCAGATTATTCCTTGGCTGTCCTTTTCACTGTTCAATGTTCAGCAGAAACCTTAGGTTCAACCAACCAGATGTCATTGGCATCCCCTTCTCACCATATATTTTGAACAACCAAAAAAATTCCTGATATGTCCAAATGTACACTGTCAGGTAGAATCATCCTGGGCTGAAAACCACTTACCTAAAAGCCACAAAGGGCAACTAGGTTAAGCAAGAACTAGGGATACAGATGGGAAAACAGAAGATCCCCAACAGCCTCCCAGAAAATAAGATCCTCTATTATGATCCTTCTTCCCAGCCCTGACCTCATGCCCAGGCTAGGTAGCACCATCCACATCTGTAGGATTCTTCCTTCCTACCCTTTCCCTCTTGATCCCCCTTTGCCTGGGCTGCTTCTCCCAAGAAATGCCAGCAGAGGATGACAGAAGAAGGTCTCCTTCTTGTTGCTGTCAGCAGCATCCACAGGCAGGCATGGAGTCAGATCTAAGGGCTCCTGGAACTAATAGGGTGCTTTATCCCTGCTGCAGGTTCCAACAGGCTGTTCCCAAGAGTTTCTCCATGAACCAACCTGAAACAGCAGTCCTCTGGGTCTGGAGAGGCCAGGAGGGACCTCAGGGGTTCTTCTGGGATCTGCAGTCTCTATCTGCTCCTCCAACTATCCACACACAACAGGACTCCATGTTGCCTCTCTCTGCCCAGAAAAGCTGTAGTCACTACCGAGGGCTGAGGAGCACCTGGTCTTGGGAGAGACAAGACTGGACACAGATGCCCAAACCCCTAAGGGTCAAGTCAGAGGGAAGGCAGGAGTTAGCTTTAGCAGGAGCACAGTGAGAATCTAAGGCTATGCTCCCTTGTGTAAGGGCAGTTGGAAGGCTTCCCAGAATAAGGGTGATTTGGAGAATGGTTTCTCTGGAGTATTTTAAGTGCTCAGCATCTCCTAACCAAACTGGAAACCCTTATGTCTCTTCTCAATCAAGTTCTATCCAAACACTCTTGCCCTGATGATCTAAAGTAGAAAAGGTGATATTGGCATATGCTCCCCTTTGATAAAATATAAATACTTGATTTTTTGGTATTTGTGTCTCATTCCTGACACTCAGCCTATAAAACTCCTAGTATCTTAGGATTGGGGCTTCCCAGGTGGCGCTAGTGGTAAAGAACTCACCTGCCAATGCAGAAAAAGTAAGAGACACCGGTTTGACCCCTGGGTCGGGAAGATCCCCTGGAGGAGAACATGGCAACCCACTCCAGTATTCTTGTTTGGAGAAGCCCACGGGCAGAGGAGCCTGGCTTCTTTGGCTACAGTCCATAAGGTTGCAAAGAGTCAGACACAAATGGAGTGACTTCACACACACACACACACACACACACACACACACATACATCTTAGGACCAGTAAGAGTGTCTTTTTTATGCTGAGATAACTGGAGGCTGGGGGTCTGGATAGCTTCAGGGTGGGGACTGGTCTCCAGAAAGACTAAGCATGATAAGGGGGTGAACCTGTCAGCCCCGCCCCTTAGACATCCAGTGAGAGGAGAGGGGCTCTAGATTAAGGTAAGAACCAATGGCCAATGAGTTAATTAATCATGACTCTGTTATGAAGCCTTTATAAATGTTCCCTGAACAACAGAATTGGGAGAGTTTCTAAGTTGGTGACCATATGGAGGTGCTGGTAGATCCATCCAGAGAGGGATTGATGTTCTTTGCACCTTCCCCCATACCTTGCCCTATGCATCCCTTCTATTGGGCTGTTTCTGAGTCATGTCTTTTATAATAAAAAATACATGAAACGTGAACTTCCAGATGTTCAAACTGGTTTCAGAAAAGGCAGAGGAACCAGAGATCACATCGCTAACATCCATTGGATCATTGAAAAAGCAAGAGAGTTCTAGAAGAACGTCTATTTCTGCTTTATTGACTATGCCAAAGCCTTTGACTGTGTGGATCACAATAAACTGTGGAAAATTCTGAAAGAGATGGGAATACCAGACCACCTGACCTGCCTCTTGAGAAACCTGTATGCAGGTCAGGAAGCAACAGTTAGAACTGTACATGAAACAACAGACTCATTCCAAATAGGAAAAGGAGTATGTCAAGGCTGTATATTGTTACCCTGCTTATTTAACATATGCAGAGTACATCGCGAGAAATGCTGGGCTGGATGAAGCACAAGCTGGAATCAAGATTGCTGGGAGAAATATCAACAACCTCAGATATGCAGATGACATCACCCTTATGGCAGAAAGTGAAGAAGAACTAAAGAGCCTCTTGATGAAAGTGAAAGAGGAGAGTTAAAAGATTGGCTTTAAGCTCAACATTCAGAAAACTAAGATCATGGCATCCTGTCCCATCACTTCATGGCAAATAGATAGAGATACAGTGGAAACAGTGACAGACTTTATTTTTTTGGGCTCCAAAAATCACTGCAGATGGTGACTGCAGCCATGAAATAAAAAGACGCTTACTCCTTGGAAGAAAAGTTATGACCAACCTAGACAGCATATTAAAAAGCAGAGACATTACTTTGCCAACAAAGTCCGTCTACTCAAGGCTTTTCCAGTAGCCATGTATGGATGTGAGAGTTGGATTATAAAGAAAGCTGAGTGCCAAAGAATTGATGTTTTTGAACTGTGGTGTTGGAGAAGACTCTTGAGAGTCCCTTGGACTTCAAGGAGATCCAACCAGTCCATCTTAAAGGAAATCAGTCCTGAATGTTCATTGGAAGGACTGATGTTGAAGCTGGAACTCCAGTACTTTGGCCACCTGATGGGAAGAGCTCATTTGAAAAGACCCTGATGCTGGGAAAGATTGAAGGCGAGAGGAGAAGGGGATGGCAGAGGATGAGATGGTTGGATGGCATCACCGACTCAATGGACATGTTTGAGTAAACTCTGGGAGTTGGTGATGGACAGGGAGGCCTGGCGTGCTGTGATTCATGGGGTCGCAAAGAGTCGGACACGACTGAGCGACTGAACTGAACTGAATAACAATTGAAGCACTTGCCTGAGTTCCATGAGTCATTCTATCAAAGTGTGGAACCTGCAAAGGGGGTGTGTTATGGAAAGTTCCAATTTTTTGGCCAATTAGAATGGAAGTGTGAGTCCCACAGGCACCCAGTACTTGCAACTGATGTCTGAAGTGGGACAGTCTTGTGGGCCTGGACCCTTCACCTCTGAAGCCTGACAGTAACTCCAGGTAGCTGGTGTCAGAATGGAATTGAATTGTAGGACACTGAGTTGGTGTCCAGAGTTGGAGATCTATCTTTGACATGGAAAGAAGCCACACAGTTGGTGTCATAAGTGTTATGAGTAAAAACAATTGACTCCTTTCTTCCTCTGTCTTGTCAGCTACACTGTCCACAGCACCCCTGTCACCAGCTTCAAATCTGGCTATTCAACTCATCCAGAGTTCCTACACGTACCTACCCTCACCTCTCTCCGTCTCTTCCTAGTTCTCACCACACCCAGGCTACTCCCCTCACAGCATCCACAAAGAGCTTTCTACATCAAGAATCTAATGATGCTGCTTGTACTTGAAACCAACTCTGTGGTATTAACGCTTTGGAAAATTAATTGGCAGCATCTATTCCAGGTGAAAATAGATTTCTACTATAATTCAGCAATTACACACCTAGATGCAGACCAATGGAACAAAAATAAGCATGATTTACTAAAGGACATGTACTAGTTATTCACAGGAATAACATTTATAGGATCCCTAAAGTGGAAACAACCCAAATGTCTATGAATATGTTCATATCATGGAATATCTTATAAACTTTTTGTAAGTGTATTTAAAATATTTATGGTAGCCCCATTGCCCTTGGAACAAACTCTTCAAATGGCCCTCATAGTCTTGCCTACTCTTACCCTTCCCACCTCTATGCCTTCATATTCCAGAAACCCCTGAACCACATCTAACTCTCCAGGGCTCACCAGACACACCATTGTCCCTGAATGCATCATAATTTTGTCGGCTTGATATTTTGCACTTTTCTGTCCCCTCTATGTAGAAATCCCTGATCCGATTTCCTGTCTCACCTGCATCACATCTACTTACCCTCCAGGTCTCATTTTAGACCTAATTCCTCTCTAGCAGTTTTCTTTAAGCCCCAGGCTGGTCTTTGATTGACACTCAGCTCCCGCAGACCCTTAGGATTCCCTCATCATATCTCAGACCCCTCTGTGTTGTCATCTTTGGTTACATGACAACTTCCCCACTGGACCGTAAGAAGCCCAGGGAATAGATCACCTCTGTCTTTGGCCACTGTTGTGCATCATAATTCTTTCTATTTCAGCATTGGGCCCATGATACAACATATGCATACAGATGAGCATCAGTTGATTTATTTGGAGAAAGAACCTGGTTCTAGACTTCTGCTCAGCTCTATCATGAAAGGTCCTTGCCAGTTCTCAGTGAAGCAGAGGTGGCTATTTCAACTTAAGCAATCATTCTAAATGCTCCTCTATTTAACTACATGTTGTCATAGACATTCCCCTACACTTTTATTCTCTTACTATTATTTTAATTTTTATTTATTTATTTTAATTGGAGGATAATTATAATATTCTAGTCAGAATGGCCATCATGAAAGAGTCTACAAACAATAAATGCTGGAGACAGTGTGGAGAAAGGGAACTCTCTTGCACTGTTGGTGGGAATGCAAACTGATATAATCATAATGGAGAAAAATATGGAGATTCCTTAAAATACTAGGAATAAAACTACCATAAATATGACCCAGTCATCCCCTTACTGGGCATATATCTTGAGGAAACCAGAATTGAAAAATACACAAGCACCCCAATGTTCATTGCATCACTATTTACAATAGCTAGGACATGGAAGCAACCTAGATATCCATTGGCAGGTGAATGGATGAGGAAGCTGCAGTACATATTATTTTAATTTTAAGTGTAGGATGCAACAAGGAGGGATAATGGAACTAACTTATCTGGAGTGTCCTCTATTTTCCAGATTCACTGCAAAACACACAAAATCCATAATCACATTTACTCTCCACACCCATCCTACAAGGTTCAGTTCAGTTCAGTTGCTCAGTCATTTCTGACTCTTTGCAACCCCATGGACTGCATTATGCCAGGCTTCCCTGTCCATCACCAACTCCCAGAACTTGCTCAAACTCATGCTCATCAAGTCGGTGATGCCATCCAACTATCTCATCCTCTGTCATCCCCTTCTCTTCCTACCTTCAATCTTTCCCAGCATCAGGGTTTTTCCCAATGAGTCAGTTCTCCACATCAGGTGGCCAGAGTATTGGAGTTTCAGCTTCAATATCAGTCCTTCCAATGAATATTCAGGACTGATTTCCTTTAGAATTGACTGGTTGGATCTTCTTGCTGTGCAAGGGACTCTCAAGAGTCTTCTCCAATACCAACAAGGTGAGAACTATTTGTCAAATAAAAAGAATGAGGCTCCAAGAGCTTTTAATACATTCCAAAGTGGTGGTAACAAGGAGTTGTTTTCAAGAACAAGTAGCACCATTAGATTCTTGATACAGAGAGCTCTTTCTGGATGTCGTGAGGGGAGTACACTGCTGACAGCAGAGGTGGGTGTGATGAGACCTAGGAAGAGATGGGAGAGTTATGGGAAGGGAGGTGCAGGCATCCTGGAATGTTGAATGGCCAGATTTGAAGCTGATTACAGGAGTGAAGTGGGCAGGGTTGCTGACTAGATAGAAGGAGATAAGGGCCAATTTTTTTTACTCACAACATTTAAGACACCAACTGTGTGGCTTCTTTCTACACCAAGAATAGTTCTCCAACTCTGCACACCAATTGGGTGTACTACAATTCATTTCAACTCAGACACTAACTACCTGAAATTACTGTAAGACTTCAGAGGTGAAGGGCTCAGGTCCACAAGACTGCCTCCACTTCAGACATCAGTTGCAAGTACTGGGTGTCTGTGGGACCCACATGTCCATCTGAATTGGCCAAAAAGTAGAACTTTCCACAAACCACTCCCTTTTCAGATTTCACACTTTAATAGAATGACTCATGGAACTCAGGCAAGTGCTTCAATAGCTATGACCAGTTTATTATAAAATACACAACTCAGTTCAGTTCAGTCGCTCACTCGTGTCCAACTCTCCGTGACCCCATGAATCACAGCACGCCAGGCCTCCCTGTCCATCACCAACTCCAAACTCAGGTACAGCCAAATAGAAGAGGAGGCATAGGCAAGGTGTAGGGGAAGGTGCAAGGAGCTTCCATCCCTTCCTGGACACACCACTCTACTGGCACCTCCATGTGGTCACGAGCTTAGTAACTCTCCAAATCGTGTTATTTGGGGAGCATTTATAAAGGTTTCATCACAGAGCCATGGTTAATTAAATCATTGACCATTGGTGCTTAATTTAATCTATAGCCCCTGGACACTTGATTCAAAGGCTAACTCATTGGAAAAGACCCTGATGCTGGGGAAGATTGAAGCCATGAGAAGAAGGGGAAGACAGAGGATAAGGTGGTTGGATGGCATCACCAACTCAACGGACATGAGTTTGAGCAAACTTTGGGAAAGAATGAAGGACAGGGAAGCCTGGCGTGCTGTAGTCTATGGGATCACAAATAGCCAGACACGACTAAGTGACTGATCAGCAGCAGCCTCTACTTTTGAGACTGGGCTTTCCAACCTCTTATGACAGGTGGACTGAATTCTGTCTCCTCTGGTCTCATAGAGGATCATTCACACACCAGTGCTGAGCAAATACACATGCACGTCACAGGAGTGCACCCATCTCACACCTCTGTCTCCCCCAGAGCCTCCTTTCTAGGTTAGCACCAACCACTTTAGGCCAAACCAGGATAGAGCAGTAGAGACAAGGCATACATAGAACAAAATTTCTCATGGTTGGTCTTTCTGGAGACCAGCCCTCATCCTGAAGCTACCTAGAGGCCCCCAGCCTGCAGTCATCTCATCAGCATAAAAAAGAAACATCACTCCTAAGATACTAACAAACTTATGAGCTGAGTGTCAGGAACAAAATGAAGAATGAGAGATCAAATATTTATATTTTATCCTAGGGTCACATATGCTAATGTCAGACTGTCTGGTTTAGAGCAGCAGGACAACAGTAATAGGGTAGAACTTGATTGAGAAGAGAAGTGAGGTTTTGCAGTTTGGCTAGAAGATGCTGAGAACTTAACCCCAAGAGAAGTCGTTCTCCGAGACCCAGCTCCAAGTTAACCTTTTTCTGAGAAGTCTTCCAACTGCCCTTTCCCTGAGGGCACTACAATGGATTGTCACTCTGGACTTCTCTAGCTCCTGCCTTCCCTCTGACTTGACCCTGAGGGGGTTGGGCATCTGTATTCAGTCTTTTCTCTCCCACAGCTAGTTGTTCCTCAGCCCTCAATAGGGTTGCAATCTCTCTAGTTGGTGGAGGAAGCAGAGAGTACAGGTGCCAGACAGTCCTCTGAGGTCCCAGCTGGTTTCTCCATACCCAGAGGACTGTCCTTTTGGTCTGGTTTCATGGACAGACTCTTGGGAACAGTCTGCTGGAGACTTCAGCAGGGATAAAGCACACTGTATCAGGGAGAGGAGCCCTTAGGTCTGGCCCCACCCCTGCCTGTGGATGCCACTGACAGCAACAAGCAGGACACTCTTCTGCCCTCCCCTGTTGGCATTTCTTGGAAGAGACAGACCAGGCAGAAGGGGGCCAGGAGAGAGAGGGTAGGAAGAAATGTGCATCCCTAGTTTTCACTTAGCCTATGTGGGACTGCGGTTCTGAGCCCAGGCTGATTCTGGCCCACAGTGCACATTTGGACATAAACAGGAATTTTTTTAGTTGTCACAGTTCATGGTGAGAAGGAGATGTTATTGGCATCTGGTTGGTAGAGGCCAGTGTTTCTGCTCAGCACTGTACAATGAAATGGACAACCAAAGAATGATGTGGCTTGAAATTATCATGAATGCTGAAGCTGAAGCTGAGTACTCTTTGATGTGTATAAGTTCTTGCACGTTTGGCTAGTTTTCCATATGCATATCTTTTTAATTTTTTGATTCTCAAATTAATGGGCTTTAATTTATTAGAGACCTTTTAGGTTTACAGACAAACTGATCAGAAAGTATAAGGAGTTCCCACTTACCTACTTTGCTATATAGTTTCTTCTGCCATTTACATGTTGCATTAGTGCAATACATTTGTTATAATTGAGAGACCTATATAGATACATAATAATTAACCAAACTCCAAGCTTACATTACACTTTGCTCTCTGCGGTACATTCCGTGGATTTTGACAAATGTGCAGTGACATGCATCAACTGTTCCCCTTTCGTACGATGTCGTTTCATGTGCTATATTTTTAATGTAGAATTACAGAAAGTTCACTCTGTTTTTTGCTTTATTCACTCAATTTTATTTTTAAAAATCCACTTACAATGCTATGCATGCACCTGGTTGGGGCTCCAGTGTTTGCATCCATCCCATCTTTCTGCCTTCTGCAGGCTTGTCCAAGTCCCCCACTAATAAAAGGAACATCCTTTAACCTGCTCCCCTATAAATAGGCTTGAGAAATTGAAATATACTTAGGACTGAATTTGCTGGAGTACAGAGCAAGCCTATTCTGAATTTCCATCATTCTACATTCTCACCAGCATTGCAGGAGGATTCTTTTCTCTCCATAATCCAAGCATTTTCTAATTGGGGGAATTAAATAATTATACAGTGAAATTCCCCTGTGTGTGTATGTGTGTGTGTGCCCACTCCCCTTCCCTGTTTTACTGAGTATCTTTACACTTGGCACATCTTTACAAACTCCTGTAATTTCTTTGCTCATATCTGTACCAAGATTTCTAATTCGTGTTCATTCTTCTAGATAGTATTTCTTTGTCAGTTTTACACAATGCAATTATTTTTCCCAATGTTCCATCTGCCTAACTTTATCCAGGATTTCCTTTGTGAATAAAAATCCTTAATGTTGATGCTTGCATTTTTAAAAATATCCTTAGCATTTGTGTCTTGGAATAACAACAAACTAATTCACTTGTTCTTTCTTCCATTAACTTTGGTTGAGATTACATATTTATGTCTTGATATTACATATTTATGTCTTGAATCTATCTGAATGCCACTTTTGCATTTGTTCTTGGGCAGAAATTCAGATTTACTTTGCTTCATGAAATGAACAGTTTTCCCATCAAAAAGAAGTTAACAATCTTATCTTTTCCCTTTGATTTATGCTGCCACATTTATCATATTCAGTTCAGTTCAGTTCAGTCCCTGAGTTGTGCCTGACTCTTTGGGACCCCATGAATCACACACACCAGGCTTCCCTGTCCATCACCAACTCCCGGAGTTCACTCAAACTCGTGTCCATCAAATCAGTGATGCCATCCAGCCATCTCATTAGGTTTTGAATAATGAAGGGATATTTTCTGAGACATGAAATTGATTTAATCAATGCCTCCCAAGTGGCTCAGTTGTAAAGAATCTCCCTGCCAATGCAGGAGATGCAGGAGATGTAAGCTCAATCTCTGGGTCAGGAAGGTCCCTTGGAAAAGGAAAATGGCAACCCACTCCAGTATTCTTGCCTGGGAAATCCCATGAATAGAGGAGAGTGGCAGGCTACAGTCCATCAGGTTGCAAAAGAGTCAGACATGACTTAGCAACTAAACAACAAACAACATGTCTAATCCAGGTTCACACTTTTAAAAAGTGGCTATGACCCTATAATGTTCTCACTACCCAGGAGGGTATATCTCTCTTGTTTATTTAATTTTTAACATTTTGCATATTGATGTTTTTATTTTTTTCTGGATAGATGATAAGGTCATTTCCCTTCCTATCTTTATGTATCTGCTTTCTTTGTAGAACTGCTCATGGCTTTCAGTTCCATGTTAAAGAACAACAGAGACTGTGAGTAACCTTGGCTTATTCCTGTTCCTATAGAATGGTGCATGTAAACGTCCCCACTTGGTATATAGTATTAGCTAAGTTTCTAGTATGTATTCTTTGTCTAGCCAAGAAAGTCCCCTTCAAGTTTGTGTCATGAAAAGGTTTTTTGAAGAATCACAAATAAGCATACATATATCAAATCATTATTCTGTACACATAAAACTAATACAAGGTTATATGTCAATTACATAAAAAATTTAAAAATCATAAATAGTAGTTTAATTTTAGAAAATATATTCCTTCCTGGATCAAAAGAATTCTATCATTTTTCTTTTTCAGTTTGTTTATGTGATGAATTAATGATGCTGTACCTTCTTGTCATTCATATGATAAATCAACATCACCTGATCATAACACACTAATGTTAATACATCATTTTATTTGGTTAAGTAATATCTTTTAGTGGATTATAAAATTTGCAAGGATAGGTAAAGTGGACCTGTAATTGTCATTTCTTATAACATTCTTACCTGGCTTTAGAATCAGGTTGCATTAATCTGATGAAATGAGCTCAGCGGATTTCATGTTTTTTTAAGCATATATGTAAGATATTCATCAAGTGTTCCTCAAAGGTTTAAGAGCACTCACTTGTAAACTGGGACCAATGATTATAGGAAGAGAAAGTCTTTAACCATTTCAGTTTATTTAAAACTTTTTTTGAATATCTAGGGTCTCTATTATTTTCTTGTACTAGTTCTGCAATTTTATATGCTTCTGGAAATTCATTCATTTCATTTTTTGTTTCAATTTCTGAACTTATATTTTATTACTACTATTTCTATTTACTTAAAAGCATCTCTTATTTTTGTATTTAGTTCCAATTTTAATTTTAGTTTTCAGTTTGTTTGTTTTTTTTTTTTTTGGTATTTTCTCCTTCTTTCTATCTTGTTAATCTGTTCCAATCAGCTGACTTTCATTGTGTTAAGCATTATTTTTTGGACAAAGTGTCTTGATAAATATATTTAAAGATGTGTACGCCCCTCATAGTAATGTTTTAGGTTAAAACTTTGACATTTGATGCTTACATTATTTAATTATAAATATTTCTTCATTTAATATATTATTTAATACTGAAACAAATGATTATTTAATAATATGTTTATTTCCCACTTATGGAATTGGGAAAGCTACTGGTTCTCTACTGATTTCCATTTTTAATGCATTTTAATCTATTTATTATTTATACTTCCAAGGAATGAAGGATTTCTCTATGTCCTAAAATAGGGCAAGATTTGGTTAAGGCCCTCTGTGTACTTGAAAAAAATGTTTAATTTTGTTTGGTAAAGAACCTAAGTGTGTCTAGGAGCTAATGTTTGAATATTATTAAAGAATTGCAATGAATAATTCCAAAATTGCATTTCTAAGCTCTGTTTAAACTTCCAACTTCAATTTTTTATCTAGTACTGATTTAGCTATTTCTATTTTATAACTTTTTCATTGAAATTATGTTGAATATTTCTTCCTAATATTCATATGTATATTGTTGTATGTGTTAATCATATGTAGCAGGTTGCTACAATTTTCTTTCAGCTTACATAAAATATTCCTCTTAGGCCCATCCTGTGTGCATATGTGTAATTTTTATATTTCAATTTTATTTTAAACTGGTTATATTTTCCTTCACAGCCTTTTTATAAGAAAAATCACATTTAAATGAATAACTAAATAAAGAATAATCCCTATTATTTGTATTTCATCATTCATTCACACCAAAAGAGACTCTAGTTCCTTAAAACTACTTTCCAGCTATTTATCTAAATCAATATCCCATATTGTATATTGTTATTATGGCCTTTGCATGTCTATCCATTTTTTCTTGATCCTGGTTTATTGATAAGAACAGACCAACTGTTCTGTGTAGAGTTTCACCTTCTAGATTTTCTGATTGATCCCTCATGGTGTCATTTAGCTTATTCCTTCCTCCTCTGCATGTGATCACCTTTTTTGATACTCAGTGGGTATGTTTTGAATCTGGTTTTGGCATCCTTTAACATTAACACATTTTCAGTGAAAGTTCCATTTTACAATGGAAGAGATCTCTTAAGCTTCCATCCATGACCAGATCATCTCTCCAAGGAACCTTGTTCTTTTTACTGGCATATGGTAACAGAGATTTTATGGCTATTATTACAATTAATTTCCTTGTTCCTGCTTTCAAGATTGCTGCCTCAGATTTCCTCTGGTACACATTTTCCTGGCATATATTTGTCCATTGTTTCATTTTCAGATTTTCCATTTGGTTCTTTGGAAGATCAAGTACAAAATGTGAGCTAGGATGCCAGAAGTGAAAACCAATAAAATAGCATGAAAATAAAGATGAATGGGTTACTCAATAAAAGGACAAAGATTATCAGAGAGAAAAGATTTTTCAGAACACTAATAACCAAATATATGTTTTTTAGAACAGAAGCACTATTCAAGAGAATATGACCCAGATCATCCATGTCTGTTTTAATTATTACAAATCTAGATTCTTTTATTTCTTTCCATCACAGTTAATAAAAATAACCCAGTAGCCAAACAATATCTTAAGCACTTAAGGAACTGATCTTAGTTTATCAATATCACATTAATAAATGGTAGAAGTGCAAAAAAGCAAAATGGCTGTCTGAGGAGACCTTACAAATAGCTGTGAAAAGAAGAGAAGCGAAAAGTAAAGGAGGAAAGGAAAGATATAAGCATCTGAATGCAGAGTTCCAAAGAATAGCAAGGAGAGATAAGAAAGCCTTCCTCCGCGATCAATGCAAAGAAATAGAGGAAAACAACAGAATAGGAAAAACAAGAGATCTCTTCAAGAAAATTAGAGATATGAAGGGAACATTTCATGCGAAGATGGGCTCGATAAAGGACAGAAATGGTATGGACCTAACAGAAGCAGAAGATATTAAGAAGAGGTGGCAAGAATACACAGAACTGTACAAAAAAGATCTTCACGATGAAGATAATCATGATGGCGTGATCACTCACCTGGAACCAGACATCTTGGAATGTGAAGTCAAGTGGGCCTTAGAGAGCATCACGACGAACAAAGCTAGTGGAGGTGATGGAATTCCAATTGAGCTATTTCAAATCCTGAAAGATGATGCTGTGAAAGTGCTGCACTCAATATGCCAGCAAATTTGGAAAACTCAGCAATGGCCACAGGACTGGAAAAGCTCAGTATTCATTCTAATCCCAAAGAAAGGGAATGCCAAAGAATGCTCAAACTACCGCACAATTTCACTCATCTCACATGCTAGTAAAGTCATGCTCAAAATTCTCCAAGCTAGGCTTCAGCAATATGTGAACCGTGAACTTCCAGATGTTCAAGCAGGTTTTAGAAAAGGCAGAGGCACCAGAGATCAAATTGCCAACATCCGCTGGATTATGGAGAAAGCAAGAGAGTTCCAGAAAAACATCTATTTCTGCTTCATTGACTATGCCAAGGCCTTTGACTGTGTGGATCACAATAAACTGTGGAACATTCTGAAAGAGCTGGGAATACCAGACCACCTGACCTGCCTCTCGAGAAACCTGTATGCAGGTCAGGAAGCAACAGTTAGAACTGGACATGGAACAACAGACTGGTTCCAAATAGGAAAAAGAGTACGTCAAGGTTGTATATTGTCACCTTGCTTATTTAACTTATATGCAGAGCACATCATGAGGAACGCTGGGCTGGAAGAAGCACAAGCTGGAATCAAGATTGCGGGGAGAAATATCAATAACCTCAGATATGCAGATGACACCACCCTTATGGCAGAAAGTGAAGAGGAACTAAAAACTCTCTTGATGACAGTGAAAGAAGAGAGTGAAAAGGTTGGCTTGAAGCTCAACATTCAGAAAACGAAGATCATGGCATCTGGTCCCATCACTTCTTGGGAAATAGATGAGGAAACAGTGGAAAGAGTGTCAGACTTTATTTTTTGGGGCTCCAAAATCACTGCAGATGCTGATTGCAGCCATGAAATTAAAAGACACTTACTCCTTGGAAGGAAAGTTGTGAACAACCTAGATAGCATATTAAAAAGCAGAGACATTACTTTGCCAACCAAGGTCCGTCTAGTCAAGGCTATGGTTTTTCCCGTGGTCATGTATGGATGTGAGAGTTGGACTGTGAAGAAAGCTGATTGCCAAAGAATTGATGCTTTTGAACTGTGGTGATAGAGAAGACTCTTGAGAGTCCTTTGGACTTCAAGGAGATCCAACCAGCCCATTCTAGAGGAGATCAATCCTGGGTGTTTATTGGAAGGACTTATGCTAAAGCTGAAACTGCAATACTTTGGCCACCTCACGTGATGAGTTGACTCACTGGAAAAGAGTCTGATGCTGGGAGGGATTGGGGGTAGGAGGAGACGGGGACGACAGAGAATGAGGTGGCTGGATGGCATCACCAACTCGATGGATATGGGTTTGAGTGAACTCCGGGAGTTGGTGATGGACAGGGAGGCCTGGCATGCTGTGGCTCATGGGGTCGCTAAGAGTCAGACACGACTGAGCGACTGAACTGAACTGAACTGAACTGAAGTACTATTATGGACTCCCAGGTGGCTCAGTGGTAAACAATCTGTGTGCCAATGCAAGAGACATGGATTCCACCCGTGGGTCAGAAAGATCCTCTGGAGGAGAAAATGGCAACCTGCTCCAGTATTCTTCCTGGGAAATCCCATGGACAGAGGAGTCTGGCAGGCTACAGTCCATGGAGTCACAAAGAGTCAGACATGACTGAGCGACTGACCATGAACATAAGCACAAAGTACTATTATGATTTACTACATCTTACTGATGAAGATTGTGAGACTAGTGTAGATGTCTTCAATTGCCATTTAACCTATGTTAGAGTCTCTGTTTTAACAACTGGGCCTTCATCTTGTTTCTGATCTCCCCAGATGCAACCTCCTCGTCTGGTCAGAACTACAGCACAGTGTCTGAATTCATCCTCATCGGCTTCTCCAACTTCCCTCAGCAGCTCCTGCCCACCTTCTTCCTGCTGTACCTGCTGATGTACCTGTTCACGCTGCTGGGGAACCTGCTCATCATGGTCACCATCTGGAGGGAGCACAGCCTCCACACCCCCATGTACCTCTTCCTGTGTGCCCTCTCCATCTCTGAGATCCTGTTCACTGTTGCGGTCACCCCTCGCATGCTGGCGGACATGCTCTCCACCCACCACTCCATCACCTTTGTGGCCTGTGCCATCCAGATGTTCTTCTCCTTTACGTTTGGCTTCACCCACTCCTTCCTGCTCATGATCATGGGCTACGACCGCTACGTGGCCATCTGCCACCCCCTGCACTACAACGTGCTCATGAGTCCCCGTGACTGTGCCCGTCTTGTGTCCTGGTGCTGGGCTGGTGGCTCAGTCATGGGGATGATGTTGACATTGTTAGTTTTTCACCTCAGCTTCTGTGGGTCTAAGGAGATCCACCATTTTGTCTGCCATGTGCTTTCCCTCTTGAAGTTGGCCTGTGGGAAGGAGACAGCCTCTGTCACCATGGCTGTGATCCTGGTCTGTGTCACGGCCCTGATGGGGTGCCTCTTCCTCATCGTCCTCTCCTATGTCTTCATCGTGGCTGCCATCTTGAGGATCCCCTCCACTGAGGGCCGGCACAAGACCTTCTCCACCTGTGTCTCCCACCTCACCATAGTGGTCGTGCACTACGGTTTCGCCTCCCTCATCTACCTCAAGCCCAAGGGAGCCCATTCTATGGACAGTAACACGCTCATGGCCACCACCTACACGGTCTTCACCCCCTTTCTCAGCCCCATCATTTTCAGTCTCAGGAATAAGGAGCTGAAGAACGCCATACAGAGAAGTTTCCACAGAACCTTCTGTCCCCTAAGTTCCTGATGGCCAGTTTGGTGGTATGGAAGGTGACAAATGGTTTGGGTTTAATAATTTCTATCTCTATAGAACTCCCGTAGTGATTCAGGTCTGTAAATTACCCACACTCCATAGGAGTTTGATGCACGCTAGCTATTAGCTTTTCTCCAATTTCCCCCCTTCTGCCATAGACTCTATCAAAACAATCTCTTTTTTTTAACTGGAGTATAATGGCTTTACAATGTTGTGTTAGTTTATACTTTATAACAAAACAAATCAACTGTATGTATACATATATCCCTTCCTTTTGAACCTCTGTCCCACCCACTCCACATCCTACCCCTCTGGGTTATCGTGGAGCACCCAGCTGAGCTCCCTATGCTTTAACAGCAGGTTCCCACTAGTCAACTATTTTACACATGATAGTGTATATATGTCAATCCTAATCTCCCATTTCATCCCAATCTCCCCTCCCCCAACTATACCCACATGTCATTTCTCTATGTCTGTGTCTCTATTCCTGCCCTGAAAATATGTTCATCTGTACCATTGTTTTAGATTCCTCATTTATGTGTTAATATATGATCTTTGTTTTTCTCTTTTGACTTACTCCAGTCTGTGCCTGAAAAGGAATGAATATATGTACATGTATAACTGAATCAATATGCTGTACACTTGAAACTAACGCAGCACTTAAAATCAACTATATGCCAATAAAAAAATTTTTTAAGATAAAGACAGACTCTAGGTTCATACTCAGTTCAACTGACTCACTTTTGTTCCTTTTTATGGCTGAGTAATATTCCATTGTAAATATGCACCACATCTTCTTAATCCATTCATCTGTTAATGGATATCTAGGTTGCTTCCATGTCCTGGCTACTGTAAATAGTGTTGCAGTGAATATTGGGGTGCATATATCTTTGTGCCCAGTGAGAGGAACTCCATCCCATTATTTTTGCCTAAGAATGTATTATTTATCTATAGGCAGGTGGAGAGCACCACATGGATGTGTCAGGACCCTGATGCAGCCGATTCTTATTGAATGGACTAGTAAAAGAAGACTTTATTTCCCCATCCTCCCAAATTAAAAAAAACAAAACACTAGAATAACCTGAAGATAAGAAGAAATGCTGCCAGGACTGTGACTTTTTCATATATGAAGCACTGTGTCTAGTGTTTTGTTACTTTTGTCTTTTAAAAAAAAATTTATTGGTGTATAGTTGATTTACAGTGTTGCATTAGTTTCAAGTATACAGCCTATTGATTCAGTTATAACATGTACATATACTCATCCCTTGTCAGATTCCTTTCATATATAGCTTATTACAGAATATTGAGTAGAGAGAATTCCTTGTGCTATACAATAGGTCCTTGTAGGTTATCTGTTTTACATATAGTATTGTGTATATGTTACTCCTAAATTCATAGTTTATCCCTCCCCGTCATGTTGCTCCTTCGGTAACTGTAGTTTGTTTCCAAAGCCTCAGAGTCTGCTTCCTAAATAAGTTCATTTATATCACTTTTAAAATTAGATTCTACATATGAATGTTATCATGAATATTTATCTTTCTCTGTCTGACTTACTTCACTTACTATGATAATCTCTAGTTCCATCCATGTTTCTGAAAATGACATTATTTCATTTTTTTTTTAATGGTAGAGCAGTATTCCTTTTGGAGAAGGCAATGGAACCCCACTCCAGTATTCTTGCCTGGAAAATCCCACGGACAGAGGAGGCTGGTGGGCTGCAGTCCATGGGGTTGCTAAAAGTCGGACACAACTGAGCAACTTCACTTTCACTTTTCACTTTCATGCATTGGAGAAGGAAATGGCAACCCACTCCAGTGTTCTTGCCTGGAGAATCCCAGGGACGGGGGAGCCTGGTGGGCTTCCGTCTATGGGGTTACACAGAGTCGGACACGACTGAAGTGACTTAGCAGCAGCAGCAACACCTAAACAAAAACCTGATTCAAGGTTTTAGATTATTGATTCAATTTCTTTACTTGTTTTGATATGTTCACATTGTCTATTCCTTTATAAGTCAGTCTTTGGATTTTAAGGAATTAAAAATTTCTTCTTCTAGGTTGTCCTTTTTGTTGTGTATAATTGTTCATTATAGTCTCTTATGATCTTTTCCATTTTTGTGGTATCAGTTGCAATATTCCCTTTTTCATGTCTGATTTCATTTGCATCCTCCTTTTTTTTCTATTTAGTCTACCTGAAGGTTTTTCCATTTTGTTTATCTTTCCAAAGAATCAGCTCTTATTTTCATTGATCTTTTCTGTTGTTTTTCTAGTCTGTATTTTGCTTCTGCTTTTATCTATTTTATTTCCTTCTTTCTATTAACTTTAGCCTTTGTTTGTTCTTCTTTTTCTAATTCCTTTGGGGGGTCTGTTTTCCTCTTAATGTAGATGTTTATCAAAATAAACTTCCCTCTTGGAACTACTTTAGCTGTATCCCAAGTTTTGGTGTATTGAATATTCATTTTTCTGTCTTCCAATATTTTTAAAAATTCTCTTTTGTTTTAGTTATTGACCTAATGGTTGCTCAGCAAACAAAAGTCTAGGACTGGATAGCTTCACAGGAAAATTCAATCAAACATATAAAGAAGAGCTAATACCTATCCTTCTCAAACTACTCCAAAAAGTTGAAGAGAAGGGAACACTTGAAAAGTGACCTGTCTGCTTATATCTTTGGGACATAATATAAACTCTCCTGTGGTCAAGAGATCATGCTTCATCTTCAACATTACATCCCAGCCCTCCCCAGCTCTCCAGCTTTTCTAAGTTTCTGGAAAAAAGAAAGCATGCTCAGACCTCAGGGAGTTTGCACATGCTGTTGATTCTACCTGGAATACCCTTCCTCTGGCATATTCTACATATCCTTGAGTCTAACCTTGAATGTCACCTCCTCAGGAAAGCCTTCCCTAATTTTCCCATACTAAGTCATCACTCCTATTATAAGCCCTCATAGAGACTTCTTTCTTTTCCTTGTACCTTTTAATCACAATATATCATGTATATTAATTAGTGTGATTTCTTTTAATAGTCACATCTTTATCTCTCCACTACTGTTTGCTTCCTTGAACACTGGAATCAGGGTCACATCTAAATACTTCAATGATGGATCCCCTGTAGCATTTAAAAAAGTGTCTAACACACACAGTAGGTGCTCAATAAATTTTTGTTAAGTATATACATCAGGGTTTATTACTTGGCACTATTGACATTTGGGGCTGGCTCATTCTTTGCAGTGGGATCTATCTGTTTTGTGCATGGTAGGGCATTGAGCAGCATCTCTTACCTTTACCCACTAGATATTATAGCACATCTCCTCCTCTTTTGGTTGTAACAACCAAAAATGTCTACAGAACCTTCCCTACAGAACCAAGTGCCCTCTGGAGTCACTGGTGAGAGCCGCTGGAGTACAGGAATGAAGGAAGACCTGGCTGATGCTCCCAAGTGGCAGAGTCATGCCCCTTTTTGTGGTTCTTACCATCAGGTCCATATCTTGGTGGGAGTCCTGACATTTCTCTGTGTGTCTTTCCACCAAGGATCATGGGAACTCTTCAAAGACAAGGGCTAGCAGTAGACCCATCTCTATTTTCCCAAAACTAGCACAGGATTTGGCACACAGAAGGCCTCAAATAATTACTAAACAGAGGTTCAACTTATGGAGAAAAACTGAATGTAGATTTGAGATAAATGATGTATAGTTACCATTCAACTTAAACATGAATACTCATTTTTTTTAACTTTGGCTAATTTGATTAATTTATTGCTTATACATTTCAACTATATTTTGTTATTGTATACATGGACTTCCCAGATGGTACAATGGTAAAGAACGTGCCTGCCAAATCAGGAGACACAGGAGATGTGAGTTCGATCCCTGGGTCAGGGAGATCCCCTAAAGTAGAAAATGGCAACACACTCCAACATTCTTGCCTGGAAAATTCCATGGACAGAGGGGCCTGGTGGGCTATAGCCTGTGGACTCACAAGGAGTTGGACATGACTGACCACACATGCGTGGTTTCATGATTGTTGTGTGTAGCAGTATCACCATAACCTAGTGTCCATTAAGTGTTATAAATTGTTATTTTAAATAGCTGTAAAAATTCATATTCCAAAACAATTTAACTTTGTCAGTGAAACTTTTTTAAACATTGAGATATGATTGACAGATAACATCATGTAAGTCTATGGTATACAGTATGATTTGATACATTTATTTATTACAATATGATTATCACTGCAGTGTTAACCAACACATCTATCATATCACATAATTATCATAACTTTTTGTGGTGGAACAATTAAGATCTAGAGTCTTAGCGACTTTGAAATGTCTAATACATTATTATTGTCTATGATCACTGTGCTGTACTTTAGACCCCCAGATCTTATTTATCTTCTGGTTGATCTACTGGTTGCAAGTTTGTGCCCTTAAACAACATCTCCCCAATTCCCCCACCCCTCATTCCTTGGTAATCAACATTCCACTCTCTGTTTTTTATGAGTTTATCTTTTTCAGATTCCATTTATAAGAGATAGTATACTGTATTTGTCATTCTCTTGAATACACATGCTTTCAACAAATTCTCAGTACTATTATGTGTGGTCAACTTTAAATCCTCCACTCATACCCAAGGGATATCATTACACATGGTGACTAAGGACTAAATTTAATCCTGGACTCTGCATTCCTCATTGTTCAACAAACAGTTCCACACTGACTTATGTGCAATGTCACTCTCTCACGGAGAAAGTGATTTCTTATGGTGGGGCTTTTTTCCTTAACTCAACTTGAGAATTCTCTGTACAGCTGCTCAAGATTAACATTTGAAATGTGGTGGCTTCCCTGACTTTTTCTGAAGCTGCGTATTACTGTTTCTAACTGCTACTGCACAGATCCATGCAATGTTAAAATTCAGGGGTGTTTTGCTTTCCTCTATTGTAATCTGGCTTAGGCTTCTGTAGCCTCACAAAATTTGTGTTGTGGCAATATGTTGCTGCCCAGAGGAGGGTAGAGGCTTGACCTATTCCTTTTGACAGAGTTGATAAGAAATCCAGGGTAGGTTGATAAGAAGTCTGGGGTCCCCAAGGAGGGGAAAGGGGTATGGGGCTCTCAAGAAGGAAAAAGAAACAAACTTTTTTTTTCTACATTGCTTCATCTTAGTCACATAAGACATTTCTTCTTAAACTCTGAGTTGTTATGACAACAATCTTTAAGACTAACTTTCTTTAAGCCCAGAGCTAATGATTACACAACAAAATAACACATCTTGCTCAAAGGTACCTTTTTCCTTATACTCTGTACTAATGATTATATAACAACAATGGACAACTATTGGAGGAGACGTTTCTCCTTTCTAACAAGAACCTTGTGACTAATCTTGTTATCTTAAGATGACAAGATAACTTATGTCATGGGAGTGGCTCTAATAAAAATATATAAGACCTTGATAAGACTAGCAAGTGGGATACTCTCCATTTCCCTTCTGATGTCTATGTCAGAAGCGTTCTCTAGCCCTTTTCACTGTAATAAAACTTCTGCCACACAAAAACTCTGAGTGATCAAGCCTGGTCCCCAAAGCTATATCTTCTTCTTCAGAGATCACGAATCCAACATCATTCACTGTAAGCTATCACTTTTCTCTTAGCAGTTGGGTTTATGGTGATGGGAGTAATTAGATCATCCTGGTTTCTGGCAGAAGAACAAATTCCAGGTTTAATGCTACCTGACAAAGTGTTGTGCAAGAAATAGGAATCAATGAACCTGACTTTCTCAGTGTTATCATCACATACATCTTTCCACCAAGAATATATGGAGAATGATGTTTAACCGTTTTGCAAACATTTGAATGTTGCCTACAAGAGTCCTTATAAACCATATAGCATTAGGCAAATATAGGCTATTAGGTGCTTACAGGGTGCCATCTCTAATAGTAGCCTCTGGTAACCTGATTTAACTATTTCCAAGGAATTCCTCCAAGATAATCACTTTTTTTTCCTGGCTAGAGTTTGCTGAGGAAGGTCTTCTTCATGGCGATCTTCAGCTCCTTGTTCCTGAGACTGAAGATGATGGGGCTCAGGAAGGGAGTGAGGACCGTGTAGGTGATGCCCATCAAGGTGTCTATTTCCAGAGACTGGGGACCCTTGGGCTTGAGGTAGATGACAGAGGCAAAGCTGTAGTGCTCTATCACCACGGTGAGGTGGGACACGCACGTGGAGAAAGCTTTGTGCCGGCCCTCGGCTGAAGGGATCTTCAAGATGGTGGCCACAATGAAGGCGTAAGACAAGAGGATGAGGAGACAGCAACCCAGCAGGGTGGAGATACACACAAGTCCTAAGCCCATGGCCAGAATGGAGACATTTTCTCCACAGGCCAACTTCAGAAGAGCCTGCACATGGCAAACAAAATGATGGATCTCATTAGATCCACAGAAAGTTAGTTGGAAAATGGCTACTGTCACGACCAAGCCAATGACTGAGCCTCCAGCCCAGGACCAGGCCACCAGGCAGGCACAGCCTCGGGGGCTCATGAGTGCGTTGTAGCGCAGGGGGTGGCAGATGGCCACGTAGCGGTCGTAGCCCATGACGGTGAGCAGGAAGGAGTGGGTGAAGCCAAACGTGAAGGAGAAGAACATCTGGCTGGCACAGGCTCTCAAAGCAATGGAGTGGTCAGTGGAGAGCAGGTCGGCCAGCATGCGTGGAATGACAGCAAAGGTGTAGAGGACCTCCGAGATGGAGAGGGCGCACAGGAAAAGGTACATGGGGGTGTGGAGGCTGTGCTCCCTCCAGATGGTGGCCATGATGAGCAGGTTCCCCAGCAGCGTGAACAGGTACATCAGCAGGAACAGCAGGAAAAACATCAGCTGAAGGTGGGGGAAGGTGGAGAAGCCGATGAGGATGAATTCAGCTGCTGATGACAAGTTGCCTCCCTTCATGGGGGCTGTTCCTGAAGTGAGGTGTGACATGGAGAGGTCAGCTACTGGATGAAAGGAGGTCTTCAGCTTCCATCATTCCTGGCTCTGCCCCAGGGGCTGCTCTTGATCCTGATAAATGGCAGGTGACCTTGGCTGAATTCCTACTCTGTGCCTCCTACGATTTAATCTTCTCATCAGTATTGTGGGGAAGGAGGGTGTGTGTGCTATTTTTATCACTGTCTAAGGAAGGGTTGGGCTTCCCTGGTGGCTCAGAGGTTAAAGCGTCTGCCTCCAATGTGGGAGACCCGGGTTCGATCCCTGGGTCGGGAAGATCCCCTGGAGAAGGAAATGGTAACCCACTCCAGTATTCTTGCCTGGAGAATCCCATGGACGGAGAGGCCTGGTTGGCTACAGTCCACGGGGTCGCAAAGAGTCGGACACGACTGAGCGACGGAACGGAACGGAAAGAAGGGTTAGGCTACCCACTCCATTATTCTCGGGCTTTCCTAGTTGCTCAGATGGTAAAGAATCTGCCTTCAATGTGGGAGACCTGGGTTCAGTTCCTGGGTTGGGAAGATACCCTGGAAGAGAGCATGGCAACCCACTCCAGGGTTCTTGCCTGGAGAATCCCCATGGACAGAGGAGCCGGGTGGGCTACAGTCCATGGGATGGCAAAGAGTCAGACATGGCTGAGCGACTAAGCACAAAGTATCTTGAGAATACACATTGAAAATATTTGAGAGAGTCTAAGCAACTTGTTTATGGTGCAGCTGTCAAAATGGCAGAACCCATGCCTAGCTGTCCCCAAACACTCTACCTTTCCATCACTTCTACATCTTCCAAAAATGGAAAAAGCTTACAACCATTGCTGCTCTGCCCTTCTACTCCCTTCTGATAAGTCTTGTTCTTTTCAGAGCTTCAAATACCATGTTGTTGTCGTTCAGTTGCTCAGTCGTATCTGACTCTATGTGACCCTATGGACAGCAGCACACCAGGCTTCTCTGTCCATCACCATCTTCTGGAGCTTGCTCAAACTCATGTCCATTGAGTCAGTGATGCCACCAAACCATCTCGTTCTCTGTCATCCCCTTCTCCTGCTTTCAATCTTTCCCAGCATCAGGGTTTTTTCTAATGAGTCAGTTCTTCACATCAGGTGGAGGCTCAGATTCATCATTGGTCCTTCCAATGAACATTTAGGATTGATTTTCTTCAGGATTGACTGGTTTGGGATTTGTCTGGATGTCAAATACCATGAGACATCCCTATTCCATGGCTACAGTCATTTGGACCTGTGCACATCTTTAACTTCACAAGCATCAATCAAATGTTTTCCTCTGGAGTTGAGTTATTCATGCAAGGAATCTGAGGCAAGACACTGTGTAAAAATAATGTTTTGGTTGTTTTCCAGATCCCATGAGCCTATCTGTGTGTTCTGAGGCAATGCACCACAGCCATCTGACAAAGGGATGAGAGAGTCAGCTGACAGACTTGAAATCCCTGCTCTTCCCACTGTGTGAAATGGAGCAATTTGTTCACCTCTCTGTGCCTCTGTTTCCCTATACCTGTCTCAAAGAAGTTTTTGAGAAGTTAATGAATTATTCTTGGACTATGATCTGGAAAACAATAGGTGCTATATATGATAATTATATCAATACACTAAATATATATTGTCTGTGCTCAGTAACTTCAATTTAATGAGATTTCAATATGTCTTTATAAATAAAGTACCAATTTTTATGTGATCTTTCTTATTAGGCAATGTCAACTGTAAAGGCATGAAATACCAATCTACTTTCCACCTCTGTGGTTTGACCTGCTCTGGGCAATATGGACTCATACACTATGTAGCTATTGAGGTCTGGCTTCTTTCACTCAGCATAATGTTTCTGAGGTTCATCCACATTGTGGCATATATGAAGAACTTCATGCCTTTTCATAGACAAACAATATTCCTTTATGGATAAACCAAATTCTTTTTTTTTTATTTTAATTGGACGCTAATTACTTTACAATATTGTATTGGTTTTGCCATACATTGACATGAATCCGACCCGGGTGTACATGTGTTCCCCATCTTGAACCCCCCTCCCACCTCCCTCCCCATCCCATCCCTCTGGGTCATCCAAGTGCACTAGCCCCGAATTTTGTTTACCCAATCACCTATTTTTTTCTTTTTAAAAATACTTTAAGGGTTTTATTTTTTAATTAATTTTAATTGGAGGCTAATACTTTGCAATATTGTGGTGGTTTTTGCCATACATTGACATGAATCTGTCCCGGGTGTACATGTGTTCCGCATCCAGAACCACTTTCCACCTCACTCCCTATCCCATTCCTCAGGGTTGTCCAAGTGAACCGGTTTTGAGTGCCTTGTTTCATGCATCGAACTTAGACTGGTGATCTATTTCACATAAGGTAATATACATGTTTCAATGCTATTCTCAAATCATCCCATCCTCGCCTTCTCACACACAGTCCAAAAGTCTGTTCTTTATATATGTGTCTCTTTGGTGTCTCACATATAGGGCAATTGTTACCATCTTTCTAAATCCATATATATGCGTTAATATACTATACTAGTGTTTTTCTTTCTGACTTACTTCACTGTGTATAATAGGCGCCAACTTCATCCACTTCATTAGAACTAATTCAAATGTATTCTTTTTAATGGCTGAGTAATATTCCATTGTGTATATGTACCACTGCTTTCTTATCCATTCATCTGCTGATGGACATCTAGGTTGCTTCCATGTCCTAGGTATTGTAAACAGTGCTGCAATGAACATTGGAGTACATGTGTCTCTTTCAATTCTGTTTTCCTCGATGTGTATGCCCAGGAGTGCGATTGCTGGGTCATATGGCAGTTCTATTTCCAATTTTTTAAGGAATCTCCACACTGTTCTCCATAGTGGCTGTACTAGCTTGCATTCACACCAACAGTGTAAGAGAGTTCCCTTTCCTCCACACCCTCTCCAGCTTTTATTGTTTGTAGACTTTTTGATAGCAGCCATTCTGACTGGTGTGAAATGGTACCTCATTGCGGTTTTGATTTGCATTTTTCTGGTAATGAGTGATGTTGAGCATTTTTTCATGTGTTTGTTAGCCATCTGTATGTCTTCTTTGGAGAAATGTCTGTTTAGTTCTTTGGCCCACTTTGTGATTGGGTCGTTTATTTTTCTGGAATTGAGCTACAGGAGTTGCTTGTATATTTTTGAGATTAATTCTTTGTCAGTTGCTTCATTTGCTATTATTTTATCCCATTCTGAAGGCTGTCTTTTCCACCTTGCTTATAGTTTCCTTCAGTTGCAAAAGATTTTAAGTTTAATTAGGTCCCATTTGTTTATTTTTGCTTTTATTTCCAATATTCTGGGAGGTGGGTCATAGAGGATCCTGCTGTGATTTATGTCAGAGAGTGTTTTGCCTATGTTTTCCTCTAGGAGTTTTATAGTTTCTGGTCTTGCATTTAGATCTTTAATCCATTTTGAGTTTATTTTTGTGTATGGTGTTAGGGAGTGTTCTAGTTTCATTCTTTTACAAGTGGCTGACCAGTTTTCCCAGCACCACTTGTTAAAGAGATTGCCTTTTCTCCATTGTATATTCCTTCCTCCTTTGTCAAAGATAAGGTGTCCATAGGTGTGTGGATTTATCTCTGGGCTTTCTATTTTGTTGCATTGATCTATATTTCTGTCTTTGTGCCAGTACTATACTGTCTTGATGACTGTAGATTTGTAGTATAGTCTGAAGTCAGGCTGGTTGATTCTTCCAGTTCATTCTTCTTTCCCAAGATTGCTTTGGCTACTCGAGGTTTATTGTATTTCCATACAAATTGTGAAATTATTTGTTCTGGTTCTCTGAAAAATATAGTTGGTAGCTTGATAGGGATTGCATTGAATCTATAGATTGCTTTTGGTAGTATACTCATTTTAGCTATATTGATTATTCTGATCCACGAACATAATATATTTCTCCATCTATTTATGTCATTTTTTATTTATTTCACCAGTGTTTATAGTTTTCTATATATAGGTCTTTTGTTTCTTTAGGTAGATTTATTTCTAAGTATTTTATTCTTTTCATCAAAATGGTGAATGGAATTGTTTCTTTCTGTTTTCTCATTGTTAGTGTATAGGAATGCAGGAGATTTCTGTATGTTAATTTTATATCCTGCAACTTTACTATATTCATTGATTAGCTCTAGTAATTTTCTGGTGGTGTCTTTAGAGTTTTCTATGTAGAGGATCATGTCATCTGCAAACACTGAGAGTTTTACTTCTTTTCCAATCTGGATTCTTTTTATTTCTTTTCCTTCTCTGATTGCTTGGCTAAAACTTCCAAAACTATGTTGAATAGTAGTGGTGAGAGTGGGAACCCTTGTCTTGTTCCTGACTTTAGGGGAAATGCTTTCAATTTTTCACCACTGAAGATAATGTTTGTTGTGGGTTTATCATATGTGGCCTTTATTATGCTGAGGTATGTTCTTTCTATGCTTGCTTTCTGGAGAGGTCTTTATCATAAATGGATGCTGAATTTTGTCAAATGCTTTCTCTGCATCTATTGAGATAATTATATGCTTTTTATCTTACAATTTGTTAATGTGGTGTATCACATTGATTGATTTGTGAATGCTGAAGAATCCTTGCATCCCTGGGATAAAGCCCATTTGGTCATGATCTTTTTAATATGTTGTTGGATTCTGCTTGCTGGGATTTTGTTGAGGATTTTTGCATCTATGTTCATCAGTGATAATGGCCTGTAGTTTTCTTTTTTCGTGACATCTTTGTCTGGTTTTGGTATTAGGGTGATGTTGGCCTCATAGAATGAGTTTGGCAGCCCACCTTCCTCTGAAATTTTCTGGAAGAGTTTGAATAGGATAGGTTTTAGCTCTTCTCTAAATTTTTGGTAGAATTCACCTGTGAAGGCATCTGGACCTGGGCTTTTGTTTGTTGGAAGATTTTTTATTACAGTTTCGATTTCTGTGCTTGTGATGGGTCCGTTAAGATTTTCTATTTCTTCCTCGTTCAGTTTTGGAAGGTTATAATTTTCTAAGAATTTGTCCATTTCTTCCAAGTTGTCCATTTTATTGGCATAATAGTTGCTGATAGTAGTCTCTTATGATCCTTCGTATTTCTGTGTTGTCTGTTGTGATTTCTCCATTTTCATTTCTAATTTTGTTGATTTGATTCTTCTCCCTTTTTTTCTTGATGACTCTGGCTAATGGTTTGTCTATTTTATTTATCTTCTCAAAGAACCAGCTTTTAGTTTTGTTGATTTTTGCTATACTCTCCTTTGTTTCTTTTTCATTTATTTCTGCCCTAATTTTTATGATTTCTTTCCTTGTACTGACCCTCAGGTCCTTCATTTCTTCTTTTTCTAGTTACTTTAAGTGTAGAGTTAGGTTTTTTATTAGATTTTTCTCTTGTTTTTTGAGGTAAGCTTGTATTGTTATGAACCTTCCCCTTAGCACTGCTTTTACTGAGTCCCATAGGTTTTGGATTGTCCTTTTTTTCATTTTCATTTGTTTCTATGCATATTTTGAGTTCTTTTTTTATTTATTTTGTGATTTATTGGTTATTCAGAAGTGTATTGTTTAGCCTCCGTATGTTTTAATAGTTTTTTTTCTGTAGTTGATATCTAATCTTACTGCATTGTAATCAGAAAAGATGCTTGAATTGATTTTAATTTTTAAAAATTTACCAAGGCTAAATTTATGGCCCAGGATGTGATCTATCTTGGAGAATATTCTGTGTGCAGTTGAGAAAAAGGTAAAATTCATTGTTTTGGGGTGAAATGTCCTATAGATATCAATTAGGTCTAACTGGTCCACTGTATCATTTAAAGTTTGTGTTTCCTGCTAATTTTTTGTTTGGTTGATCTACCCATAGGAGTGAGTATTTTTTTAAATTAAACTTTTATTTTGAATTATAGCTGATTGTAACTATATAATTTTATTTTGGATTATAGTTGATTAACAGTATTGTAGCTTCAGGTGGACAGCAAAGGGATTCAGTCATGAATATACATGTATGCATTCTCCCCCAGACTCTCCTGTCATCCAAGTTGCCACATAACATTGAGCAGAGCTCCCTGAGCTATACAGTAGGTCCTTGTTGGTTAGCTACTTTAAATAAAACATTGTATACCTGTCCGTCCCAAATTCCCTAATGAGCATTCGTGTTGTTTCCATGCTTGCACTCATGTGAGTAGAGCTACTATGAACATTCATGTAGGAATTTAAAACATATCAGTGGTTGCCAGGGGCTGGGGAAGGGAAGAAAAGGGAGTGACCGCTAATGGGTATGGGGTTTCCTTTGTGGATGCTGAGAAAGTTCTGGAAATAGATACAGATGGAAGTTGCACATCATGAATATATTTACTGCCACTGAATTAATTTTACATTATAAAATGGAGAAAATGGTAAATTTTGTTTTGTGTATTGTACCACAATGCAATGAATGCCTGATCAAATGGACTCATATCTTATGTCAAGTCTCAACAGGTTGAGAACAAAACTTGGGTGACAGGGGGCTGCATTCCCCAAATATCATCAGTTTCCAGAGTTTCTTAGCCTCCCTCCCTTGGAGTCACTTGCTTCTTTTTCTCACTTCTGGGTAAACATTTGTTTACAGATCCCCAGGATAGCCCCACTCAGTCCTGATACTATGAGACCCTAGATGGGGTAAATCAAAGCCAACAACTTGGGAACAAGAGCCTTCAAGAAGAGACTGAAGGGAAGAGACCAAGATCTTGTGAGCTGTGTTCTAACTCTCCAACATCCAGTGCAAGTTTTCTTAATATTTGGGGCAACATCATTCTTTGCTGTTGAGGGTGGTGGCCATCCTGTGCACTGTGAAGTGCTTAGCAGCATCCCTGCTCTCTACCACCCGGATGCCAGTAGCCCCTGCTCAGTAGTGACAGCCAAAAACGTCTCCAGACATTGCCAATGTCTCTAAGGAGGGAGGCAAAGTCACCCCCAGTTGAGAACCAATGATATACGCAGTACAACTGTAATCCCTAAGCTGCTCATTTTACCCAGATGTTGGTTTCTCCCCTTTTCCAACTGGCAAATACCTGTTCATTTATTTTTGGGGAGGTGTATTTTAAGGATAAAGGGAAGGGATAGTTAAGGAGTCTGGAATAAGCATGCACACTGCTTTATCTAAAATGAATAACCAACAAGGACCTCCTGTATAGCACAAGGAACTCTGTTCAGTGTTGTGTGCCAGGCTGGATGGGAGAGGGATTTGGAGAAGAATGGAGACATGTATATGTACGGCTGAGTCCCTTTGCTATCCACCTGAAACTATCTATATCCCAACCCAAAATAAAAAGCTTAATTAAATTTTAATTGCTTTACAACTGTTGTGTTAGGCTCTGCTGTGCAATAACATGAATCAGCTATGAAAAGAAAAAGTGAAGTGTTAGTCGCTCAGTCATGTCCATCACTTTGTGACCCATGGACTATAGCTCACCAGGTTCTTTTGTCTATGGAATTATCCATGCAAGAACGCTGGAGTGGGTAGCTATTCCCTTCTCCCAGGGGACCTTCCTGACCCAAAGATTGAACCTGGGTCTCCCACATTGTGGGCAGATCCTTTATCATCTGAGCCACCAGGGAATCAGCTATATGCATACACAGATCCCTTCCATCCTGAACCTCCCTCCCACTCCCCCATCCCAACCCCTCTAGGTCATCACAGAGCACCATGTTGAGCTGCCTGTGTGACACAGCAGCTTCCCACAAGCCCTCTGTTTTACACAAGGTAGTGTATACTTGTCAATGCTACTCTACCTGTTCATTTTTAAGACGCAGTTTAAGAGTCATCTTCCCCACACAGCCTTCCTGGACATCTATTCCCCAAACAGATTTCATCACTCATTCCTGTGTGCTTCTGAAACAGCAAGTCCTGAGTGGGTCTCAAGTCCTTGCTTCTGTTTTATGACTGCCATAATAATGTGTCATCTTGGAGATGCAACTCTCTCTGGCACTGGGTTTGGGGTTCTTGATAAGAATAACTACCATTTACTGGATGTTGGCACCTGTCCTCGTGTGTTTCCTATGAAATCTTTATCCCAGTATTGTGAGGCACTGGCTATGATCCCTGTTTTCCAGAAGTGGTGGCTGCATTCCACAGGGGAAACATCACTTGTCAAATGGACCATGGCTCTTGAGTAAGGGAGCCAGGATCTGACCTACATCTGAAAAACCCCAAAGTCTATCTTCTCCTAACTTCTCTGTTATACTCACCACTTATTTCTGGCTGTTAATGAATGTCAGAGCCACTTTGAAGACAAGGGAACTGTTAGCTTCACCATGCCAAACCATCCACACACTACCTCCCTATATTAATTCACATGACAAGAGTCCATGGTAAGGAATAAATAGAACTATAAGAAGACAGGAGCTCACTATGTCCTGGGGAGGTGGTTCAGGGCTGCGTATATACATTATGGGATGATGGGGATGCAGAACACAGCTGAGATTAGTTTCTGTTCATTCTGGGAAAAGGCAAAACTATGGAGACAGTCAAAGATTGGTTTTCAGTGCTCAGGAGGAGAGAGAGAGATGGTGGAACATTTTTTTTTAAGGTGGTGGACAACTGTGTATCATACTATAATGGTGGATACATAACATTGTGCATTTCTCAAAACTCATATGCAGCACCAAGAGTGAAGCTTAACATAAATTGTGGGCTTTACTTAATAATACTGTGTCAGTGTTGGTTCAGCAACTGTAACACATGTACCTCGCTTATGGATGATATTAATAATAGGGTTGAGTTCCTTGCACTACACAGCAAATTCCCAATGGCTATCTGTTTTACATATGGTAATGTATATATTTCCATGGTACTGTCTCAGTTTGTCCCATCCTCTCCCTCCCACACTACGTCCACAAAACCTGTTCTCTCTGTCTGCATCTCCACTGCTGTCTTGAGAGTGGGATGCAGTGGGAGATGGGAGAGAGGTTCAAGAGGGAGGGGACATATGCATAGCTGTGGCTGATTCATGTTAATGTATGGAAGAAACTAGCACAATACTGTAAAGCAATTATCTTCCAAAAATTTTTTTAATAATAATAGGGGAAGCTGTGTGCAGGAAGAGAAAGGGTATGTGGAAATCCTCTACACTATATGCTGTGTTCTGTAAACCTAAAACTGCTCTAAGAAGTAAAGTCTCTTAATTTTTTAAAGCAAAACAAAAAGCCTTAGAACCCCGATGGGTTCGAGTTTAGGATGGCAGAGGGGTGGACTGACGTCTCTTGGCATTGATCCACCAGGAGAACACTTAGGGGCTCCTCTGCAATTAAACTGAACAGCCCCAGAGAAAGAGTGTGACCCGTCACTTAAAATAACTCACAGAGGGGCCAGTCCCCTCCCAGAACTCAGAGGTCAAACCCACCTGTGGACAAACCCTGTCCACACATAACACTGCAGCAGAGTTTTCCAACTTCAGCATCAGGGACATTAGGGGCTGATCATTTTTTATGGTTGGGAGCTGCCCTGGGCATTGGAAGATGTTGAGCAGCATCCCTGTCACTCTCCAGATGCCAGTAGCATCTCCAACTGTGACAATCAGAGGTATCTCAGGTAATCCACAGTGTGGAGGAGAACAGCCCCTGGTGGAGAACCACAGGCTAGGTCTGTGTTGTCTCCAACTTGCCTTACCTGTCTGCCCCCATCCTGGCTCTCTCTTCTCATGAAGCTGTTTGTGTTCCCCTCTCTGCATCCCCTCTGTCCCATCTCAGCCACCTGCGCCTCCCTTTATCCTCCCTATTTTCATCCTTGACTCCTTACCATCACAGCATCTGTCCACCCAGGAGCCTTCCTAATATTAATACTTTATACCCTCAGGGTATGACTGGAGCCTCTCAATCCTAAATCCTCCTGTTTCTCTTCCCTGCCTCCTCACAATCATTTTACCATTGGTTTTTGGATGATTCAGAGAGAAGATAGTTGGACAGTTGTTCTGGGTAAGATAGAGAGGTAGCTCTTCTCTTGGCACCTCAGTTTCCTCACTTGTCTGGCAAAGTAATCACCATGTTACACTGAAGCCAAGAAGTGGAGCCCTGACCTCTGCACCTACCCATAGATTCAAATTAGACAAGGAGTTTTATAAATAGTGTGGCTTTTCCAAGCAGCTCCAGGTTTCCCAGTTCTCTCCTGGTCAACTGGAAGGGTTGGAAGAGGACTCACCTGGGCTCCAAGCTCTGTATCTGGTTCTGCTTCACTCCAACTGAAGGTCCTGGTTTGGCATTTCCCTGTAGTCGAGGACCTTACAGGTGAGGGCTGCAAGGCAAGGAGCCTGCCACCCTGATCATGCCAACCAGACGGGGGTGGTTTACTGAGCCTTATCTTTATTATTTATGCTGCCTCTGCTCCTGCCTGCTGCCATCTCCCTCTGTAGTCCCACTGACTCTGCATCTGTCCTCTGGTACAGGGATGCTGGGACCTCTGGGGACTCCAGGAAGCATCGGGCAACCTCAGGGAGACTGTCCTCAATTTCCCTGTCTCCGTACCCATCAGGGGTGAGTCAATTATCTCAGGGCCTTGAGCAGAGTCTAATGCTCTCAAATTTGGGATTTAGGGCTCTGGCTGCTGACATTGGCAAGAGAGCTCACTGGGGCTGAGGAAGCTGCTTCATGTGCCTCTCCATCATTTTTCTTCCCTATTCATATCATTAGCCTAATTAAATGTCCTTCAAAATGTTAAAATAAGTACAAAACTATGATGTTTCTATTAAATAATGGAGATGCTACAGATAAGGCTAAAAGTCATGCAATGGCAAGCTGTGTGATCAGGACGATGGATTTGACGGGCATCCTTACATATCTCTGTGTGCTTGGGGCATGTGAACAGACACAAACCCATAAAATAAGAGTAGTATTGTGGGATTTCACTGTGTTTGGTGGGGGTGGGGGCTTTGTTTAATTTTTGAGGTGAAATTCATACAACTTTAACCACTTTAAAGTGAATAATTGGGTGGCATTTAGCATGTTTACAGTATTATTCAACCACCATGTCTATCTAGTTCTAGAACATTTTCATCATCCCCCAAAAGGGGAGGAGGATGAAGGGAAAAGGAGAAGAAGAGAAACAAGGAGGGGTGGGATGGGGAAGAGAAGGGGAAGGGGGAGGAAAAGAGGGAGAGAGGGAGAGAGGAAAAGAAGATAAGGAAGGGAAGGAGTAAGGGGGGGAGGGACAGAGAAGAGAGAAAGAAAAAGAATGATAAAGGTAACAAGAACATGAAGAATTTGGACACGTTAAGTTTGAGATGCCTCCTAGGTATCCACCTGGAGATGCTGAGTATGCAAGTGTATAGGGATAAATATAAGAAATTGAGGACAATTTCTTATGTACACAAGGTACATAAAGCTGTGATATTAGAGAGGATCCCCGGGGACAGAGGATGCTAGTGAAGTCCAAGGATTAAATGAACTTAATGGCTGCCTGTGTTCCATGTATGAATGAATCAAGATTTGTTTAGCAGTTCTTTGTTAATGGATATACCTAATGTGACATATACATGTCACAGCTCTGAACATCCTATTATTTACACAAATGTGGAATATGTCTATAAAATGTCCATTAATTACATGGGAAAATGAGAGGCAAGATTTAAGCCAGGTCATCCTGACCTCAAACACAGCTTCCCACACACTGTTTCCCACTGCTTTGGATGGCATTGAGGTTTCACATAGTGAGAATTGTAAACCAACATTCTTATTTGTTTAGTGTTCTGAGGGTTGCACTTGTCCAGCCAAGAAATATTTGTTAATTAACTGTATCTTCCAAGTACCATGTTGATGCCGGGTGTGATGGTGAGCAAAATGCACAAACTTCCTGACCTCAAGAAGCTGATAGCCTAAAGAATTGTAATAAGTTGCATCAGACATTGGGTGTCTGACTCAAGGTGGATACCCAATCACATTCCAGGATTTCTTTCCATTTGGATGTTAGTATTAATAAGATTAGAGGTCAAGTTGGCCTTTAATGAAGAAAATGAAAGAGCCTAGCTTGTCCAGACTTTCCTTGGTGCCAGGAGAGGGGAGCATCTCAGCATCACTGTGAAAAGAATTACTCAGGAATTGCTACAAAACCAGACCTTTAAACTCCTCAATCTATAGAAATATTCCCTCAGAGTCCCAATGCACACTCCAATGTATAAAAGTGAAAGTGAAATTGTCAGTCACTCAGTTGTGTCCAACTCTTTGCAACCCCATAGACTAGAGCCCACAAGGCTCCTCTGTCCATGGAATCTTCCAGGCAAGAATACTGGAGTGGTTTGCCATGCCCTTCTCCAGGGGATCATCCCAGGGATTGAACCCAGGTCTCCGGCATTGCAGGCAGATTCTTTACCGTCTGAGCAACCAGGATGCCCACTCCAATGTATGGTTGGCTTCAATTGCCCACCTGTGGTTTAAAAGCTCTTAGGATGCTGATATGTTTGATCTGAAAATGGCCTGGTTCTCTTCTTTGGGATGGGGAACCAAAAAAACCCACCGGAAGAAATTGGTGTGTGAAGCATTGGGTGGAGAGGCATGGGAATAGAAAAGTCCTCCATTGGAAGTCTGACCCTACTGATGTGTGTGATCTTGGTGAGGCTCAGTTTTCCTCTCTGTCAAGTATATGGGAATTTTTCTGCTCTGATACCCCATTGCAAGGTGTTAATGAGATAATGTATTTGAGGTGTAACATGAAGCATACAGTATATTATACAAAGGAGGACACTCTGAGATCCCCAGTTACACTGAAATTTTCCCCACATCTTCCCACTGCATGGTAACATGGGATATTCCTATTGATCAAGTTATAGAGAAAGATTGAATTCAACTTTAGGAAAATGAGGTATAGTTTGCTCTTCAATTTATACATGAACATAGTGATTTATACTTTCACTTTCATGCACATTTACTTTCTTAAAATATTGGCTAATTTGACCATTACTTACATATTTTAATTGCATTTATTGTACAAAATGGTATCATCATAAATGAGTGTCCATTAAAATACTATAAATTGCCATTTTTAATGTATCAATTCACACTCTGAAATGCTATAAGTTTGTCAAGGGACATTTCTAAAATTGAGATAAAGTTGATACATAATAATGTGTAAGTTTAGGGTGTACAATGTGCATACATTTGTATACTGCAATATGATTGCCACTGAAGTGTTAGCTAAAATCTGTCATGTCACATAATTATCACATTGTTTTTGGGGTGTGGGAACAATTAAGATCTAGTCTCTTAGCAACTTTGAAGTTGATAATACATGATTATTGTCTATACTCACAATGCTGTATTTTGCCCCCCAGATCTTGTTGATCTTCTGGTTGATTGACTGGTTTCAAATTTGGGCCTCTAAACAACATTGTCCAAATTCTTTCCCTCCTCAGCCCCTGAAAACCACCATTCAACTCTCTATTTTTGTGAATACCTTTTTACAATTCCTCTTGTAATAGATGTCATACAGTATGATACGTCATTCTCTTGAATGCACTTTTTTAGCAAATTATAAGTACTATGAAGTATTGCTGTTGTTGTTCAGTCGCTAAGTTGTGGCCGACTCTTTGCAACCCCATGGACTGTAGCCTCCTCTGTCCTCCACTGTCTCCTGAAGCAACAGTCCTTCCAATGAATATTCAGGTTTGATTTCCTTTAGAATTGACTGGTTTGATTTCCTTGCTGTCCAAGGGACTCTCAAGAGTCTTCTCCAGTACCACAGTTCGAAAGCATCAATTCTTCAGCACTCAGCCTTCTTAACTGTCCAACTCTCACATCCAGACATGACCACTGGAAAAACCATAGGGTTGACTATACAGACATTTGTTGGCAAAGTAATGTCTTTGCTTTTTAATATGCTGTCTAGGTTTGTCATAGCTTTCATTCCAAGAAGCAAGCATCTTTTAATTTCATGACGGTAGACACTGTCCACAGTGGTGTGGAGCCCAAGAATATAAAATGTGTCACTGCTTCCACTGTTTCCTCTCCTGTTTGCTAGAAACTGTGACGTATGATCAACCTTAAATCCTCCCTCATGTTCATGGGGGATCGTTAAACCAGAATAGCTTTGGGATACAATTTCAGCCTGGGCTCTGCACTCGTTACTGTGCTCCTCCAACGAGTTGCACTCTGGCCCATGTTCCATGTCACTATCTAACACAACAGGTGATCCCTCATGGTGGGACTTCTTTCTTTGCATTAGCTACAGAGACTTCTCAGTCTCTCTGCGCTTGCTCAAGATTCACACTTGAAATATGGAGATTTCCTTGACTTTTTCTGAGTCTGCTTATTACTATATGCACAAAGCTAATATTTAGGGCTCTTTGCTCTCCTTCGCTGTAATCTGGCTTAGTCTTCTGTAGCCTCACAAAAGTTGGGTTGTAGATACCTGTTGCTGCCCAAAAGAGGGTGGAGGCTTGAACTTTTCCATTTATTTTTACCATATGAGTTTATGTTGATGGGAGTAATTAGACCACCCTGGTTTCTGGTAGGAGAACAGATTCCAAATTGTTAATATTTATTTATTTAACTGAATTGGGTTTTAGTTGTGGCATAGGTGATCTTTGCTGATTCCTGCAGGATCTTCTGTTGCAGTGCACAGACTCTGGTGTGTGGCTCACGGTCTCCAGAGCACACGAGCTTAGTAGGTGTGGGGTGCTTAGTAGGCTTAGTTGCTCCAAAGCACGTGGAATCTTTGTTCCCTGACCAAAGATCGAACTCATGTCCCCGGCATTGCAAGGTGGATTCTTAACCACCGACCACCAGGGAAATCCACCAGATTCCAGGTTTAATGCTCCTGGACAAAGAGTCTTGCAACAAATAGGACTCAGTGAAGCTGACTTTCTCTGTGCCATCATCTCATCCACCTTCCCACCCTAATGCTGTTTAACCATTGTAGATACATTTGCATGTTTCCTACAAGGGTTCTTAAAAGTCTTAAAGCATTAGACAAACATGTACTATTACATGTTTGCAGGGTGCCATTTCTACTGTTAGCATCTGATAAGTCAGTTTAGCTATTTCCAAGGAATTCCTCACAGATAATCACTATTTTTTCTGGGTAGAGTTTGCCAAGGAAGTCTTCACAGCAATCTTCAGCTCCTTGTTCCTGAGACTGAAGATGATGGGGTTGAGGAAGAGAGTGAAGACCATGTAGGTGATGCCCATCAGCGTGTCTCCTTCCAGAGACTGGGGACCCTTGGGCTTGATGTAGATGACAGAGGCAAAGTCGTAGTGCACGACCACCACGGTGAGGTGGAGAGCAGGTCGGCCAACATGCGTGCGATGGTGGCAAAGATGTAGAGGACCTCTGAAATGGAGAGGGCACACAGAAAGAGGTACATGAGGGTGTGGAGGCTGAGCTTTCTCCAGATGGTGGCCATGATCAGCAGGTTCCCCAGCAGTGTGAACAGATACATCAGCAGGTACAGCAGGAAGGAGGTGGGCAGGATGATGCTGAAGGAAGTTGGAGAAGCCGATGAGGATGAATTCAGTCGCTGATGAGAAACTGGATCCCTGCATGGCAGCTGTGCCTGAAGTGAGGTGAGACATAGAGAGGTCAGCTACTGGATGGAGGGAGGTCATTTGTTTTCATCATTCCTAGCCCTGCCCAAGCGGTGATCCTGATAAATGACAAATAGATTTGGTTGTCTTCCTACTCTGTGCCTCCTATGATTTAATCCTCTTATCAGTACAATGAGAGATGTCCTGCTTTTGTCAACTCATTTTGTGTAACTTGAGAATGTTCATTGATAATATTGTGGTGCTGAGAAGTCAAGCATCGTGTTCAAGGTGAAGCTGTCAAAATGGCAGAGTTAAGACTTGAACCCATTGCTGACTGTTCCCAAAGACAGTACACTGTCATCCCAAGTTGTCTCCAAAAAATGAAAGCGTTTCTTTACTGGAGCTTCCAGCCATTGGTGCTCTGCCCTCCTAATCAATCGGATAAATTCTGTCCTTCCCTGGCAACAACTGATCTTTTTACTCTCTCCATAGTTTTGCCTTTTCCAAAATGTAATATCTGGTCCCATCACTTCATGGGAAATAGATGGAAAAACAGTGGAAACAGTGTCAGACTGTTTTTTTGGGCTCCAAAATCACTGCAGATGCTGATTGCAGCCATGAAATTAAAAGACGCTTGCTCCTTGGAAGGAAAGTTATGACCAACCTTGATAGTATATTAAAAAGCAGAGACATTACTTTGCCAACCAAGGTCCGTCTAGTCAAGGCAATGGTTTTTCCCGTGGTCATGTATGGATGTGAGAGTTGGACTGTGAAGAAGGCTGACCGCCGAAGAATCGATGCTTTTGAACTGTGGTGCTGGAGAAGACTCTTGAGAGTCCCTTATACTGCAAGGAGATCCAACCAGTCCATTCTAGAGGAGATCAATCCTGGATGTTCATTGGAGGGACTGATGCTAAAGCTGAAACTGCAATACTTTGGCCACCTCATGCGACGAGTTGACTCACTGAAAAAGACTCTGATGCTGGGAAAGGTTGGGGGCGGGAGGAGAAGGGGACGACGGAGAATGAGATGGCTGGATGGCATCACCGACTCTGTGGACATGAGTTTGAGTGAACTCCGGGAGTTGGTGATGGACAGGGAGGCCTGGCGTGCTGTGATTCATGGGGTCGCGGAGAGTCGGACACGACTGAGCGACTGAACTGAACTGAATGTGGATTTTCTTATTATTTATTTTTATATTTTTTGCTGAGCTGGATCTTTGTTGCTGTACGTGAGCTTTCTCTAGTTGCCGTGAGTGGAGACTGCTCTCTAGTTGGGATGCGCGGAGTTTCTCATTGCAATGGCTTCTCATGTATGGAGCATAGGTGCTAGGGTTTCAGTAGTTGTGGCTCACGGACCTTAGAGCATGGGCTCAGTAGTTGTGGCACACAGACTTAGTTGTCCCATGGCATGTGCAGTCAGCCAGGCCCAGGGATTGAACCAGCGTCTCCTGCACTGCAAGGCAGATTCTTAACCACTGGACCACCAGAGAAGCCCTGTCATGTGGTTTAAATTATACATTGTGCGGCCTCTTCAGATGTTCTTCTTTCACTTAATGTGCATGTAAGTTTTCTCAATGCCCTTTCATGGCTTGATAACTCAATTATTTGGCAATGAATAATATACCGTTGTCTGGATGTATCACATTTTATTTATCCACTTATCTAGTCAAGGACATCTTGGTTCTTTCAGGTCTTGGCAATTGTGGATAAAGCTACTATTAATATCTGTGTGCAGGTTTTTGTGTGAACCTGTTTTCAACTCTCTTGGATAAATGCCAAGGAGTGTGATTGTTGTTCTTGTTGTTCAGTTGCTAAGTCATGTCCGAATCTTTATGACCCTATGGACTATAGCATGCCAGGCTCCTCTGTCCTCCACTATCTCCCGGAGTTTGCTCAAACTCACGTCTATTGAGTTGGTGATGCTAACCATCTCATCCTTTACTGCCCTCTTCGCCTTTTGCCTTCAATCTTTCCCAGCATCAGGGTCTTTCCAATGAGTCAGCTCTTCACTGATTGTGAATACTAGATTATATAGTAAGAGTATGCTTAGTTTTATAATACACCGCCAAACTGTCCTCTAAAGTGGCCATACCATTTTGCACTATCAGAATGAATTAGAGTTCCTGTGTTTCCACATCCTTGCCAGCATTTGGTTTGTCAATGTTCTGTATTTTGCTGTTCAGTCACTCAATTGTGTCTGACTCTTTCTGATCACATAGACTGCAGCACACCAGGCTTCCCTGTCCTTCACTATCTCCTGGAGCTGGCTCAAACTCATGTCCATTGAGTCAGTTATGCCATCCAACCCTCTTATCCCCTGTTGTCCCCTTCTCCTCCTGCCTTCAATCTTTCCCAGTATCAGGATCCTTCTCAATGAGTCAGCTCTTTGATTTAGGTGGCCAAATTATTGGACCGTCAGCTTCATCATCAGTCCTTCCAATGAACATTCAGGGTTGATTTCCTTTAGGATTGACTGGTTTGATCTCTTTACAGTCCAAGAGACTCTCAAGAGTCTTCTCCAACATCACAATTCTGGATTTTAGCCACTGTAATAGACACATTGTGATAAAATTTATTTTTTAAGGGCTAACTAGTTTTAACAATACAATTTAATGAATAGCCTGCTGATTTGCATATAAAAAGTTTATTTATTTATTTTAATTGGAGGCCAATTACTTTACAATATTGTATTGGTTTTGCCATACATTGACGTGAATCTGCCCCGGGTGTACATGTGTTCTCCTTCTTGAACCCCCCTCCCACCTCCCTCCCCATCCCATCCCTCTGGATCATCCCAGTGCACCAGCCCCGAGCATCCTGCATCATGCATCTAACCTGGACTGGCGATTCATTCCACATAAGATAATATACATGTTTCAATGCCATTCTCCCAAATCATCACACCCTCACCCTCTCCCACAGAGTCCAAAATACTGTTCTATACATCTGTGTCTCTTTTGCTGTCTTGTATACAGAGTTATCATTACCATCTTTCTAAATTCCATATATATGTGTTAGTATACTGTATTGGTGTTTTTCTTTCTGGCTTACTTCACTCTGTATAATAGGTTTCAGTTTCATCCACCTCATTAGAACTGATTCAAATGTATTCTTTTTAATTGCTGAGTAATTCTCCATTGTTTATATGTACCACAGCTTTCTTATCCATTTGTCTGCAGATGGACATCTAGGTTGCTTCCATGTCCTGACTATTATAAACAGTGGTGTGATGAACATTGGAGTACATGTGTCTTTTTCAATTCTGGTTTCCTCGGTGTGTATGCCCAGGAGTGGAATTGCTGGGTCATATGACAGTTCTATTTCCAGTTTTTTAAGGAATCTCCACACTGTTCTCCATAGTGTCTGTACTAGTTTGCATCCCCACCAACAGTGTAAGAGGGTTCCCTTTTCTCCACACCCTCTCCAGCATTTATTGCTTGCAGACTTTTGGATAGCAGCCATTCTGACTGGCATGAAATGGCACCTCATTGTGGTTTTGATTTGCATTTCTCTGATTATGAGTGATGTTGAGCATCTTTTCATGTGTTTGTTAGCCATCTGTATGTTTTCTTTGGAGAAATATCTGTTTATTTCTTTGGCCCATTTTTTGATTGGGTTGTTTATTTTTCTGGAATTGAGCTGCAGGAGTTGCTTGTATATTTTTGAGTCTGGGTCTGTTCCATGACTCTTACTCTGTTCCACTGTTTTATATTTCTATTCCTGTACACTATAATGTTTTTTTAAAAAAAAAACAATTATTTTAGAAAAATGTTCTGCTGAAAGCCTGTTGACCTAGTATAGTTGACTATGAGTTCCAGACTCTTATTGGGGCTCATGGCTATTGAGTTGGGCATATTCCTGACAATTTAAGTGACACGCATCCTAAAGGACCAATATGTTTTTCTTTCTCCATCAGATTTTAATTAAGATCCTCAGAAATAAAATATTCTTAAAAGGGATACATTAAAAGTATTTGAATCATGGCTTTTCCCCCCTACTTGCAATGTTTTTAATATTATACATTTCACAAGATTATGAGAAATTTTGCAGACTTGGGACTTGGAGATCCTGGTTAGTAAAGTGCCTGTTACAAATAATAGAACAGTTAATGATGCTCATTGTTTTTAACCAGGCAGTGAGCACCACAGGAAACGACAGGAACACAGAAATCAGTAAAACATGGCCCTAGGCTTGGAAAGTTCAAAGTCTGACAGAGAACACAGACATGTATGCAAAGAGCTGTCGCCATATGCAGTGGTGTTATGCGAGCCTTAGACTCAGCTTGGGTGAGTTAGAAGAGCCCTGATAGAGGTGCCAGAATCTGATTTGAGTTCTGAAGAAAGAGGGAAAGTGCAACCATCCTTAATAGTCTCCCAGGCTACTGCAGCTTCTTCCTGAATGGCGACCCTGCTTTTACCACTGCCTCCTTACGATCCATGCTTCACACAACAGCCAAAGTGAGTCCTTTAAAACATGTGAATAAAATACATGACTAATGAGAACCTGCTGTAGAGCACAAAGAACTCTACTCAATGTTCTTTTTTTTTTTACAATATAAAATAAAAATAAGTAACAGATCTTTGGGGCTTTACACTGAGTTAGAGTTCCTATCAGAGGGATAACAGCATCACAGCCGCACTGAATCCTCATGAAGGAGGCACACGAATGACTGGGTTACAAGAGTTACAGGAATGAGAGCTGCTCATTTCCCAGAAACTACAGCTCACAGAAAACCAACAAAGGCACGAGATACAGACCATTCATTTATGAATGTGTAAAACTCAAGAAAGTCCACATCACTCCTACAACATATCGAAAGTGCCTCAGAATTCACACAATACCAACTTTCTCATGGTTCTGGTTAAATTACATATACCAGTTTATAACAAATGGCAAAATCTGTAACTCTGTTCAAAGTTTTAAAAGATTACTTAAGAATAGTTCCTTGTATTTCTATGCCACCCTTATAGTTCTGGTTTCTCATTTCTTAATTAGTAAATTCAGTGTGCAGGTTCTATCCCAGGCTAATTTATACACTTCCGGAAGGAACGGCCTCTTAATCCACAGAGTCTACTCAATGTTCTGTGGTGACCTAAATGGGAAGGAAATTCCAAAAAGGAGTGGATATATGTATTTACATAGGTGATTCACCTTGCTGTACAGCAAAAACTACCATGATATTGTAAAGCAACTATACTCCAATAAAAATAAAAATTATTTTCGTTTTCTAAATTAGTGTTAGTGGTAGTAAAATATTTAGAGCATGCTATTTATATTATATTATAATAATAGTAGTTATATTAGAAATAGTTTATAATAACTAAAAGGTCACTTTTGGAAATGACTGGAAAAGGTCAATTTTCATTCCAATTCCAAAGGGAGGCAATGCCAAAAAATGTTCAAACTACCACACAATTCCACTCATTTCACCCGCTGGCAAGGTAATTCTCAAAATTCTTCAAGCCAGGCTTCAACAAGCTTCAACCTGAGAAATTCCAGATGTTTAGGTTGGATTTTAAAAAGGCAGAGGAACCAGAGATCAAATTGCCAACATCTGCTGGATTATAGAAAAAGCAAAAGAATTTCAGAAAAACATCTACTTCTGCTTCATTGACTATGCCAAAGCCTTTGATTGTGTGGACCACAAACCACAACAAACTGGAAAATTCTTAAAGAGATGGGAATACCAGACGACCTTACCTGCCTCCTGAGAAATCCACATGCAGATCAAGAAGCAACAGTTAGAACCAGACATGGAACAATGGACCGGTTCCAAATTACAAAAGAAGTATGTCAAGGCTGTATATTGTCACCCTCCTTATTTAATTTATATGCAGAGAACATCATGCGAAATGCCAGGCTGGATGAGCATAAGCTGGAATCAAGACTGCTGGGAGAAGTATCAGTAACCTCAGATATGCAGATGACATCACCCTTACGTCAGAAAGCAAAGGGAAACTAAAGGGCCTCTTGATGAAAGAGGAAAGTGAAAAAGCTGGCTTAAAACTCAACATTAAAAAAAAACTAAGATCATGGCATCTTGTCCCATTGCTTCATGGGAAATAGATGGAGAAACAATGGAAACAGTGAGAAACTTAATTTTCCTGGGCTCCAAAATCACTGCAGTTGGGGAGTGCAGCCAGCCATGAACTTAAAAGATGCTTGCTCCTTGGAAGAAAAGCTATGACCAACCTAGGCAGCATATTAGAAAGCAGAGATTACTTTGCCAACAGAGGTTCATATAGTCAAGGCTATGGTTTTTCCAGTAGTCATGTGTAAATGTAAGAGTTGGACCATAAAGAAAGCTGAGCACTGAAGAATTGGTGCTTTTGAAATGTGGTGTTGGAGAAGACTCTTGAGAGTGTCTTGGACTGCAAGGAGATCAAACCAGTTAATACTACAGGAAATCAGTCCTTAATATTCATTGGAAGGACTGATGCTGAAGCTGAAGCTCCAGTACTTTGGTCACCTGATGTGAAGAGCCGACTCATTAGAAAAGACCTGATGCTGGGAAAGATTGAGGGCAGGAAGTGAAGGGGACGACAGAGGACAAGATGGTTGGATGGCATCACCGACTCAATGGACATGAGTTTGAGCAAGCTCCAGGAGGTAGTGAAGGACAGGGAAGCCCGGTGTGCTGCAGTCCATGTGGTTGCAAAGAGTTGGACATGACTGAGCGACTAAACAACAACAAATAATGATTAAGATTTAGTTACTTCCCCTGGTAATCTTCAGTTCAGTTCAGTTCAGTTCCAACTCTTTGCGACCCCATGAATCACAGCATTCCAGGCCTCCCTGTCCATCACCAAATCCCGGAGTTCACTCAAACTCATGTCCATCGAGTCAGTGATGCCAAAGATTATAAAAACAGGAATATGTGTGAGTCGTTCATTTTCACAATAACTATATGAACTAGGAACTTTCTGCATCCCTATTTCACAAATTTAAGAAACAGAGACAAAATGAGTTTAAATAACTTGACCAAGATAATCAGGCAAGGAGTGGATTTTTTTCTGTTTTTAAAATAATGTTTATGTCTCCTTTCTTTTTTAAATTTATGTTTATTGAGATAACCTGGGTTTATAGCATTGTATGTTTCACGTGTGCAACATTATATTTCTATATCTGTGTAAAAACCAAAATACTTAAATGAAAAATAAAACTTTTTCTTCTACCTTTAAAAAAAATAGAAAACCACCCTGAGGAGAGAGGGAACAAGATGGCGGAGGAATAGGATGACAAGACCACTTTCTCCCCCACAAATTCATCAAAAGAACATTTGAACGCTGAGTAAATTCCACAAAACAACTTCTGAATGCTGGCAGAAGACATCAGGCACCCAGAAAAGCAGCGCATTGTCTTCGAAAGGAGGTAGGAAAAAACATAAAAGATAAAAAGAGAGACAAAAGAGGTAGGGATGGAACTCCATCCTGGGAAGGGAGGCTTAAAAAAGAGAGAAGTTTCCAAACACCAGGAAATACTCAAACTGGCGAGTCTGTGGTGAGCCATGGAACTTCAGAGGGCCACATAACCGGGAGGAAAAATAAAGAAATAATTGAAACCCACAGATTACGCACCCAATGGTAACTCCCAACGGAGAAGCAGCGCAGATGCCCGCATCCGCCACTAGCAAGTGGAGGCTGGGCAGGGAGGCACAGGCTGCGTTGCTTAGAGTGAGGACTGAGCCTGAATGCCGCGAGGGCAATCTGAGACAGCTAACTGGAGATAGCAAAGCAGACTGTGGGATAACTACCCCCCGAAAAGGCGAAAAGCCCTAACCTAAGACTCCCCCAGTCCCACTCACAGAACAAAGGACTGAGCAGAGCTAGCTGGCTGCAGACAGCCAGTCCTCTGTCGAGACAGGCAGGGGAGGGCAGCCAGAGCTGAAAGGGGGCAATCGTGGCCCCAACAAGGCATCCAATTCCAAACTGCAGGCAGACCTTGTTGCTAACCAAGACTTCCTGGTTTCTGGCTGGTAAACATCCGCCTGAGAAGGTGCGCCAGTTGTACACCCAGAAAACCAAGCAGGAGGGACCGGGGAGGTGATAAGTCCCAGCGACCACAATCGCCAAACACCTGGTCACCTGAGCTGCTCAGACTGGGGAAGGGCACAAAACGCAGGCCCAACCAAGTCTGGGCCTTGTGTGGAATACCCGAGTACCTGAACCTGAGCAGCTTAGACCTGGGATGTGCATGCAACCCAGCGCCAACTTCAGACAGTTCCTGGCAGAGCAACCTAGAGCCTGAGCAGAGTAGACTGGGACAGCACACACACCGTGAGCGGGGGCAAATCCAGTGTGGCTGATACACTGTGAGCACTCCCCACAGACGCCAGAGATTTGTCTGCACCATTCCTCCCTTCCCAGAACAGGACTAAACAAGTGAGCCTTAAAAAGTGTCCACCACCGCCCCCTTGTGTCAGGACGGAAATTGGACACTGAACAGACCAGCAAACAGAGGCTAAAGCAGAGGGAACCACCTTGGAAGTGACAGATAAAGAAGTCTAGCGGCTACTGCAAGATTAAGACTGAAAACCACAGGCAGGAAGCTTAAGTCCGAATCCTGAAGACACCACAGAACTCTTGTTCCAGGGAACATTAATGGATAGGTGCTCATCAAATGCCTCCATACCCACACTGAAACCAAGCACCACCCAAGGGTCAACAAGTTCCAGAGCAAGACATACCATGCAAATTCTCCAGCAACACAGGAAAATAGCCTTGAGCTTCAATATACAGGCTGCCCAAAGTCACTCAAAACCCATTGACATCTCATAATTCATTACTGGACACTCCATTGCACTCCACAGAGAAGAAATCCAGCTCCACCCACCAGAACGCTGACACAAGCTTCCCTAACCAGGGAACTTTGTCAAGCCACCAGTCCAACCTCAACCATAGTGAGGAAACTCCACAATAAAGAGAACTCCAGAAACTGCCAGAAGACGGAAAGCCCACCCCAAATACAGCAATATAAGCAAGATGAAGAGGCAGAGAAATACCCAGCAAATAAAGGAACAGACTAAATGCCTACCAACCCAAGCAAAAGAGGAAGAGATAAGGAACCTACCTGATAAAGAATTCTGAATACTGATAGTGAAATTGATGCAAAATCATGAAAACAAATTGGAGTTACAGATAAATAACCTAGAGACAAGGATCGAGAAGATGCATGAAAGGTTTAACAAGGATCTAGAAGAAATAGAAAAGAGTGAATATACAATAAATAATGCAATAGATGAGATAAAAAACACTCTGGAGGGAACCAACAGTAGAATAACGGAGGCATAAGATAGAATAAGTGAGTTAGAAGATAGAATGGTAGAAATAAATGAAGCAGAGAGGAAAAAAGAAAAACGAATTAAAAGAAATAAGGACAATCTCAGAGACTTCTGGGAAAATGTTAAACGTCCCAACATCCGAATCATAGGAGTCCCAGAAGAAGAAGACAAGAAGAAAGACCATGAGAAAATACTTGAGGAGATAACAGTTGAAAACTTCCATAAAATGGGGAAGGAAATAATCACCCAAGTCCAAGAATCCCAGAGAGTCCCAAACAGGATAAACCCAAGGCGAAATACCCCAAGACACATAGTAATCAAATTAACAAAGATCAAACAAAAAGAACAAAAATTAAAAGCATCAAGGGAAAAGCAACAAATACCACACAAGGGGATCCCCATAAGGATAACAGCTGATCTTTCAATAGAAATTCTTCAGGCCAGGAGAGAATGGCAGGGCATACTTAAAGTGATGAAAGAAAATAACCTACAGCCCAGATTACTGTACCCATCAAGGATCTAATTCAAATATGAAGGAGAAATCAAAACCTTTACAGACAAGCAAAAGCTGAGAGAATTCAGCACCACCAAACCACCTCTCCAGCAAATGCTAAAGGACCTTCTCTAGACAGGAAACAGAGAAGGAGTGTATAAACTCGAACCCAAAACAATAAAGTAAATGACAACAGGATCATACTTATCAATAATTACCTTAAATGTAGAGGGATTGAATGCCCCAACCAAAAGACAAAGATTACAAACACAAAACCCCTATATATGTTGTCTACAAGAGACCCACCTCAAAACCAGAGACACAAACAGACTGAAAGTGAAGGGCTGGAAAAAGATATTCTACGCAAATAGAGACCAAAAGAAAGCAGAAGTAGCAATACTCATATCAGATAAAATAGACTTTAAGACACAGGCTGTGAAAAGAGACAAAGAAGGACACTACTTAATGATCAAAGGATCAATCCAAGAAGAAGATAAAACATTTAGAAATATATATGCACTCAACATAGGAGCACTGCAATAAGTAAGACAAATGCTAACAAGTATGAAAAGGGAAATTAACAACAACGCAATAGTACTGTGAGACTTTAATACCCCACTCACACTTATGGATAGATCAACTAAACAGAAAATTAACAGGGAAACACAAACGTTAAATGATATAATAGATCAGGTAGACCTAACAGATATCTATAGGACATTTCACAGCAAAACAATGAATTTCACCTTATTCTCAAGTGCACACGGAACTTCTCCAGGATAGATCACATCCTGGGCCATAAATCTAGCCTTGGTAAATTCAAAAAAATTGAAATCATTCCAAACATCTTTTCTGACCACAATGCAGTAAGACTGGATCTCAACTACAGGAGAAAAACTATTAAAAACGCCAACATATGGAGGCTGAATAACATGCTGTGGAATAACGAACAATCATAGAAGAAATCAAAAAAGAAAATCAAAATATGCATATAAATGAATGAAAATGAAAACACAACAACCCAAAACCTCTGGGACACTGTAAAAGCAGTGCTAAGGGGAAGGTTCATAGCAATATAGGCTTACCTCAAGAAATAAGAAAAAAGTCAACTAAATAACCTAACTCTACACCTAAAGCAACAAGAAAAGGAAGGAATGAAGAACACCAGGGGGAGTAGAAGGAAAGAAAGCTTAAAAATTGGGGCAGAAATAAATGCTAAAGAAACAAAAGAGACCATAGCAAAAATCAGCAAAGCCAAAAGCTGGTTCTTTGATAGGGTAAATAAAATTGACAAATCACTAGGCAGACTCATCAAGAAACAAAGGGAGAAAAACTAAATCAAGCAAATTATAAATGAACATGGAGAGATCACAACAGACAACACAGAAATACAAAGGATCATAAGAGACTCATTTCTGTTCAGTTCAGTTCAGTCACTCAGTCGTGTATGACTCTTTGCAACCCCCTGAATCACACCATGCCAGGCCTCTCTGTCCATCACCAACTCCCGAAGTTCACTCAAACTTATGTCCATCGTGATGCCATCCAGCCATCTCATTCTCTGTCATCCCCTCCTCCTCCAGCCCCCAATCCTTCCCAGCATCACAGTCTTTTCCAGTGAGTCAATTGCAGTTTCAGCTTTAGCATCACTCCTTCCAATGAACACCCAGGATTGATCTCCTTTAGAATGGACTGGTTGGATCTCCTTGCAGTCCAAGGGACTCTCAAGAGTCTTCTCCAGCACCACAGATCAAAAGCATCAATTCTTCATCGATCAGCTTTCTTCACAGTCCAACTCTCATATCCATACATGGCCACTGGAAAAACCATAGTCTTGACTAGACGGACTCTGGTTGGCAAAGTAATGTCTCTGCTTTTTAATATACTATCTAGGTTGGTCATAACTTTCCTTGCAAGGAGTAAGCGTCTTTTAATTTCATGGCTGCAATCAGCATCTGCAGTGGTTTTGGAGCCCCAGAAAATAAAGTCTGACACTGTTTCCACTGTTTCCCCATCTATTTCCCATGAAGTGATGGGACCAGATGCCATGATCTTTGTTTTCTGAATGTGGAGCTTCAAATCCACCTTTTCACTTTCCTCTTTCAGTTTCATCAAGAGGCTTTTTAGTTGCTCTTCACTTTTTGCCAAAAGGGTGGTGGCATCTGCATATCTGAGGTTAATGATATCTCTCCCAGCTATCTTGATTCCAGCTTGTGCTTCTTCCAGCCCAGCATTCTTCATGATGTACTCTGCATATAAATTAAATAACCAGGGTGACAATATACAACCTTGACGTACTCCTTTTCCTATTTGGAACCAGTCTGTTGTTCCATGTCAAGTTCTAACTGTTATTTCCTGACCTGCATACAGGTTTCTCAAGAGGCAAGTCAGGTGGTTTAATATTCCCATCTCTTTCAGAATTTTCCACAGTTTATTGTGATCCACACAGTCAAAGGCTTTGGCATAATCAATGAAGCAGAAATAGATGTTTTTCTGGAACTCTCTTGCTTTCTCTATGATCCAGTGGATGTTGGCAATTTGATCTATGGTGCCTCTGCCTTTTCTAAAACCTGCTTGAACATCTGGAAGTTCATGGTTCACATATTGTTGAAGCCTGGCTTGGAGAATTTTGAGCATGACTTTACTAGCGTGTGAGATGAGTGTAATTGTGTGGTAGTTTGAGCATTCTTTAGCATTACCTATCAGCAATTATATGCCAAGAAAATGGACAACTTGGAAGAAATGGACAAATTCTTAGAAAAGTACAACTTTCCAAAACTGAACCAGGAAGAAATAGAAAATCTTAATAGACCCATCACAAGCACGGAAATAGAAGGTGTAATCAAAAATCTTCCAGCAAACAAAAGCCCAGGTCCAGACGGCTTCACAGCTGAATTCTACCAAAAATCTAGAGAAGAGATAACACCTATCCTACTCAAGCTTTTCCAGAAAACTGCAGAGGAAGGTAAACTTCCAAACTCATTCTATGAGGCCACCATCACCCTAATCCCAAAACCTGACAAAGATGACACAAAAAAAGAGAACTACATGCCTATTCACTGATAAAAATAGATGCAAAAATCCTTAACAAAATTCTGGCAATCAGAATCGAACAGCACATCAAAAAGATCATACATCATGACCAAGTGGGCTTTATCCCAGTGATGCAAGGATTCTTCAATATCCGCAAATCAATCAATGTAATACACCACACTAAAAAAAACTGAAAAATAAAAACCATATGGTTATCTCAATAGATGCAGAGAAAGCCTTTGAAAAAATTCAACATCCACTTATGATAAAAACCCTCCAGAAGGTGGTAATAGAGAGAACATTCCTCAACATAATAAAAGCTATATATAACAAATTCACAACAAACATTATCCTCAATGGTGAAAAATTGAAAGCGTTTCCCCTAAAGTCAGGAACAAGACAAGGGTGCCCACTCTCACCACTACTATTCAACAGTTTTGGAAGTTTTGGCCACAGCAATCAGAGCAGAAAAAGACATAAAAGGAATCCAAATTGGAAAAGAAGAAGTAAAACTCTCACTGTTTGCAGATGACATGATCCTCTACACAGAAAACCATAAAGACTCTACCAGAAAATTACTAGAGCTAATCAATGAATATAGTGAAGTTTCAGGATATAAAATCAACACACAGAAATCCCTTGCATTCCTATACACTAATAATGACAAAATAGAATGAGAAATTAAGGAAACAATTCCATTCACTGTTGCAATGAAAAGAACAAAATACTTAGGAATATATCTACCTAAAGAAACAAAAGACCTATATATAGAAAACTATAAAACACTGGTGAAAGAAATCAGAGAGGATTGGAAGAATAAATATTGTGAAAATGAATATATTACCCAAAGTATTTAATAACTTCAATGCAATCCCTATCAAGCTACCAACGGTGTATTTCACAGAGCTAGAACAAATAATTTCAGAATCAGTATAGAAATACATAAAACCTCGAATAGCCAAAGCACTCTTGAGGAAAAAGAATGTACCTGGGGGAATCAACCTGCCAGACTTCAAGCTCTACTACAAAGCCTCAGTCATCAAGACAGTATGGTACTGGCATAAAGACAGAAATATAGATCAATGGAACGAAATAGAAAGCCCAGAGATAAGTCCATGCACCTATGGACACCTTATCTTTGACAAGGGAGGCAAGAATATTCAATGGAGAAAAGACAATCTCTTTAACAAGTGGTACTGGGAAAACTGGTCAACCACTTGTAAAAGAATGAAACTAGAACACTCCCTAACACCATACACAAAAAGAAACTCAAAATGGATTAAAGATCTAAATGGAAGACCAGAAACTATAAAACTCCTAGAGGAGAACATAGGCAAAACACTCTCTGACATAAATCACAGCAGGATCCTCCATGACCCACCTCCCAGAATATTGGAAATAAAATAAAAAATAAACAAATGAGACCTAATTAAAATTAAAAACTTCTGAACAGCAAGGGAAACTATAAACAAGATGAAAAGCCAGCCTTCAGAATGGGAGAAAATAATAGCAAATGAAGCAACTGACAAAGGATTAATCTCCAAAATATACAAGCAACTCCTGTAGCTCAATTCCAGAAAAATAAACGACCCAGTCAAAAAATGGGCCAAAGAACTAAACAGACATTTCTCCAAAGAAGACACACAGATGGCTAACAAACCCATGAAAACATGCTCAGCATCCCTCATAATCAGAGAAATGCAAATCAAAACCACAATGAGGTACCATTTCACACCAGTCAGAATGGCTGCTATCCAAACGTCTACAAGCAATAAATGCTGGAGAGGGTGTGGAGAAAAGGGAACCCTCTTACACTATTGGTGGGAATGCAAACTAGTCCAGCCACTATGGAGAACAGTGTGGAGATTCCTTAAAAAACTGGAAATAGAACTGCCATATGACCCAGCAATCGCACTCCTGGGCATACACATCGAGGAAACCAGAATTGAAAGAGACACATGTACTCCAATGTTCATCGCATCACTGTGTATAATAGCCAGGACATGAAAGCAACCTAGATGTCCATCTGCAGATGAATGGATAAGAAAGCTGTGGTACATATACACAATGGAGTATTACTCAGTAATTAAAAAGAATACATTTGAATCAGTTCTAATGAGGAGGATGAAACTGGAGCCTATTATACAGAGTGAAGTAAGCCAGAAAGAAAAACATCAATACAGTGTACTAATGCATATATATGGAATTTAGAAAGAGGGTAGCCTTAACCCTGTATACGAGACAGCAAAAGAGACACAGGTGTATAGAACAGTCTTTGGGACTCTGTGGGAGAGGGTGAGGGTGGGATGATTTGGGAGAATGGCATTGAAACATGTATATTTTCATATGTGAAATGAATCACCAATCCAGGTTCGATGCATGATACAGGATGCTCGGGGCTGGTGCCCGGGCATGACCCAGAGGGAGGATATGGGGAGAAGGGAGGTGGGAGGGGGGTTCAAGAAGGGAAACACATGTACACCCGGGGCAGATTCATGTCAATGTATGGCAAAACCAACCAATATAATATTGTAAAGTAATTAGCCTCCAATAAAAAAATTAAAAAAGATTAATTTTGAAGCAGAAGATATTAGCACTTATTAAGATTTTTTTAAAAAAAAAAACACCAATATAGTATATTAACCCATATATATGGAATTTAGAAAGATGATAATGATAACCCTGTATACGAGACAGCAAAAGAGACACAGATGTATAGAACAGTATTTTGGACCCTCTGGGAGAGGGCGAGGGTGGGATGATTTGGGAGAATGGCATTGAAACATGTATATTATCTTATGTGAAACGAATCACCAGTGCAGGTTCGATGCATGACACAGGATCTCGGGGCTGGTGTACTGGGATGAACCAGAGGGATGGGATGGGGAGGAAGGTGGGAGGGTGTTTTACAATGGGGAACACATGTACACCCGGGGCAGATTCATGTCAATGTATGGCAAAACCTATACAATAATGTAAAGTAATTAGCCTCCAATTAAAATAAATAAATTTAAAAAAACACCCTGAGTACTAACACTGGGAGACATTAATTTTTTTCAAAATTAATAATTTGCCTCTGATAAAAAATAAATTAAATAAATAAAAATAAAAAGCATCCTCATAGAGGCTTAGCAAAGGGACTCCAAATGAAAAGCTTCCTGAGGGCCCCCTTCAGATCTCGGTTCCTCAGGCTGTAGATGAAGGGGTTCAGCATGGGGGTGACCATGGTGTAGATCACTGTGGCTGCCATGTACCTCTGGGTGGTGTGTGTGGATGCAGGGTTGAAGTAGACCCCGATGATAGTCCCATAGAAGAGACAGACAACACAGAGGTGAGAGCCACACGTGGAGAACACTTTCCACTTCCCCTGGACTGAGGGCACCTTCCACACAGCCACAGTAATAGATGTGTAAGAGGCCATAATGCACACAAAAGGGATGAGAATCACTGAGCTCCCAAGGACCAACACCAGCATCTCACTGACTTGGGTGTCAGAGCAGGAGAGCTTGATCAAGGCATTGAGGTCACAGAAGAAGTGTGGGATCCTATTGGTGCAAAAGGACGAGTGGGACATCAGGATAGCGTGGACCATGGAGGTGAGGTTGGCTGAGATCCAGGGTATCATCATTAGCAAGGTACACCGAAGGACACTCATGATTGTCATGTAGTGCAATGGACTGCAGATGGCCAGGTAGCGGTCATAAGCCATAGCTGAGAGAAGCATGCTCTCGGCTGCCCCAAAGGTGAGGAAGAAATACATCTGAGCCAGGCAAGCTGAGAAGGAGATGGTGGTGAGCCCACACAGTTGGTTCACCAGCATCTTGGGGATGATGGTGGAGGTAAAGCAGATGTCAAGAAGAGACAAGTTGCTGAGGAAGAAATACATGGGGCTGTGGAGGTGAGGGTCCAAGACGATGGCCAGGATGGTGAGAAGATTCCCCAGGCACCCACTCAAATACAGAATGAAGGATAGGCTGAAGAGCACCTGCCTCTGCAGGGGCTGCTGAGAGAGGCCGAGGAGGATGAATTCAGAGACTTGGGTCTTATTGTCCATGTCCAGGCAGTGCTAAAGCCAGAAACAGGGTGTCAACAGTAGGTGGGCTCCTGGAGTGAAAACAGATGACCTTTTTGCTTTTTCACACTCATCTTTCAAGATGCTTCTCACTTAACCTCTCCGAGCCTCTGTTTCCTCATCTGTTACATGGGATTGAATTCTAACCTCTTAGGATAACTATAAGGATTAAATGAGAAGAATATATATATTAGGAGTTTAAATCTATATACAACATGTAAACTATTTTATTAGTGGGAACTCACAGTGATGTTATCAAAACAGCGATGTGTTAATTAGCTTGAATGTCACTGTTATTCCACAGTGTATACATACATTAAAATATCAAGCTGTATACCTTAATTAAACACATTTTTATCTGCCAGTTATTCCTCAATAAGGATAGACAAATAAGAAATAAAAGCAAAATAAATAGTCTAAATATTTCAAGGATTTGACTTTATAAATAAAAAGTAATAAAAAGTGATTCAGGTTCAACTCTGAAGCCAGACAGACTGGGTTTAAAGCTCAGTTCTACCATTTACTAGTTGTGTGATATTGGGCAAGCTACTTAACCTCTCTAGGCCTTAGTTTTCTCATCTGTAAAATGAGGATGATAATAGTACCCGCTCCATAGAGTTGTTGTGAATATGTGATTAGTTAGAATGTAAAATTCTGAAACTTATGTATTTTTCTGAGTTAACATCTCTCAGTGGTTGAGAGCAAGGACCCTTTGGAGGGGTAGAAATTGCTCTCAGTTAAAGATTACTGATTTAACTTAGACACATCTGAAGTGTCTCCTCTCTAAAGCACCTGCACAAATAGACTAACCTTGAGCAAGAGAGCTGATATTTATTCCAGGCACACCACTTTGGAACTAGCTGCTTATCACATGTGTCATCTTAGTCGCTAAGTCATGTCCAACTCTTTACGATCCCATGAACTGTAACCCACCAGTCTCCTCTGTCCAAAGAATTCTCCAGGCAAGAATACTGGAGTGGGTTGCCATTTCCTTCTCCAGGGAATCTTCCCAATTCAGGGATCAGCCTGTGTCTCCTGCATTGCAGGCAGATTCTCTACTGTGTAAGCCACCAGGGAAGCCCATCACTCTATTTAGTCCTCAACAGCACCATGAGCAGGCAGCTGAGGCTCCAAACCTAACTTCTGCATCACTATAACACTACCCACCCATAGGGCTGTGATGACAAGCACCCTAAATCCTTGTGGGTGAAACTGATCAGAATCCTCCCAGCCTCTGAGGGGAAGTTTCAGATGGGAAGTCCCTCCCTGAAACCAGCCATGCTGCAGCTTGTCTTCTGGATTCACTTACAATCAATGACTATTCTATGTGTTAAGTCACTTCAGTAATGTCTGACTTTTGGCAACCCCATGGATTGTAGCCCACCAGGCTCCTCTGTCCATGGCCTTCTCCAGGCAAGAATACTAGAGTGGGTTGCCATGTCCTCTTCAAGGGGATCTTCCCAACCCAAGAACCAAACCTGCGTCCCTTACGTCTGCTGTATTGGCAGGTGGGTTCTTTACCACTAGTACCACCTGTCAGTTCAGTTCAGTTCAGTTCAGTCGCTCAGTCGTGTCCGACTCTTAGCGACCCCATGAACCACAGCACGCCAGGCCTCCCTGTCCATCACCAACTCCCAGAGTTCACTCAAGCTCATGTCCATCGAGTCGGTGATGCCATCCAGCCATCTCATTCTCTGTCGTCCCCGTCTCCTCCTACCCCCAATCCCTCCCAGCATCAGACTCTTTTCCAGTGAGTCAACTCGTCACATGAGGTGGCCAAAGTATTGCAGTTTCAGCTTTAGCATCAGTCCTTCCAATGAACACCCAGGATTGAGCTCCTTTAGAATGGACTGGAAAGCCCTAATGACTACTGTACCTCTGTCGGATTCCAGGACCTCTCAGCCCCCAGGTGTCATGTTTCTAGGAATTTTGGGCTGCTGCAGCCTCAACTTTGTCTTGCAGCTGTGAAGGAAGAGCATACTTTCTCAGGAAGCACTCAGTAGAACCACACCAACAGGTTTATAACTGACTCTTTGTCCTCTGGGCATGATCCCCCAAGAACCTTGTTAGATCGAATACAATTAGCTTATCTTCCTTAGTGGCGCTTTTGAATCTAGCATCCTGTGGGAAAAAGTTTTTATCCCAAAGAGCGTTGCCTTTCTTCAGACCTGTCTTTCTGGGTTAACAGAGGGATAGCATGGTACTCAATATTCCCCATGAAGGAGATCTTAAATATGTTATTCCCTGGTGCTCAGTGGTAAAAAAAAAAAAAAAAAAATCTGCCTGCCAGTGTAGGAGACACGGGTTTTACCCCTGGTCCAGGAAGATCCCATATGCCACAGAGCAATTAAGCCCATGCTTCCCGACTACTGAAGCCTGTGCTCACAAGAGGAGTCACCACAATGAGAAGCCTGCACATCACTCTCTGCAACTATAGAAAGCTCATGCAGTGACAAAGATCCAGTACAGCCAAAAATAAATAAATAACAGTGGAAGAATGAAGGAGTAATTTTAAATGGAATTAAAAATGTTTTTTAAATGTTATTCCTAAAAATATTTGCAATGTATTAAGTATTTTTTTATGTGATTGGAGTTGTGCTAAGCATGCAACATCCTATGATTTTTACAAAATCCCAATGAGAAAAGCAATTACTTTTTTTTTTTACTGGAGGCTAATTATTTTGCAATATTATATTGGTTGGTTTTGCCATACATTGACATGAATCCACCCCAGGTGTACATGAGTTCCCCCTCCTGAACCCCCCTCCCCCCTCCCTCCTCCCTTTATCCTCCCTCTGGGTCATCCCCGCACACCAGCCCTGAGCTTCCTGTAACATGCATCGACCCTGAACTGGTGATTCAGTTCACATATGACAACATACATGTAAGCAATTACGTTTTATGAATTTCACCTCAGTACAAAAAGAAAGATGTTCAGCTTCCATCATGGTTTAAGAAATTACAACAAAAGCAACAAAATATAACTTTTGTCCTGGAAGACTTATAGAAATACACAGTATGGACAACATTCAGTGTTGGCAAGCATATGAGGAAGTGAGCATGCTCACGTACTGCTAGCGGGAGTGTAAATGGCTACAACCTTTTGGGGAGGGCAATTGATAGGTGGAGTTTGACTTGTTGAACATTCATCTATGTGGGTTGTTTCTAAATGTTGCCTTTTGGCTATTAAAAATAGTGTTGCTGTGAACATGCATGCATATGTATTTGTCTGAGCCTCTGATTTCACTCTTTGGAAGTATAATCTAGAAGTGGTTACTGGGTCATTCACTAACTCTATGCTTAGGTTTTGGGGGAACCATCAAACCACATCACTAAACAATTTGACATTCCCACGAGCTATGTACAAGAAGAATATCTCTCTAATCCTCACCAACATTTGTTCTCTTTCTACTCCCCTCCTCTTTTTTTTTTTTTATTGTTATAGCCATCTTCGTGTCTGTGAAGTGCTGTGTCATTGTGATTTTGATTTGTACTTCCCTAGTGATTAACGATGCTTAGCATCTCCTCATGCACCTCTAGGCCATTAATACACCTCCTGTGAAGAAATGTTAATTTAAGCCTTTGCCCACTTTTTAAGTTGGATTTTAGGTCTTCTTGTTGCATCATAAGAGTTCTTGACATATCCTACAGCAAATAAATATTTTTTTTAAAGTGTCCCCTCTTGCTGGGCATCTTCCCAGGCAAACCCAACAACAGGACGAGTCAAGAGGGTTGTGTCTCACAGCCAGGAAAGGAGAGGGTGGGATGAATTGAGAGAGAAGCATTGAAACATATACATTGTCGTTGTTCAGTTGCTCAGTCGTGTCTGACTCCTTACGACCCACCCCATGGACTGCAGCACAGCAGGTTTCCCTGTCTTTCACTATCTCTCAGAGTTTGCTCAAACTCATGTCCATTAAGTCAGTGATGCTGTTTAACCATCTCATCCTCTACCATCCCCTTCTCTTTATTCTTTCAGTCTTTCCCCAGCATCAGGGTCTTTTCTAATGAGTCAGCTCTTTGTATCAGGTGGTCAAAATATTGGAGCTTCAGTTTAGGCAACAGTTCTTTCAATGAATATTCAGGATTGATTTCCCTTAGAATTGACTGGTTTGCTCTCTTTGCTGTCCAAGGGACTCTCAAGAATCTTCTTCAGCACCACAGTTCAAAAGCATCAGTTCTTCAGTACTCAGCCTTTTTTATAGTCCAACTCTCATATCTGTACATGACTATTGGAAAAAATAAAGCAGAAATATATGTTTTTTTCTGGACCTCTCTTGCTTTTTTGATGATCCAACGGAGGTTGGCAATTTGATCTCTGGTTCCTCTGTCTTTTCTAAACTCAGCTTGAACATCTGGAAGTTCACTGTTTATGTATTGTTGAAGTCTGACTTGGAGAATTTTGAGCATGACTTTACTAGCGTGTGAGATGAGTGCACTTGTGCAGTAGTTTGAGCATTCTTTGGCATTGCCTTTCTTTGGGATTGGAATGAAGACTGACCTTTTCCAGTCCTGTGGCCACTGCTGAGTTTTCCACATTTGCTGGCATGTTGAGTGCAACACTTTCACAGCATCATCTTTTAGGATTTGAAATAGCTCAACTGGAATTCCATCACCTCCACTAGCTTAGTTCGTAGTGATGCTTCCTAAGGCTCACCTGACTTCACATTCCATGATGTCTGGCTCTAGGTGAGTGATCACACCATCGTGGTTATCTGGGTTGTGAAGATCTTTTTTGTACAGTTCTTCTGTATATTCTTGCCACCTCTTCTTAATATCTTCTGCTTCTGTCCATACCATTTCTGTCCTTTATCGAGCCCATCTTTGTGTGAAATGTTCCCTTGGTATCTCTAATTTTCTTGAACAGATCTCTAGTCTTTCCCATTTCATTCTATTGTTTTCCTCTATTTCTTTGCATTGATTGCTGAGGAAGGCTTTCTTATCTCTCCCTGCTATTCTTTGGAACTCTGCATTCAAATGGGTATACCTTTCCTTTTCTCCTTTGCTTTTTGCTTCTCTTCTTTTCACAGCTATTTGTAAGGCCTCCTCAGGCAGCCATTTTGCTTTTTTGCATTTCTTTTTTGGGCGGATGGTCTTGACCCTGTCTCCTGTACAATGTCACGAACTTCCGTCCGTAGTTCATCAGGCACTCTGTCTATCAGATCTAGTCTCTTAAATCTATTTCTCACTTCCACTGTACAATCATAAGGGATTTGATTTAGGTCATACAGGAATGGTCTAGTGGTTTTCCCCACTTTCTTCAATTTAAGTCTGAATTTGGCAATAAGGAGTTCATGATCTGAGTCACAGTCAGCTCCCAGTCTTGTTTTTGCTGACTGTATAGAGCTTCTCCATCTTTGGCTGCAAAGAATATAATCAATCTGATTCCAGTTTGGCCATCTGGCAATGTCCATGTGTAGAGTCTTCTCTTGTGTTGTTGGAAGAGAGTGTTTGCTATGACCAGTGCGTTCTCTTGGCAGAACTCTATTAGCTGGCTGCTCTGCTTCATTCTGTACTCCAAAGCCAAATTTGCCTGTTACTCCAGGTGTTTATTGAGTTTCTACTTTTGCATTCCAGTCCCTTATAATGAAAAAGACATATTTTTGGGGTGTTAGTTCTAAAAGGTCTTGTAGATCTTCATAAAACTGTTCAACTTCAGCTTCTTCAATATTACTGGTGGGGGCATAGACTTGGATTACTATGATATTGAATGGTTTGCATTGGAAATGAACAGAGATCATTCTGTCATTTTTGAGATTGCATCCAAGTACTGCATTTTGGACTCTTTTGTTGACCATGATGGCTACTCCATTTCTTCTAAGGGATTCTTGCCCACAGTAGTAGATAGAATGGTCATCCGAGTTAGAACTGGACACGGAACAACATACTGGTTCCAAATAGGGAAAGGAGTATGTCAAGGCTGTATATTGTCACTCTATTTATTTAACTTATATGCAGAGTACATCATGAGAAACACTGGGCTGGAGGAAACACAAGCTGGAATCAAGATTGCTGGGTGAACTATCAATAACCTCAAATATGCAGATGACACCACCCTTATGGCAAAAAGTGGAGAAGAACTAAAGAACCTCTTGATGAAAGTGAAAGAGGAAAGTGAAAAAGTTGACTTAAAGCTCAACATTCAGAAAACTAAGATCATGGCATCCGGTTCCATCACTTCATGGCAAATAGATGGAGGAACAGTGGAAACAGTGACTGACTTTATTTTGGGGGGGTTCCAAAATCACTGTAGATGGTGATTGCAGTCATGAAATTAAAAGACGCTTACTCCTTGGAAGAAAAACTATGATGAACCTAGACAGCATATTAAACAACAGAGACATTACTTTGCCAACAAAGGTCCATCTAGTCAAGACTATGGTTTTTCCAGTGGTCATTTTCGATGTGAAAGCTGGACTATAAAGAAAGCTGAGCACTGAAGATTTGATGTTTTTGAACTCTGGTGTTGGAGAAGACTCTTAAGAGGGCCTTGGACTGCAAGGAGATCCAACAAGTCTATCCTAAAGGAAATCAGTCCTGAATGTTCATTGGAAGGACTGATGTTGAAGCTGAAACTCCAATACTTTGGCCATCTGATGCAAAAAGCTGATTCATTGGAAAAGACCCTGATATTGGGAAAGATTGAGGGCAGGAGGAGAAGGGGACGACAGAGGATGAGATAGCTGGATGGCATCACCGACTCAATGGACATGAGTTTGAGTAATCTCTGGGAGTTGGTGATGGACAGGGAGGCCTGGAGTGCTGCAGTCCATGGGGTCAAAAAGAGTCAGACACGACTGAGCGGCTGAACTGAACTGAGGGCTTCTCAGGTGGCTCAATAGTAAAGAATTTGCCTACCAATGCAGGAGATGTGGGTTCAGTCCTTGGTGTGGAAAGATTCCCTGGAGAAGGAAATGGCAACCCACTCCAGTATTTTTGCCTGGGAAATCCCTTGGACAGAGGAGCCTGGCAAGCTACAGTCCAAGGAGTCTCAGAGTCAGAAACAACTCAGCAGGAGGACACACACAGGCCTTTTCTTGGCTGATAGCAGGGGAAAAGGAATTCATGCCACAGCAACTGAAATCAATACAACTATAGTACAAGAAGATGCACCATTGAATCATTTCCATATGCTGGCCTATGGTAGCAGTCCCCAACATTTTTGGCACCAGGGATCAGTTTCATGGAAGGCAATTTTTCTACACACCAGGAAAGGGGACTTGTTTGGGGATGATAAGCACATTGCATTTACTGTGCACTTGATTTCTATTTTTATTACATCAGCTCCATCTCAGATCATCAGGCATTAGATTCTTGAGGTTGGGGGCCCCTGGGCTATGGGGTTTGGGAAGGATCCTGCAAGGACAGGGACATGATCACACATTGTCTTGGAGAAGAACTTTAAACATCCTGACTGCCCTCACCTGTTCTGTTTGGCTGATGATAGTGACATAGGTGAGCATCCTCCTAGCCCGATTCCAGAGGAGTCATCTGTGGAGACATAGTGACAGGAGCCCTCAAGCACCCGCCAGGCATCGAGCTGGACTCACAGGTGGATTCTAGGGGAAGTGGCAGGCTACTCCAGGGTGGGGAGTTGGGTATGTTTTCTCCAGTTCTGATACCTGCTCCTACTTTTATATCTGGAAGCTAAAATGAGACAGGAATATTTTCAGTTTCTTGAATGTGCCAACCTCTCTCTTAACCCAGGTGCCACTACATACCCAACTCCTCAATACCATCTGCCTCAATCAACCAGTCTCAGGTCACATGTCACCTCTTCCAAGAAGCCAATCTTGCCACCCCAAACCCCTGACTGGATGAGGTGCCTCTCTGCTTCCTAGAGTCCCCTGAAACTCCCCATAACATAGTGTTGCCATCACCCAGTTATGTGTCTGTGTGTCCTACTAGACTCCTGCAGACCTCCTTGGTGCAGAGAGGGCATCTCACTAGCTGCATATGTGCCCAGCATATAAAATGATAAATACTAAATAGAACAGCAAATATTTAATGGGCTTCCTTGGTGATTCAGCAGTAAAGAGTCTGCCTGCAATGCAGGAGATGCTGGTTCGATCCCTGCACTGAAAAGATCCCCTGGAGGAGGGCATGGCACCCCATTCCAGTATTCTTGCCTGGAGAATCCCATGGACAGAGGAGCCTTGCAGGCTACAGTCCATGTGGTCACAAAAGAGTCAGACAAGATTGAAGCAACAAGATTGAGCATGTACATGCATAAAATATTTAATAAATATGTATGTTGACGAAAATAATTAATGAAGGACATATGTGGTGCCATAAGACCCTATGGGACAGGCAGGAGAATGAGCAGATGTCATCTGAACTGGACTTAAAAGGATGAATAAGAGTCCTTGAGCACACAGTGTAGGCAGGGCATTCCAGGTGGAGGAACCAGGATGAGGGAAGATGTAGAGAAATGTCCAGAACAGGATTAGGGGAGACTAGGAGGTCAGTTCAGTTCACTTCAGTTCACTTCAGTCGCTCAGTCGTGTCCGACTTTCTGCCACCCCATGAATCACAGCATGTCAGGCCTTACTGTCCATCACCAACTCCCGGAGTTCACTCAAACTCATGTCCATCGAGTTGGTGATGCCATCCAGCCATCTCATTCTCTGTCGTCCCCTTATCCTGCCCCCAATCCCTCCCAGCATCACAGTCTTTTCCAGTGAGTCAACTCTTCACATGAGGTGGCCAAAGTATTGCAGTTTCAGCTTTAGCATCAGTCCTTCCAATGAACACCCAGGTCTGATCTTCTTTAGAGTGGACTTTTTGGATCTCCTTGCAGTCCAAGGGACTCTCAAGAGTCTTCTCCAACACCACAGTCAAAAGCATCAGTTCTTTGGTGATCAGCTTTCTTCACAGTCCAACTCTCACATCCATACATGACCACTGGAAAAACCATAGCCTTGACTAGACAGACCTTTGTTGGCAAAGTAATGTCTCTGCTTTTCCTAGGACCAAATTTTGAAGGGGCTTGAAGGCACCTTAGAACTGTCACTCTAAGGCCAAGGGAAATGATGGGCTGGAAGCAAAGAACAGGAAGGGACTAGGGTAGCCAACTTGACACTGGCAGATGCCAGCCTGGACCAGGGGTCCAGCCAACATTTTCCACCAAGCTCTTTCCCACTTAAACAGCAGAAGATTCAGAGTGTGGGGGGAAATCTTGGTGAGTATTTCTTGACACAACTCAGAATGGGAAAGGACATCAGAAGAATAGATGATCAACCAAGAAATGAATTCAAAACCAAGGAGAAAGATGTTTTCTTACTGTTCCTAAATGCCCAGGGAGGTCAGGAAATATGGATAGGGTCACAGAAAGGAGTCAGTACTAAGACTGGGGACAGAGTAGAGGAGATCAAGGTCAGAGTTCAGCTTCATTTTGCAACCTTGCCTTGCGGGGGGTCTGTGACTTTGGATGAGTGACTTGACCTCTCTGAGCTTCATTTTCTTTCTGTGTAAAATGGGGCTGAATTATACAGATAAGAGACACAATGCATATAAGGAGACTGGCACAGAGTTGGTGCTTGGTGAAGGTGAACCCCCCGCCTCTACTTCTGAAAGGTTGTTGCAGAATGACACAAAGACACTGGGATTCTTGGCCTCCGGAGGAGAAGAATTCAATCCAGGGCCAGAGACAAGGCTTAATCGTTCAGAGCTTTTGTGTAATAAAGTTTTATTAAAGTATAAAGGAGAGAGAGGCATCTGATACCAAGCTGCAAGCAGCCTTCATTGCTAACCAAGACTTCTTGGGTTCTGGCCAGTCGATATCCACCTGAGAAGGTGCACCAGTGTACACCCAGAAAACCGAGCGGCAGGGACCAGGGAGGTGATAAGTTGTAGCGACCGCGCTCGCCAAACACCTAGTCACCTGAGCTGCTCGGACCGGAGAAGGGCACAAAAGGCAGGCCCAACCAAGTCTGCGCCTTTGTGGAGTACACGAGTACCTGAACCTGAGCGGCTTAGACCTGGGAAGTGCATACAACCCAGCGCCAGACTTGGACAGTTCTTGGCAGAGCAACCTTGAGCTTGTGCAGTGTAGACTGGGAGAGCACATGTGCCGTGACCGGGGGCAATCCCAGTGTAGCCAAGACACTGCGAGCACTCCCCACAGATGCCAGTGATGTTTGTTAGCAGCGTTCCTCCCTCCCCACAGCACGACTGAACAGGTAAGCCTTAAAAAGTGTCCACAACTGCCCCCTTGTGTCAGGATGGGAATTAGACACTGAAGAGACCAGCAAACAGAAGAAACTTAAACAGAAGGAACTGCCTTGCAAGTGACAGATGAAGAAGTCTTGAGCCTACTGGAAGAATAAGACTGAAAACCAGAGGCAGAGGCTTAAGTCCAAATCCTGAGAACACCAGAGAACTCTTGTTCCAGGGAACATTAATGGATAGGTGCTCATCAAATGCCTCCATACATACACTGAAACCAGGCACCACCCAAGGGTCAGCAAGTTTCAGAGCAAGACATACCATGCAAATTCTCCAGCAACACAGGAAAATAACCATGACCTTCAATATACAGGCTGCCCAAAGTCACTCCAAACCCACAGACATCTCATAACTCATTACTGGACACTTCATTGCACTCCAGAGAGAAGAAATCCAGTTCCACCCACCAGAACACTGACACAAGCTTCCCTAACCAGGGAACCTTGACAAGCCCCCCGTCCAACTCCACCCAAAGTGAGGAAGCTACACAATAGAGAGAACTCCACAAACTGCCAGAAGACAGAAAGGCCACCCCAAACACAGCAATATAAGCAAGATGAAGAGGCAGAGAAATACCCAGCAAGTAAAGGAACAGGATAAATGCCCACCAACCCAAACAGAAGAGGAAGATATAGGGAATCTACCTGATAAAGAATTTTGAACATTGATAGTGAAAATGATCCAAAATCTTGAAAACAAACTGGAGTTACAGATGAATAACCTGGAGACAAGGATCAAGAAGATGCAAGAAAGGTTTAACAAGGATACAGAGGAAATAAAAAAGAGTCAACATACAATGAATAATGCAATAGATGAGATCAAAAACACTCTGGAGGGAACCAACAGTAGAATCACAAAGGCAGAAGACAGGATAAGCGAGCTAGAAGATAGAATTATAGAAATAAATGAAACAGAGAGGAAAAAAGAAAAAATAATTAAAAGAAATGAGGACAATCTCAGAGACCTCTGGGACAATGTTAAACGCCCCAACATTCGAATCATAAGAGTCCCAGAAAAGAAGACAAAAATAAAGACCATGAGAGAATATTTGAGGAGATAATAGTTGAAAACTTCCCTAAAATGGGGAAGGAAATAATCACCCAAGTCCAAGAAACACAGAAAGTCCATAACAGCAAAAAACCCAAGGTGAAATACTCCAAGACACATTTTAATCAAATTAACAAAGATCAAACACAAAGAACAAATATTAAAAGCAGCAAGGGAAAAGCAACAAATAACACACAAGGGGATTCCCATAAGGATAACAACTGATCTTTCAATAGAAATTCTTCAGCCCAGGAGGGAATGGCAAGACATACTTAAAGTGATGAAAGAAAGCAACTTACAGCTCAGATTACTATACCCAGCAAAGATCTCATTCAAACATGAAGGAGAAATCAAAAGCTTTACAGACAAGCAAAAGCTGAGAGAATTCAGCATCACCAAACCAGCTCTCCAACAAATGTTAAAGGATCTTCTCTAGACAGGAAACACAGAAAGGGTGGATAAACTCAAACCCAAAACAATTAAAAAAAAAATGGCAACGGGATCATACTTATCAATAATTACTTTAAACTTAAATGGGTTGAATGCCCCAACCAAAGAAAAAAGACTGGCTGAATGGATACAAAAACAAGACCCCTATATATGTTGTCTGCAAGAGACCCACCTCAAAATGAGGGACACATACAGAGTGAAAGTGAAGGGCTGGAAAAAGATATTCCACGCAAATACAGAACAAAAGAAGGCAGGAGTAGCAATACTCATATCAGATAAAATAGACTTTAAGACAAAGGCTGTGAAAAGAGACAAAGAAGGACACTACATAATGATCAAAGGATCAATCCAAGAAGAAGATACAATTATAAATATATATGCACCCAATATAAGAGCACTGCAATATGTAAGACAAATGCTAACAAGTATGACAGGGGAAATTAACAACACAATAATAGTGGGAGTCTTTAATACCCCACTCACACCTATGGATAGATCAACTAAACAGAAAATTAGCAAGGTAACACAAACGTTAAATGATACAATAGACCAGTTAGACCTAATAGATATCTATAGGACATTTCACCCAAAAGCAATGAATTTCACCTTCTTCTCAAGCACACACGGAGCCTTCTCCAGGATAGATCACATCCTGTTCATAAATCTAGCCTTGGTAAATTCAAAAAAATTGAAATCTTTTGCTGTCTCGTATACAGGGTTATATTTCCATCTTTCTAAATTCCGTATATAAAGAGACACAGTTGTATCGAACAGTCTTTGGGACTTTGTGGGAGAGGGTGAGGGTGGGATGATTTGAGAGAATGACATTGAAACATGTATGTTGTCATATGTGAAACGAATCAGCAGTTCAGGGTCAATGCATGTTACAGGATACTCGGGGCTGGTGTGTGGGGATGACCCAGAGGGAGGATAAAGGGAGGAGGGAGGTGAGAGGGGGGTTCAGGAGGGGGAACTCATGTACACCTGGGGCAAATTCATGTCAATGTATGGCAAAACCAACCAATATAATATTGTAAAATAAAAAAAAAAATAAATTAAAAAAATTTGAAATCATTCCAAGCATCTTCTCTGATCACAATGCAGTAAAATGAGATCTCAATTACAGGAGAAAAACTATTAAAAATGCCAACATATGGAGGCTGAATAACACGCTGTTGAATAACCAACAAATCATAGAATAAATCAAAAGAGAAATCAAAATATTCATAGAAATGAATGAAAATAAAAACACAACAACCCAAAACGTGTGGGACACTGTAAAAGCAGTGCTAAGGGGAAGGTTCATAGCAATACAGGCATATCTCAAGAAAAAAGAAAAAATCAACTAAATAACCTTACTCTACACCTAAAGCAACTAGAAAAGGAAGAAATGAAAAACCCCAGGGTTAGTAGAAAGAAATATATCTTTAAAATTAGGGCAGAAATAAATGCCAAAGAAACAAGAGACCATAGCAAAAATCAACAAAGCCAAAAGCTGGTTCTTTGAGAGGGTAAATAAAATTGACAAACCTCTAGCCAGACTCATCAAGAAACAAAGGGAGAAAAACCAAATCAATCAAATTAGAAATGAACATGGAGAGATCACAACAGACAATGCAGAAATACAAAGGATCATAAGAGACTACTATCAGCAATTATATGCCAAGAAAATGAACAACTTGGAAGAAATGGACAAATTCTTAGAAAAGTACAACTTTCCAAAACTGAACCAGGAAGAAATAGAAAATCTTAATAGACCTATCACAAGCACGGAAATTGAAGCTATAATCAGAAATCTTCCAGCAAACAAAAGCCCAGGTCCAGACGACTTCACAGCTGAATTCTACCAAAAATTTAGAGAAGAGCTATCACCTATTCTACTCAAACTCTTCCAGAAAATTGCTGAGGAAGGGAAACTTCCAAACTCATTCTATGAGGCCACCATCACCCTAATCCCAAAACCTGACAAAGATGCCACAAAAAAAGAGAACTACAGACCAATACCACTGATAAACATAGATGCAAAAATCCTTAACAAAATTCTAGCAATCAGAATCCAACAACACATTAAGAAGATCATACGTCATGACCAAGTGGGCTTTATCCCAGGAATGCAAGGATTCTTCAGTATCTGCAAATCAATCAATGTAATACACCACATTAACAAACTGAAAAATAAAAACCATACACTTATCTCAATAGATGCAGAGAAAGCCTTTCACAAAATTCAACATCCATTTATGATAAAAACCCTCCAGAAGGCTGGAATAGAAGGAACATGTCTCAACATAATAAAAGCTATATATGACAAACCCACAGCAAACATTATCCTCAATGGTGAAAAATTGAAAGCATTTCCCCTAAAGTCAGGAACAAGACAAGGGTGCCCACTCTCACCATTACTATTCAACATAGTTCTGGAAGTTTTGGCCACAGCAATCAGAACAGAAAAAGACATAAAAGGAATCCAAATTGGAAAAGAAGAAGTAAAACTCTCACTGTTTGCAGATGACATGATCCTCTACACAGAAAACCCTAGAGACTCTACCAGAAAATTACTAGAGCTAATCAATGAATACAGTAAAGTTACAGGATATAAAATCAACACACAGAAATCCCTTGCATTTCTATACACTAATAATGAGAAAATAGAAAAAGAAATTAAGGAAACTATTCCATTCACTGTTGCAACGAAAAGAATAAAATACTTAGGGATATATCTACTTAAAGAAACAAAAGACATATATAGAAAACTATAAAACACTGGTGAAAGAAATCAAAGAGGACACTAATAGATGGAGAAATATACCGTGTTAGTGGATTGGAAGAATAAATATTGTGAAAATGAGTATAATACCCAAAGTAATTTATACATTCAATGCAACCCCTATCAAGCTACCAATGGTATTTTTCACAGAACTAGAACAAATAATCTCACAATTTGTATGGAAATACAAAAAAACCTCGAATAGCCAAAATAATCTTGAGGAAAAAGACTGGAACTGGGGGAATCAACCTGCCGGACTTTAGACTCTACTACAAAGCCACAGTCATCAAGACAGTATGGTACTGGCATAAAGAGAGAAATATAGATCAATGGAACAAAATAGAAAGCCCAGAGATAAATCCACGCACCTATGGACACCTTATCTTTGACAAAAGAGGCAAGAATATAAAATGGAGAAAAGACAGTCTCTTTAACAAGTGGTGCTGGGAAAACTGGTCAGCCACTTGTAAAAGAATGAAACTAGAACACTCCCTAACACCATACACAAAAAGAAACTCAAAATGGATTAGAGAGCTAAATGTAAGACCAGAAACTATAAAACTCCTAGAGGAGAACATAGGCAAAACACTCTTCGATATAAATCACAGCAGGATCCTCCATGACCCTCCTCCTAGAATATTGGAAATAAAAGCAAAAATAAACAAATGGGACCTAATTAAAATTAAAAGCTTCTGCACAGCAAAGAAAACTATAAGCAAGGTGAAAAGATAGCCTTCAGAATGGGAGAAAATAATAGCAAATGAAACAACTGACAAAGAATTAATCTCAAAAACATACAAGCAGCACCTGCAGCTCAATTCCAGAAAAATGAACTACCCAATCAAAAAATGAGCCAAAGAAATAAACAGACATTTCTCCAAAGAAGACACACAGATGGCTAACCAACTCATGAAAAAATGCTCAGCATCCTTCATAATCAGAGAAATGCAAATCAAAACCACAATGAGGTACCATTTCACGCCAGTCAGAATGGCTGCTATCCAAACATCTACAAGCAATAAATGCTGGAGAGGGTGTGGAGAAAAGGGAACACTCTTACACTGTTGGTGGGGATGCAAACTAGTCCAGCCACTATGGAGAACAGTGTGGAGATTCCTTAAAAAACTGGAAATAGAACTGCCATACGACCCAGCAATCACACTTCTGGGCATACACACAGAGGAAACGAGAATTGAAAGAGACACATGTACTCCAATTTTCATCGCAGCGCTGTGTATAATAGCCAGGAAATGGAAGCAACCTAGATGTCCATCTGCAGACGAACGGATAAGAAAGCTGTGGTACATATACACAATGGAGTATTACTCAGCAATTAAAAAGAATATATTTGAATCAGTTCTAATGAGGTGGATGAAACTGGAACCTATTATACAGAGGGAAGTAAGCCAGAAAGAAAAACACCAATACAATATACTAACGCATATATATGGAATTTAGAAAGATGATAACAATAACCCTGTATCAGTTCAGTTCAGTCACTCAGTCATGTCCGACTCTCTGCGACCCCATGAATCACAGCACGCCAGGCCTCCCTGTCCATCACCAGCTCCCGGAGTTCACTCAAACTGAGACAGCAAAAGAGACAAAGATGTATAGAACAGCCTTTTGGAGTCTGTGGGAGAGGGTGAGGGTGTAATGATTTGGGAGAATGGCATTGAAACATGTATATTATCATATGTGAAACGAACCACCAGTCCAGGTTCGACACATGATACAGGATGCTCGGGGCTGGTGCACTGGGATGATCCAGAGGGATGGGATGGGGAGGGAGGTGGGAGGGGGGTTCAAGATGGGGAACACATGTACACCCGGGGCGGATTCATGTCAATGTATGGCAAAAGCAATATAATATTGTAAAGGCGACTGAACTGAACTGAATTAGCCTCCAATAAAAAAATTAAATTTAATTTAAAAATAAAGTATAAAGGAGATAGAGAAAGCTTCTGACATAGACATCAGAAGAGGGCAAAAGAGTACTCCCCTGCTAGTCTTCAGCTGGATGTTATATAGTCACTAGCAGTCTGTTAATGAAATAAAGGAATGTCTTAAAACTCAGAATGGCACCAGGCCCCTCACCCATAAGATGCATTTTGGGATAATCTTGACACCAGACGATTCATCCAGGGCCATAAAATGATTAACTTGAATTTTGCAGAAGGGGAGATTGCCATACAAATGGTTTCATTTACATAGATTAGGAGAACAATATCTGAGTATAACATACTGGTTTGTCAAATAGGTTCTGAGCCATTTGGCAGAACCGACTTGAAGACAGAGTTTGGGGTAAATGTGTAGTACATTAACATAGCTTAAGACCAACATTTCCATAAGAAAAATGCATTGATTAACTTGAGATCTGAGAATAGTTCAGTTCAGGTAAAACCAGGTGTCATTATGGCAACACAGTATTTTAAGAGAAACTTCCTTTTAAATTTGTATAGAGAAGAAAAATGTATCGCTAGTTTGTTTTCTCCTGCCGCTTAAGAGAGATAAAAATGTCTGACACTTGCAGGCTATTTCCTCCGTTTGGAGACCCCTGGCCTTCCTGCCTGTTACCCTCTCACTCCCATTTCAAAATTTTTCATGCACTATAGGTGCTATTCTTACACTTGTCTCGTAGATGTGTGTTGAGCCCCTACTATGTGCTGAGCAGTATGTGGCCACTGAAGAAACCATGCTGAATAACTGAAGTCTCTCTGAACCACAACCTCGTAGCTTTGCTCAACAAGCTGGGACCCATGCATTTCTGGATCTCTCCATTGGGTTGACCAATAAGGATTGGTTCAAGTCATTTCATTTCCCAAACATTTATGGGCCCCTGCCAGAATCTATGCTCACAGCTACAAATGAAAACATGGGTCAGACCCTCATCTCACCCTTAAGAAAAATGCTCTCAAACAGGCATGTCGACACAGTGGGGGAAGGAGAGGGTGAGGCGAATTGGGAGAGTAGCACATCTACAGTTCAGTTCAGTTCAGTTCAGTCGCTCAGTCATGTCCGACTCTCCGCGACCCCATGAACCACAGCACGCCAGGCCTCCCTGTCCATCACCAACTCCCGGAGTTCACTCAAACTCATGTCCACAGAGTCGGTGATGCCATCCAGCCATCTCATTCTCCGTCGTCCCCTTCTCCTCCCGCCCCCAACCTTTCCCAGCATCAGAGTCTTTTCCAGTGAGTCAACTCTTTGCATGAGGTGGCCAAGTATTGCAGTTTCAGCTTTAGCATCAGTCCCTCCAGTGAACATCCAGGATTGATCTCCTTTAGAATGGACTGCTGGGATCTCCTTGCAGTATAAGGGACTCTCAAGAGTCTTCTCCAACACCACAGTTCAAAAGCATCGATTCTTCGGTGATCAGCTTTCTTCACAGTCCAACTCTCACATCCATACATGACCACGGGAAAAACCATTGCCTTGACTAGACGGACCTTGGTTGGCAAAGTAATGTCTCTGCTTTTTAATATACTATCAAGGTTGGTCATGACTTTCCTTCCAAGGAGCAAGCGTCTTTTAATTTCCTGGCTGCAATCAGCATCTGCAGTGATTTTGGAGCCCAAAAAAATAAAGTCTGACACTGTTTCCACTGTTTTTCCATCTATTTCCCATGAAGTGATGTACCAGGTGTAAAATAGACAGCTAGTAGGAGGTTGCTGTGTAGTACAGGGAGTTCAGCTCGGTGCTCTATGATGACCTAGATGGGTGGGGTGGCAATGGAAAGGAGGTTCAAGAGAGACAAGATACCCGTATAAATATAGCTGATTCATTTTGCTGTACAGCAGAAACTAACACAATATTGTAAAGCAATTATATTCCAATTTTTTTTTTTTAATTTAAACAAAAGAAAAATGTTCCCTACCTACTTTCCTCAATGCCCTTGACTTAGGAAGCATGTGATAGTGTACCATGGATCTTCAATCTGATCTTAGATGTATGAACATGGTAGATAATCTTTAGTGTTTGTGGTTAATCATCAAAGGATTTCCTTTTTGGATCTTCACCTTGATGGGTTTCAGGGAAGTTAAAGGAGTTGGTAACTCCCTAGGAGTCTATCACATTTTCATTGCATTTATCTCCAGTATCTGAATGACTAATGTTCTTGCCTTTTAGAAGGGAAATTTGGCTCCCTGTCATCTTTCATCTCTAGCACAAACTATCTTTATCTCTGTCAGAGAAAGGGATGACAGAAAATGGGATGATTGGATGACATCACTGACTCGATGGACATGAGTTTGAGCAAGCTCGGGGAGTTGGTGATGGATAGGGAAGCCTGGCGTGCTGCAGTCCATGGGGTCACAAAGAGTCAGACACGACTGAGCAGCTGAACTGAACTGATGTGTACCATTAAATATTTATAAAATAAAATTCCAACTAAGGATTGCATAGGAAAGAGTTCTTCAAATTCTTGGTCAACATTTTGCTCAAGGGGCCCTCTTTTTCTGGGGCAAGTGACTGGTAAAAATAGAGGAAGGAAATCGCATGCTTGAACTGTTCTCTGACAAGTGGAATAAATCAGAACTCACCACAGTCACTGGTTGGTTTAATAAGCAAGACCAGCCTCAGTATTTAAAGGCTGTGCATGAAATAACTCTTATCTCCAGCACAGAAGTTCAGCCCCAACAACCATGTGTTCAAACCATATGTATGGAATAGTTATGTATGGAACATATGAGCCCATCTCTGGGGAGAACGCAGTGACTGCAGCTAACACAATACCCACTCTCATGGAAATTACAGTGGAACAGAAAAGGCAGATGATAAATAACTGAAATTAGTCAAGAGAGTGAAGTGTTTTAGGATGATAAGGCAATTATTATCTATGAGAGCCCAACAAGATAATTCATAATAGAGGGACTTCCCTGGTGTTCCAGTAGCTAAGACTTCACCTTCCAATGCAGGGAGTGAGGGTTTGATTTCTCATCAGGGGGCTAAGACCCCACATGCTTTGGGGCCAAAAAGCCAAAACATAAAGCAGAAACAACACGGTCACAAATTCAATGTTTAAAAATAGTCCACATGAAAAAAAATCTTAAAAAAGATAATCCATAGAGAGTAAGGCAGGCTGGGGGTGGTTTGGAGGGGTGGTTCACAGAGAAGTTGGCATTTCAGATGAGATGGTCCACTCCAGGGGCAGAGGGAGAGGAGAGGTTGCAGCAAGTAGAAGGGGCAGCATATACAAAGGACCTAAAGTGGAAGAATGATAGCCCACCCAAGGAACAGAAGAAAACCAATATGACAGGGCACCTGGGCAGCAAGGAAGGGCATGGAGAGATCAAAGTGGCCTAAAATGGCATGGATGAAATTGCAAAGAACATGCTTGCTAAGTTGCTTCAGTTGTATCTGACTCTTTGTGATGCTATGAACTGTAGCCCACCAGGCTTTTCTGTCCATGGGATTCTCCAGGCAAGAATACTAGAGTGAGTTGCCATGCCCTCCTCCAGGGGATCTTCCCAATCCAGGGATCGAACTCACATCCCCTGTGATTTCTGCATTGACAGGTGAATTCTTTACCATCTGAACCACCTGAAAGCCCATTACAAAGAACATTATCCCATAATCTCAACAGGCATGAGATGACACTCCTTTACACACAGAATTCTGGTCATGATACAGACACAAGGGGAAGTGGATTCTGGTGATGTCCATTGCACCTGAAAAGTGAATTTCAGATAAATAAAGGAATAGCCATTCACATTTCAGAAGGATTTTGCAGTTCACAGACTTTACCATAAAGTTGTTTGTTTTCTCAGCAAGTGTTTAATGAGCCCTTATTAGGCGCCAACCTGTGGGAACATACTGGTGAGCAAGTTCAGAGTGGTGTTACCCTCTCAGGGCTGCCAGTCTAGTGGGGGATGTGGGGAGGTGTTGATCAGTAATTTATATAACAGAGCACAGTGAGCAGTACAATGGAAGCAGAAGCATCAGCTGCCCTCAAAGCTCTGGACACCTTCATGTCCATGCACACCCAGCAGCCTGGAGTGCTCACAGTGACCATGTGAACACCAGGGGCTTAGCATGCTTTCAGTCCCTCCGACCAGAGCACCACAGGGAACGCTGTAGCATTTGGCTGTTTGGAGCTCCAGGGATCTCATGGCTTAAAGGAAGAGAACGCCAACTCCAATTCCCACTTGAGTCTCTTGATGCTAATCAAATGCCCAAGTTTGGGCTTGAGCCTAGTGGGAAAATTATCTGAGACCATTCCTCCAGAGTAGGGTGAAACTGTAGCTCTTTCTGCATCTTATCCCTGAGGTATTCATCATACCTCATCTGCCTGCAGCTCTGATCCTTAGGGACTCTTTCATTCACACAAATGAAGTGGAGGGAGGGAATTGCAAGTCAACTTTTAATGAGCCCCAGGTGTCACTGAAAAATCCCGTGACCTGTTCACTAAGAAAACTTGAAATTGGCTTCTAGGGGTTACCACACCAGTGGAGTTTGGCAGACTGTGCCAGGTGCATGCTCCATTGGGTTCTTTAACACCAGTCAGGTCTTTAATATTTCTAAACTATTGTGTTCTCAAGGAAGATTTCCCAGGGGTCTTGACAGATGGCACAGAGAGGACTGGGGTGGGGCTAGAGGTGACAGGCTCTGGTACAGTCTATTAATTGTCTGCTAAGGAGATCCTATAACATCAGTTCTCTGGGGACTTGTTTTCTTTTTTGATGTAAGGTTTTCATCTATTAAACAGAGACCAGCTGGCCACCAGTGTGAACTGTTCACTTCTCTTCAGTGTCTAAAACATAGATTAAGAGGAGATATGTAGTAGCAAGGATAGCTTCCTGCTTGGAAGATATGTAGTAACATGCATAGCACTGACTCATAGCAGGTAGTTCAGTTCAGTTCAATTCAGTCACTCAGTTGTGCCTGACTCTTTGCGACACCCCTGGACCACAGCACCCCAGGCCCCTGTCCATGACCAACTCCCAGAGCCTACTCAAACTCATGTCCATTAGATGTGGGTTCAAATCCCGATGCTATCCCGTACTGTCTGTGCAAATGTGGTGACATAACTTGACATCTCTAAGTCTCTGTCTGCAAATGAGGAAACTAATTAGTGACAGCACCTGTAAACTTGCTGGAACTTGGGAAATGTTCAATAAATGCTAGGTAGCATTGTTTCATTGCTCTGTACAGTCCTGTAGGTGTCTGAACCAATCAACTACTTCATTTACCTTACCCCATGCCTTAAGGATGTATCCATTCATTTATTCAACCAACATTCTTTAAATGTTGGAGTATAGTGTTGCCTTACAATGTTGCATTAGTTACTATGTACAACAAAGTGAATCAGCTATATATATATTTGGGCTTCCCAGGTGGAGCTAGTGGTAAAGAATCTGCCTGCAATGCAGGAGACTCGGGTTCAGTCCCTGGGCCAAGAAGATCCCCTGGAGGATGGCATGCAACCCACTCTAGTATTCTTGCCTGAGAATCCCATGGATAGAGGATCTTGGTAGGCTACAGTCCATATGGTCACAAAGAGTCAGAAACAACTGAAGCAACTTAGCACACATGCATACATATAGCCCCTCTTTGGGGATTTTCTTCCCATTTAGGTCACCACGGAGCATTGAGCAGAGCTCCCTTTGCTATATAGCAGGTTCTCCTCAGTTATCTGTTTTATACATATCATCAATAGTGTATTATATGTCAGCCCCAATCTCCCAATATTTTGACCTCTATAGAAAGCACCTCTGGGCAAGTCCCAGCCTCTGGGAATTCAAGCACAGAGCAAGCCAGATGAAGTCCCCTGATCTCTGGGTGCTCATCTCATAGTAGAGAGAAAATATTTCACAAGAATATGAGTAAATGAGTCAAAGAGTGGTACATTCATATTGTCTTGGTGGTGGTTTAGTCACTAAGTTGTGTCCAACTCCTGCGAGCCCCTGGACTGTAGCCCACCAGGTTCCTCTGTCCATGGGATTTCCCAGGCAAGAATACTGGAATAGATAGCCATTCCCTTCTCCAGGGGATCTTCCTGACCCAGGGATCAAACCCAGGTCTCCTGCATTGCAAGCAGATTCTTTACTGACTGAGCTGTGAGGGAAGCCATTAATGTCTTAAAGGAAATACAAAGCATACTGTGATTTCAAAATAGTGCATTCTAGACATTGAACTGAATACCTCCCATGATTATGAGATTGCTGCACTGCACAACTGTATAAGTGACTATTGGAGACGTGAATGCTCCCTAAGATGGATTTTCTCCTGATGAAAGGCATCCAAAGGGGAAATGCCCCACCTAGAAAGGCAGAGAGGCTTCAAACAGAGACTGAGCGCACCACATGAGTGAGAAGACATCCACATTGGATGTAGAAGTATGACACTGTCAAATTCCTTTCTGATTTTTTTTAAAAAGATATTTTGATATGGACAACCATTAAATCTTTATTGAATTTGTTATGGTATGGCATATTACAATATTGAATTCACTACAATATTTTTTTAAGATTTTTAAATTTTTATTTAGTTATTTTTGACTGCACTAGGTCTTCATTGCTGCGTGGGTTTTCTCTAGATTTGGAGAGTAGGGACTACGCTCTAGTTTGGTTCAGGGGCTTTGCACTGTGGTGACTTCTCTTGTTGCAGAGTACAGGCTCTAGGCCCACGGGCTTCAGTAGTGCAAGGTGTGGGCTCAGTAGTTTCAGCTCCTGGGCTCTAGAGCACAAGTTCAGTAGTTGTGGCTCATTGGCTTAATTGATCCCCAGTATGTGGAATCTTCACAGATCAGGGATCAAATCTGTGTCTCCTGTACTGGCAGGTGGACTCTTTACCCCTGAGCCACCAGGGAAGTCTACAATATTGTTTTATGGTTTTGGCATTTTGGCCATGAAGCATGTGGGATTTTAGCTCCCTGACCAGGAATTAAACCCACACCCCTGCATCAGAAGGCAAAGTCTTAACCACTGGACTGCCAGGCAAGTCCCCTTCCTTTCTGATTTAGTGGGAACTGTTTCAGTTGTCAGTGACAGAAATGTAAATTTAAGGCAAAGTTTTGGTAAAGTGAGTGGAAATCAAGGAATGTTCAAAGATAGGTGAGGACCTGAATCTGAGGGTCATTGAAAGACATGATAAAGAATTAGGAAGGAATCCTCCAGTAGTGGTTCTTCCAGTGTTGTCTGTGGGATGCTAAAGCCTCCAGATTCCCTGGTAGCTCAGCTGGTAAAGAATCCGCCTGCCAAATGAGAGACCTGGGTTTGATCCCTGGGTTGGGAAGACCCCCTGGAAAAGGGAATGGATACCCACTCCAGTATTCTGGCCTGGAGAATTCCATGTATTGTATAGTACACGGGGTCACAAAAGAGTCAGACATGACTGAGTGACTTTCACTTCACTGAAACTTACTAAGCTTGGCAAATGACACATTGTCTATTTCTCTTCAGAATGAGCACGATTCTTTTTAATATATTCAAGGTACTATGGCTTCCTATGATTAAAAGATTTTCATTTCTTTCTTGTTATTTAATCCATGAGTTCATGGGGTCACAGAGAGTCAGACAGGACTGAACAACACTGACAATCCATAACTTAGATACATACATACATTTGTGACTAGCAAAATAACACTAAGCAAGATAACAGGCGATAAGGGGACAGTTTGGTTGATGCCAAAGTCATATCCTTGAGGTATTTGAGAAAGCATATATTGGAAAGTCTGTCTCAAGTTCCAGGGGTGGGTGCTACCTGGGTTAGAGGAGCTTGGAATACACAAATAGAGACTAATGTGAAGATGAGGGCTGATCCATCTCATCACTTGTAGATGCATTTTGAGTACTGTTTTCTTGAGACCAGTCCAATATTACTCATCTTTTATTTGGATTAAAGAAATTCTGCCTAGGGAGAAGGCAGATTCAGTCAAAAAGTATGTGGGACCATAGGTGGAAGTGGGCCCATTGAGCCATAGATTGGTGGTCCATGAAAAGAAAACAAAGGGGGTCCCAAAGACAGGTGACACTGCACAAGATAGAATGTCAGTAAGCAGGCAGAAAGGTCTCAATAGATTTCCATATCCCATAGTATGGCCTGTGTGGTAAGTCAAATTATGGCCACCTAAGATACCCACTGCAAGGAGATCCAACCAGTCCATTCTAAAGGAGATCAATCCTGGGTGTTCATTGGAAGGACTGATGCTAAAGCTGAAACTCCAGTACTTTGGCTACCTCATGCAACGAGTTGACTCACTGGAAAAGACTCTGATGCTAGGAGGGATTGGGGGCAGGAGGAGAAGGGGACGACAGAGAATGAGATGGCTGGATGACATCACCGACTCGATGGGCATGAGTTTGAGTGAAATCCAGGAGTTGGTGATGGACAGGGAGGCCTGGCGTGCTGTGATTCATGGGGTCACAAAGAGTCGGACACGACTGAGCGACTGAAGTGAACTGACTGAACTGAAGATACCCACTCCAGTGTTCTTGCCTGGAGAATCCCAGGGATGGGGGAGCCTGGTGGGCTGCCGTCTATGGGGTCGCACAGAGTCGGACATGACTGAAGCGACTTAGCAGCAGCAGCAAGATGCACAGGCCACTCATCAGGAAAACAGAGACAACAAAGGCAGCTGCCTCTCAGATCCAATGAAGGAATAAGAGCACACTGTGGTGCTTAGCTGATAAATAGTAACTAAAAGTATTGATGAGTGATATTGTTAGGGTACTCTTTAGTAGCAGCAACTAAAAGGTATTGATGATGAGGTGAGAAGTTCAGATTCCACACAGTCGACATGAATTTGGTACTCACTTGGAATCTCCTGACAAATATGGAGATCTGCTGTGTGTCCAATCAGCTTCCAGGAACTGTGGACTGAAAAGTGCGTTAGAATCAGCTCTTATCCTAGAAGAGCCCTCACTTGTAGAGCAATGACCCCATAATATGGCAACATTTTCCAGATTTGTGTAATGTGATGGAAGCAGAGTTGGGGAAGAACGTTGAGGGTGGATATCTGTTCTGGGTTGTGAAGTAGGCATAGGAGTCCTCCATGTAGATAAAGAAGAAAGAGCATTCCAGACAGAGGAGCCATAATGAATGATTGCCCCGAAACAGAACATGAATGAATTGTGACCAACTCTTCATGTCAATATAGTGAGTGTGTATTATGAATAAAAGATTTGCACTGGATTATGCAGGGGACAAGGATATGACATTGCCATGATTTGGAAAGATTCCCAAATTCCTTCTCCCACTCTTCCTACCTATTCTGCTTGGTTGTTGACAATGGACAGTGACCAGCACAGTGATCCTCAGCTTTGACCCAGAAGTCTTTGCTTATAGAAAAGTTATATCAGAAGACACCATACTCAAGCAAGCCCTTGGGACAGGACTCTCAGGAGGATCCTTGAAGATGGGAAACAGGTCAGCTCTGCTGGAACTGGTGGCTCTACTGGCCACTGATTTGAGCCTTCAACCAAGGAAAATGATGTGAATATAACCCACCTCCTGCATCCTTGACATTTTGCAACAGGGAGTATACTAGCTTTCCATCTATCCATTCCAGAGATGGACATTTTCAGAAGGTAGCATAATGCAATGCAATGTGCCTCAAATTTTGCATCTATAACAAAGGTGTTAGTGAAAATGACCATCATGAACTAATATGCTACAAGAACTGGTATGATTAAGTGTGCTGAGAAAAAATTCAACCTTTATTCACCATTATTCAGCACTGTCCCCTGACTTCTTACTGTTGCCCGCCCACACATACTCTATTTGTTGAAATGTTTCTCCTCAGACAATGTCCCATTTGCCTTTAGCATCTGTCAGTTCTTCTAAGACTAACAGATTCATGAAGAAAAACTGGTCAAGAACCTGGAAAGGTTGATATGTTGGGCAGAAATGCTATCATCCCTATCAGCGCTCCCATTTGATGTGCAGTTGCTTCAGTTTATCCTACATCTGGTATACACAGTCTATGAATAGCAAGATTGGGGGCAGCAAACTGATATGCTCCAGATCTTTGGACCCCTTCTTGGCTCTCCCCCTCCCCACCCTAAAAATCCTCCAGGATGAGAGGGGGAAGACAGTTTCCTTCTAAAAGCCTACAGGCCAGGAAGAAACCCATCCATCCTGACTACTTCTCTGCGCTAGGCCCATGTCTGCAGACTACAGACTCTGGGCCTGTTTCCTTCTGATCACCCATCCCTAATGGCCTACCCATTTCACCAAGAATAAAGAGTACCTTCTGATATTGTTCTGGAAAGGAATCAGTCATGCGGGGGAGAGGGAGGCCTCCTTTGATGGGGGCAAACACTGACAGGGATGTGGGGAGGCTGGACTTCATGGACTGCCCAGCTCCCAACCCCAGAAAGAGTTGATTCTTCCTTCAGAATCCACCCGGGAGTCCAGCTCAATACCTTCACTGGTCCTTGAGGGCTCCTGTTACTGCTTACCCACACAGATGACTCTTTTTGAATCACACCAAGTCTCCACTTCACATAATACCTGGGTCATAATGAAGCCTAAGTTGTGCTCACATAGGCCAGACCCTGGGTCACCAAGAGACCCAAGGGAAGTGCTTTCAGGGCCCCACAGGGATGACCTCAGAGCCCTGAGAAAGTGACCACTGACTCCTTTTGTTCACTTTGTTGTTTAGCTCATTCTGTATTATGTCAGCATCTTGGAGACTAGAAGGTGAAGAGAGGTGAGGAAAGAGGGACCAAATGCATGATCCTCAGCCCCCAGCCCAGCTCCAGTATGCTCTGAATCTAGGACCTCCACCCTGGTCCATGGTCTGCCCCCTCCTCCCAGCCTAGATATATAAACCCCAAAGACTGGGAAATTTGCCCAGCCCCTACCACCTCTTCCCCTAGGACCAACTCTTTTAAACCTTGTCATCTGGCCCTACAGTCCCCTGTTCAGCATCCCAGGAGCTCCAATGAACTCAGCTGCACTGACAGTGGCTGACATGGATAAAAGGGAGGAGGGTGTCAGGCCAGCCTCAGAGGAATGGGGAAGGCCCTGAAGCCAGTGCCTGGACTGGATTCAGCTCTGTGGGTGGCTCTTGTAACAGTACTTGCTTCCTCTGTTTCTAGAAGTTCTCCTTTCCTCCTCTCATCCTCTCTCATCACCCCTTTCAGCCACTTCCCCAAGCCCAAAACCCATCTTCCAAACACCTGATGCCCCTCCTCCTGGAGGTGCCCATGGTAATATGAACAAGAATGTCATTGCTATTCATTAATAATTTACTACGTACCAGTCCCTGAGCTGAATGTGTCCTTGGGTCATCTCATTAACTGCTTCTAAATAAATGCAATTAAAACTCCTATTGCACAAATGATGGAGCTGAGTCTCAGTGAAGGATATTCATCTTGTAAGGAACAGAGCCAGGATCTGAACCAGCTCTGCCTGACCTCAGAGTCTGAGTTCTCACCACCCTGCTACCCTGCCTCTAGAATATCCCAGCTTTCTGATCCTGTTCACACCTGGTTGCTTGTTTAGAGAAAATGTGATGCCTGTCAGTTCCTGCTCTATCTTCAGCTGATAGATCACATGAAGTGCCCCTCAAGGTTGCCCAATGGAACCTAGATCCCCTGTGATCTACCCAAAAAAATATGTGAATGGGAGAAATTTAAAATTTTAATCACAGTAGGTAAAAAAATATTAAACTTAAAATTTTGTACAGCAAAAGAAATCTACCAGCAAAATAAAAAGATAACCTACTGAATGAGGGGAAATATTTGCAAATGAAAAGTGGACAGCAATTAAACTTCTCGTGTAAAAGTTATTCCTCATATATGAGAGAATGCAATTGGGTTAAAGTCACTAATTAAAAGAAAGAGTTCATGGATTTGATTAAATAAGAAAGAAATGTCTCACAGGATGGTGTATACAAAACACTTAAAGTATAAGAATACAGAAAGGTTTAGAAAAGAGGGAACAGGGGAGTGACTGCTTATTAGGTACAGGATCTCCCTCCAGAGTGATGAAAACATTCTGGAAGTAGATAGAGGTGACAGCTCCTCAAAATTGCAAATATACTAAATGCCACAGAATTGTTTACTTTAAAATTGTTAACTTAAGTGAATGTCACTTCATTGTTTATGGAAAAGATATAGCCAACAAATATTTAATAAGTAATCTCAGGGTAGCAATCTCAATATTTACATCTGATAAAAATTAAAGGAAAATCATCTTATGGTACAAATAAAGCTATACATTTTTAAAGGGTCCAAACAGATTGTGAATAGATGCAAATCCAATATAGATAAATCAATAAATGATAATCCATAACTCCATCAACACCAGTACTTGGAGATTTTATCCCAATCCTCTTAAAATCTAACAAATCAAGAAAACAAGACTTTAAAGAATATATTATCTAAACACAACTTAAAAGTTTGAACTGCCACGTAGAGAGAGAAATGTATACCCAAGAGAAAAGCAAATCACTCTCTAGCACACATGTAATATTTACAAAAAATTAACCATGTACTTAGCCCCCAAACCACTTAATGCATCCCAAAGCCATCTATTGTCTATGTGTTTCATTGAATTGCACTAAAATTAAATCACAGAAAAATAGCTTTAAAATGCACATGTCTGGATACAGAGTCAACAAAACCACTTTTGGAATCATTACAGGATTCCCCAGAGGTCTGAGGGTGAAAAATCAAGAATCTAGTTTGGACATAACAAGTCTGAGACAGTTATCAGACTTCCAAATAAAGATGTGCATTGAAAGAAGGGCTAGTTTTCCTATTGACCAGGCTTTTATTGGGTGAATCAATATCCCTCTTCTCTCTGTCCCAAAGAATGGTGGAAATGATAGACATTCTACTATTATACTCTGTTAGTTACACATTAGTTTTTGTTTCATGAGGAAATAATTTAGATTTACTTTCTGGGTGTTCTTAGGGTTTGTTTTTATTTGGTTTCCTTTTTCTCATTTTTTTGTATTTGATATTGTTTCAGTTAAATATTTATTTGTGTTTAGTAATATATGAACCTGATTAAAAAGAAATCAGCGTAGATGAATAGATAGATAACCCATGGTACATTCAGACAATGGAATATTATTCAGCACTAAAAAGAAATGAGCTATCAAGCCATGAAAACACGTGGAGGAAATTTAAATACATATTACTAAATGCTAGAAGCTAACTTGAAAAGGTTACATATCATGTGATTTCAACTATTTGACATTCTGGAAAAGGCAAAACTATGGAGACAGTAAAAAGATTGCTGGTTGCCAAGAGTTGGGTGGAGGTATAGATGAAATCGGCTGACCACTGGGAGGGTTTGAGGGCAGTGAAACATTCTGTGTGGTACTATAATAATGGATACATGCCATTATCTGTTTGCAAAAATCCATAGAATGGACAACACCAAAAGAGAACTCTAATGTTAACTATGGACTTTGGGTGATAATGCTGTCAATGTGAGTTAATCATTTGTTACAAATGCACCACTCTGATGCATGATGTTGAAGGCTCTGAACAGGGAGGATGAGGGGTGGTGTTGTACATGAGTGGGGGTGCTGACAGGGAGTCTGAAAACCACTTCCCAGTTATTTAATTTAGAGAGACTACCTGGGGAGCCTAGAGTTTTAGTATGCATGTCTTTGTTTTATTTCTTCTGTGTTCATTGGAGATATAGAGTAACCACAGATTTGATGTACTCATATATATTTGACTCCTCCCAGACTCCAACATATATTGAAGAGCACTCGCTACCTCTTTAGTCCATCCTTAACCCTGGTCCCTCTTCTGCTCAAACACCTCATGTGGCTTCCTATTGCCCATGTTTGGGTTCTGGGAGAACCAGCCATCAGTATAGGGTCCTGTAGTCAGCCGTGCATATATCCATGTGTGCTCAGTGTGACCCCATGAACGGTAACCCGACAGGCTCCTCTGTCCATGGAATTTGAGTCCAGAATACTGGAGTGGGTTGCCATTTCCTTCTCCAGGGGATACTCCCGACCCAGGGATCCAACCCGCATCTCTTGCATCTCCAGCATTGGCAGGTAGATTCTCTACCACCGCGCCAGTCTGGTAGTCAGCTGCTGCTGCTGCTGCTAAGTTGCCTCAGTCGTGTCCGACTCTGTGCAACCCCATAGACGTTAGCCCACTAGTCTCCCCCATCCCTGCTGCTGCTGCTAAGTAACTTCAGTCGTGTCCGACTCTGTGTGACCCCTCAGACGGCAACCCACCAGGCTCCCCCATCCCTGGGATTCTCCAGGCAAGGCTCCCCCGTCGCTGCTGCTGCTGCTGCTAAGTCACTTCAGTCGTGTCCGACTCTGTGCGACCCCATAGACGGCAGCCCACCAGGCTCCCCCGTCCCTGGGATTCTCCAGGCAAGAACACTGGAGTGGGTTGCCATTTCCTTCTCCGATGCATGAAAGTGAAAATTGAAAGTGAAGTCACTCAGTCTTGTCCGACTGTTAGCGACCCCATGGACTGCAGCCTACCAGGCTCCTCTGTCCATGGGATTTTCCAGGCAAGAGTACTGGAGTGGGGTGCCATTGCCTTCTCCTCCGTCCCTGCTAGAGAGGTAATATTGGGCACATGGCAACTGGTCCCGCCTCCAATCAACCACGCCCACCCTCTGTATCTTCAGAAGCGCCCAGAGCGCCCCCTGTTGGCTCTCAGTGAGACTCAGGCCAACGTGAATGGAACTGGGGTGAGGCCGTTGCAGACTCCCAGGAATAAAACGCTGTAGTCACGTTTGTCTGAGTCTTACCGAGAGCCAGCAGGGGGAGCTCTGGGCCCTTTTGACGATAGAGTCCCAGGCAGGGTGGTAGTGGGTCATTCAGTCACTGAGGGCCTGCTCTCAGCGGCTCCACCTGCAGCCAAAGTCCACTCTCCGCTCGCAGAATCAGCTCCGGCTTCCTGCGTGGCTCCTCCTTGTCTGGCAGAAAACGGAAGCGTAGCAGGCTGAGAGCGAGGACCACCTTCATCTCAGTCAAGGCAAACGTCTGTCCAATGCAGTTCCAGTGGAAGGAGTCGGGGCTCTGACTACACGGAACCCTCATCTTGGCCCCACAGCGCCTGAAATCTGACTGGCAGAGACAGAGAAAGCTAACCATGCCTGGGATGCCCCTCGCGGACTTGCATATCTCCTGAGCCTAGCCCAGTCCTCAGTCTAGAATCTTGACCAACAGACAAGGGAACCCCGCTCTCAGCATACTGCAGACCCCGCTTTGCGCCCACTACCGTTCCCAGGGGGACGGGAAAGAAGGAGTGCCAGAACTCTGACCATCTTCAGTTTTGCCCCTTCCCTGCCCCCACAGTCATGCCTGGAATCTCAGCCCCAGACCCCCGCCCCCACTACTCCATCCTCACCTCAAATGCCCAATGCCCTCACCTGGGACCTGCTGAGAAGGGAATAAAAGCCAGAGGTGACCTCCCTTGATGTTTTCTGGGTCGAAGCGGAAGGGGTCATAGACCTGGGGGCAAGACAAGACAGGGTGACTGGATGGTATCTCCTAGGTCGCCCATCCTTGGAGAGGCAGATGTGTGCATAATGGGAGGGAGGCGATGTCTGATTTGCCAATCAGAATTCTGTAGTCTCCCCTGGGTCCTCCAGGGGGAACGGACAGGGATGATGGAGGTATGGCGTCGAGGATTCATCACCTCAGGGTCTGGCCACACAGATGGGTTGTGGTGGGTCCCGAAAATACTGATGAGGCAGATAACACCTGTGAAAGAGGAGGGCCCAGTCAGAACTAGGTCCAACCTGCCTGATAGGCCCCTCTTCCTCCCAGGAACCTCCTCCCCTAATCATTATGGTCACCTTTGGGGATGACCCGGCCATCTGGGAGCACAATGTCCTTGGTACAGCAGCGGGAGATACCAGTGACAGAGGGGTGCAACCGCAGACTCTCCTTGATGCACATGGTCAGGAAGGGCAACTGGGTCAGGTCGTCCCTAAGGAAACCCCATGACAATTATCTAGGGTGAAAAAAGAGAGACACCACCCCAGCCCTCCTGGTGCCCTCTCTGCCTAGAACAAAATCACAGACAGATCAAATATCTCCAAACTCATTAAGTCATATACATAAATATATACAGCTTTTCCTTTGATCATCATACCTCAATAAAATGGTTTTTAAAAAGAGAGAAAGAAAAGCAATATCACAGAAGTACTAGACAAAATTTAGTCAGATATTTTTAGAACCTTTTCTGAACAAATCAACAAAAAGTGAACCATAGAAATATTTACAAATTTGTATGAATGTGGAACATTCTTTATGGCAAGATTGCAAAATCAAAAAGTAAATAAGCAAGAAACAGATTCAATGTTTATCTTATTTATCACAGGATGTGAAGAGTTGATTCACTGGAAAAGACTCTGATGCTGGGAGGGATTGTGGGCAGGAGGAGAAAGGGACAACAGAGAATGAGATGGATGGATTGCATCACCGACTTGATGGACATGAGTTTGAGTGAACTCCGGGAGTTGGTGATGGACAGGGAGGCCTGGCGTGCTGTGATTCATGGGGTCGCAAAGAGTCGGACACGACTAAGCGACTGAACTGAACTGAACTGAGAGATACTCCGTTCCATTCCGTTCAGTCGCTCAGTTGTGTCCGACTCTTTGCGACCCCGTGGACTGTAGCCTACCAGGCTTCTCCATCCATGGGATTCTCCAGGCAAGAATACTGGAGTGGGTTACCATTTCCTTCTCCAGGAGATCTTCCCAACCCAGGGATCGAACCTGGGTCTCCCACATTGGAGGCAGACGCTTTAACCTCTGAGCCACCAGGGAAGCCCGAGAGATACTAGTTAATGCAATTAAACAGAAGAAAAAAAGGAGGGTAATGCCATTTGAAATGTAGGAGTAAATGCCTCATTTTGGCAGACAGTGAAATAGAATTCACTGGAGAAGTTTTTATAAGCACTGAAGATAAGATCCAGTAGAATTTAGAAAGCCGCATTGACAAATATACACTCCCATGTACAAAATAGATAGCTAGAGGGAAGCTGCTATATAACATGAGGAGCCCAGCCTGGCACTCTGTGATGACCTAGAGTGGTGGGATAAGGAGCTGATAGGAGGCAGGCTCAAGAGGGAGGGTGTGTACGCGCGCACGTCTGTATGTGTGTAGTTATGACCAGTTCATGTTGTTGTATGTCAGAAACCAACACAACACTGTAAAGCAATTATCCTCCAATTAAAAAATAATTAAATACCATTACCCTCTGAGCCACCAGGGAAGCCAAGGCAAAGAAAAACTAAAGAGCCTCTTGATGAAAGTAAGAGGAAAGTGAAAAAGTTGGCTTAAAACTCAATATTCAGAAAACTGAGGTATCTGGTCCCACCACTTCATGGCAAATATATGGGGTAACCAGTAGCAAACTTTATTTTTCTGGGCTCCAAAATCACTGCAGATGGTGACTGCAGCCATGAAATTAAAAGACACTTGCTCCTTGGAAGAAAAACTATGACCAACCTAGACAACATATTAAAAAGCAGAGACATTACTTTGCCAACAAAGGTCGGTCTAGTCAAAGCTATGGTTTTTCCATAGTCATGTATGGATGTGAGAGTTGGACCATAAAGAAAGCTGAGCATCGAAGAATTGGTGCTTTTGAACTGTGGTGTTGGAGAAGACTCTTGAGAGTCCCTTGGACTGCAAGGAGATCCAACCAGTCCATCCTAAAGGAGATCAATCCTGGGTGTTCATTGGAAGGACTGATGTTGAAGCTGAAACTCCAATACTTTGGCCACCTGATGTGAAGAACTGACTTATTTGAAAAGACCTTGATGCTGGGAAAGACTGAAGGCAGGAGGAGAAGGGGACAACTGAAGATGAGATGGTTGGATGGCATCACTGACTCAATGGACATGAGTTTGAGTAAACTCCAGGAGTTGGTGATGGACAGGGAAGCCTGGCGTGCTGCAGTCCATGGGGACACAAAGAGTCGTATACGACTGAGTGGCTGAACTGAACTGAACTGAACTGAACTCTAAATTGGAAAACTACAAAACACCAACCCTGTGGACCAATAGCACTCATCTCCCTTTCTCATAGTTTGTCTAGTGATTATGTATCTGAGGTGTTGTTTTTTTTTTTTTGCATTAAAAAATTATATACTAGCATACCGAATACCATACACACTGCTCTTTATCTATTTCATGAAATAGTATATCAATCTTTTCTTGTACGTCTCTTAGGATTTGTCTCAAAAATAGAGTCTTCCCTACTCTGGAGCTATAACCTCCCATGGCTTCTTCTAGAGACTTTAAGACTCCATCATTTTTTAAATCTTTGATTCACGTGGATGTTACTTTCTTATAAGACATGAGAAGCAGGATGAATTAACTTTTTTACATGTAGTTTCCCAGTTGTTCCAGAGATTTTAGGAAACAATCTTTATTTTTCTTATAGATATGAGACTCAATACTTAGCATTTCCTATGTTCACTCGGCAAGGAATTTATATTCATAAATTATCAGTTTTTCTATTAGAAACAACAGTTAGAAAAATAATAAAAGAAAAAATGATGGTGATGATATAAAATACCTGAATTAAACTTACCAAGAAATGTGAATGCATATTTTCCAATTAAACTTCTAATATTTCTCAATCCAGATAGAATATATGGTTTACCATAACAACAAGAGTATCTAAGGTTAAGTTAACAACATGTGAATACAATCTCTTTGCTAAAATTTTAGACTCGATTAAAAGCCTTCCCTGAATATCCAAAAATAGATATCCACTTCACACTCTGGGATACTGTGTATTAATTATTATGAGATAATCTGCTTTCCACAGGTCAATTATATATTCAAGTCAAATTTCTCCCTCCCTCCTTCCTTTCTGTCTCTCACTCTCCCTCTTTCTCATCCCTTCCCCCAAGTTCTTCATTTTCTCCCAGCTGTCTTCTTGACCTAAATGTACCTCAAATGCACCCAAAAATCTACTGATTATATCTCAGAGTCTCTGCTGAGGCACTTCTTTCCACCCTCAACTTGGCCCCTCTTGTTCCAAATCCCAGCCCTACCCATGTACACGAGGAGTCTCCTGACCTGGGACTATTTCTGCACCAGATTAGGAGCTCCTGAAAAGCAAAGACTGGGTCTGGTCCTTCCTGAGTCTCCAGGATACAGAATGGGGCTGGGGAGAATTGAAGATGGCATAGAATTCGGGACGGAGAGGCAGTATGGCAGTGTTTCCTAAGTAGGGAGTAGATGGATGAAGCTGCAGATGTTCCAAGAAAGGAGTTGAATGACTTTAATACGCAGGTGATCCTAGTGAACCCTAGACTCAACAATATGAGGAATTAAGGGGCAGGAGATTAGCAAATACTCAAGAAGTGAAGATGTTTGAAAACATGTAACTTCAGAGAAAGCAGTAAGGGAGTGGAGGCGAAGTTCACTTACTGAATGTGTGCTAAGTGGTGTCATCTGTCCTCACATATTGTTGTTAACTATCTCAGAAATCCAGGTTTCTCTGCCAAAATCAAGCAAATTTTGTCCTCCTATCCACGCTGAGTGGGCTTCCCAGGTGGCACTAGTGGTAAAGAACCTGCCTGCCAGTGCAGGAGACATAAGAGATGCAGATTCATTCCCTGGGTTGGGAAGATCCCCTGAAAGAGGGCATGGCAATCCACTCCAGTATTCTTGCCTGGAGAATCCTATGGACAGAGGAGCCTGGCGGGGCTATAGTCCATATGGTCGCACGGAGTTGGACACAACTGAAGCAACTTAGCCCGCGCTCACACACACACATGCTGGTTATAAGATCCTGCCTCTGGCCTCTGTTCCTATTTCCACTAAGTGACAGAATGCACACAAAAAATTTCTCTCTTCCCCAGCCAGGGAGCAGAGGCAATGAGAAGGGCTCAGAAAAAGGCCATGAGGACTTGCACTCACCATTCTATCTCTTTAGACTCACGGTCCCTCAGGAGCTCTTGCACCTCCTGCCAGCAGCGCTCTTGATATTCTGGGTGCTTTGCAAGGTTGTACAGAATCCAGGAGAGGCTGCTGGCTGTAGTATCATGGCCTGGGGACATCCAGAAAGACTTGTGTCTCTGAACTACTTCAGCACCACAGGGTGGACAACACCCCCATGGTAAAGCCCATGAGGAGGATGGAGAGGGATGGGGTGGTCCAGGGTCCACTGGACTAGTTCCTGGGCTTAGAGACACCCGATTCCTATGTTTTCTTACATTGGGGCCTCACCCTCAAACATAAATGTGTCAGCTTCAGCACAGATGTCTTCATCTGACAATCCCTTCCCATCTTCATCCTGGAGAGAAAACAAGATCCCTAAAATTGCTCTAGCTCAGAGGGTCTCTGAGGCTAAACTGAGACAATCTCTGAAGCCCCATTATCCATCCAGAGACTGAAGCCCACCCTGAAACCTTAAACTGCCTGTGCACTCTGTCACCAGAGGCCCCACCCCAGAGACCTCCTCCTTGACCTCTTTGTCTCCTGTGTTGTCCCTGGTGAAGAAATAACCAATCACCCATAAATATTTTTATATTTCAAAATAATGAGGAATTAAAAAAAAAAGTTCCTGGCAACCTGGGTTATAAAAATATAAAAACTTTAGACTTTGCCTTCTTACCAAAAAGAATTAGTTTAAGCTCCAGAATAATCTCTCTCCCTGTGTGTCTGTCTCTCCCTCTCCCCACAGGGAGAAAGGGGCAAATGTATCAGCTGTCTTGTATAAGTTCCAAATTTCAAAATCTGGAGGTACATACTTGTACTGTGATGCGAGTATGATTGCATGTACAGGTAATAACATACTTGAGCTATCAGAGGAATTTAGGAATGGGGTAGCAGAGCTATAGTTCTACTCTGGTTACTGATTTTGCCATGAGTAATAAATGGGCTGCTCTGATCCAGGATTCTGTATGTATACTGTACATACACATACATATGTACACAGTCTATCTCTGTGGTAGACTGACTTATTAGTTTCCCATTTGAATGAAATCTCAAGCCCTTCACAGTTTCAGACTTAGTAGTCTCCCACAGGCATTATTCCACATGGTCATCTCTAAAATTTATCGCTGACCCATCTCTCCCTTCCACAAGCACCTTCCATGGCTTCCCAGGACCCTCTGCGTCCCATTCAAATTCTTTGATCAGATCAAAGTCCATTCTACCTCTTGAACTCAGATCCCAGAGGAACCCACCTTGGTCAGCAGAAGCACATCAATGAAGTCCAAAGTCTTGGTCTTCGCCTTAGCCTTAAGGAAGTCATCAATATTCTCCTTGGGGAGAGTGCGGTGCCGCTCCTGGATGACGGCATCTGTAAAGTCATGCACCAGGCGGCAGGCCCTGTGGAAGCGCCGCCCATCCGGGGTGAGAAAGTACAGGAAGTCCATGTGCAGGAAGATCTGCTGGTTCCGATTTGCCACAAGTGCACTGAGCTCCAAGATGGTGCCGATATATTCACTGGGCTTCTTGAAGGATGAGAGCATGAAGGGAGGCAACAACTTAACACCTGAAGCCCAGAAGCCAGGAGTTACTTCCCTTCAGGAACTGAGGCTCCAAGAACAAATGGCTCACAGATACAATGTGGGGATGAGCCAGACAATGTGACTCTTCAGACTCTTCTCAGCCCACATCCCATCTCCATGAGCTGACTCCATGCCTCAGGCACCTGGAGCACAGCTTAGATACCATGCTTCTCTCCTGTCTCTCTCACCGCCACCTTCTCCTTTCCAGAACCATCCACCCAGCTCATACCTTATCCTCTCCCAGCTGGCCAACGGCCCAGCCCATTCCCTAGTCTTCTTTACATCCAATGTCTACATGACAGTTAGATTCTTTTGAGTCAGATTCGCTTTGCCTGGCTTCAGAATGTCCTTAAGATATTACCTGCCCACTCCTTCAACCTCATTTCCAACGTGTATCCTCACTATTGCACATACTTTTCTCATTCTAGCCTTCTATTCTTTATCAAACAGATCTACCTACCTGAAAGGATAGCTCCTTCTCTTTCCCTATTCCTGTCCTGGGTTGTCCTGCTTTGAGCCACCTCATTCAGGAAGGTCCTCCTGGTTGCTCTGGTGAGTCCTCCCTCCTCTGTCTACTACCTTAGGTCTATGGCTTATGTTCCCAGGCTCTTGGCCAAGACTCACTCCTGGCAATTGCTGTCAAAACTGAAGACACATTTCTGCAGACTGTCCAGGGTCATGAGGCTGACGTGTTCAAACATGTCCAGACGGGTGTGGCCTTGGGTGACCAGGCGCTCCCACTTGGTCTAGACAGAGGAGACAGAGTTAAGGCCCCTTCCCAACAACCTGGATGGACTCCCACAGACCCTGCCTCTTGGCCCCAGAAAACCATCTCCAGAGAGTGGAGGCTTGAGTGGGAGTGGAAGCTGTTACTGCCAAGACATGAAGTTCTCGTGACTGGGAGTCAGGAGACCTGGTTTTAAATCTTGGCTCACCATCCTCCTTTCTCTGTACCCTTGGTCAACTTACTGCATAAAGTTAAGTGCTAAGCAAATGTGAGCTTTCATCATCTTCACTGATGGAAACTGATAAACAAACTTTCCCTATGTTTAGGGAGGTAGCTCCCCATGGGCCCTGTGTACTCTTGCATAATCTTGCTGGATATGCCAAAAAATTGGTAGTCCATGATGTTCTTTACCTGGGCTATTTCTCAGAGTTGTGTTTGCAGCAAACAACCTATAAGAGTGAGGTAAATTCTCCTCCTGGGCAAATATCAGGCTTGCTTCTAGTTCTGAAAGTCGCAGACACCCTAAATCTAGTATTCTTCCACCCTATAATAAAACATACTACTTGAATAGGTACCAGTCAAAGTCCACCTGTGTCATCCACATGGGATTTGTTGACTTGGAGGAAGAATGCAAACCAGCAAGAAGGTGCCATTTGCTATGCCAAGAGTAAAAAACTATCCTTTGTCAGTAATCCAGAACTCTCATGTCTTTTGACAGAATCCACAAAACTGTAACAAGCTCCCTTTTCAGTTTGCAAGTAGGGAAAAGACACAACCACGTCACAAATTCCTGACCTTCCCCATGTATATATATATATCCAAACCCTTTGCAATGTGCTTTTTTCAGTAACTTCTATTAGTAGGTGGAGCCTACTTTGATTCTGAGCTGGCCTTGAATCTACTTTGGCCAATGTGTTCTATGCTTAGTTGGTCAGTCCTGTCCAGCTCTTAGAGAACTCATGGATCACAGCCCGCTAGGCTCCTCTGTCCATGGGATTCTCCCAGCAAGAATACTGGAATGGGTTTCCATGCCCTCCTCCAGGGGATGTTCCCAACCCAGGGATCAAACCCATGTCTCTTACATTGCTGGCAGATTCTTTACCACTGAATCACCTGGGGAAGCCCTGCTTTGCCCAGTAGACTCTGGTGGAAATGATGAGTAGATCATCCTAAGCCAAGCTCCCAAGCAGCATTGCAGCTTCCTGTCAGGCTGTTGGAATTCTGCTTCTGCCGTGTGAACAAACCTGAGATGCATTCTAAAGGGAAAGAATTGCCGGGAGCCATCACGCGAGATCCCACCCATGACAAGGTCATGAGGAGAAGACCTGACGAGCAAGGCAGATCAGGACTTCAGGGATTTCAAAAAGCTGCCCCGGCGCTCACCTTAAAGATGATATCTGTCTTTCTGATGCTTATCTTTCTGACTGCTGTCTTTCTGACTGTTCCTTAGTTTCTGTGACACAGGCAGAAGGCCTTCCCCGATCTCTTTCCAAATAAAATCAACTGTTTATGCCCTTGGCACTAACACACACGACTGCTCACAATACCTTAATCATAAATAGCATAAAGAACCTGATCACACGAAAAGCCCTAATAAACGCAGAGCCCTTTGGGGGGTGAAGAAGCCCTATTAGAGAATATAAAAAATATTATTCTAGAAGTTGTTACTGAATCAACGTTTGCTAGCTGTGTTTTTGCTCTTGATGTAGAAATTATTGTTACTATAGTTAGAATTTACAATAATAAGAGTTTGGCCCTAGTGTAGAAACCATAAGACAATCAAAAATATTAACCAGGAATGAGAGGCAGAGGCTACCTCCCAGAGCCACAGAGTCTGTGTGTAGTAACTAGAAAGAACTGACCATTGGGTTAAATTTCTAATATGCTGCAACCTGCTGAATCTTTACCCTATGAGTTTATAACTTTTCTGTTTTCTGTTTAGCTCAAGGCAAGTGGAAAAATAAGACTAGCTTACAAAAAACAGCTTTGCATTCACCTAGCTTGTAAGAAAAGGTCATAAGATGTTAATAAGCCCCAAGGCCAGAAGATAATGTATTAATATCTACCATAGAAAAGACCCTCGTAAACAGAGAAGTATGCAGAAAGCATTCTGGTTTTGTAAAGGGCAAACTGACATAATGTTAAGCTGACTTTGTTCACTGCCCCCCTTTAGAACTGTACCAGTTTAGGGTATATAAACACTGATGTAAAAAAATAAAATAGTCTTGATTCAGCACTCAACCAAGACTCGACTCGCTTTGTTTTCTTTCTTTTCTCGCCGACGCCGCTCTTCCTGAGGGTATCCCTGGACTCAACCGAGGCAGGACTTCGGTAGAGAATCACATGAAAGGAAGTCCTTTGCCTGGAGTAAGGCCATCTGAGATCAGCCTGCAACCAGCCACACCTCAAATATGTGAGAAGAATGACCCTAGATCAACAAAACTTCCTATCTGATCACAGATACACCAATCTACATCCAGAAGAACCAGCCAACTGACTCACAGTCTTCTCAATACTAAGCACTTCCTATTTTTAAGTGACTTGTTACTCTAGAATAACTACTACAAAATATTCATCATTTTTACCAAACATGTCTCAAGATTCCAAGGCCTCTTTGAGGGAAATGTAGAAACTAACACCTTCTGAGCATCTCTTATATGCCAGAGACATGATTCCATTAGGTCATCTTAGCCACCCTATAAAGCAAGGATCACATAATCCTTATTTTTCAACTGTGGAAACCACGGTTCAGAAAGGAAGAGCCCATGGCCCTAAAGCCACCCACAAGAGCCAGGTTCCAGACAAGGTGTCTCTGAGTCCCCGTTATCCCCAAGACTCCAGATGGGACCCTGGGTTCAAGAGACTCACGTGCATGATGTCTGCGCTCTTGGTGAAAATCTTCATATAGGGCTTCAGGATGTTGAAGTGGAAGGCAGGTGTTAGCATGCGATGGTGCCTGCTCCACTTGTCACCAGCACTTAGGAGGAGCCCATCCCCTAGCAGAGATAGCCACAGGAAGTGGGCAAAAGAAAATCTTCTCCCTGGGTCCCCAGGGATGTCCCCAACCCACTTTGTAAACAGTTACTCACCCAGCCAGGGCTTCAGAAAGCCATAGAAGATCACATCCTTGGGTGCAATGGCAGCTGACATGAAGGAGGACCATCAGGGGCCAGGGAGATGGGGAAAGGAGGAAATTTTGTGTGGAACAGAGGATCCCAGCCAGGAATCTGCATTCCCCCTCCAAGCCCTGCATAGCAGGAATAGGGTCAAGAAAATCGGAAGCCAGAAGTCAGGTGGAGAGGTGACGGGAGGGGGGAACCAGACGAAGCTGCAGAACAGAAGACAGCAAAGGCAGAGCCCACAGACACAACTCTTAGGTGCTCAGAAACACTCCAGCAAAATACGACATGCCCCAACATTCCCTGACATGGCTCCTACATGGTCCTACATGTTATGAAGACACAGGCATAGCCCAGCACTCTACAAAACATCTCTATGGGGACCTAGAACACCATGTCTGCCCCAGCACTGACCTCTCCTGAGATATGTGACATGGCCGCATGTGTTAACATGTCCTGACATGGCCCCAACATGCATGGCACAGCCTGACATGACACAACATGCTCTGGCATGGACCTGAAGACAGTCCAACTTGGCCTGAATTTGCCCCGCATGAGTCCCACACAGGGCTTACATACACTGATGTCACAGACCTGAACCAGGTGTGTCCCCGGCTGGGCCCCAGACATGACTCAGACATACCCTAAGATGGGCATCACACAAGATCACATAAAGTCATTAGCATGTCTGAAAGTGACCCTGAGTCCCAGACCTCAAACAAACCTGAAACATGGCCCAGATGTGACAAGCAGGAGAACCAGATAATCACTAACAGTTTCTCAGGCAAGAAAAAGACAGACGTCAAAATGCCTCAGATGTCCTTGGCCACAGCTGAAGCAACTCCAGATGTGATTGAGACCATGTCTGTTTGAGCCCAGGTTTAATCATATACCAGGTATCACCAGATAAAACATGTGCCAGCTGTAATCAGAAACCAGGTAGAAACATAAAGCTGACCAGACATAGCCTACAGCAGACAGCACACAGATATGCCCTAGGTGTGAATAGACATGACTGGAAGTAGACAGGTGAGAGTCCAGGTAAGAAAGAGGCAGAGGCATCTCTACCATAGCCCCCTATGTCTGCACCCAAGGAGGAGGTGGCAGCAGGCAAGCCATGGCCAAGAGCATGTCTACCTGGAGCGGTGGGGTGGAAGATGCAGATGACCACATGCCAGGGCCCCCCTACTAGCAGCACACATCCCCATAGGTGCTAGCCAGGCCCTGTGTGTACAGGAGACCTTCCTCCCAGCTATGAATCTGGAGAGGAACAGAAAGGTCCCAATTCACACTCTTCTAGGCTGCAAGAGGCAAGGATTTGCAGGGCAGTTGATAATTAAGAATTCAGGCCAGGGATTAAAGAGTCTTGGACTTGTGTCTCAGGTTTACTGTCTGGGAGAATGTGTGCAAGGGACTCCATCATTGAGAGCCAGCTGTGGCCAAGGACATCCACACCTGAGCCCATGAGTCACCTCTGGCAGCTGCTCATCTGTCCTGAGCTTTCTCCTGGGCTCCCTCCCCACATTGGCCATATACAAACTCTATGGTCCCTCTGGTACAGGGATAGAGAGGTTCTTTCCCTGTTTGGACCCCAAACACCATGTTCACCTGACTTCTCTTTCGTCCCCATATTGCAGATACGGAAACTGAGGCTCTGAATGATGGAGTCCCTTGCACACATTCTCCCAGACAGTAAACCTGAGACACAAACCCAAGACTCTTTAATCCATGGCCTGAATTCTTAATTACCCAACTGCTCTGAGCCCCAAAACAATAGCTCAGTAGACCCTATTGTGCCAAGACTGGATGCTCAGAATCTTAGGTTTGCAGGAATTGGTCCTATGACCCAAATCAGACAAATTAAAAGGAATCCTCAACTTTTCCTAGAACTGTTGTAAATGAACTCCCTTTCCCATGGAGTTCGAGCATCCGAGATTCAGTTTTACTAGGATGAGAGTAAAGCCATCACAGATGAACACTAAATGATGAAAACAGATTTCTGATAACATTGTTTAAGACCTGGATCCAGCTGGACCTGAAGGCAGCCCTCCTTGGAGTTTATAGTCAGTTGATTTCCTTTCTTTGCTTAGACCATACAGGGTGGCATTTCTACCACTAACAGCTGAAAGAAACTTCAGCAGCCAGAGAGAGCCAGGACCCTTCCCAGAGTCACTCAGCATTCTGGTGTCTGAACCCAGGTCTCCATCAGAAGCTGTCCATTCCCCTGGTCTGTCTCGGATGGGAGGGGCAGAGGGCAAGGGAAAGGAGACAGGGTGGGGTGGAGTCTCCTCAAGGAGATTCCTGGGGACTGGAGAAGGAGAGCACTGAACTAGAGTGGCTGAGCCACAAGATAGGATAAATGAAATGGACCCACCAGAGAGGTGGATGTCACAGGAAGAGCAGCCCCTAATCCTCACCAGCCAGAAGCCTTCATTGCTCTGGGTCTGCAGATGAGTGAGACTGAGGGCCAGCCTGGCAGGGGGGCTGGGACACTATGGATGCCCACTGCATCACTCTACCCTCTGCTTTGAAATATTTCTCATTGTTCCAGATCTAGTTCCAGCACCTCCTCCTCCAGGAAGCCTTCCAGCACACCCCAGCAGTTTCTTCTCTGGATTGCCACAGACCATCTCCTGCTGGCCAGTTCCTGACCAACCATCCCAGGTCAAGGATCTCTCTGTCCAGATATGAGACCTTGAGATTGGGGATGAACTCCAGCAGGGTACAAGATTGGGGTCCAAACGGCCATGGGAAGAAAGAGGAGTCGCTGAGATGGAGCTTGATAAATGCATAAAGCAAAGAGGAAGTGGCTGAGAGAGAAGAGAGGAAAGGGGACCATGGTCCTGTAGAGGCCACATAAAAAGTTGGCAAGGAGGGGCTGCTGCTGCTGCTGCTAAGTCACTTCAGTCGTGTCCGACTCTGTGTGATCCCATAGACGGAAGCCCACCAGGCTCCCCCGTCCCTGGGATTCTCCAGGCAAGAACACTGGAGTGGGTTGCCATTTCCTTCTCCAATGTGTGAAAGTGGAAAGTGAAAAGTGAAAGTGAAGTCGCTCAGTCGTGTCCGACCCTTAGCGACCCCACGGACTGCAGCCTACCAGGCTCCTCCATCCATGGGATTTCTAGGCAATAGTACTGGAGTGGCTTGCCATTGCCTTCTCCGAAGGAGGGGCTAGAATCCCTCAAATGTGTCATGACACCCACGACCACAAGCTCTGCATGGGTACCTGAGGCATTGATGATGCTCCGGAGCATGTCAGGGTGGCAGAAGACGATCATGGGAGTGATGGGGCCAAACCAGATCATATATCCATGGGAGTAGTTAGCTGCCAGCTGGGTTGATTTTCTCAAGCCCTGCTCTGTCGGGGGCACCTGAAAGCATGTAAGGACATCACTCCCAAGAAGAAACCACTGCAGTGGACAGTGTGTCAGATCCCGCACAAATGGAGGGAATCTCTGCTTCCTCCTGCTCCTTCCCTCATGGGGAGGAGCAGTCCTGGAGCACCTCCAAGTCCCAAGGAGATACCCCGGGTACAAGAAGATAGCACAGAGAAGACAGGCTCTTTGCTCACAGATAGGGTGACTTTATCTTGAGAAGCCAAACTTTTTCTTGTCCTGGGAATGGTCTCAGCCCCAGGGGTGGCCACAGAAAGAGATCCCCACTAGAGAGGTTTGTAGGTAGCAGGGTGGCCTCAGTGCTTGTCCCTGGGTTTTGGTCCCACATCCTCTCCTATTCTGGCTGGTCCATACAGCCTGCAGTTCCTTGCAGTAAATCATCTGCAGCATTGGGGCTTTCCATCCCTGGCTGATCCCAAAGGACACTCGTGACAGCAGCTTTGACCCATGAAACCCCCTCCCCCAACTGGCTCCATGCAGAGTACGTCCTGCCTATTTCTCTGCAACCTATGGACATGACTTTCAATCATGCCATCTATAAATGAAGAAGCTGACACCTTATGCACCCAAAGGAAAAGAAGGGTGGGTTGCCTCCTGGTAAAGTATCCTCTCCCTCAAGATGCCTCATTCAAATCTGACAAATACTCCCAGGGGCTCTCAGCAGGTGAACATAAGTCACGTTCATCTTTGTGACCTACTCCTGAGAGGGTAACAGGCAGGAAGGCCAGGAGTCTCCAAATGGAGGAAATAGGCTGCAAGTGTCAGACATTTTTATCTCTCTTAAGCGGCAAGAGGAAACAAACTAGCAATATTTTTTCCCTACTCTATACAAATTTAAATGGAAACCCACTCCAGTACTCTTGCCTGGAAAATCCCATGGACAGAGGAGCCTGGTAGGCTGCAGTCCGTGGGGTTGCTACGAGTCAGACAGGACTGAGCGACTTCACTTTCACTTTTCACTTTCACGCATTGGAGAAGGAAATGGCAACCCACTCCAGTGTTCTTGCCTGGAGAATCCCAGGGAAGGGGGAGCCTGGTGGGCTGCCGTCTATGGGGTCGCATAGAGTCGGACACGACTGAAGCGACTTAGCAGCAGCAGCAGCGTACAAATTTAAAAGGAAGATTCTCTTAAAATACTGTGTTGCCATAATGACACCTGGTTCCACCTGAAGTTAACTATTTTCAAACCTTGAGTGAACCAGTGTATTTTTCTTACGGAAATGTTTGTCTTAACCTATGTTAATATACTATGCATTTACTTCAGACTCTGTCTTCAAGTTGGTTCCACCTAATGGCTCAGAACTGACTTGACAAACCAGTATGTTATACTTAGACTCTGTTCCCCTAATCTATGTAAACGAACCTATTTGTATGGTAATCTGTCCTTCTACAAGATTCAGGTCAATTGTTTTATGGCCCAGGATGAATCGTCTGTTGCCAAGATTATCCCAAACTGCATCTTATGGATGAGGGGCCTGGTGCCATTCGGAGTTTTAAGACATTCCTTTCTTTCATTAACAGACTGCTGCTGCTGCTAAGTCACTTCAGTCGTGTCCGACTCTGTGTGACCCCAGAGACGGCAGCCCACCAGGCTCCCCCGTCCCCAAGCTTCTCCAAGCAAGAACACTGGAGTGGATTGCCATTTCCTTCTCCAATGCATGACAGTAAAAAGTGAAAGTGAAGTCCCTCAGTCGTCCGACTCTTAGCGACCCCATGGACTGCAGCCTACCAGGCTCCTCTGTCCATGGGATTTTCCACTCCAGTACTGGAGTGGCTTGCCATTGCCTTCTCTGAACAGACTGCTAGTGACCATATAACATCCAGCTGAAGACTAGCAGGGGGGTATTCTTTCTGCCCCCTTCTGATGCCTATGTCAGAAGCTTTCTCTATCTCCTTTATAATTTAATAAAACTGTATTACACAAAAGCTCTGAGTGATCAAGCCTCGTCTCTGGCCCCAGATTGAATTCTTCTCCTCCGGAGGCCAAGAATCCCAGCGTCTTTTCATGGTTCAGCAACAACATTTCACTCCCTTCTCAAGTACCAAATTGAGAATTCAAAGCACTTGATAAGATTGGTCCAGAGAGGGAGAGTGATTCAGCTGAGGTCACCCAGCAAGAGGGATTGCAGGAAGGAAAAGTGACCAAGACCAGACTCCATGATCAAGCCCTTAGAGGGGAGGGCAGAAATGCAGTAACTTTGTAACATTCCTACTGCCTCCAAGACTCACTGTGCCTTGTGTGCTAAGTCGCTTCAGTTGTGTCCGACGTGGTGACCCAATGGACTGCAGCCTCTCAGGCTCCTCTGTCCATGGGATTCTCCAGGCAAGAATACTGTAGTGGGCTGCTGTGCCCTCCACTAGGGCATCTTCCCAACCCAGGGATCAAACCCACCTCTCTTCCATCTAACCCGCATTGGCAGGCAGGGTTCTTGACCACTAGCACCACCTGGGAAGGCTCGCTGAGATGCTTTCAAGACCCAGAATCTCAGGAAATCTTCACATGGAGATTTGTAATGCCCCTACCTTCTGAACTTTGCCACAATGAACAGTAAAATTTCAGTAAATCCTCCATCAAGTGGCAGCTCTTGTCCAAGACAAGAAAGAAAAGATGGGCACCTTTCTCTGCTGGCCTGTTAGATGGGAGGAGATGGATACCAATCCCTTTGACCCTGACAGAGGGAAGTGATGCATGCTCATCACTTAGGTCATCACACCTTTATTTTTCATCCTAATATTAGCCAGCCATGGACTGTAGTCTGCTTCCCAGAACCATCATCAAACTCAGTTCAGTTCAGTTCAGTCGCTCAGTCGTGTCCGACTCTCCGCGACCCCATGAATCACAGCACGCCAGGCCTCCCTGTCCATCACCAACTCCCAGAGTACACTTAAACTCATGTCCACAGAGTCGGTGATGCCATCCAGCCATCTCATTCTCCGTCGTCCCCTTCTCCTCCCGCCCCCAACCTTTCCCAGCATCAGAGTCTTTTCCAGTGAGTCAACTCGTCGCATGAGGTGGCCAAAGTATTGCAGTTTCTGGGAGGTGCTTATTAAGTAATTCAACAGTTGAGCTGCTTAATTAATCATGAGCAGGGCCAAGCCAGAGTCAAGGTCTGAGGCACAGGGTGGGCAGGCATGGAGGACAGAGAGGTCTAAGAAGGCTTCTTAGAATGGGTGGTGGTCAACTTTATCCAGGTTGGGCTATGAGCACCTTGGGACATCTTGGTAGAAGGAAGAGAGTTAGATAAGAGGAGGGATCCTGGAAAGAGGAGGTGTAGGGGTGGGGAAGTGATAGATGATTCCTATGGAGAAACTGTAGCCCAGAGTGAAAAGTCACAAGGAAAAGGACCACATGCAGATTGGACCCTGGACAACACCCTTGAAAGGACCTCAAGGCCACCATGGAGACTGGAGAGGCCAGGGGAGCAGGCTCTGTGCAGCCCGGCCTCAGAGGTGCACTAATGTGTACAAGGCAGGCAGAAAATGGACCGCAAAGCAGGCCAGGGCTGGAAAGACAGGATGTGGGGAAGGTCTCAATGGCAGAGCAGAGGAATGAGTGAGGGAGGGAAGAGGGGCCTCCCAGGCCTCTCTGGCTTCTCTGCTGTCCTAGACTCCAGCCCAAACCTGAGCCCCATTCCTGATCTCCCAGGATCTCCCAGCAAACTCACCATGTACAGTTGAGCGAAGAACCAGTTCAGTTTGGGGGGCTGCGGAAAACACTGGAGGCGGCGACAGTTGTTGTAGAAGGTGTAGGTCCAGGCCAGGACACGGGCCAGGAGCCAGAAGGCCCCGACCAGCAGCAGCAGCAGCCACGGGGAAGCTGTCACAGCCCGAGTCCCAGCCAGGACAGGCTCAGCTCCAGCATCCTGTGGTCAGTGGGGTGGAGGGTGAGTCCTGAGGATGAAGGAAGAGGCCGTGATGGTGAGCTGTGAGGCAGAGACGGTCAGAGGGAGAGGAACAAGGGAGTGCGGGGCAGGGTGAGTGCTGGGGACGGGCCAGAAGGGCTCAGAGACAGGCAGACAGGCGCTGGGCGAGGGGACGGAGACCAGAGAAATTCAAACTAAGAGGGAATGATAGGGACAAAGAGACAGAAAGACACACACAGACAGTTTGTGTGTGTGTGTGTGTGTGTGTGTGTGTGTGTGTGTGTGTGTGTTAGTTACCCACTGGTATCCACTCATCTCCCAAGCCAGCTCATTCTCAAGAGCCACCCTGCAATGGGCAGTAGCCTTCCCCACACCAGGCCAAAACCCCAAGCCCCCTGACCCTCACCCTGGCACCTTCTTTCTAGAGCGACTTGTCTCTCACACAACTTCCTCTCCCCTTTTTGTGTGAAGGCTTTACCCAGCCCCTCCCCTAGAAAATACTGCAAGGCTCCAGACTAAGCCAGCCAATTGGCCCAGCATGATTACTTCCTCCCCACCTGGACGCTGCCCAAACATGAAGTGAGGCCTGGGAACCAGTTCAGTATAACAGACGTTGGATCCTCAGGACAGACAGAGAGTCAGCCTTGTCCCAAGTCATCTCCAGGGCTCCCTTCCCCAGGTGGACCAGGGAAAATATCATGGACAATTTCTCAGCAGAGACCCCGGAAACTTAGAACTCTGAAGCCCCTGGCCTCCAGGGCACACAGCCTGGCAGCAGTTCAACTCCTGCCTCCACGCAGCCCAGGGCCTGTGTTGAAACAAGGCTTCCAGGAACAGGAGCAGAGAAACCAGTATGCCTGGAAACTACCTTTATCTGAGTCTGGGAGATGGTGATGAACAGGGAGGCCTGGCGTGCTGCAGTCCATGGGGTCACAAAGAGTTGGACACGACTGAATGGCTGAACTGGACTGAGTCCAGGGATAAAGGAGCCAATCAGAAGTGGGCACTTGGAGGCGTGAGGGGCCCGGCTGGGGTGTGCTGAGAGAGAACAGGATCTATACAAGGTGGTGGGGGGACAGAACTGGGAGTGGAGGTCTGCCCCGCCCTCGCTCTGACTGTGGGCTGTGCAGACCATTCTCAGTGGAATGTTGAATGAGACCCTGAGATGGGGGACCAAAGAGGATCTCACTGGAAAATGAGAAAAATCTGGAGTCCTCAAAAAAGATGGAATGAAAGCAAAGTGATGGCTACTAGTGCTTGTGTTAGCGTGTGCCAGTAGGCCGCCTAGAGCAAGCCTACTCGGTGCAGACAAAGCTACATTTGAAGAGTGCCTTCTATGTACTGGTACCTGAAGAAGCAGCCTACAGTGTGTCAGAAACTCTGCATAAAGCGTGCCTGCTATGTTCAAGGTGGGCTACAAAAAGTGTACTTACAGCATGCTAAGGACTCTGCATAAATCCTGCCTACTGTATGCCAGGGGTTGTACATAAGGCACACCTACTATGTGTGTGGTACTCTGTGCAAAGAACACATACCATGTGTTGGGCACTCTCCATAAAGCACTGCTTCTGAATGCTGAGTGCTCTATGCATATATGCCTAGTGTGCCTTGGGTGTCCTACATAAAGCACACCTACTGAGAGTCAGGTTCTCTACATAAAGTAATCCCACTGTGTGCAGGATGTTCTGCCAGCAAGATAATGCATCACTTTCCCCTCAGGGCTCTGAGTCAGCACCCTGGGACCAGGCAGAGGGACCCACATGATGGCAGGAAGGAAGATACCTATTTAAGAGAAGAGCAAACTGAGGTTCAAAGAGAACAAGCCTCTAGCCTAAGTTGCCAATCTGAAAGGCCCTCGGGTGTATCAAACCACCAAGATTAAGTCTTCTCCCTCTGCCATGCTGTTCCACCCCCGACTCATAAGGGACAGTGCCCTATTAATCCATTTATACAGGTGGAATTTCAGGCAATATGGTGACACCAGTGGAGAGATACCTGGAGGTTCTCACATCATCAGGTGGGTCATCTCACCACATCCAGCATAAACCACCCAGTGGATCTGGCGCTTCCCTCCTGGCCCTTACTTGATCCTGTCCAGAACTGCCTTGTGGGGGTGTTCTAATGTGGAAGAGAACTTGAGGGATGGGGCTTCTGGCAGAACTTCTGAGCAGGAGAGTGGGGGTAGTGTCCTGACACTGGTAGGATGCTGGGGAGACCCCAAACCTCCTTCTCCTCAACACTGGCTCGGAGATTCAGGTGGAGGATCCTAAAGCCCCCAGTGTGGTGTTATTTTCTGTTCTGCAACTTTTCATTGCTATATGAATGAAAAGTGTTATGACTTTAAAAGTCAAGCTGAGAAGTAGAGTCTTGAGAAAGTGCTATCATGCATATTTCAGGGTATTTGTTGTTGTTGTTGTTTAGTCACTAAGTTGTGTCTGATTCTTTTGCCACCCCGTGGACCATAGCCTGCCAGGCTTCTCTGTCCATGGGATTTCCCAGGCAAGAATAGTGGAGTGGGTTGCCATTTCCTTCACCAGGGAATTTTCCCAACCCAGGGATTAAGCCCACATCTCCTGCATTGGCAGGTGGGTTCTTCACCACTGAACCACCTGGGAAGCCCATATATTTCAGACTCTAGGCAACATATTTGACAAAGATGCAGAGCCAGCATGACTAAGCACAACAACCTAGCCCAAATGTTAGAGTCAAAGAAATAGATCCAACGTGGAGTCACATTTGTTCTTCCCTGTTACAACTGGAGTTTTTAGCCACCTACTTGCAGCCTCTCTGGGTAGAGAAAGTAGATGACATTTGGTCAGTGGAAGGCCCTGCAGGCAATCAGAGAGGTTAGAGGATTGACATCCATCCTCTCCAATGGCCACTGCTGCTTTCAGCTTCAGCTCATCTCTCTGAGTTTCAGGATCAGCTAGGCCCTTTCCTGGGGATGATGTCAGCTCTCAGCTGATGCTAGCTCCCAAAGTGCTACACCTGATGGTTCCCATTGTTCTGTTGTCAACTGAAATAAAAAATACACGACGTAAGAGCAGTGAGTTTCAATTTGATTCAGAGACCCTACTGAGGACTATAGCCCAGGATACAGTTTCTCACATAGCTCTGAGGAATTGCTCCAAGGAGCTAAGGAGGGAGGCCAGCACATATATGCCTTTGGCTAAGGGAATATGCAATCCAATATGCATCATGGGAGAAGGTCGTGAGGAACAGATTTATTAGTTAATAATTTTAGTATTGTTCTAAGTATGGCAAGATACAAAAATTCAGGTTCATACAAATTTTACCTGAAACTATCTAAAGGCAATTTTGCCTCTTTTTCCATGTACACACTGCCTCACCCTATTCTCTGTCCTGAGTTGGCAACTGCAGTGGCTCATGATTTTACCTTGTAGAACCAGACGGTGAACAACATTTCTTGTTTACACAGCCTGTACATTGTAAATGGCCCCTACTTAAACCTACTCTCATATAGTTCATCTGAGGTCCCTGGAAGTGAAAGGCTGTTGCTGAATGACGCAAAGACGCCGGGATTCTTGGCCTCCAGAGGAGAAGAATTCAATCCAGGGTGAGAGACGAGGCTTGATTGTTCAGAGCTTTTGTGCAATAAGGTTTTATTGAAGTATAAAGGAGCTAGAGAAAGCTTCTGACATAGGCATCAGAAGGGGACAGAAAGAGTACCCCCCTACTAGTGTTAGCCATGGAGTTATATATTCTCTAATTAGTTATTACATTGAATCAAAAGAATGTCTGGAGGTTGTAAAGACCTCACTAGATGTACTGCCATAATTTACACCTTAAGATAACAGGATTAGCCAGAAGGTTTTTTCCGGAGACTGTCCTCAAACAGGATACATTATTGTTATATAATCCTAAGGAATGCAGAGGGACAAAAAAGTTTGTCCTTTCTTCCTCCTTGAGAATTCCAGACCCCTCTCTCCTTGGGGTTTCCTAGACTTCTTATCAACCTGCCTAGGAAATGACTCTCTCATTCCACCCTCTCTTTGAGGAGAATTATGTTGCCAAGGGAAAGGGGAGTCGCTTTCATTCCATAACTGCTTCTGAGCTGATAAGGGGTGTTGTCCCTAAATGGGTGAGGCAACATATTCTCCTAACTCTCATACTGAGGGTCTCTGATCCAGGAGCCCCAAGTAATAGTTGGAGGAAGCTGTGGCACTCATAGGAGCTTGGACAATCATTTGTAACTTAAAAGCCTTCATGTGACTAGAAACAAATCCAGTTACACAGTTACAGATGCAAGGTAAAATAGTCATTAAAACAAGATAAAATTAAAAGTCATATTATGTCCATAGTTACATCAGTCCATCTTAGGATTGTTAGATGTCATCTGTTTAAGAAGAGGCATCACATGCAATTGTTGTTGAAAGTATTTGCAGACTTGGAGAAAGTCTTTTTCCTTGAAGTGGAGATGTCCACCATGGGAAGCCGCCCACTGATGAAGATGGGAGCACTCCACAGACCCAGCAGTTAGACTGATTGTGAAATGTTGCGTAGGAGTGAACCCAGAACAGGAAGGTATTGTCTGGAGGATCAAATGGCAGACTCAGGATTTTTGGAGTCAGCATAAGTAGGCTCCCATAGATTATCAGGCCGACCTGAAAAGTACAAAGTCAGAGCATAGAAAGTAAAGATATAAAATGAAGTCACTTAGTTCTGGTCAGGGTGCCACCTCTTAACTCGAGTGTGATGTACCCATGAATCAATTCCTGGCACTTTGACAGTTGTGGGAGAAGAAAGAATAACCTGGTAAGGGCCTTCCCAGAGGGGCTCAAGGGATGGGTCCCCAGACCCCAGTGTTTTTATGAGGACCTTGGTTCCTGGCTCAAATAGAGGCTTGCTTGACTCAGAGGCTGAGTAAGGAGTCATCTCCTGGAGTTCTCTTAATGTCTGTTGAAAAGTTGAGAGCTGAGTTACATAATTAGTTAATTTCAAGGCTTCAGGGTCTTTAGCAATGTCCGTGCATAGGAAAGGCCTTCCATAAATACATTTAAAGGGGGTCAGTCTCTCCTTTTGGGGGGCAGTTCGAGCCCTCATTAAAGCTGTGGGTAGGACTTTAATCCAATTGTCCTGCGTCTCTTGAGTTAATTTGCGCAGAAGTCTTTTGATAATGTCATTAACTTTTTCAACTTTTCCTGAGGATTGGGGTCTCCAGGAACAGTGTAAGTGATATTCTATTCCTAGAACTTTAGAAACCCCCTGAGTTACAGCAACTTTAAAGGCAGAGCCATTGTCACTCTGAAGGCTCCGTGGCAGCCCAAGCCTGGGGATTATTTCATGGATTAAAATCTTTATAACCTCCATAGCCTGTTCACTACGACAGGAAAAGCCTCAATCCATCCAGTAAAAGTATCCACCCAAACTTGTAAGGAAAAATACCCATTAGCTTTTGGCATATGAGTAAAATCAATTTCTCAGTCCTCTCCAGGATACTTTCCACTTCGTTGTAATCCAGATTTTGCTAGCTTTCCAGTCTTTGGGTTATTTTTCTGACAAACCTCACACCTTTTGATAATGTTCTTTAAAGTTTCCATTACATTTTTACCTTCAAACAAATGAGAAGCCATCTGGTAAGTACTCTCTGCACCCAAATGAAAACTCTGGTGTAAACTCTTAAGAATTTTTCATTGAGCACTTTCAGGAATTATTAATTGTCCATCTTCAGACTGTAACCATCCTTTTTCAGTAATCTTTTCTCCTCTTTTCTCATATCTTTCTAATTCTTCCTCAGTATATTATGATTTTTCCTGTTCCACAGGACCTATCCAGATCAAAGGAGTCTGTAGTGAAGGGGTTTCATAAAGTGCCATTTTTCTGGCTTGACAGTCAGCCAGCTGATTACCTTCGGCTACTTTACTCCCATCCTTGTTGTGTCTTTAGGACAATATATAGCAGTTAAAAGTCTCTCGATCTCTCTGAAATGTTTAATAGGTTCTCCTGTTGCCATTTTAAACTGTCTTTCTTTCCATATTGCAGCACTAGCATGTAAAGTCAAATAAGCATATTTAGAATCAGTGTAGATATTTACTCACTGTCCTTTGCATAACTCGAGAGCTCGGGTCAGAGCCACAAGTTCCGCTAACTGAGCACTGGTTCCCTGGGGGAGAAATTTTGCTTCTAAAACCTGTTCAACAGTCACCACGGCGTAACCTGCTTTACCCGTTCCATCCTGAACAAAAGAACTGCCATCTGTAAATATTTTCATGTCAGGATTGTCTAATGGGGTATCCATTAGATCTCCCCGAGCTGCATAGTTTAAAGTTAGAAATTGAAAACAATTGTGATCAGGTGTTTCATTTTCCTTCTCAGTAAGAAAAGTGGCAGGATTTACATTTACACAAACTTTAAGCTTAGTTACTGGTCCTTCTAACAACAATGACTGATATTTAAGAAGCCTACTGTCTGTCATCCAAATATCAACCTTAGAATTTAAGATTCTACTCACATCATGAGAAGTCAGAACAGTAAGGTTGCGTCTATTAATTAATTTTAAAGCTTCAGATGCTAATAAAGCCGCTGCCCCAATTATTCTTAGGCAATGGGGCCACCCATGTGAAATTACATCCAATTCTCTGCTTAGATAAGCAATAGGCTGCTGGTGAGTCCCTTGGGGTTCTGTCAAAATTCCCAAGGCCATACCCTTTCTTTCAGTGACAAGCAAATTAAATTCTGACCCTGTGGGCAAGCTCAGAGTGGGAGCTTGCAGGAGGGCAGTCTGAAGAACCTTAAAAGCCTTTTGAGTATCTGGAGACCAAACCAGTTTGTCCATTTGGGCCTGCTGAGTTTCAGCTATAAGTTTATATAAAGGTCGGGCAAGTTCCCCATAACCCAGAATCCAAATGCGACAGTAGCCTGTGATTCCAAAAAACCTCTCAATTGTCTTAAAGTCATAGGTAGGGGATGATTTAGTATAGGTTTAATTCTCTCGGGGCCTATGGCCCTAGTCCCTTATGATATGATTAGGCCCAGATATTTAACAGTTCAGTTCAGTTCAGTTCAGTCACTCAGTCGTGTCCGACTCTTTGCGACCCCATGAATCACAGCACGCCAGGCCTCCCTGTCCGTCACCAACTCCCAGAGTTCACTCAAACTCATGTTCATCGAGTTGGTGATGCTATCCAGCCATCTCATTCTCTGTCGTCCCCTTCTCTTCTTTCCCCAAATCCCTCTCAGCATCAGAGTATTTTCCAGTGAGTCAACTCGTCGCATGAGGTGGCCAAAGTATTGCAGTTTCAGCTTTAGCATCAGTCCTTCCAATGAACATACAGGACTGATCTCCTTTAGAATGGACTGGTTGGATCTCCTTGCAGTCCAAGGGACTCTCAAGAGTCTTCTCTAGCACCACAGTTCAAAAGCATCAAATCTTCAGCGATCAGCTTTCTTCACAGTCCAACTCTCACATCCATACATGACCACTGGGAAAATCATAGCCTTGACTAGACGGACCTTGGTTGGCAAAGTAATGTCTCTGCTTTTTAATATACTATCTAGGTTGGTCATAACTTTCCTTCCAAGGAGTAAGCATCTTTTAATTTCGTGGCTGCAATCAGCATCCACAGTGATTTTGGAGCTCAAAAAAATAAAGTCTGACACTGTCTCCACTGTTTCCCCATCTATTTCCCATGAAGTGATGGGACCAGATGCCATGATCTTCGTTTTCTGAATGTTGAGCTTCAAGCCAACCTTTTCACTCTCCCCTTTCACTTTCATCAAGAGGCTTTTTAGTTCCTCTTCACTTTCTGCCATAAGGGTGGTATCATCTGCATATCTGAGGTTATTGATATTTCTCCCAGCAATCTTGATTCCAGCTTGTGCTTCTTCCAGCCCAGCGTTCCTCATGATGTACTCTGCATGTAAGTTATATAAGCAGGGTGACAATATACAACCTTAACGTACTCCTTTTCCTATTTGGAACCAGTCTGTTGTTCCATCTAGAGCCAGACATGTTGGAATGTGAAGTCAAGTGGGCCTTAGAAAGCATCACTGTGAACAAAGCTAGTGGAGGTGATGGAATTCCAGTTGAGCTATTTCAAATCCTGAAAGATGATGCTGTGAACGTGCTGCACTCAATATGCCAGCAAATTTGGAAAACTCAGCAGTGGCCACAGGACTGGAAAAGATCAGTCTTCCTCCCAATCCCAAAGAAAGGCAATGCCAAAGAATGCTCAAACTACTGCACAGTTGCACTCATCTCACACGCTAGTAAAGTCATGCTCAAAATTCTCCAAGCCAGGCTTCAGCAATATGTGAACCGTGAACTCCCAGATGTTCAAGCAGGTTTTAGAAAAGGCAGAGGAACCAAAGATCAAATTGCCAACATCCGCTGGATCATGGAGAAAGCAAGAGAGTTCCAGAAAAACATCTATTTCTGCTTCATTGACTATGCCAAAGCCTTTGACTGTGTGGATCACAATAAACTGTGGAAAATTCTGAAAGAGATGGGAATACCAGACCACCTGACCTGCCTCTTGAGAAACCTGTATTCAGGTCAGAAAGCAACAGTTAGAACTGGACATGGAACAACAGACTGGTTCCAAATAGGACAAGGAGTACATCAAGATATCTACCAGGTTGTTGACAAAGTTGAGCCTTTTCTCTTGATGCCTTGTAACTGCAACCTGCCAGAAGGTTTAAGAAATCTTCTGAGGCTCGTGAACAAGCTTCCTCTGTCTCAGCACAGAGCTAAATATCATCTACATATTGTAACACCACCGCTTCAGATCTGTTAAAGTTTCGTGCATCCTGTGACTAACTTTGTCCAAATAAGTGCGTACTGTCACGAAATCCCTGGGGCAAAACTGTCCAGGTTAACTGAGAAGCTGGTTCCATAGGGTCCTCAAATCAAATAGAAATTGACTTTCATCCCTCAAAGGCACTGAATAGAAGGCATCTTTTAAATCAATTACTGAGAAATATTTGGCTCGTTCAGGAATTTCAGGCAATAGAGTACAAGGATTAGGCACCACGGGGTGTAAAGGAACTACAACCTCATTTATTATTTGTAAATCTTGAACTAGTCTCCATTTACCATTTGATTTCTTTATACCCAAAATAGGAGTGTTGCAGAGACTGTTACAGGAATTAATAGTCCCTGCTCCTTTAAATTCTCGATGATGGGTTTTAACCCTTCTTTAACCTCAGGTTTCAGTGGATACTGCTTCTTTTGTGGAAATAAGTGCGGGTCTTTGAGTCTGACAATTACAGTCAGTCAGTTCAGTCGCTCAGTCGTGTCCAACTCTTTGCGACCCCATGAATCACAGCACACCAGGCCTCCCTGTCCATCATCAACCCCCGGAGTTGACCCAATCTAATGTCCATCGAGTAGGTGATGCCATCCAGCCATCTCATTCTCTGTCGTCCCCTTCTCCTCCCGCCCCCAATCCCTCCCAGCATCAGAGTTTTTCCAGTGAGTCAACTCGTCGCATGAGGTGGCCAAAGTATTGGAGCTTCAGCTTTAGCATCAGTCCTTCCAATGAACATACAGGACTGATCTCCTTTAGGATGGACTGGTTGGATCTCCTTGAAGTCCAAGGGACTCTCAAGAGTCTTCTCCAGCACCACAGTTCAAAAGCATAAGTTCTTCAGCGATCAGCTTTCTTCACAGTCCAACTCTCACATCCATACATGACCACTGGAAAAACCATAGCCTTGACTAGAAGGACCTTTGTTGGCAAAGTAATGTCTCTGCTTTTTAATATGCTATCTAGGTTGGTGATAACTTTCCTTCCAAGGAGTAAGCGTCTTTTAATTTCATGGTTGCAATCAGCATCTGCAGTGGTTTTGGAGCCCCCCAAAATAAAATCTGACACTGTTTCCACCGTTTACCCATCTATTTCCCATGAAGTGATGGGACCAGATGCCATGATCTTCGTTTTCTGAATGTTGAGCTTCAAGCCAACTTTTTCATTCTCCTCTTTCACTTTCATCAAGAAGCTTTTTAGTTCTTCTTCACTTTCTGCCATAAGGGTAGTGTCATCTACATATCTGAGGTTATTGATATTTCTCCTGGCAATCTTGATTCCAGCTTGTGCTTCTTCCAGCCCAGCGTTCTTCATTATGTACTCTGCATATAAGTTAAATAAGCAGGGTGACAAGATACAGCCTTGACGCACTCCTTTTCCTATTTGGAACCAGTCTGTTGTGCCACGTCCAGTTCTAACTCTTGCCTCCTGACCTGCATCCAGATTTCTCAAGAGGCAGGTCAGGTGGTCTGGTATTCCCATCTCTTTCAGAATTTTCCACAGTTTATTGTGATCCACACAGTCAAAGGCTCTGGCATAGTCAATGAAGCATAAATAAATGTTTTTCTGGAACTCTCTCGCTTTCTCTATGATCCAGTGGATGTTGGCAATTTGATCTCTCGTGCCTCTGCCTTTTCTAAAACCTGCTTGAACATCTGGAATTCACGGTTCACATATTGCTGAAGCCTGGCTTGGAGAATTTTGAGCAGGACTTTACTAGCGTGTGAGATGAGTGCAACTGTGCAGTAGTTTGAGCATTCTTTGGCATTGCCTTTCTTTGGGATTGGGAGGAAGACTGACCTTTTCCAGTCCTGTGGCCACTGCTGAGTTTTCCAAATTTGCTGGCATATTGAGTGCAGCACGTTCACAGCATCATCTTTCAGGATTTGAAATAGCTCAACTGGAATTCCATCACCTCCACTAGCTTTGTTCGCAGTGATGCTTTCTAAGGCCCACTTGACTTCACATTCCAACATGTCTGGCTCTAGGTGAGTGATAACGCCATCGTGATTATCTTGGTCATGAAGATATTTTTTGTACAATTCTTCTGTATATTCTTGCCACTTCTTCTTAATATCTTCTGCTTCTCTTAGGTCCATACCATTTCTGTCCTCTATCGAGCCCATCTTTGCATGAAATATTCCCTTGGTATAGCATTTTGTTCTCGACCCACAGATTCTCCATCAGCCCATACTCTAGGATTTACATTTTTTTCAATTAAAGGGAGAGAAAGGGAAGGCTCCATATTCATGAAAACAGAGGCATGGACCTTACTCAGTATATCCCTCCCTAAAAGGGGTGAGGAAGACTCTCACACAATCAGAAATTCATGTGAAAATAACACCGCATCCAAGTCACAACCGACAGAAATACTGAAGTAATACATTTTGGCTCGTCCAGACAGTCCCATTACAGAAGCGGATTGGGAAGATAGTGGGCCAGGGGTTTCAGTAAGCATGGGGTAAGTTTCCCTAGTATCTAAAAGGAAATTGATGGATTGGACCCCACAGTTATTAATACACAGGGTTCCTCAGGTGTAATTATGATGGGGCTTGTGTGGGGATCCCCGGGGAACCTTCAGTCCTGATTGTGTTGAAAGCCCATCCCCTGAAACCTATGCCTCTGGGGGCAGTCTCTCTTCCAGTGTGGTCCTTTGCAGACAGGACATGGAGCCGGGGGCAGCTTAGATGCCTGAGGGCAATCCCCCTTGAGGTGCTCCTCCTTTCCCCAGTAATAGCAAGCCCATCCCTTTTCACATAGGTCCCTCTGGGCATTTTTCTCAGGCTGTTTAAGAACGGTTTTCATAGCCATTGCGAGGGTTTCCGCCTGTTCCTTTGTCTTTTTCTGCCTTTCTTTCTTTTCCTCATACTCGCTACCATAATAGACTGTCTGAGCCAGTTGTAACAGAGTATCTAAAGACTGATTTGGCCCTTATGCTCGTTTTAATAGCTTACGGCTAAACGACTGAGTGAGAAATCTATCCTTTAATATTACTTTTCCCTCTTCACTTTCGGATCAATCTCAGTGAAACTGTGAAGGGCTTCTCTCAGTCTATCTAGGAATTTGCCAGGAGCTTCCTTCTCCTCCTGTTCTATGTTTGCCAATATGCCATAGATTAAAGGCTTGGAACGCGCCTGCCTGAGTCCTTCAAGAATACATCTGACAAAATGACTCTGATCCCATCTTCCTTTAGCTGTGTTGTAGTCCCAGTCTGGTTCTGTATTGGGACTGCCTGATTTCCAGTTGGGAGGGCAGTTATCTTATCCTCCCTCTTCCCCACTGATTCATTACCAAACCATTCATCTCCATAAGCAACTGCTTCTCTCAAAACTCGAATCTTTGAGTTGGGAATCAGTGTTTGTCCCAAGATATGCATCACATCCTTCCAAGTAAGGTCATAAAGCAGAGAAACACCTTTAAAAGCTCTAATATATTTTTCTGGGTCCTCTAAATAACCTCCCAGATCCTCCTTGATTTTTTGTATCTCTTAATGAGAAAAAGGCTTATTAACTCTCACAGACTGTTTATTTCTCCCAGTGAGTGCTTCACGAAGAGACAACAGCTTGTGTGGCTGTTCCTCAGTCTCTCTGGCTGCTCTGTGCATATGATCCCAGGGATGGATTGAAGAAACCTGCTTTTCTTTATCTCTGTCTCCTGTCCTCCATCTCACCTGGCAAAATAGGAGGACAGGAGGGAGCTGAAGGTTTCACACCCAAATCTATACCCTTAGGACATAAGTCTGGTATATTTTGCAGAGAGAAAAGGGGCAACACATATGCTACTTCGACCCATTTCCCTTTTTTTCTACAGAACCGGTCTAATTGTAAAACAGTATTATACTTAAGAGACCCTCCAACTGGCCACCGTTCACCGTCTTCCAGTGGGTACTGTGGCCATGCAGTATTACATGGGAAGACCAGGTGTGTCTTTAAGCCCTGGGGATGAAATCTATCCATTTTTCAAGATACAGTTCAAAGGAGTGAGTCTGGAATTGTTAGCTCCCATCTGTAAGAGAGATAAAAAGCGACCAGCGCCCTCTTTCTACCGGAGGCGTCCCTCCCTGCTCTAGATGGGGGTGCAGACAGAATTTACGCCAAAGTTTTTCTTTCCTGGTCAGACTTAGTCTGTCCCTTACTGACGCAGGCGCCGTACTCGTCCCTCCCAGTTCTACCACCGAGGCGGGGTGGGGATGCACCAGGGGTAGACCTGATGGCATCCCTGACTGACGTCCAGCTCTTCACCATTAATCTTCTTTGCCTCTGATGCCACCTGGGGTGCAATCAGAGTAACCTTCCGGAATGCCTCCCAGGCTAAACCACTGGGGGAAACATTCATCACCTGAGTGCCTGTGCACGACCCTGAGTATATTTCTGACCACAATAAGACCAATATGAACATAAAACTGATATGGTCCCTCCAAGCATCATCACACCACTATAAGAGCCTCCTCTGGTCCACTAAGAGCAGCGTTACCAAAGGAAAAAATATCCATTGTAGTTTCAATCTGAGTAACCTTTAAGCTCAGAGATACTCTTGGAGCTACAGCTCCATCTAGCTTCCAAACTTCTATGCCTAGAGAGGCTAGGCGCTTCCTGACTACCAATCCAAATTTAGGACCTAAGTCATAGTACACAGTAACAGCATAGATCACAAGTCCCTTGAAAGTCTATGATCCAATAGATTAGGTTAGTACTTCTAATTCCCAAGGAGTTATGAAATGGTCAAAGAGACTGAAAAGATTGACCGAAAAAGGAGAGTTTATTCCACACTCTTTGCCCATTTCTGATTGGTCCTCAAAGGAGACACATGGTGCCTCTTGGCATTGGCTGCTGCTGCTGCTAAGTCGCTTCAGTCGTGTCCGACTCTGTGCGACCCCAGAGACGGCAGCCCAACAGGCTCCCCCGTCCCTGGGATTCTCCAGGCAAGAACACTGGAGTGGGTTGCCATTTCCTTCTCCAATGCAGGAAAGTGAAAAGTGAAAGTGAAGTCACTCAGTCATGTCCGACTCTGAACGACCCCGTGGACTGCAGCCTACCAGGCTCCTCCGTCCATGGGATTTTCCAGGCAAGAGTACTGGAGTGGGTTGCCATTGCCTTCTCCAGGAAAAGTTCATACTACTTGTATTAATTCTCAAAATTCTTTAAAAAGTTCAGTGAAATGGTAAATTTAAAAAATGAGGGACTTCCCTGGTGGTCAAGTGGTTGGGACTCGACTCCCAACACATGGGACCTGGTTTGATCCCTGGTCAGAAAACTAAATTGCACTTGGCATTGGCAGGTCGGTATAAACCCTCGACAGGTTTCTGCTGTAAGCCGTATGAGGTCGCCGTGGAACCACAGAGCAAGGCTCCTCACTTGCTTTGCGCAGGGCGTGTCATTCATTCACACAAGCACACTGTAGAGTTAGTAAAGTACAGTAGAAAACGTGTTCGCTAGGAGAACAAAGAACTAGAGCTCCAAGCATCCTTACCTTGTCCTGGAGGATCCCAGACGAGCCCCCAAGATGAAAGGTTGCTGCTGAATGAAAAGACGCCTGGATTCTTGGCCTCCAGAGGAGAAGAATTCAATCCGGGGCCAGAGACAAGGCTTGATCGCTCAGAGCTTTTGTGTTATTTGTTTTATTAAAGGATAAAGGAGATAGAGAAAGCTTCTGACATAGGCATCAGAAGGGGACAGAAAGAGTACCCCCCTACTAGTGTTAGCCATGGAGTTATATATTCTCTAATTAGTTATTACAGTGAATCAAAAGAATGTCTCGAGGTTGTAAAGACCTCACTAGAGCTACTCTCATAATTTACACCTTAAGATAACAGGATTAACCAGAAGGTTTTTTCCAGAGACTGTCCTCAAACAGGATACATTATTGTTATATAATCCTAAAGAATATAGAGGGACAAAAAAAGTTTGTCCTTTCTTCCTCCTTGAGAATTCCAGACCCCTCTCTCCTTGGGGTTCCCTAGATTTCTTATCAACCTGCCTAGGAAATGACTCTCTCAGAAAGACCCAACTGTTACATTTCCCAAAGGGATGGGACACCTCAGACATCTCAGCAAACCAGTTATGTGAGTTTCCCTGTTTGTGCAGGCACGCACAAAAAATTAAATATTATACCCACATCCTGGAACGGAAGGGTAAAATAGAAGGAAAAATATTTCTGTTGTTGTTGTTCCGTCACTAAGTGGTGTCTGACTCTCTGTGACCCCATGAACTGTGGCACACCAGACTTCCCTTACCTTCATTGTCTCCCAGACCTTGCTCAAATTCATGCCCGTTGAGTCCATGATGCCATCCAATGCTCTCACCCTCTGTCATTCCCTTCTCCTCTTGCCCTCAATCTTTCCCAGCATCAGGGTCTTTTTTTATTTATTTATTTTATTGGAGGCAAATTACCTTACATTAATATATAGGTTGGTTTTCCATACACGAATCCGCCCCGGGTGTACATGTGTTCCCTTTCTTGAACCCCCCTCCCACCTCCCTCTTCCCCATATCCTCCCTCTAGGTCATCCTCGGGCACCAGCCCCAAGCATCCTGTATCATGCATCGAACCTGGACTGGTGATTCATTTCACATATGAAAATATACATGCTACAATGCCATTCTCCCCAATCATCCCACCTTCACCCTCTCCCACAGAGTCCCAAAGACAGTTCTATATACCTATGTCTCTTTTGCAGTCTCGTCAGGAAGCAACAGTTAGAACTGGACATGGAACAACAGATTGGTTCCAAATAGGAAAAGGAGTACGTCAAGGTTGTATATTGTCACCCTGCTTATTTAACTTATATGCAGAGTACATCATGAGGAACGCTGGGCTGGAAGAAGCACAAGCTGGAATCAAGATTGCCAGGAGAAATATCAATAACCTCAGATATGCAGATGACACCACCCTTATGGCAGAAAGTGAAGAGGAGCTCAAAGGCCTCTTGATGAAAGTAAAAGAGGAGAGTGAAAAGGTTGGCTTGAAGCTCAACATTCAGAAAACTAAGATCATGGCATCTGGTCCCATCACTTCATGGGAAATAGATGGGGAAACAGTGGAAACCATGTCAGACTTTATTTTTGGGGGCTCCAAAATCACTGCGGAAGCTGATTGCAGCCATGAAAATAAAAGATGCTTACTCCTTGGAAGGAAAGTTATGACCAGCCTAGATAGCATATTAAAAAACAGAGACATTACTTTGCCAACCAAGGTCCGTCTAGTCAAGGCTATGGTTTTTCCCATGGTCATGTATGGATGTGAGAGTTGGACTGTGAAGAAAGCTGATCGCCAAAGAATTGATGCTTTTGAACTGTGGCTCTGGAGAAGACTCTTGAGAGTCCCTTGGACTGCAAGGAGATCCAACCAGTCCATTCTAGAGGAGATCAGTCCTGTGTGTTCATTGGAAACACTTATGCTAAAGCTGAAACTGCAATACTTTGGCCACCTCATGAGATGAGTTGACTCACTGGAAAAGACTCTGATGCTGGGAGCGATTGGGGATAGGAGGAGACGGGGACGACAGAGAATGAGGTGGCTGGATGGCATCACCGACTCGATGGACATGAGTTTGGGTGAACTCCGGGAGTTGGTGATGGACAGGGATGCCTTTAGTGTTGTGGTTCATGGGGTCGCTAAGAGTCGGACACGACTGAGCGACTGAACTGATAAAGGGTTAAGGTTACCATCTTTCTAAATTCCATATATATGCATTAGTATACTGTATTGATGTTTTTCTTTCTGGCTTACTTCACTCTGTATAATAGGCTCCAATTTCATCCATCTCATTAGAACTGATTCAAATGCATTCTTTTTAATGGCTGAAAAATACCCCATTGTGTATATGTACCAAAGCTTTCTTATCCATTTATCTGCAGATGGACATCTAGGTTGCTTCCATGTCCTGGCTATTATAAACAGTGCTGCAATGAACATTGGAGTACATGTGTCTCTTTCAATTCTGGTTTCCTCGATGTGTATGCCCAGGAGTGTGATTGCTGGATCATATGGGTCTTTTCTAATGAGTCGGCTCTTTGCATCAGGTGGCCAAAGTATTGGAGCTTCAGTTTCAGCATCAGTCCTTCCAGTGAATATTCAGGACTGATTTCCTTTAGGATTGACTGGTTTGATCTCCTTTATTCTGTTAAGTGTCTACATTTAACCAACTGTTTTCTTTCCTTAGATGAAGCCTGTGAAGCACTTTTCACCACAATTACTAATCCATGTAGTTACAAAGACTATATTTTTCAAAGGAAAAAGCTTAATGTCATGTATAGTACCATACTGAGTAAATGCTTAGTGCCATGCCTGGCATGCAGCAGGACTTAATATATACAAACTGAAAAGCCAAAAAGTAACCTGGCTCAGAAAAAAGACTCCAAGTGCCAAGGTTCAAATCAGGACCAGCTAAGTTAATCTGGGTAGCTCTCTTTACCTCTCTGTGTCTCAATTTTCTTGCCTGAAAACTGAGGGTATTTTCAAGTTAGTTGTGAAAATTAAATGAATTTAAAAGAGTTAAGTGCTTATAACAACACTCCCAGACTCACAGTCAGCACCAAACTTAAAAAACTGCCATTGTTTCCCGATTTCACAACAAAATGAAGATTTTGGCACCAGCCGTGAGCCATAGGTCCCCCTTGTACAGACATCAGTTATCTTGCAGAATATGAACATCCCCTATTCATTCCCTCTGACCTTAGTAGGGTAGACACTCCTAGCAGAAGAGCAAGCACTGGGGTTGGAGTCAGAGGGCTCTCTAGATCAAAGCTAGGCTTGCCATCTTCCAGCTAGATGACCTTGGGCAACTGATGTGCCCTCTGAACTTCACATTTCTCCTCAGTAAAAAAAGAATAATAACAAGCTCTTGGGGCTTCCCTGTTGACTCAGAAGGTAAAGAATCTGCCTGTCAGTTCAGTTCAGTCGCTCAGTCCTATCCGACTCTCTGCGACCCCATGAATCACAGCACGCCAGGCCTCCCTGTCCATCACCAACTCCCGGAGTTCACTCAAACTCATGTCCACAGAGTCGGTGATGCCATCCAGCCATCTCATTCTCTGTCGTCCCCTTCGCCTCCCGCCCCCAAACTTTCCCAGGATCAGAGTCTTTTCCAATGAATCAACTTGTCGCATGAGGTGGCCATAGTATTGGAGTTTCAGCTTTAGCATAAGTGTTTCCAATGAACACACAGGACTGATCTCCTCTAGAATGGACTGGTTGGATCTCCTTGAAGTCCAAGGGACTCTCAAGAGTCTTCTCCAGCGCCACAGTTCAAAAGCATCAATTCTTTGGCGATCAGCTTTCTTCACAGTCCAACTCTCACATCCATACATGACCATGGGAAAAACCATAGCCTTGACTAGACGGACCTTGGTTGGCAAAGTAATGTCTCTGCTTTTTAATATATTATCAAGGTTGGTCATAACTTTCCTTCCAAGGAGTAAGCATCTTTTAATTTCCTGGCTGCAATCGGCATCTGCAGTGATTTTGGAGCCCAAAAAATTAAAGTCTGACACTGTTTCCACTGTTTTTCCATCTATTTCCCATGAAGTGATGGGACCAGATGCCATGATCTTAGTTTTCTGAATGTTGAGCTTCAAGCCAACCTTTTCACTCTCCTCTTTTACTTTCATCAAGAGGCTTTTGAGTTCCTCTTCACTTTCTGCCATAAGGGTGGTGTCATCTGCATATCTGAGGTTATTGATATTTCTCCCAGCAATTTTGATTCCAGCTTGTGCTTCTTCCAGCCCAGCGTTCCTCATGATGTACACTGCATATAAGTTAGATAAGCAGGGTGACAATATACAGCCTTGACGTACTCCTTTTCCTATTTGGAACCAGTCTGTTGTTCCATGTACAGTTCTGACTGTTGCTTCCTGACCTGCTCTAGGTCAGTGATCACATTATCGTGACTATCTTGGTCGTGAAGATCTTTTTTGTACAGTTCTTCTGTGTATTCTTGCCACCTCTTCTTAATATCTTCTGCTTCTGTTAGGTCCATGCCATTTCTGTCCTTTATCGAGCCCATCTTTGCATGAAATGTTCCCTTGGAATCTCTAATTTTCTTGAAGAGATCTCTTGTTTTTCCTATTCTGTTTTTTTCCTTTATTTCTTTACACTGATCACTGAGGAAGTCTTTCTTATCTCTCCTTGCTATTCTTTGGAACTCTGCATTCAGATGCTTGTATCTTTCCTTTTCTCCTTTGCTTTTTGCTTCTCTTCTTTCCACAGCTATTTGTAAAGACTCCTCAGACAGCCATTTTGCTTTTTTGCATTTTTTTTCCATGGGGATAGTTCACAACCAAGACAGTCACGATAACGTGATCACTGACCTAGAGCCACACATCTTGGAATGTGAAGTCAAGTGGGCCTTAGAAAGCATCACTACAAACAAAGCTAGTGGAGGTGATGGAATTCCAGTTGAGCTATTTCAAATCTTGAAAGATGATGCTGTGAATGTGCTGCACTCAATATGCCAGCAAATTTGGAAAACTCAGCAGTGGCCACAGGACTGGAAAAGGTCAGTCTTCATTCCATTCCTAAAGAAAGGCAGTGCCAAAGAATGCTCAAACTACCACACAGTTGCACTCATCTCACACGCTAGTAAAGTCCTGCTCAAAATTCTCCAAGCCAGGCTTCAGCAATATGTGAACCGTGAACTCCCAGATGTTCAGGCAGGTTTTAGAAAAGGCAGAGGCACCAGAGATCAAATTGCCAACATCCACTGGATCATAGAGAAAGCAAGAGAGTTCCAGAAAAACATCTATTTCTGCTTCATTGATTATGCCAAAGCCTTTGACTGTGTGGATCACAATAAACTGTGGAACATTCTGAAAGAGATGGGAATACCAGACCACCTGACCTGCCTCTTGAGAAACCTGTATGCAGGTCAGGAAGCAACAGTCAGAACTGTACATGGAACAACAGACTGGTTCCAAATAGGAAAAGGAGTACGTCAAGGCTGTATATTATCACCTTGCTTATTTAACTTATATGCAGAGTACATCATGAGGAACGCTGGGCTGGAAGAAGCACAGGCTGGAATCAAGATTGCCGGGAGGAATATCAATAACCTCAGATATGCAGATGACACCACCCTTATGGCAGAAAGTGAAGAGGAACTCAAGAGCCTCTTGATAAAAGTGAAAGAGGAGAGTGAAAAGGTTGGCTTGAAGCTCAACATTCAGAAAACTAAGATCATGGCATCTGGTCCCATCACTTCATGGGAAATAGATGGGGAAACAGTGGAGACAGTGTCAGACTTTATTTTTGGGGGCTCCAAAATCACTGCAGATACTGACTGCAGCCATGAAACTAAAAGACGCTTACTCCATGGAAGGAAAGTTATGACCAACCTTGATAATATATTAAAAAGCAGAGACATTACTTTGCCCACCAAGGTCCGTCTAGTCAGTTCAGTTCAGTTCAGTTCAGTTCAGTTCAGTCACTCAGTCGTGTCCGACTCTCCGCGACCCCATGAATCACAGCACGCCATGCCTCCCTGTCCATCACCAACTCCCGGAGTTCACTCAAACTCATGTCCACAGAGTCGGTGATGCCATCCAGGCATTTCATTCTCTGTCGTCCCCTTCTCCTCCCGCCCCCAACCTTTCCCAGCATCAGAGTCTTTTCCAGTGGGTCAACTCGTCGCATGAGGTGGCCAAAGTATTGCAGTTTCAGCTTTAGCATCAGTCCTTCCAATGAACACCCAGGATCGATCTCCCTTAGAATGGACTGGTTGGATCTCCCTGTAGTACAAGGAAATCTCAAGAGTCTTCTCCAGCAGCACAGTTCAAAAGCATCAATTCTTCAGCGATCAGCTTTCTTCACAGTCCAACTCTCACATCCATATATGACCATGGGAAAAACCATTGCCTTGACTAGACGGACCTTGGTTGGCAAAGTAATGTCTCTGCTTTTTAATATATTATCAAGGTTGGTCATAACTTTCCTTCCAAGGAGTAAGCGTCTTTTAATTTCCTGGCTGCAATCAGCATCTGCAGTGATTTTGGAGCCCAAAAAATTAAAGTCTGACACTGTTTCCACTGTTTTTCCATTTCCCATGAAGTGATGGGACCAGATGCCATGATCTTCGTTTTCTGAATGTTGAGCTTCAAGCCAACCTTTTCACTCTCCTCTTTTACTTTCATCAAGAGGCTTTTGAGTTCCTCTTCACTTTCTGCCATAAGAATGGTGTCATCTGCATATCTGAGGTTATTGATATTTCTCCCAGCAATTTTGATTCCAGCTTGTGCTTCTTCCAGCCCAGCGTTCCTCATGATGTACACTGCATATAAGTTAGATAAGCAGGGTGACAATATACAGCCTTGACGTACTCCTTTTCCTATTTGGAACCAGTCTGTTGTTCCATGTACAGTTCTGACAGGGAGTCCTAGAACCAATGCCCCGCACAGACATTGATGAAAACTCTACTGTATCATATCACTTATATGTGGAATCCAAAAAATGACAAACTCAAAAAGAATAGAGTGGTGGTTATCATGAAGTGTAGCAATGGGAGGAATGGGATGTTGGTCAAATGGTAGTTATAAAATTAACAAGTTGAGGATCTAATATACAACATGGTGATTGCATCACAAATTTGAATGCTGCCTAAAGAGTAGATCTTAAATGTTCTCACCATAGAAAAAGAAATGGCAACTATGAGATGAGGTGGAGGTGGTAACCTAATACTATAGTGATCATGGTTTCCTAAGTTATGAATGTATCAAGTCAACTATGTTGTACACCTCAAAATGATGCAGTATTATGTGTTAATCATATCTCAATAGAGCTGGGGATCTTATTTATCTTTGAAGACTTTATTGAATTTCTTACAATTTATTTTTACTTTTAATGTTTTGGTTTTTTGGCTGCCAGGAATGTGGGATCTTATCTAACCAACTTGGGGTCGAACCCATATCCCCTGCATTAGAACATGAAGTCTTAACCACTTAACCACAGGACTTAACCAGGGAAGCCCTGAGAATTTTTATTTATTTAAAAATTTTAAATGCACACTTTGAAAATAGGTTCATTGTTTCTTCTAATGTTACACATGCACATATGTTAAGACCTTGTATCCCACTCCAAGTCCAATGAACACTTGTATGAAAATGTTCATAGTAGCTTTATTCATAACAGCAGAAAGCTGAAAACAATACACATGTCCTCCAACTGGTGAAGAAAACATGGCCCATCCTTACTATGGAATGTTACCTTACAATCAAAGGAAACAAAGCATTGATACATGCCACATGGGTGAATCGTAAATACATTGCTAAGTGAAAGAAGCCAGACTCTAGGAATAGAGAATAGATCAGTGTTTCTCAGGGGGTGAGGTGAAAGGCTTTTGCTAACCAACAGCAGTGATGGTTACACTACTCTAGGCATTTGACAAAACTCAAGGTTGTACACCAAGTACAGAAAACTTTGCTATTTGTATTTTATAAGTTTATATACCATTTTAAGATGAAGCAGAGGATAACTAACCATATATATTATTTGAATAAATATACTATGAAATGATAAATAAAAAGTCCATTTCTTCCAAGTTATTCATTTTATTGCCATATAATTGCTGATAGTATTCTCTAATAATCCTTTGTATTTCTGTGTTGTCAGTTGTGATCTCTCCATTTTCATTTCTAATTTTATTGATTTGGTTCTTCTCCCTTGAGTCTGGCTAGTGGTTTGTCAATTTTATTTACCAAATTCCTAGAAAAGTACACCTTGCCAAAACTGAACCAGGAAGAAATAGAAAATCTGAACAGACCCATCACAAGCACGGAAATAGAGGAAGTAATCGGAAATCTTCCAGCAAACAAAAGCCCAGGTCCAGACGGCTTCACAGATGAATTCTACCAAAGATTTAGAGAAGAGCTAACACCTATTCTACTCAAACTCTTCCAGAAAACTGCTGAGGAAGGAAAACTTTCAAACTCATTCTATGAGGCCACCATCACCGTAATCCCAAAACCTGGTAAGGACCCCACAAAAAAAGAAAACTACAGGCCAATATCACTGATGAACATAGATGCAAAAATCCTTAACAAAATTCTAGCAATCAGAATCCAACAACACATTAAGAAGATCATACATCATGACCAAGTGGGCTTTATCCCAGGAATGCAAGGATTTTTCAATATCCACAAATCAATCAACGTAATACACCACATTAACAAACTGAAAAATAAAAATCATATGATTATCTCAATAGATGCAGAGAAAGCCTTTGACAAAATACAATATCCATTTATGATAAAAACTCTCCAGAAAGTGGGAATAGAAGGGACATATCTCAACATAATAAAAGCTATATATGAAAAACCCACTGCAAACATTATCCTCAATGGTGAAAAATTGAAAGCATTTCCCCTAAAGTCAGGAACAAGACAAGGGTGCCCACTCTCACCACTACTATTCAACATAGTTCTGGAAGTTTTGGCTACAGCAATCAGAGCAGAAAAAGACATAAAAGGAATCCAAATTGGAAAAGAAGAAGTAAAACTTTCACTGTTCGCTGATGACATGATCCTCTACACAGAAAACCCTAAAGACTCTACTAGAAAATTACTAGAGCTAATCAATGAATACAGTAAAGTTACAGGATATAAAATCAACACACAGAAATCCCTTGCATTCCTATACACTAATAATGAGAAAATAGAAACAGAAATTAAGGAAACTATTCCATTCACTGTTGCAACGAAAAGAATTAAATACTTAGGAATGTATCTACCTAAGGAAACAAAAGACTTGTACATAGAAAACTATAAAACACTAGTGAAAGTAATCAAAGAGAACACTAATAGATGGAGAAATATACCTTGTTCTTGGATTGGAAGAATAAATATTGTAAAAATGAGTATACTACCCAAAGTAATTTATACATTCAATGCAATCCCTATAAAGCTACCAAAGATATTTTTCACAGAACTAGAACAAATAATCTCACAATTTGTATGGAAATACAAAAAACCTCGAATAGCCAAAGCAATCTTGAAGAAGAAGAATGGAACTGGAGGAATTAACCTGCCGGACTTCAGGCTCTACTACAAAGCCACAGTCATCAAGACAGTATGGTACTGGCATAAAGACAGAAATATAGATCAATGGAACAAAATAGAAAGCCCAGAGATAAACCCATGCACCTATGGACACCTTATCTTCGACAAAGGAGGCAAGAATATAAAATGGACAAAAGACAGTCTCTTTAACAAGTGGTGCTGGGAAAACTGGTCAGCCACTTGTAAAAGAATGAAACTAGAACACTTTCTAACACCATACACCAAAATAAACTCAAAATGGATCAGAGAGCTAAATGTAAGACCAGATTCTATAAAACTCCTAGAGGAGAACGTAGGCAAAACACTCTCCGACATAAATCACAGCAGGATCCTGCAAGACCCACCTCCCAGAATATTGGAAATAAAAGCAAAAATAAACAAATGGGACCTAATTAAAATCAAAAGCTTCTGCACAGCAAAGGAAACTCTAAGCAAGGTGAAAAGACAGCCTGCAGAATGGGAGAAAATAATAGCAAATGAAGCAACTGATAAAGGATTAATCTCCAAAATATACAAGCAGCTCCTGCAGCTCAATTCCAGAAAAATAAGTGACCCAATCGAAAAATGGGCCAAAGAACTAAACAGACATTTCTCCAAAGAAGACATAAAGATGGCTAACAAACACATGAAACAATGCTCAACATCCCTCATAATCAGAGAAAGGCAAATCAAAACCACAATGAGATACCATTTCACACTAGTCAGAATGGCTGCTATCCAAAAGTCTACATGCAATAAATGCTGGAGAGGGTGTGGAGAAAAGGGAACCCTCTTACACTGTTGGTGGGAATGCAAACTAGTCCAGCCACTATGGAGAACAGTGTGGAGATTCCTCAAAAAACTGGAAATAGAACTGCCATATGATCCAGCAATCGCACTCCTGGGCATACACATCGAGGAAACCAGAATTGAAAGAGACACATGTACTCCAATGTTCATTGCAGCACTGTTTATAATAGCCAGGACATGGAAGCAACCTAGATGTCCATCTGCAGATGAATGGATAAGAAAGCTTTGGTACATATACACAATGGAGTATTTTTCAACCATCAAAAAGAATGCATTTGAATCAGTTCTAATGAGATGGATGAAATTGGAGCCTATTATACAGAGTGAAGTAAGGCAGAAAGAAAAACATCAATACAGTATACTAACGCATATATATGGAATTTAGAAAGACGGTAACCTTAACTCTGTATACGAGACTGAAAAAGAGACATAGGTATATAGAAAAGTCTTTGGGACTCTGTGGGAGAGGGTGAAGGTGGGATGATTGGGGAGAACGGCATTGTAGCATGTATATTATCATATGTGACCAGTCCAGGTTTGACGCATGATACAGGATGCTTGGGGCTGGTGCACGGGGATGACCTGGAGGGAGGATATGGGGAGAAGGGAGGTGGGAGAGGGGTTCAAGAGGGGGAACACATGTACACCTGGGGCGGATTCATGTCAATGTATGGCAAAACCAACCAATATATTAATGTAAGGTAATTTGCCTCCAATAAAATAAATTTTAAAAAAAAGATTAAAAAGTATTTTAAAAGATGAAAAAACTGGGAAAACCAAGGACATATGGAGAACCAGTTTTTTCCCTCTACATTTTTTTACATGAGTGGATGTATTTCATGTCAAAATATTACATTTAAAGAATTAGGCATCAGTCATCAAAGATTCTTATCTAGTAAGCCTGCAGGGATTCTCCAGGTGATCTGATGCAGCTGGGACTGAGACAGACCTTGAAAAATCACTCCCTTTGGAGACAAGGCATGACTTATGAAGACAAGCTGACCGAATTTACCCCCACTCCAACCACTCATCAACTAAGTGACCTTGAGCAAGTGAGTTAATCTTTCCAATCCATAAGACTGGTGTGAGGATGAAGTTAGTCTTTACCTTGGGGAACTGAAGTGTCATCATCTTCTTGCTTCCAGTGGTCTACCTCTGTTAATAAGACCAAAAGCATCAGTGTCTGTGGAGTCACCAAGCCTTATGTGTTGTATAAAAAGCGTCCAACTACACCCACATCTTACATGAATGCATGTGTATCTATTGTTTGTTGTTGTTCAGTCACCAAGTCGTGTCCAATTCTTCACAACCCCATGGACTACAAGCATGCCAGACTTGCCTGGCCCTCATCATCTCCCTGAGTTTGCCAAAGTTCATATCCATTGCATCAGTGATGCCATCCAGTCATCTCATTCTCTGTTGCCCTCTTCTCCTTCAATCTTCCCCAGCATCAGTGTCTTTTCCAATGAATCAGCTCTTTGTATCAGGTAGTCAAAGTATTGGAGCTTCAGCTTCAGCATGAGTCCTTTCGATGAGTATTTAGGGTTATTTCCTCCAGGGTTGACTAGTTTGATTTCCTTGCTGTCCAAGAGACTCTCAAGAGTCTTCTCCAGCAGCACAGTTGGAAAGAATCAATTCTTTGGCACTTTGCCTTCTTTGTCGTCCAATTCTCACAACTGTGCATGACTACTGGAAAGACCATAGCCTTGAGTATACATACCTTTGTCAACAAAGTAATGTCTTTGCTTTTCAACTCAACATGCTGCCTAGGTTTGTCATAGCTTTCCTGCCAAGAAGCAATCGTCTTGCAATATCATGCCTGCAATCACCATCCACAGGGATTTAAGAACCCAAGAAGAGGAAATCTTTCACTGCTTCCACATTTCCCCCATCTATTTGCCAGGAGGTGATGGGGCTGGATGCCATGATCTTACCTTTTTTAATATTTAGTTTTAAGCCAGATTTTTCACTCTCCTCTTTCACCTTCATCAAGAGGTTTTTTAGTTCCTCTTCGCTTTCTACCATTAGAGTGGTATCATCCTCATATCTAAGGCTGCTGATATTTCTCCTGGTAATGTTGATTCCAGCTTGTAACTCATCTAGCCCAGCATTTCTCATGATGTGTTCTCTACATATAAGTTAAATAAACAAGGTGACAATAAACAACCTTGTCGTACTCCTTCTCAGTCCTGAACCTGTTAGTTGCTTCTTCACTGGTATACAGGTTTCTCAGGAGACAGTTAAGATGGTCTGGTACTCCCATCTCTAAGAGTTTAAGATGTCTTAAAGGTATCTATTGCTACAGAAATGAATTTTCTACACCCAGAGAATGTGATTAAGAGTAATTAAGTTTTAAATTGGTTGTGATATCTCAAGCTATCAAAGTGCATAAAGAGAATTCTTACAAAGTGAGCCAGACTAACTTATTTCCTAGCATAATGCCATTCACAAAAATAAAATGACTTGAATACTTGACACAAAAGATTTTAAAGATCCCTAAGACGTTGATTGTATGCTGTGGAAGGATGTTCACAACATATATTATTATATGAAAAACAGATGAACAAGGAAAAATGTATGATAAAAGAATAATTTTTTTTCTTGAGGCAAAATTCACATAAAATTCACCATTTGACCATTATTAAGTGTTCATGTTCAACTTCATGCATCTAGTACATTCACAGTATTGTGAAACCACCACCTCTTCTCTGGTTTCAAGATATTTTCATCACCTTAAAGGAGATCTGTACCATTAGCAGTCACTGTCTATTTCCTCCTCCACCCTTCAGCTACTGGATCTATCTCTATGGATTTGCCTATTTTGGACATTTCATAAAAATGAAGCCATAAGATATATGACCTTTTGTGTCTTGCTCCTTTCACTTAGCATGATGCTTTCAAAGTTCATTCATGTTGCAGCATGTATCAGTGCTTCATTCCTTTTTATGACCCAATAATATTCTTTTTTATGGATATATTTCATTTTATTTGTCCATTCATCTATTAATGGATATCTGGATTGTTTCCCAAATATCCAGCTTCTGGCAATTGTGGATAGTGCCTCTACAAAGAGTTACATACAAGTACCTGTTTCCAATTCTTTTGGGTAGATACCTAGGCATGGAATGGCTGGATCATATAATAATTCTAGGGTTTTTTAAAAATTTATTTATTTTAATTGGAGGCTAATTACTTTACATTATTGTATTGGTTTTGCCATGCATGGACATGAATCTGCCCTGGGTGTACATGTGTTCCCCATCTTGAACCCCCCTCCCACCTCCCTCCCCATCCCATCACTCTGGTTCATCCCAGTACACCAACCCTGAGCATCCTGTATCATGCATCAAACCTGGACTGGTGATTCCTTTCACATGTGATAATATACATGTTTCAATGCCATTAATTCTAGGGTTTTTTACTGAAAAATTCCAGATTATTTTCTACAATGGCTGCACTATTTTATATTCCCAACAGCAATGTATGAGGATTATGCAACTATTATACAATAGGATTATACAACGATTATTCCACCTATCCTGTATCTTCACCAACACTTGCTATTTTCCATTGTTTTATATTCTTGCCATCCTGGTGAGTGTGAAGTGGTATCACATGGTGGCATTGACTTGTATTTCCCTAATGACTAATGGCATAAAAGCGTCTTTCCATGTGATTGGTTCAGCTGAGTTCAATCACTCAGTCATGTCCAACTGTTTACGACCCCATGGGCTGCAGCACGCCAAGCCTCCCTGTCCATCACCAACCCCTGGAGTTTACTCAAACTCATGTCCATTGAGTCGGTGATGCCATCCAGCCATCTCATTCTCTGTTGTCCCCTTCTCCTCCTGCCTTCAATCTTTCCCAGCATCAGAAGTCTTTCAAATGAGTCAGTTCTTTGCATCAGGCAGCCAAAGTATTGGAGTTTCAGCTTCAATGTGCTTGGTAGTCAGTAAAATAATACTTTTTTAAAAAAGAGATTCAGTTCAGTTCAGTCGCTCAGTTGTGACCGACTCTTTGCGACCCCATGAATCACAACACACCAGGCCTCCCTGTCCATCACCAACTCCCAGAGTTCACCCAAACTCATGCCCATCGAGTTGGTGATGCCATCCAGCCATCTCATTCTCTGTCGTCCCCTTCTCCTCCCACCCTCAATCCTTCCCAGCATCAGAGTCTTTTCCAGTGAGTCAACTCTTCGCATGAGATGGTCAAAGTATTGGAGTTTCAGCTTTAGCATCAGTCTTTCCAATGAACACCCAGGATTGATCTCCTTTAGAATGGACTGGTTGGATTTCCCTGCAGTCCAAGGGACTCTCAAGAGTCTTCTCCAGCACCACAGTTCAAAAGCATCAATTCTTTGGCGATCAGCTTTCTTCACAGTCCAACTCTCACATCCATACATGACCACTGGAAAAACCGTAGCCTTGACTAGACAGACCTTTGTTGGCAAAGTAATGTCTCTGTTTTTTAATATGCTATCTAGGTTGGTCATAACTTTCCTTCCAAGGAGTAAGCGTATTTTAATTTCCTGGCTGCAATCAGCATCTGCAGTGATGTGATGTAAATGTAACACATTCAGATGAAAAGTCAAATTTTTACTGGTATAAGGATTTCAAATACTAATATAATGAAAATTTGACAGTATGTGTGAGAGAATATGAATGGTGATTAACATGTTTGGATTAAGGATATTACTTTTATTTCTTTTTTTCTTATTTGTATTTTCTTCTGTGACAAGGTGTCATTTAGGGTAGAAGATAGACATTTTCAATAACAACTCTGAAGGCAAAGAAAAACAACTGTGATTTTCAGCTTCAGTTTAGTTCAATTCAGTCATGTCCGACTCTTCGTAACCCCATGGACTGCAGCACACCAGGCCTCCCTGTCCATCACCAACTCCCTGAGTTTACTCAAACTCATCTCCATTGAGTCGGTGTTTCCATCCAACCACCTCATCCTCTGTTGTCCCCTTCTCTCCTGCCTTCAATCTTTCCCAGCATCAGGGTCTTTTCAAATGAGTCAGTTCTTCACATCAGGTGGCCAAAGTACTGGAGTTTCAACTTCAACATCAGTTGTTCCAATGAATATGCAGAACTGATTTCCTTTAGGATGGACTGGTTGGATCTCCTTGCAGTCCAAGGGACTCTCAAGAGTCTTCTCCAACACCATAGTTCAAAAGCATCAATTCTTCGACACTCAGCTTTCTTTATAGTCCAACTCTCACATCCATACATGACTACTGGAAAAACCATAGCCTTGACTAGACGGACATTTCTTGGTAAATTAATGTCTCTGCTTTTTAACATGCTGTCTAGGTTGGTCATAACTTTTCTTCCAAGGAGCTAACATCTTTTAATTTCATGGCTTCAGTCACCATCTGCAGTGATTTTGGAGCACCCCCCCCAAAAAAAATAAAGTCAGCCACTGTTTCCATTGTTTCCCCATCTATTTGTCATGAAGTGATGGGACCAGATGCCATGATCTTAGTTTTCTGAATGTTGAGTTTTAAGCCAACTTTTTCACTCTCTTTCACTTTCATCAATAGGCTCTTTAGTTCTTTGCTTTCTGCCATAAGAGTGGAATCATCTGCATATCTGAGGTTATTGATATTTCTCCTGGCAATCTTGATTCCAGCTTAGAATATATTAAATATTTACTCATTTTATGATATAGGGTTTCTTTCTTAATTTGCAACCATTAAGTCCTCTGGCTCCTGAAAGAGTTTGAGACTAAGACTCTATCCCAGGACTCCCTGCAACCTGAGTAGGGGTAGTCCTGGGTCAACTGAAGGAAGTTGAGAGATGTAAGGAGGAAGTGCTGAAGGAAGTGGCCCCACTCCTGCCCCATCCACTTCCACCCACGTGGTCTCTACTTCCTAAAACATCCAGATGAAAATGAAGTCCTGGGTCATGACTCTGTGATAGGAAAAATCTTTTTTTTTCAGTTCCCAACTTCAGGTCAGCTTCACAGCAAGGCCCTTTAAAACTGCAATAGATGTAAATATGGGAATTTTGAAGTTGCTAAATCTTCTCTTTTTAAAATTTATTTATTTTAATTGGAGGCTAATTACTTTACATTATTGTATTGGTTTTGCCATACATTGATATGAATCTGCCCCGGGGGTACATGTGTTCCTCATCTTGAACTCCCCTCCCACCTCCCTCCCCATCCCATCACTCTGGTTCACCCCAGTACACCAGCCCCAAGCATCCTGTGTCATGCATCAAACCTGGACTGGCAATTCGTTTCACATATGATAATATACATGTTTCAATGCCATTCTCCCAAATCATCCCACCTTCGCCCTCTCCCACAGATTTGAAGCAGCAAGTTTTCACATGTCCCCAAATTTAAATATACCTATGATGACTTTAAAACATTTTAAATTTAAGAAAAGTGAGGAAATGTACCCTTATCAATTACTAATGCTTGCTACATAGTGAGTCGGTCATTTTGCATATGCTTGTTTATTCAGTCTCCCCAACATCCCAGTAAAGTGGCTACAATTATGTAATAAAGGAACTGAGAGGTAAACAATTTTCTTAAGCCAAACAACTAGTAAATGGCAGACTGGGACCGTGACCTTTACATTACCATGGCAGGGAGCAAATCCAAGGTTATCTGACCCTCTCTGCATCAAGCAGTTGGACTTCCCTAATGAGTAGTCTTACCCTTGGGATCCAATTTTCCCCCTGAGACGCCCCTCTAAAGGCCACTAGGTTTACAGCAACTCCCACCTGCCTGGAACCTAGCAGACCCCTTGTGCTCCTTGCTGTCTCTTGACGATACTGGGGCAGAGGTGACCATGAAGTTTGATTTCCAATCTGCCACGTGAGGTGTCTAGGGTCAGGGAGGATCCCAGGAGAGAAGGTGCTGGATCATTGCTGGGCTGCGCTCAGCGGCTCCACCCGCAGCCAGAGTCCACCCTCGGTGCGCAGGATCAGCTCTGGCTTCCGGCACGGCTCCTTGTCCGGCAGAATGCGGAAGCGCAGCAAGGTGAGCGCCAAGATCACTTTCATCTCAGTCATGGCGAATGACTGACCAATGCAGTTCCTGCAGGCAGGAGTGGTGGTTCTGACTACTCCCTGGACCTTTATCCCAGCCTCACCAAGCCAGAAATCTGGCCCACAACCCCCATCCCCATCTGCAGAGACAGAGAAGTCTAACAATGCCTGGGACCCACGACATGGGTTTGCATATCCCCTGGACCTGGTCAAGATTCCAGTTCTGAACACAGACGCGGGAAGGAAAGGGCTCTCAGCACGCTGCAAGCCCCTCCTTGGGCCCAACTCCATTCCCCAAACATTTATCTGACACCTCCAGGGCAGGGGAGGGAGGGAAAGCCAGAACTCTGACCATCTTCATTTTTCCCACCTCCCTGCCTGACAGTCATACCTGGAATCTCAGTCCCAGATGCTGCCACCCCCACCACCGCATTCCCACCTCAAATGCTCAATGTCCTCACCTGGGACCTGCTGAGAAGGGAATAAAAGCCAGAGGTGACCTCCCTTTGATGTTTTCTGAGTCGAAGCGGAAGGGGTCATAGACCTGGGGGCAAAACAAGACAGGGTTACTGGGTGGTATCTCCTGGGACGTCCATCCTTGGAGAGGCAGCCAGAACCCTGCGCCCTCCTTGGGTCCCCAAAGGGTAATGGACAAAGATGATGGAGATAGGGTGTGGGGGAGGCATCACCTCAGGATCTGACCACACAGATGGGTTGTGGTGGGTTCCAAAAATATCAATGAGGCAGATAACACCTGTGGAACAGGAGGGACCAGTCAGGATTAGGTCCTCACTGCCTTATTGGCCCCTGTTTCTGACCAGGAACCTCCTCCCCTAGTCATTGTGGGCACCTTTGGGGATGACCCGACCATCTGGGAGCACAATGTCCTGGGTACAGCGGCGGGAGATGCTGGTGACTGGGGGGTGCAACCGCAGACTCTCCTTGATGCACATGGTCAGGAAGGGCAACTGGGCCAGGTCGTCCCTACGGAAACCTCATGACAATTATCCAGGGAACAAAAACAGAGACACTCCTCAGCACTTCGACTGTTCCTTAAGATCTTTCTTCCTAAAACAAAATCACAGGTGGATAAAATATCTCCAAATTGATTAAGTCATATACACAAATATAGACAACTCTTTCTTTGACCGTCATGACTCAGTATGAGTTTTAAGAAAGAAAGAAGGAAGGAAGGAAGAAATGCAGGATCAAAAAAGTACTAGAAGGAACTTAGCCAGATATTTTTATGGTTTCTGAACAACTCACCTAAAAGTCAAACATAGAAACTTACAATTTTGTAAATATAAAGCATTTTTACGGCAAGACCACAAAATCAGAAGACAAATTAGAAGAAACACAAATTCAATGTTTGTGAAACAGATTCAATGTTTACTCGTATGTAACTGCAAGACTAGAGATGCTAGCTAATACACTTATGGGGAGAGGAGAGTAATGCCATTTGAAATGTGGGGTAAATATGTCATTTTTTTGCAGATAGTGATTTTATTTTTAGAAAACAAGTGAATTCACTGGAAAACTTTTATAAACATTGAAGACAAGATCCAGTGGGGGGGGGTGCTGAATTCTTTTTTTTAAATCCCCCCCTTTCTGTGTGGTGATTTAAATTCTTCATAGCTGATATAGTTAAATGGCTCAAAACTTCAAGACAAACCCCCTATGATCCAACAGCACTCACTTCCCCTCCTCAGTTTTCCTAGTGATTATTTTTTATGTATACTTCCAGAGGTACCTTTTTGCATTAAAAAAAAAAATATAGAGTAGCATACTAAATACCACACACACTGCTGTTCATTTCAAGTAACGTATACCAATATCTTATACATCTCTTGGAGTTTGTGTCAAAAACAGGGCCTTCCACACTCTGGGGCTAGAAAATAACTTTTCATGATCTATCCTACAGAGTTTAAGACTTCTTTATTTTTCATTTAAATCTTTGATTTAAATGTGGATGTTATTTTCTTATAAGGCACAAGAAGCAGGATGAATTAACGTTTCTCCATATACATCCCCAGTTGACCCAGAGCTTTTATTAAACAACCTTTATTTTCCCTAATGATAAGAGACTAAATATTTAGCATTTGCTGTTGTTTGCTATGGACAAAAAAGCTTTATCCATAAATTATTAGTTTTTCTATTAGAAATAGCAGTCAGTTATAAGAGGTAATAAAAGAAAAGATGATGGTGATGATACAAAGTGTGTGTGTGTGTGTGTGTGTGTGTGTGTGTGTGTGTGTTAGTATCTCAGTCGTGTTTGACTCTGAGACTCCATGGACTGTAGCTCGCCCACCTCCTCTGTCCTTGGGATTCTCCAGGCAAGAATACTGGAGTGGGTTGCCATTCCCATCTCCATGATATAAAGTATCTGAATTCAACTTATCAAGAAGTGTGAATGTGTATTATCCAAATAAACTTACAAATATGTTTCAATCCAGATAGACTATATGGTTTACCATAGCAACAAGGGTATCTAAGGGTTAATTTAACAACATGTGAGTATGATCTCTATGCTAAAATTTTAGGCTCCATTAAAAGCCTGGAGATTACTTGGATATCCAAAAATGGATATCCACTTCATGCTCTGGGCTACTGTGTATTAATATTATGCTTCCCATAGGTCAGTTATATTTTCACGACAACCACCTTTCTCCCTCCTTCCTTTCTCCCTCTCTTCTCCTTCCTCCTAGTTCTTAATTTATTCCCTGCTGTCCTCCTGACCTAATTGTATCTCAAATGCACCCAAATATCTACTAACCAATGTTCAGGGTCTCAGCTTAGGCACTTTTTTCCACCCTCGATTTTGTCCCTCTTAGACTAAACTCCAGGCCTGCACTGGAGTGTACACTGGAAGTGTCCTGACTTGAAATTATGTCTCCACCAGGCGGAAGGCAAAGACTGGGGGGCATCTGGGAATCCTGAATCTTCCTAAATCTCCAGGACAACAAAGAAGCTGGAAAGAATTGGAGATGGTATAGAACTGGGGATAGGGAGGCAGGGTGGCAGTGTTTACTAAATGGGGACTGGGTGGAGAAAGATGCAGGTGTCCCCGGACAAGAGTTGAATACTTTATTCCCTCGATGATCCTTCTGAATCCTGGACTAAATAATATGAGGAACTAGAGGGGAAGGAGATGAGGAAACACTTACAGAGTGAAGATGTTTGAAAACATGTGATTTCAGAGAGAAAATTAAGGGAGTGGAGGGGAAGTTCACTTACTGATTATGTGCCAAGTGTCATCATCTGTCCTCACACATTGTTGCAAATTATCTTAGAATCCAAATTTTTGTCCCAAGAGCCAGCTTGCCCTGCTATCCATGATGAGTCCTAGATCTTGCCTCTAGGCTCTGTTCCTATTCCCACTAAGTGAAAGAATCAACAAAAAGATTTTCTCTCTTCCCCAACCAGGGAGCAGAGCCAAGGAGAGGGGTTCAGAAAAAGACCATGAGGTCTTGAACTCACCATTCAATTTCTTTAGATTCACGGTCCCTCAGAAGGTCTTGCACCTCTTGTCGGCAGCGCTCCTGGTATTCTGGGTGCTTTGCAAGGTTGTACAGGATCCAGGAGAGACCACTGGCTGTGGTGTCATGGCCTGAGTAGCATCCAGAAAGACTTGGATCTCTGGGCTACTTCAGCACTAAAGGTGAACAGCACCCTCACAGTAAGGACCATGGAGGGATTGGTAGGGATGAGATAGCCCAAGGTCCACACACCAAGTCCCTGAGATAGAGAGACTCTGCTCTTTTCTTGTATTCTAAGTGTTTTGCAAGGTTGTGTAGGACTCACGCGAGGCCACTGGCTGTGGCATCATGGCCTGAGGGACATCCAGAACCGCTTGGGTCTCAGGGTTACGTCAGTACTAGAGCGTGGACAGCTCCCTTTCGTTAAGGCCCATGGGGAGGATGGGGAGGATGGGGAGGGATGGGGTAGTCCAGGGTCAATTCAGCAAGTTCCCTCCCTTTCTGTAGCCCCAAACTGGGACCCTCACCCTCAAACATGAAAGTATCAGCTTCAGCCCGGATATCTTCATCTGACAATCCCTTCCCATCTTCATCCTGCAGAGAAAGTAAGATCCCCAGAATCACATTAGTTCTGAGGACTCCTGAGTCTAATGTGAAACAATCTCTAAAACTGCATATAGGAACCCAATCCCAGCCTGAAGCCCTAGAAATCCTTTGCTCAGCCTGTAACTAGAGGCCATATTCCATAGGCCTCCTCCTTAATATCTTTCTCTACTGTGTTGTCCCTGGTGAGAGGAATCAGTGATCTGAAAATATTTTCATGTTTATACATGACAGGGGGTTTCTGCAAAAAGTTTCTGGCAACCTGGGTTACAACCTGGGTTATAAAACTATAGAACCTGTAGAATTTGCCTTCTCACCAGAGTATTTGTTTAAGCTCAGAATAATCTTTCTTTCAGTCCCTCTCTCCCTCTCTCCATCGGGATAAAGGGGCTGATGTATCAATTGCCCTGTAGTTCCAAATTTCAAAATCTGGAGATACTTGTACTGTGATCCAAGCATGGCTGATATACAAAAAAAGCATCATGGTGCCCTCATAGGCATTTGGGAATGGGGAGCCAGAGCTACAATTCTACTCAGGCTACTATTATGGCCATGAGAAATAAACGTGCTGCTCTGCTCCAGGATTCTGTATATATATATACATGTATACACACACATATATATATATATATTCTGTACATACATGTAGAGCCTACCTCAGTGGTAGACTGACATCAGTTTGCATTAGAGTCAAATCACAGGCCCTTCACAGTTTCAGACTTAGCAGTCCCCTACAGGCTATACTGCACATGATCATCTCTAAAACATCCCTGACCTATCCCTCCCTTCTACAAGCACCTTCCACAGCTCCCCAGGACCCTCTGCATCCCATTCAAATTGTTTGATCAGATCAAAGTCCCTTTTACCTCTTGAACTCAGATCCCAGAGGAACCCACCTTGGTCAGCAGAAGCACATCAATGAAGTCCAAAGTCTTGGTCTTCGCCTTGGCCTTAAGGAAGTCATCAATATTCTCCTTGGGGAGGGTGCGGCGCCGCTCCTGGATGACGGCATCTGTGAAGTCGTGCACTAGGCGGCAGGCCTTGCGAAAGCGCTGCCCATCTGAGGTGAGATAGTACAGGAAGTCCATGTACAGGAAGATCTGTTGGTTTCTTTTTGACACAAGCGCACTGAGCTCCAAGATGGCAGCAATATATTCGCTGGGCTTCCTGAGGAAGAGAGCATAAGGGAGGCAACAACTTAAAACCTGAAGCCCAGAATCCGGGGTCTACCTCCTTTCAGGAATCGAGGCTCCAAGAACAGATGACCCACAGATACAGTGTGGGGATGAGCGAGAAGATGTGACTCTTCTGACTCTTCTCAACCCACATCCTATCTCAGTGAGCTGCCTCCATGCCCCAGGCACCCAGAGCACAGCTTTGATACCAAGCTTCTCTCCTTTCTCTCTCACCCAGTATCTGCCCCTTCTCCTTCCCCATACTGTCCACTTTGCTCAGACCTTATCCTTTCCCAGCTGGTCAATGGCCCAGCCCCTTTCTTAGTCTCCTTACATCCAGTGTCAACACCATCCAGTGTCTACATGACTGTTGGATTCTCTTGAGTCAGATGTCCAAGCTCAACTTTAACCAAGACCTTCATGTGCTCAAACACTTTCCATAGCTCCCAGGAAACCTCAGATAAAGTTCATATCTTCTTAGCCTGACTTCAGAATTCCCTTAAGATATCACCTTCTCACTCCTCCAACCTTTTTTATATGGTGTCTCCTCACTGTTGCACATACTTTTCTCATCCTACCCTTCTGGTCTTTATCAAAGGGTTCTACTTACCTGAAAGGATAGCTCCTTCTCTTTCCATTTCCTGTCCTGGATTGTCTAGCTCTGAGCCACCTCCTCCAGGAAGGCCCTTCCAATTGCCCTGGTCAGTCCTCCCTCCTCCATCTACTACCTTGAGTCTATGTCTCATGTTCCCAGGCCCAGCGATGAAACTCACTCTTGGCAATTGCTGTCAAAACTGAAGACACATTTCTGCAGATTGTCCAGGGTCAGGAGGCTGATGTGTTCAAACATGTCCAGATGGGTGTGGCCCTCTGTGACCAGGTGCTCCCACTTGGCCTGGTCAGAGAAGAAGACAGAGCTGGGGCCCCTTCACAACCACCTGGGTGGACTACCCTAAGACCCTGCCTCTTGGTTCCAGGACCATCCCCAGGGAGCATCAGACTTGAGTGAAAGTGCAAGCTGTTACTTGTAGAACATGAAGTTCTCATTGCTGGAAGTCAAGAGACCTGGATTTAAATCCTGACTCAGCCACCTGCTCTCTATATATTCTTGATCAATTTATGACATGAATCCAATGCTCAATAAATCTTGCCTTCATCATCTTCCTTGTTAAAAGCTGATTAGGAAACTGCCCCCTATGTTGAGAAAAGTAGTCCTCCGTGGGCCCTGAGTATCCCTGCATATTCTTTTTTTTTCTATTTTATTTTATTTTTTTAATTTATTTATTTTAATTGGAGGCTAATTACTTTACATTATTGTATTGGTTTTGCCATACATTGACATGAATCTGCCCCAGGTGTACATATGTTCCCCATCTTGAACCCCCCTCCCACCTCCCTCCCCATCCCATCCCTCTGGTTCATCCCAGTACACCAGCCCTGAGCATCTTTAAAGTATTACTCAGCAATTAAAAAGAATACATTTGAATCAGTTCTAATGAGGTGGATGAAACTGGAGCCTAATATACAGAGTGAAGTCAGCCAGAAAGAAAAACACCAATACAGTATATTAACGCACATATATGGAATTTAGAAAGATGATAACAATAACCCTGCATATCCTTGCTTGGTATACTAAAAAAAATTGGAAGACCCTGATGTCCTTTACCTGGGCCATTTCTCAGAGTTGCGTTTGTAGTAAACAGCCTTCAGGAGTGAGGGAATGTGTCCTCCTGAGAAAGTATCAGGCTTGTTTCTAGTTCTATAAGTCATAGAGTCCCTAAACCTAGTATTTCTCCCCACTGTAATACAACACACTACACAGCAGGATCATGGAGAAAGCAAGAGAGTTCCAGAAAAATATCTATTTCTGCTTCATTGACTGTGCCAAAGCCTTTAACTGTGTGGATCACAATAAACTGTGGAAAATTCTGAAAGAGATGGGAATACCAGACCACCTGACCTGCCTCTTGAGAAACCTGTATGCAGGTCAGGAAGCAACAGTTAGAACTGGACATGGAACAACAGACTGGTTCCAAATAGGAAAAGGAGTACATCAAGGTTGTATATTGTCACCTTGCTTATTTAACTTATATGCAGAGTACATCATGAGGAACGCTGGGCTGGAAGAAGCACTAGCTGGAATCAAGATTGCCGGGAGAAATCTCAATAACCTCAGATATGCAGATGACACTACCCTTATGGCAGAAAGTGAAGAAGAACTAAAAAGCCTCTTGATGAAAGTGAAAGAGGAGAGTGAAAAGGTTGGCTTGAAGCTCAACATTCAGAAAACAAAGATCATGGCATCTGGTCCCATCACTTCATGGGAAATGGATGGGGAAACAGTGGAAACAGTGTCAGACTTTATTTTGGGGGGCTCCAAAATCACTGCAGATGCTGATTGCAGCCATGAAATTAAAAGATGCTTACTCCTTGGAAGGAAAGTTATGACCAACCTAGATAGCATATTAAAAAGCAGAGACATTACTTTGCCAACAAACGTCCGTCTAGTCAAGGCTGTGGTTTTTCCCGTGGTCATATGTGGATGTGAGAGTTGGACTGTGAAAAAAGCTGAGCACTGAAGAATTGATGCTTTTGAACTGTGGTGTTGGAGAAGACTCTTGAGAGTCCCTTGGACTGCAAGGAGATCCAACCAGTCCATTCTCAGGGAGATCAGTCCTGGGTATTCATTGGAAGGACTGATGCTAAAGCTGAAACTCCAATCCTTTGACCACCTCATGCGAAGAGTTGACTCACTGGAAAAGACTCTGATCCTGGAAAAGGTTGGGGGCGGGAGGAGAAGGGGACGACAGAGAGTGAGATGGCTGAATGGCATCACCGACTCGATGGACAAGAGTTTGAGTGAACTCCGGGAGTTGGTGACGGACAGGGAGGCCTGGCATGCTGTGATTCATGGGGTCGCAAAGAGTCGGACACGAATGAGCGACTGAACTGAACCGAACACAAGCAGGCACCAGTTGAAGCCCACCTGTGTCATCCTCATGGAATTTGATTACTTGGAGGAAGAATACAAACCAACAGGAAGCACATGCCATTTACTGAGCCAAAAGTAATAAATTATCCTTTGTCTGTGACTCAGGATTCTCGTGTCTAATGGCAGAATCCATGAAACAGTAACAAGCTCACTTGTCCGTTTGCAAGTATAGAAAAATCCCAAACACTTCATAAAATCCTTTACTTTAGTTCTTCAATTCCATATATATATATATAATCTCCTTTGCAATGTGATCTTTAAGTAGTTTATAATAAGAGGTGGAGCCTATTTAACCATCCTTTGATTCTGAGTTGGCCTTGGACCTGCTTTGGCCAATAATCTGAGAAAAATGATGACTAGGGTGCCCCATAGGCTTCCCTGATAGTTCACTTGGTAAAGAATCCACCTGCAATGCAGGAGACCCTAGTTCGATTCCTGGACCAGGAAGACCCACTGGAGAAAGAATAGGCTACCAGTTCCTGTACTCTTGGGCTTCCCTTGTGGCTCAGCTGGTAAAGAATCCACCTGCAGTGTGGGAGACCTGGGTTGGGAAGATCCCCTGGAGAAGGAAAAGGCTACCCATTTCAGTATTCTGGCCTAGAGAATTCCATGGACTGTATAATCCATGGGGGTCACAAGGAGTTGGGCACAACTGAGTGAATTTCACTTTCAGGGTACCCCAAACCAAGACCCCAAAAGACATTGCATTTCTGCATTGTCTGTTGTAACTTCTTTTTCAATTCTAATTTTATCAATTGAGTCGTCCCTCTTCTTTCCTGAGAAGTCCGGCTAATGGTTTATCAATTTTATTTATCTTCTCAAAGAAACACCTTTAGTTTTGTTGCTCTTTGGTACTTTTTTCTTCATTTCTTTTTTATTTCAGCTCCAATCTCTATAGTTTCTTTCCTTCCACTAACTTTGGGGGTTTGTTGTTCTTCCTTTCTATTTTCTTTAAGTGTAATGTTAGGTTGTTTATTTGATATTTTTCTTGTTTTTTAAGGTAGGCTTGTAAAGCAGTTCTTAGAACTATTTTTGCTGCATCCCATAGATTTTGAGTTGTCGTGTTTTCAATGTCATTGGTTTCTAGGTGTTTTTTTTTTTTATCGTGTTTGTGTTTTTTGCAGTTTTTTCCTATAATTGATATCTAAGCACATAGCTAGGGGTCAAAAAAAAATGCTTGATACAATTTCAATTTTCTTAAATTTACCAAGGCTTGATTTGTGATCAAGATGTAATCTATCCTGGGTCACATGTGCACTTGAGGAAAAAAAATATGTTCTGTCGCTTTTGGAAGGGTTGTCCTGTAGATATCAATTAGGTCCATCTGGTATAATGTGAAAACAACCCTCAGAATGGCAGAAAATAATTGCAAATAAAGAAACTGACAAAGGATTAATCTCCAAAATATACAAGCAGCCCATGCAGCTCAATATCAGAAAAACAAACAACACAATCAAAAAATGGGCAGAGGACCCCAAGAGAAATTTCTCCAAAAACACACAGACGGCCAATAAACACATGAAAAAGGTGCTCCGTATTGCTCATTGTTCAGTTCAGTTCAGTCGCTCAGTCGTGTCCAACTCTCTGCGACCCCATGAATCACAGCACGCCAGGCCTCCCTGTCCATCACCAACTCCCGGAGTTCACTCAAACTCATGTCCATCGAGTCAGTGATGCCATCCAGCCATCTCATTCTCTGCCGTCCCCGTCTCCTCCCACCCCCGATCCTTCCCAGCATCAGAGTTTTTTCCAGTGAGTCAACTCGTCGCATGAGGTGGCCAAAATATTGCAGTTTCAGCTTTAGCATCAGTCCTTCCAATGAACACCTAGGACTGATTTCCTTTAGAATGGACTGGTTGGATCTCCTTGCAGTCCAAGGGACTCTCAAGAGTCTTCTCCAACACAACAGTTCAAAAGCATCAATTCTTCGGCGATCAGCTTTCTTCACAGTCCAACTCTCATATCCATACATGACCACTCATTTGTTAGAGAAATGCAAATCAAAACTAAAGTGAGGCATCACCTCACCCCAGTTAGAGCTTCCATCATCAAAACTTTTCAAGCAATAAATGCTGGAGAGGATATGGAGTAAAGGAAATCCTCTTGCACTATTGGTGTGACTATAAATTGATACAGCCACTGTGGAGAGCAGTATGGAGATTTCTTTAAAAACCAGGAATACTAAGCAAATATCTTGAGAAAATCATAGTTGAAAATGTCACATATACCCTAATGTTCATTGCTGCACTATTTGCAATAACCAGGATATGAAAACAACCTAGATGACCATTGACAGATGAATGGATAAAGAAGTTGTGGTACATACATACATAGGTACAATGTACTTAGTCATCAAAAGGAACAAATGTGAATCAGTCGTACTGAGGTGGATGAATCTAGAGCCTGTTACACCGAGTGAAGTAAGTCTTATATTGGCCAAGAGAAAAACAAATATTTTGTTATATATATATATAATTTGCTTCCCTGGTCGCTCTAACATTAAAGAATCCACCTGAAATGCAAGGAGACCCAGGTTCAATCCCTGGGTCAGAGAGACCCCTGGAGAAGGGAATGGCAACCCACTCCAGTATTCTTGCCTGGAGAGTTCCATGGACAGAGGAACCTGTGGGTTACAGTCCATGGGGTCATAAAGAATGGGACATAACTGAGAGACTAACACTTTCACTTTTCATGGAATCTAGAAAAAATGGCACTGATGAACCTAATTGCAGGGCAGGAATGGAGATTCGGATATAGAGAACGGACTCTTGAACACAGCAGGGAGAAGAGGAGGTGAAACAAATTGAGAAAGTAACGTTGACATACATTACCATTTTGTGTAAAACAGATAGCTAGGTGGAAGCTGCTATATATGACTGATTAGCATTGTTGTATGGCAGAAACCGACACAACACTGTAAAGCGTTTAAACTCCAATTAAAAACTAAAATAAAAATAAAAGGGTATTTCAGTTTCTTCTCAGTCCATTGGAACATTGCTTCTGCCAGTGAACAAACCTGAAATGTCTTTTAGGGAGAGAATCGCATAAAAGGAAGTCCATTTGACCTGGGTGAAATGATCTGAGATCAGTTGAGAAGGGATAGGCTACCCACTCCGGTGTTCTTAGACTTCCCTGGTGGCTCAGCTGGTAAAGAATCTGCCTGCAATGCAGGACACCTGGGTTCAATCCCTGGGTTGGGAAGATCCCCTGGAGAAGGGAAAGGCTACCTATTCCAGTATTCGGGCCTGGAGAATTCCATGGACTGTATAGTCCATGTGATCACAAAGAGTCAGACACGACTGAGTGACTTTCACTTTCATGTTATTGTTTTTAAGTGACTTGTTACTCCAGAATAACTACTATACAACATTCATTATTTTCCTAAAATATGTCTCAAGATTCCAAGGCTTCTGTGAAGAAAAAGAGAAACTAACACATTCTGAGTACCTACTATGTGCCAGGAACATGGCTCCATTACATTATGTTGACCTCTTTGCAAAGCAAGGCTCACATTATACTTATTTATCAGCCAAGGAAACTCAGGTTCAGAAGGAAGAACAATGACCTCAAAGTCAACTGGAAGATCCAAAATTCCAGACAAGATTTTCCTGAGTCCCCGTTATCCTCAAGACTCCATCTGGGACCCTGGGTTCAAGAGACTCACGTGCATGATCTCTGCGCTCTCAGCGAAAATCTTCATATAGGGCTTCAGGATGTTGAAGTGGAAGGCGGGTGTCAGCATGCGACGGTGGCTGCTCCACTTGTCACCAGCACTCAGGAGGAGCCCATCCCCTAGCAGAGACAGCCACGGGGAGTGGGCAAAGGAAGACCTTTCCCTGGGTCCCCAAAGTCATCCCCAATCCCCATCACTCACAGTTACTCACCAAGCCAGGGTTTTAGAGTGCCATAGAACTGCATGTCCTTGGGTGCAATGGCAGCTGAAATGAATAAAGACAATCAGGGGCCAGGTAGATGGAGAGGAGAGGGACTTTTGATGGGGGGGTGGAGGCTCCCAGCCAGGAATCTGCATTCCCCTTCCAAGCCCAACACAGCAGAATGGGACCAAGAGCACAGGAAGCTGGGGGGGGAGAAGGGACCAGACCAGGCCACAGCACAGAGAAGAGCAAAGGCAGAGCCCATAGACACTCTCAATGTGCTTAGACACACCCACCCCAGAATGACACAACATGCCCCAACATCCCTTGACATAGCCTACAGAGTCCAGCACATTCTGACACGGAAGCAAAACCCAGCCCTCTATAAAACACCTTTACAGGGACCAAGGACACCACACCTTCCCCAGCACTAGGACCTCTCCTGAGACATCTGACATGGCCCCATGTGTTAACGTGCCCTGACATGGCCCCAACATGCATGACATAACCTGACATGATGCAATAACTCTGCCATGGACCTGAAGACCACCTGACCTGATCCAAGGATGCCCCGGGCAGGCTCTAGACAGGATTTGAATACAATGTCTTGATCTCACAGACATGAACCAAGTGGGATCCAGGCATACCTTCAGACCCAAAACAGGCAGGATTCACACAAGGTCGCAGGCATTTCTTAAAGTGACCCTGAGCCTCAGACCTGAGACAAACCCCACATGTGGCCCAGGAGTGATCAACAGGAGAACCAGACAATCTCTAACGACATTTCAGATAAGAACCAGAGAGACTCCTAGATGCCTCAAATGTCCTTGGCCACTGGTGAGCTCCAGACATGACTGAGAACATCTCTGAGCTCAGGTATAAAATATACTAGGTGGCACCAGGTATAACATACACCAGTTGTAACCAGAATCCACGTGGATACCTAAATGTGACCAGATGTAGCCATGCAGCAGACTGCACAGACATGACCGGAAGTCAGGCAGGTTGGAGTCTGCAGTGAGAAACAGTGGTACCCTTGCCACACACCCCCACTGTCTGCATCATGGTCAGCCGCCCAATTAGAGGCAACACAGACAATGACAGGGGACAAGCTGTGGCCAAGGATCTACCTGGAGCAAACAGCACAGGCTTGATGCAGGTGGAGTGGAAAATGTAGATGATCACATGCCAGGGCCCCACCCACCAGCAGCACACATCCCCATAGGTGCTGGCCAGGCCCTGTGTGTACAGGAGACCTTCCTCCCAGCTCTGAATCTGGAGAGAAACAAATAGGACCTAATTCACTCTCTTCTAGGCTGCCAGAGGGAAGGACCTGCAGGGCAGAGTCACGCCTGAAGCCATGAATCAATTTCAGCAGCTACCCTCATGCTTTCTCAGGCTCCTTCCCCCACACACTCCATAAAGGACAGTTGGATGTCCCTTTGGGTGCAGGGGTAGGAAGGGTCTTTCCCTGTGTGGAACCCAAACACCATGTTCAACTCAATTCTCTTCCACCCCCATATTCCAGATAAGGAAACTGAGGCTCTGAATATTGAAATGACTTGCCCACAGTCTCACAGATACTCTGCTTGACACATGAGGCCAGGTGTGCCTGAATCCAGGGTCTGAGTTCTTAACCCTTGAACTGCTCTGAGCCCTAAAACAATAGCTCAGGTAACCGTGTGCCTGCCAAGACATGCAATCAGACTCTCAGGAACATGGGAATTGGTCCTATGACCCAAGCCAGGCAAGTTAAAGGGAACCTTCAACTTTTTCTAAAACTGTTTTTAATGAGTTCACTTCTCTATGGGGGTTGAGCTTGGGGGATTCAATCTTACCAGGATAAGAGGGAAGCCATCACAGATGAGCACAGAACTAAATGATGAAAACAGATTTCTGATGACATTTTAAGACCCAGATCCAGCTGTCCTGAAGACATCTTCCTTGGAGTTTATAAACAATTGATACTTTTTCTTTGTATAGATCATACAGGGTTGAGTTTCCACCACTAATAGCTGAAAGAAACTTCAGCAGCCAGAGAGAACCAGGGCCCTTCCCAGAGTCACTCAGCATTCCAGTGTCAGAAACCAGGTCTCTGTCAGAAGCTGCCCATTCCTCTGCTTGCCTGGTCTGTCTGTGGATGGGAGGGGCACGGGACAAAATTAGGGAGCTAGGGTGGGATGGGGTGGCATCTCTTCAGGGAGATTCCTGGGCACTGGAGAAGGAAGGCCCTGAATTAGAAGTGGCTGAGCCACAGGATATGGTCAAGAAACCGACCCATTGGAGAGGTGGATGTCACAAAAATAGCAGCCCAGATCATGCACCAGACATAAATTTTCATTGCTGGGGATCTGGGGATGAGTGAGACTGCAGCAGACCTTCCAGGTTGCTTGGGATGCTATGAATACCCACTGCATCACTCTACCTTCTGCTTTCAAATATATCTGTTCATTGTTCCAGATCCAGTTCTTGCACCTCCTCTTCCAGAAAGCCTTCCAACATGCCCTGACAGAGGACCTTGCTTCTTCTTGGGTTGCCACAGCCCATCTCTCTCTGGCCAACTCCTGACCAACCACACCAGGTCAGGGATATCCTGTTCCAGATCTGAGTCCTGAGACTGGGGACATCTTTCAGCAGGGCACCAAAGTGGGGTATAGATAACAGTGTGAGGAAGAAGGAAACAGTGAAATAGGGGGTGACAAATATATGAAAGAAAGGAGGAAATGGCTGAGTGAGAAGAGGGGAGGAGGGGCCAGGGTCCTGTAGGGGCCACATCAAATGTTGGCAAAGAGGGGCTGGAATCCCTCAGATGTGTCATGGCACCCACCACCACAAGCTCTGCCTGGGTACCTGAGGCATTGGTGATGCTCCGGAGCATGTCAGGGTGGCAGAAGACAACCATGGGGATAGTGGGGCCAAACCAGATCAAATACCCATGGGGGTAGTTGGCCACCATCTGAGTGAAGTTGATCAGGCCCTGCTCCGTGGGGGGCACCTGCAAGCAAGGGAAGAGCCATCATTTCCCAGATGGAGCCACTGCAGTGGACAGTATGTCAGATTCTGTACAGATAGAGAGAATCCCTTCTTCCTCCTTCTCTGGGGGCAGAAGGGACCTGGAGCATCTCCAAGTCCCAAGGATGTACCCCAGGACACAGGGAAAATACAGGCTCTCTACCCATAGGGTGGCTGACCTTGGCTTGAGAAGTCAGATTTTTCATGTCCTGGGAGTGGTCCCAGTTCCAGGAGTGCCTACAGGAGGAGATCCTTATAGGGGAGGTTTGTGGGTGCAGGGTGGCCTCAGGACTTCTCCCTAGATTTTGGTCCCACATCCTTTCATAATCTGGATGGTCCACGTGGCCTCCAGTTCCTTGCATGGTAAAGGGTCTTCAGACCTGGGACATTCCAGCCCTGGTAGATCCCAAGGGACAGACATTAATCAGGAAAGCAACTCAGACCTACAAACCTCTATTGGCTAGGCTCTGTGCAGAGTGCATCCTGTCTGTCTATTCCTCTACAACCTAGGGATAAAACTTTCAATTGTGCCACTTTTATATGAAGAAACTGACACCATATGCAACCCAACAGGAAGAAGATGATGCTCCTGGAGAAGCGTCACCTCCATCAGGATGCTCCATCCAAGCTTGACAACGGTCCTCCAGGTGCTCCAGGCAGGTGAACATAAGTCACTTTTACTTTTGGGTTTTGTTCCCCTCTCCCCAAGGACCCCAGGTGAGGGTTCAGTGCACTTGGTGAGACTGGTCCAGAGAGACAGAGTGACTCAGCCAAGGTCACACAGCAAGAGGGGCCGCGGGAAGGAAAAGTGATCAAGACCAGACCACACAGCCAAGCCCTTGGAAGGAAGGGCAGAACTGCAGTAATTTTATAACATTCCTGTTACCTCCAGGGCTTGCAGAGACCATTTCTAGACCCAGACTCTCAGGAAATCTGCACAGCGAGCTTTGGAGTGCCCCCTGTTCTGGACTTCTGAACTTTGCCATAATAAACAGGAAAACTGCAGTTAAGTCCTCCCTCAAGTTGTACTTCTCATCCCAGACAGGAAAGAAAAAATGTTGTCATCTCTCAGCCGGACTGTTAGATGGGAAAAGCTGGGTACTCATTCCTTTGACCTTGACAGAAGAGGGTAATGGCAAGTTCACCACCTAGATAACCAAACATTTATTTCACATGCTTACAGTATGCCAGCCCTGGAGTACACACTGTAGTGTCTGCTCCCTAGAACTAACATCAAACTGGAAGGCAATTAATATATAATTGGACAAGTGACTGTTTAATTAATCATAAGCAGAACCAATTCAAAGATCAAAGTCTGGGGCACAAAGTTGGCAAGCACGGAGGATGGGGAGGTCTAAGAGGGCTTCTTAAAGAGGAAGTGAACTTTATCCAGGTTGGGCAATGAGCCCATTGGGATATCTTGGGAGGAGAGCAGGTAAGATTAGAGGAAGGGATCCTGGGAGAGAGAGGGTATGGGAAGCTGTGGTCCTATAGGTGGGGGTGGGGAGGTGATAGCCAATTCCTGTGGGACAGCTGTAACCCAGAATAAAAAGACATAGGAAATGGACCACAAGCAGATCAGAGCCTGAACAGCACCCTTGAGGAGACCTCAAGGTCACCATAGAGACTGGAAAGGCCAGAAGACCAGGCTCTGTGCAGCCCAGCCTCAGACGTACACTAATGTGTGGAAGTCAGGCAGGAAATGGACCTCAAAGCAGACTAGGGCTGGAAGGACAGAATGTGGGGAAGGTCTCGATGGCAGAGCAGAGGAACGAGTGAGTGAGGTAGAGGGGGCTCCCTGGCTTCCCTTGCTACTCTGCTGTCCTAGACCCCGCCCCCAAACCTGAGCCCCATTCCTGACCCTCAGAAAAGTCCATCCACCCCGATGCCACAGACCCATCCTGCTGCCTACACTCACCAGGTCCATGTGACCCAAGAACCAGTTACATTTTGGGGGCTGCAGGAAACATCGAAGGCGACGAGAGTTGTTGTAGAAGGTGTAGGTCCAGGCCAGGACATGGGCCAGGATCCAGGAGGCCCCGACCAGCAGCAGCAGCAGCCATGGGGAGGCTGCCACTGGCCCGAGTCCCAGCCAGGATAGGCTCAGCTCCAGCATCCTGTGGGGCAAACAGTGTGAAGGGTAAGCTCCTGAGGATGAAAGGAGGCAGTGATGGTGAGCTGTGAGGCAGAGATAAATACAGTGAAAAGAGCAAGGGAATGAGGGGCAGGGTGAGTGTTGGGGATGGGCGAGACAGGCTGAGAAATGGGCAGACATGGGCTCAAATAGGGAAAGGCAGGGTAAGAGGGAGAATCAGACCCAGAGAGAGACAGAAAGAAACACACACAGAATGTTTGTGTTTTAGTTACCTACTGACATCCACTCATCTCCCAGACCAGCTTGTTCCCTGGAGCCACCCTGCCTACAACAGTGGCCTCTCCCACCCCAGGCCAGGCCTCCCAGCCCCATGACCCCCAGCCTGTCACCTTCTGCCAAGAGCAGCTTGTCCTGCACAACTCCCCTCCTCCTCCTGGGAAGGCTTGGTCTGACCCTGACCCAGGAAAAAACTGCCAGGGTCCACACTAAGCCAGCCAATCCTTGCCGCCTGTTTACCTCCTCCCTACCTGGAGGCTGTCCAAATAAAGGGTGAGGCCTGTGAACAAGTTCAGGGTCACAGTTTGTACACTGGATGCTCAGGACTCATCACATCCCAAATGGGCAAATTGTGGGGCTGGTAACGATGACTCTGGGGTCCCAGGTGTGCAGCCACACCTGCTGCTCTAAGCACAGTGTAGCAGATAAAAGCATGAACATTCAGGTATCACGCAAGCTGGGCCTAGCTCAGCTTTGTCTGAAGCCATTTCCAGGTCTCTTATCCACGCCTGGGCCTGGAGGGTGTCATGTAACATTTCTTGGCGCAGAAACAGGGAGCTCGGAGACCTGAACTCTCTGACATCCTGGTGACAGAGCCTGGCAAGAATTCAAGTCCTGCCTCTCAGCAGCCCAGGGCCTGGGTTGAGACGTGACTGCTGGAATCAGGAGCAGAGAAACACACCCAGCTGAGAATTACAAGGGAATAAAGGACTCAGTTGGAAGAGGGCATCTTGAGACATGAAGGGTAAGGCTGCAAGGGACCTGAGAGAATAGTATGCACACAGAAAAGCCAGAGCTGGGAGTGGAGTTCTGACCCACCCTCATTCATACTGTGGGCTTTGAAGACCCTCTCTGGTCTCAATCTTCCTATCTGGGAAATGGGATGTTGGATGAGACCCTGAAATAAGGTTTGCATAAAGGAAACAACTCTGTGCGACAGCTGTATATGAGGAGTGCATACTGTGTACTGGGTCCCTCAAAAAGCATGCCTACAGTGTGTCAGGAGCTCTATATAATCCCACTGTGTGCGGGATGTTCTTACAGCAAAGTAATGCATCACCTTCCCCTCAGGGCTCTGGGCCAGCACCCTGGGGTCAGCAGAGGGGCCCACGTGATGGCAGAAGGGAAGATACCTGTTTGACAAAAGAGCAAACTGAAGTTCATAGAGGTGAAGCTCAACCTAAGTTGCAAAGCTGGAAAGAAGCCAGATCTGTCATACCAGCAAGCCCAAGCCTTTCTCCTCTGCTATATCATTCCACTCCCATTCATAAGGGATGACGCCCTACTAATCTGGGGGTAGTTATAATGGTGGATTCTCAGCAACTATGGTCACCCCAGTGGGGAGATATCTTGAGGTCCTCGTATCATCACGTGGATCATCTTCCCACATCCAGGATGAACCATCCAGTGGATCTGGTGTCCCCTCCTGGGTCCTTCCTTGATCCTGTCCAGAATTGTCCTGTGGTGTGGTGTGTTCTCAGATGACAGAGAACTTGAAGGATGGAGCTCCTGGCAAAGAAACTGAGCAGGAGAGTCAGGAGAAGGACTGTCCTGAAACTGGTGGAATGCTAGGGAGACTCCAAATGTCCTTCCCCTCAACAATGGCTGGGGGATTCAGGTGGAGGATCCTAATGTTCTCAGGGGTGTAGGGTGCATCCTTTCCCAAGAATGACCTTCTCCTTCACAGGGGTAGACTTTGCCTCCTGGCAGGTCCATTCACTACAGGGTTAAAATGGCAAGGCCAGAATATGATAAACCATCAGTGACATCATACACATAGAAGGAGCCCCAGTGCCTAGAGGGGTTCAACTCACTGCAGACCAACTATGGGCCAGGAATAAGCAGGAAGCGTAGAGCAGGAATGGCAACCACCCATCCAGCATTTGCCAACAGGGGCCACTGAAACTGTTTGAAGCCTTCTCGTGTATAAACTTTTTGTGTGTGCTTTCATTTTAGAGTTGAGGAAATGGAGACTGAAAATTATGTGAGTGACTCGCCCAAAGTCACACATTTGATAGAAAGAGGCTGTGACCCAGGCCTCACGCTGAGTAGCCTGAACCACGAAGCTCTCCCTCTTCCCTGTATGTAAATGGGCATTCCATTAGCATCACCTCTCATGGAAAATGGTAGGGATCACTAAAAGAGACAATGCTTGTAGAAAACATAAGACAGAGGAAGGGGTCAGTAAATGCAAGTCACTGTTTGTCATTGTTGTTGTTATTGATGTGATCTTCCAACAGCCTTGGAAGATCAAGTTCATGAGCCCAGTTTTACAGAAGAGGAGCTGGAGATTCAGAGGCATGAAATGACTGGTTCCAGCCCCCCAGTAAGTTAGGTAAATAGGACTGTACAGGTGACAGCACAGCCTGACACATAATAATGCTCATTATAAAGCTGGAAAAGAGAGAAAGGTTTGCATCGGGCAATTCTAAGCCTAGGCTGCTGAAAGTGTGGTCCTCAAACTGACATCCCACCATGTCACCCGAGAGTTTGAAAGTAAATACAGAAACCCCCATGTGGAAACACAGACTCAGAACTGCATCTAAATAGATATCCAGGGGAACTCTGTCCACTGCTTCAAGTTTTAGGAAGTGTTGCCATAAGACTCCTGAGTCTGGATTCTGAAAAGGGTACAGGGAGAAGTTTCTTCCTTCATCCCGCTAATTCTAATTTTCAGTTATAATATAAAGAGAAAAATCTATACCTACAGAGCTGTTCATACAACCATGATTGTTACCGTGCTGGTCACTATTTCAGGCACAGGGATGCAGCAGTGAGCACTGCAGACATCTTCCCTGCTGTCAAGGGGCTAACATATTGTGAGGAGATGGACAATGATTGAATGAATCACCAAGGATGTGTGGTGAGTGATGTGCCCAGAGAACATCCTACCTTAGTCAAAGGGTGAAGGTGGGCAGAGACCTGAATGAGGAGCAACAGCCTCCAAGAACAGACATTGGGTGGAACATCCAGGCTGCACAAAAGGGCAAGTGGGTGTTGTCCTTTGACCTTTGTGCTAAAATTTGATATCATGTGATTGACCTTTGTCATCTGGTCCCATTACTTCATGGCAAATAGATAGGGAAAAGGTAGAAGCAATGACAGGTTTTATTTTCTTGGCCTCCAAAATCACTGTGGACTGTGACTGCAGCCATGAAATTAAGATTAAAATTATCTACAAGCCTAGATAGCATATTAAAAAGTAGAGATACCACTTTACTGACAAAGGTTTGTATAGTCAAAGCTATGGTTTTTCCAGTAACCATTTATGGATGTAAGCATTGGACCATAAAGAAGGCTGAGCACCAAAAAATTGATGCTTTTGAACTATGGTGCTGGAGAAGACTGTTGAGATTCCCTTGGACAGCTAGGAGATCAAACCAGTCAATCCTAAAGGAAATCAATCCTATAGAGTCATTGGAAGAATTGTGGCTGAAGCTCCAATACTTTGACCACCTTATGCAATAAGACTTGTTGGAAAAGACCCTGATGCTGGGAAAGATTGAAGCAAAAAGAGAAGGGGGCTGCACAGTATGAGATAGTTAGATAGCATTACTGACTCAATGGACATGGATTTGAGCAAACTCCCGGAGATAGTGGAGGACAGAGGAGCCTGGAATGCTGCAATCCATGGAGCTGCAGGGAGTCAGACATGATTTAGCTATGGAACAACAATAAATTGATCCTTATGAAGGGCAACATGCAGAGCAAATTCTAGCCCCATATTGAAGCTCTAAGCGGGTATCTAACTTTCCGTAGCCAGGACCAAATACTCAAGCCACAGCAGGTCTCTGCAGCCATCAAAAGGACAGGGTTTACTGGCCTGACTCCCCTGACCCCTGGATCAGGTGGTAGAAGGGAAAGGGGAGGCAGCACAGGAAGCAGGCAGACTCAGGAGAAAGAATTCTGTGCAGAACCTGAGGAGGCTGGAGCATTCCCAATGGTTTTTCATCAAATACAAAACATCTCAGCTGCCAAGTCTGGCTTATGAAATGTCCCCCGGGCTGTGTTGAAAACACTTCACCCACTGTGCCTTCTCCAGGGGTTCTTCCGCCCTTATCCAGAGCCGTTCAGTGGGCAAGTCTGTATCAATCAACTATTCTGGTCACTTGGTGTCACCCCTCTGAACCACTTTCTTCATATGTGTTAAATAGGCTGATAGAATGTCACAGAGATTTGCAAACATCGTATTAAACATAGACAAAGAGAGTAGGGGAAAGTATGTTTCAAAAATGGTATGTGAGGAAAGGTGGTGTTCTGCGAGAAGCCCGTGGAGCCGGCCCTGGAGCTGCCCCGCGCCACCGAGGGCAGGCTGCCTGAGGCGGGGCGCCGTGAGGGCGGGGGCGGGCGGCACCTCCCGGGGCCGCTGCTCTGGGGCTGCACAGCCGCGAGCCGGCCGGCGGGTGTGCCTGTGGATCCACTCCGTGGCTGTGGGCAGGTCGGTTTCGGTGGCTTCCTGCAAGTGGGGGTCGCCACCACTTCCTCAGCGCCCCCAGCCGCCCCACATCCTCAAAGCCTCTGCGCGCGCTCGGGCTGCGCGGTGGGCGACTCGCCCCAGTGACGCGCGGAGAAACCGGGAGACGGGCTGCTGGAGCTCAGGAGGATGGACTGAGGCAAGTTCTGGAAGAGATGAAAGCTTTATAGGAGCAAAACCTACCTGATGTGTAAGTTGGGTGACACCTGCAGAGGCCTCGCTCCCAGCCCTTCAAACCGTAGTTCCTGGTGTGAACCTGTTTGGCCGACGCTCCTGCTTGGAGGAGAGAGGACGTGTGGGTAGACGCTGCACTGGACACCTTTAGTGCAAGATGGCAAGGAGCCCTGTGAGCCCCATTACCCGGAGCAGCTGCGCCTTTCTCTCCTCCCAGAGCGCTCCAACTCCACCCTCGCCCTGCTGAGGAAAGCCCTGTGGAGCAGCCCCGCCCGCGACCTATTGGAGAACATGGACTGTACCGCAGGGCTCCCCCCTTTCAGTTCCTTTGCTTCTCAACACAACTCATTCCATTGGCAGAGCGACACTGGGCAGAAGGACCCTTTCGGGGCTTGGGCTTCCCTGGTGGCTCAGAGGTTAAAGCATCTGCCTCCAATGCGGGAGACCCGGGTTCGATCCCTGGGTCGGGAAGATCCCCTGGAGAAGGAAACGGTAACCCACTCCAGTATTCTTGCCTGGAGAATCCCATGGACGGAGAAGCCTGGTAGGCTACAGTCCACGGGGTCGCAAAGAGTCGGACACGACTGAGCGACGGAACGGAACGGAACGGAACAGCTTTACTTATGTATCAAAGGCCGAGTTAGGAGGAGATCCTACCCAGGAGAGGAAAAGTCCCTTCAGAAGCAGCAGGGACAAGGTTTCCTGCCGTCCTGCACCTGCTGGTGTGGAACAACTGACCTGCTCTCAACACACAGCCCCAGGTGAAGTCCTGGGCGAGGGGGAAACACCTGTATGTTTACTGTGAGATATTTAATAAGCACTGTGTCTCTCTGATCGCAATAACCTGTCTGTGCCTTCAGGATAAAAGGAATGAATACTGGAAGTCCAGCCAAAAGAAAGAGTGTCTCAAAGAGGTGAGTGACAGTGAACGCCAAGAGGAAGGAGAAATTCAGACAAACAAGGACTGAAAAGGTGTGGCTTTGATTCAGCGACGTGGAAGTCATCAGTGACATGGGAGCAGTTTTGAGGGAAAGAAAGGGAAGACAGTCTAGAGTTGCTAGAGATACAGGCAAACCTTTCAAGAAGTTTGTTGTGGGACCTAAGATTGTCTGGAACAAGTGAGAGGGGAAGAGCAGGGTGAGAAATTTATAGACAGAAGATTTGAAATCATCATGAGAAGATACAAAGTAACGAAATAAAGCAGCAGGATCACGGGGCAGTGCAGCACCAAGAGGCGAGTCGCGCGGAGAGAGTGAGGGGGAAGGATCAGCAGTCTCACCTGAAACTGGAGTTCTGCCAAGTCAGACACTGAGGGCACAGAAGGAAAAGGGGATCAGGATTAAGTTAGCATTGGTAACTTGTCAGCTCTTGGAATTGTGGAGGAAAACACTTCCTCCACCCTCTTAGGTTCAGTGTTCAGGAATCTGCAAATTAAATTGTTAAAAGCAGATAACCATGAGAAAAAACACTTAATAGCTTTCTAGCAGTCATGTACACATGTGACATTTGGACCATAAGGCTGAGCACCGAAGACTTCATGCTTTCAAACTGTGGTGCTTGAGAAGACTCTTTGAGAGTCCCTTGAACAGCAAGGAGAACGGACCAGTCAATCTTAAAAGAAACCAACCCTGAATATTTTCATTGGAAGGACTGATGCTGAAGCTCCAATACTTTGGCCACCTGATGTAAAGAGCCGACTTATTGGAAGAGACTCTGATGCTGGGAAAGATTGAGGGCTGAAAGAAAAGTGGGCAACAAAGAATGAGACGGTTAGATGGCATCTTTGACTCAATGGACGTGAATATGAGCAAACTCTGGGACATGGTGACAGGGAATCCTGGCGTGTTGCAGTCCACGCGGTCACAAAGAGTTGGACACAACTGATCGACTGGACAATAACAACAACATGCAAAGCTTCACACAGAAATGTGACTTGAAGGGGAAGCTAAAACTGGGAGTTGATATCAGTTCAGTTCAGTTCAGTTGCTCAGTCATCTCCGAGTCTTTGCGACCCCATGAATCACAGCCCGCCAGGCCTCCTTGTCCATCACCAACTCCCGGAGTTGACCCAATCTCATGTCCATAGAGTAGGTGATGCCATCCAGCCATCTCATTCTCTGTCGTCCTTTTCTCCTCCTGCCCCCAATCCCTCCCAGCATCAGACTCTTTTCCAGTGAGTCAACTCTTTGCATGAGGTGGTCAAAGGATTGGAGTTTCAGCTTTAGCATCAGTCCTTCCAATGAACACCCAGGACTGATCTCTTTTAGAATGGACTGGTTGCATCTCCTTGCAGTCCAAGGGACTCTCAAGAGCCTTCTCCAGCACCACAGTTCAAAAGCATCAATTCTTCAGCGATCAGCTTTCTTCACAGTCCAACTCTCACATCCATACATGACCACTGGAAAAACCATAGCCTTGACTAGACGGACCCTTGTTGGCAAAGTGATGTCTCTGCTTTTTAATATACTATCTAGGTTGGTCATAACTTTCCAAGGAGTAAGCGTCTTTTAATTTCCTGGCTGCAATCAGCATCTGCAGTGATTTTGGAGCCCCAAAAAATAAAGTCTGACACTGTTTCCACTGTTTCCCCATCTATCCTCCTAAAGTACCATTTATCTTTCCGAAATGTTATTTGTTCTCCCATAAGTGCCCCTCCTCCCCCATGTCACCTGTTTTCCAGAAGATGCCTTTACCTCTTACTCCCTGTCTTGATGAAAGTGAAAGAGGAGAGTGAAAAGGTTGGCTTGAAGTTCCACATTCAGAAAACAAAGATCATGGCATCTGGTCCCATCACTTCAGGGGAAATAGATGGAGAAACAGTGGAGACAGTGTCATACTTTATTTTTGGGGGCTCGAAAATCAATGCAGATGCTGATTGCAGCCAGGAAATTAAAAGAAGCTTACTCCTTGGAAGGAAAGTTATGACCAACCTAGATAGCATATTAAAAAGCAGAGACATCACTTTGCCAACAAAGGTCCGTCTAGTCAAGGCTATGGTTTTTCCCGTGGTCATGTATGGATGTGAGAGTTGGACTGTGAAGAAAGCTGATCGCCAAAGAATTGATGCTTTTGAACTGTGGCGCTGGAGAAGACTGTTGAGAGTCCCTTGGACTGCAAGAAGATCCAACCAGTCCATTCTAAAGGAGATCAGTCCTGGGTGTTCATTGGAAGGATTGATGCTAAAGCTGAAACTGCAATACTTTGGCCACCTCATGCGACGAGTTGACTCACTGGAAAAGACTCTGATGCTGGGAGGGATTGGGGGTGGGAGGAGACGGGGACGACAGAGGATGAGATGGCTGAATGGCATCACCTACTCGATGGACGTGAGTTTGAGTGAACTCCAGGAGTTGGTGATGGACAGGGAGGCCTGGCGTGCTGTGATTCATGGGTCGCAAAGAGTCAGACACGACTGAGCGACTGAACTGAACTGAACTGATGGGAGATAGGGAAGTTTTGTGAAAATGTTTGTCTGGTGCTTGTAATTTTTCTCTAATTTTAAGACTTTTTCAAAACTCAAACAAAAATAGATAGGTTGATAGGTAAAGAAAAGGTGAAAAGTCTTCGGCAAATCTTATTTATCTATGAGAAAATTTTCTCTAATTTTAAGACTTTTTGCAAAAGTAAATCAAAAGTCAATTAACACTGACTCAAATACATTCCTTTTTAGAGCCGAATAATACACAACTTCCTTATCCATTCATCTGTTGATGGACATTTTGGTTGCTTCCATGCCCTAGCTATTGTAAATGCTAGGAAATACATAGAATGAAAAGAGTGAAAGAAATCCATAGACATTTTCAGATTTTTTTAAAGCTATGGACATAACTGCAATGAACACTGGGATACATGTGGGGTTTTTTTGGAGTTTGCTGTATGATGCAGAGAACCCAAAGCTGGTTGTTTGTGACAAACTAAAGGACTGGAATCAGGAGGGAGGTGGGATGGTGGTTCAGGAAGGAGGGTTCATATGTAAATCTATGGCTGATTCAGGCTGATGTATGGCAGAAATCATCACAATATTGTAAAGTAATTATCCTCTAATTAAAAATAAAAATTAGGAAAAATTAATTCATTAAAAAAAATGGTATGTGAGTAAAGGTTCCACCCATAAACAAAACAGGAACGTGTGTGTATCTGTGTACAATTTGTGTATTCATTGGGTAAAAAACCAAAGGAATCCACACACTGTATGGAATTGGAGGAAGTAGAATTGTAGTCTCAATCCCCCGGCCATGGACAAGTACTTGTCCCTGGCCTGTTAGGAACTGGGACACACAGCAGGACGTGAGCGGTGGGAGAGCAAGCCAGTGCTGCTTCATCTTTATTTGGCCACTCCTCGTGTCTACCCCAGGCTTCCCCGGTGGCTCAGCGGGAAAAGAATCCGCCTGCAGTGCGGAAGACCTGGGTTCCATCCCTGGATTGGGAAGATCCCCTGGAGAAGGGAAAGGCTGCCCACTCCAGTATTCTGGCCTAGAGAATTCCATAGACCATATAGTCCGTGGGGTCACAAAGAGTCGGACACAACTGAGCGACTTTCACTTTCATGGCTATCCCATCAGCCTTAGATGGGACCATCTACTTGCAGGAAAACAAGCTCAGAGCACTCACTGACTCTGTATTATGGTAAGATGTGTAATTATTTCATTACATTTCACAATGTAATAATAATAGACATATAAAGTATACAAAAAAAATCATGTGAATGAATCATCCTAAAACCATCCCTTGCGCCACCCCGTCAGTGGAAATTTGCCTTTTGTAAAACTGGTCCCTGGTGCCAAAATGGTTGGGGACCCCTGCTCTAATGCATTGATCACCCACACTGAGCTGCTGTAATTTCTATCACTAAGACACAATTTTTATATTTTTTAATTTATTTATTTTAACTGAAGGCTAATTACTTTACAATATTGTAGTTGTTTTGCCATACATTGACATGAATCTGCCATGGGTGTACATGTGTTCCCTTTCCTGAACCCTCCTCCCACCTCCCTCCCCATCCCATCCCCCAGGGTCATCCCAGTGCACTAGCCCTGAGCACCCTGTCTCATGCATCGAACCTGGACTGGCGATCCATTTCACATATGATAATACACATGTTTCAATGTTATTCTCTCAAATCATCCCACCCTCGCCTTCTCCCACAGAATCCAAAAGACTGTTCTATACATCTGTGTCTCTTTTGCTGTCTCGCATATAGGGTCATCATTACCGTCTTTCTAAATTCCATATATATGCGTTAGTATACTGTATTGGTGTTTTTCTTTCTGGCTTACTTCTCTCTGTATAATAGGCTCCATTTTCATCCACCTCATTAGAACTGATTCAAATGTATTCTTTTTAATGGTTAAGTAATATTCCATTGTGTATATGTACCACAGCTTTCTTATCAATTCATCTGCTGATGGACATCTATGTTGCTTCCATGTCCTGGCTATTGTAAACAGTGCTGAGATGAACATTGGGGTACATGTGTCTCTTTCAATTCTGGTTTCCTCGGTGTGTATGCCCAGCAGTGGGATTGCTGGGTCATATGGCAGTTCTATTTCCAGTTTTTTTTAAGGAATCTCCACACTGTTCTCCATAGTGGCTGTACTAGTTTGCATTCCCACCAACAGTAAGACACAATTTTTAAAAGAAATAGGAATTTGGAATGGTGAGGAGCACATTGTCATTGTCTAGTCACTAAGTTATGTCCAACTTTTTGGGACCCTATGTACTGTAGCCTACCAGGTTCCTCTGTCCATGGGATTTTTCCAGGTAAGAATACTGCAGTGGGGTGACATTTCCTTCTCCAGGGGATCTTCCCAAGCCAGTGATCAAACTCACATCCCCTGCATCGACAGGCAGATTCTTTACCACCGAGCTTCCTGAGAAGACACAGCTGGCACATAAAATGGATGAACAGTTCTTATTTCGTCTAGCCATGAAGACACATCTCTCAGGAATCAGCCTGGCATCTCTCTAGAGCTGAGGCAGGAGATAGATGGGCCCTGGGCAGAGAAACTGGACTTTGTCAAGCAGAGTAAATTGCAACTTTGTTTTCCCTAACACTCCAAGGACAAAGTTAATGGCAGGAAGGAGCTCTACTAGAACATAAAGATAAGATGAGCACATCTATCACTCCTGAGGTCAAGGAAGTCTCCCCCACTGCACATGCACAGGGTCAATAAGGGAGGGGTTGCTGCCCCATAATAGGCATTGTTGAACCTCCCCCAGGCCTCTGCACTGAAATCCATCTGGGCAAAAAGATGTGCACGTGTATTGAGGAGGGTCCTAGGGAAGGTCTTCCCTGTAGGAAGGACTCCCATGTAACTCAAATGGTAAAGAATCTGCCTACAATACAGGAGATCAGGGTTCAATCCCTAGGTCGGGAAGATCCTCTGGAGAAGGGAACAGCAATCCACTCCTGGAGAATCCCATGGACAGAGCAGAGAAGCCTGGTGGGCTACAGTCCATGGGGTTGCAAAGAGTCAGACACTGAGTGACAAAACCACAGGGAGAGTCAGGTGTAAACAAGGAAATGAGGTAAAGGGCCAAAGGTAAATAAAGACCTGGAAGAACTGCCCTACTGGCTTGGGAAGCCAGTCCCTCCTCCAGGGGATCTTCCTAACTCAGGGAACGAAACGAAGTCTCTTGCATTACAGGCAGATTCTTTACCATCTGAGCCACCAGGGGAGCTCATATAAATGATTTAACTGCCTCTTTTCCATGCTCCGCCTCTTTCGGGGGGACACCCGCACCATTTCTCTCTAGGTGTATACTTCTGCCTTGCTTCTGTCCTAAATAAACAGTTTCTCTGTGTGATTTTCCACATGTTATTCTGTGTCTCTGATAATAAACTTTGTACCTGTGTTTTACAGGCTTGCCTTAGAGAAATTCATTTTTCAAATGGGGCAAGAGACAACAGGGCATCTTCCTTCTTAGTCTCTAAACCTTGATGGTATAGAAGCTAGAATTCCTGGGGAATTTTTTTTGCCCAGGCTGCATGAGTGTTAGTCACTCAGTTTTGTTCGACTGTTTGTGACCCCATGAACTGTAGCCTGCCAGACTCCTCTGTCCGTGGGACTCTCCAGGCAAGAATACTGGAGTGGGTTGTCATGCCCTCCTCCAGGGGATCTTCCCTACCCAGGGATTGAACCCGGGTCTCCTGCATTGCAGACAGATTCTTTACCATCTGAGCCACCAGGGAAGTTGCCCAGGCTATCCAAGTTCAATTCCTGTGCAAGAAACTAAAACTCTGCTTCAGGACCACCAGCTGCCATCTATCCGGATCAGAACAAGCATACAGTCTGCCTGCTGCCTGAAATTTCACCATTCCTTTCCCCATGTTGTTGCTGTTCAGTCACTCATTGTGTCTGTCTCTTTGTGACCCCATGGACTGCGGCATGCCAGGCTTCCCTGTCCCTCACTATCTCCCAGAGTTTGCTCAAATTCAAGTCCATTCAGTTGGTGACACCATCTTACTGTCTCAGTCTGTTGCCCCGTTCTCCTCAGGCCCTCGGTTTTTCATTTCCTCGTGTCAAAGGCCAATGGGCTTGCCAAGGGCAAATGTGCTGCCTCTGTGGTGACTGAACCCTGTGCTGCTGCAGCTGCTGACCTTCAGCACGCCCTGAAGGGAGTTCAGGGTGGAGAATGAGGCACTTTATGCTCCAGGGAAACTGGAGGGACAAGTCTTTAGATAATTAGATATTTTCAGAAACTGATTTCATAATCCTAATCCCTATATCTCTTCATATCTAGAAAAGCACTAAACCCTCCATGGTGACATCAGCTCCTTGTAACTAGCAGAAAACCTTTTGTAAGATAAGCACTTGATTGTATGAACTCCCCCTTCACCAAAATCACATATATTCTCATTCCCCCACTATCTCTTTGGAGCAATTCCTCAGACCTATCTGAGATGCTCTCTCCTGGGCTGCAGTTCTCATTTTGCACACACCCCCCAAAAAAACTTAACACACAACTCTCACATTGTGCATCTTTTTTTTTTTTTTAAGTCAACACTCATCTCTTGGGAGAGTACAAGTTCTGCCTTCAACAGAACTCACTGACTTCAAAATCTCAGCTCTGCCTCTCACTGACCGTGTGGCCTTGGGCAGTTCAGTTGCCTTCTCTGAGTCTCATATCCTCCTCTGTAAATCAAAAGGTACATTTATTTTCCCAGGTAGTTGATTATTCAACAACAATAACAACAAAACTGTGTTTGACCACCTATTGTGTACCACACATGCTGCTAGAGCTCAGGATATGGAATAAACAAGATAGACAAGGTCTCTGGGTTATGGCGCTCTTGTCTTGTTATAGCCACGCATTCTGGGAAACAAACTCACTCCGAAGAACAATGCGGATAGTGGAGTGCAGCTTATTACACCTGTAGGCTCAAGGCAGAGTCTCCTCTTAGCCAAAGACCTCCACCAGTTTTTGTGAAAACCTTATATACCCTAAGTGTATGTGCTCAAACCCACCTCCCCAAATTCCTTGAAACTAGTCTGGTCAAGGTAAAAGAGAGATATGATCAAAGTTAACCCATGATTCATGTGTCACAAGACTAGATAAATAGTGGATATTTATCAATAGGCCTGTGGTCATTTCCCGATAAACATGATGGAATTTACCGCTTTGTTCTGTTACAGAGATAATTAGCATATTCTTTTAGGCAATCGAGAGTCCAAGTACAAGTCCTGAAGCTCTTCTATGCGGGGGGTCTGGTTTCCCACTGGTATGCCACTTCTGTGGACACAGGGCACAAAGTTCAGAGTCCATTGGGAGGGTGACCATGCGTGTAACCTAATGTTCGCAGCCTGGCCTAAGATGGAGTCCATGAAGTTTCCTCCTTCATTCCCCCCTCTTGATGCTCTTAACTCATATTATGAGCATCATTCATAGGGATATATTGCACCCTGGCTCTCCGACCGCCAATTTGGGAGAATGACATCAACATTCGGGTTACAAAATTCATAATACATTGTAAAATTCAGGGTCCACAAAGCAGAACTATCAAGGCAACTGTAATAATGGTAAATATAGTTTTCCACCAATCGCCCTTCACCCAAGATAGGACCAAAGTCCAGAAAGGAATGTTTTCATTTGACGTTGCTTTTACCTGGTTTTTCATGTCATCTAAAGCGGTTGATACATTACCAGATAAGTCAGGAATGCATACACAACATTCACCTTAATTATAGCACAGGTCCCTCCTTGAGTAGCTGTGAGTATGTCCAAAGCCATTCTATTTTGAATTACCGCTTTTCTCATCTGGATTTGATCTTCATTTAAGGCTTGGATGGTTTTTGTTCTATCTAGGAGGGTCTGTTTTGTGAAATTAGTTAAGGTTTCTACTTTAATCATAATATCTGTAGTCCCTATAGAGGGTACGAATAAGGCAGCAATATATGCATACCATTGAAACACAGACCTCACCCACCTAGCATGTAAATAAGGTAGATTTACCGGGGCTTGTTGTAGGTTAGGGTTTTGTTACACTGGCATTTATATCAAATGTAACCCTATCACCCGAGTCTACTGACTGTAGGTCTGACTTACACCCAGAGAACAGGGAGAGATTATGATTGTGTCCCAGAAAAGAGCAGAGTGGTTTAAAATCTCCTTGGTGCAGTGCTGACAGCCACCAGGGAAGTCCATCCATCACAGACAGAGGCATAGCCCCACATACCCAACAGTTGGAGGTATGTGAAGTCCGCGTAGGAATGTGCACATTGATGAGACCAAGCAGCAGGAGTTGATTATGCGGCTTCATCCTCAAGGGGCTCATCCGGGATCTTCTTTTCCTTCTTCTTAAGAATGGTCTTAGTCTCTCAAGGGTCAATGCGGTCCCTCTCGGCAATCCACTCAGCGTTTTCTGGGTCTGCGTGGTATGCTCTCTTCACCCTCATATGATGGATCCAAGGGGCAATACCTGCAACTTTAACTGCAGTAGGGGTAGTTAGAATAACAGTATAAGGGCCCTTCCACTGAGGGGCTAGTAAATCAAGTTTCCAATCTTTGACCCTTACTTGGTCACCAAGAGTAAACTCATGAATCTGTTCCCCAAGGGGGAAAGGCACCTTTTCTTGTACAAACTTAGTTACCCGATTTATTACCTTACCCAGTTCCATCTGCTGCGAAATCCTATCCCCCCCTTACCTGAGGCAAATTTGTTGACGCCTGTTTTATTATGGGAGGGGGCCTCCCATACACAATTTCATATGGAGAATAGCGCTGGGACTGTGGGGTCATCCTGAGTCTGAGCAGAGCCGTCAGAAGCAAGTCCACCCAGGAGCATTCAGTCTCTATGATCCACTTGGAGAGTCTCTTTAAGTGTCCAGTTGGTTCATTCCACCACCTCAGAACTCTGGGCCTATATGCAGTGTGTAGTTTCCATTTGATGTTTAAAGTTTTGCTTACTTGTTGTACTAAATCAGCTACAAAAGCCAGGTCATTGTCTAAACTAATGCTGGTAGGAAGTCCAAATCTGGGAACTATTTCCCTAAGCAGACACTGGGCTACTTCTGATGCACTTTTTCAGTCCAGGTAGGAAAAGCTTCTACCCATCCCGAGAACGTACATACCATGACCAGCAGGTAACAGTAGTGTCGGTGAGGTTTCATTTCAGTGAAGTCCACTCCCAGGTGTTCAAGGGGCAGTGTGCCTTTCAGCTGATTACCCGGAGGTTTGTGTCTGAATACCCGAGAGGCAGCATTAACCTCCTCTTTGTAGATCTGTGCCTTCTTCTTCGATACCCAGTAACCTGCTTCCATCAGCAGCTGGAGCAGCGCTTTTGTCCCTTCCCAGCATTTTTCCTTGCTCTCAGCAGCCAGCAGCAGGTCATCCCCATATTGTAGGAGTCAACATCCATACTCTTTCAGATGGAATGAGTCCAGGTCAGAAGCCAAGGCTTGCCCAAAGATGGCTGGGGGTTCTTAAATCCTTGTGGGGGAGTCCAGGTGAGCTGTTGTTTGGTGCCCCCAACTGGATCTTCCCATTCAAAGGCAAAGATGGGCTGTTACTCTGGGCTGAGGTGTACGCAGAAAAAGGCATCCTTGAGATCTAGGCGAGTATAAACTTTAGTCCTCGGCGGGAGGAGGCTAAGTAAAGTATAGGGGTTTGGAATAGTAGCCTAGTTGATTAGCCTGGGATCTTGTACAGGCCTATAGTCCTGTTCTCCTTCCTTTTTGACTGGCAGGATCAGCATATTCCAAGCTGACTGGCACTCTACTAGAATGCCCGCTTGTTTCATTCTATTGATGTGGGGCAGTATGGCGGCCCAGGCCTCTATCGGTAATGGTTCCTGGCGCTTTCTAACCGGGATGGTGCCTGGTTTGAGTTCTATTATCACTGGGGCTTGATGTTTAGCCAGCCTGGGGGGAGGGGGGTTGTTTTCCGCCCAGACCTCAGGGAATAATTGAGTTAGCTCTCTCTCATGCTCTTCCGGCCCACCCGGTTCTTCCTTCGGAGTCTCATGCAACTTCCACTCATCTTGGGGAGATATTTGTTAGGAACCCTAACATCTGAGTAGCCAGGGTAGGCCTGAGATCTTGCTTAGGCCTAAGTTTCAATTTCCTGGAGACAGGGTGGAGGCTAAGTCCACAGAAACTCCTCCCTAAGAAGATCCCGCCAAAAATCGGGCCAATCAGAGAAAAAAGGGAAATCCCCCAGAAAAACCCCACGCACGCTTGAACTGGCCAATGAGCTTCTGCCAGCTTGATCTTTTGAACAAAAATAGGTGCTTATGTAATCTAAGACTATAAAAACCGCTGTGACCTGGGCTCGGGGCTTTTGTCCGCACTCCACTGCGCTGGAGGAGGCATGAGCCCTAGCTCGAGCTAGAAATAAACCCCATTCTTGCTTTTGCATTGCTGCGAGTGTCTTATTCTACCAGTATGGGGGGACCGGACTCAGGGCATAACATTTTGAGAGAGAAAGCAAACAAGTCATAGTGTCCATCCGGAAGGTGGGCCTATCCTCAGGGGAGAAAGTCACTTGTGCTCCTAGTTTGGAGAGCAAGTCCCTTCCCAACAGGAGTATTGGGTACTCAGGAATGTAGAGGAATTCATGAATCACTTGGTGCCCCCTCCATCTGACATTTTGTGGGCTGGCAAAACGATTTAATCATGTCTTCTCCCGATATCCCAGTTACAGCGGTAGTCTTTTTGGACAGTGGTGCCAAAAGTTTTGTTACTACCGACAGTTCTGCTCCTGTATCCACCATGAAGTCAATGTTTCAGTCCCCCACTTTTAAGGTTACCATGGGCTCTCAGGGACCAGATATCTCTGAGCCCCGGCAGCCCTATTTCATTTCCAAGTCAGCAAGCCCCACAACTGCGGGAGCTTCCTCTTCCTTCCTTGCCTTAAGGCATTCATTCTTCCAGTGGCCAAAACTTCGGCACCAGGCACACTGGTTTGGCTATAACGGGGCCTGGGGCCTCCTTTGGGACAGGTTGAAGGACTGTCCTGTCCCTGGGGCAGATGAGGTTTTCCAAATGTCCCGAGATAGACTTTCCCAGAGCAGCAGCTAGCATTGTAAATCTCTTGTCTGTTCTCTTTCGTTCCTTCTGGCTCTTTGGCAGAGCGCTGCTGCTGCCGCTAAGTCACTTCAGTCGTGTCCGACTCTGTGTGATCCCATAGACGGAAGCCCACCAGGCTCCCCCATCCCTGGGATTCTCCAGGCAAGAACACTGGAGTGGGTTGCCATTTCCTTCTCCATTGTGTGAAAGTGAAGTTGCTCAGTCATGTCTAACCCTTAGCGACCCCACGGACTGCAGCCTACCAGGCTCCTCCATCTGTGGGTCCTTCCCGCGCCAAACGTGGAATCCCCTCTCTCCCTTTCCCTTCTCTCACCCTGTAGCACTCCAAGATGGAAGCCAGAGATTGAGGGGAGCCTCGGTCTCGGCAAGACAGCCGCCCGGGATTAGCCCCTCCGGGGTCTAGGTCCGAAGAAGCAAGCCCCAAAGAAGAGGTGAGCGGACCGCCCGCCCCACAGCCTCCCTCGCCCAGAGAGAGACACTCAGACGCAGCGGGGGTTCTGTCAAGGCAGTTCCGTTTTATTGGTGTAAGCTCCTTCTATATATAGGCAAGCGCGGGGTTTTTGAAAAAGGCTTTCCAATCACATTAAAGCATGCAAGGGGAGGTGTTCAGCAGCCAATCAGAATTTTTGTGGTTATCTGGGGCCGTGCCCTCCTGACATCTGTCAGGTGCCATCGTGTTGTGAGCACATGTAAGGCGCCCTATGTATCCCCCTTTTTTATTTGTTTTTTCAGGGGGAAGGAGCCATCGGGGGGCCACTCGCATGGCCTCACCGGAGACTCAGTGACTGTGTCTGTCAGGTTGTCCCCCTCTGGGGATCTTACCCGTCATTGGCCACCCAGTCAAGCATAGGATCTGGTGGCTTGAGACCTGGCTGAAGGTCTTTCAGAGGGCTGGCTGGACTTAGGCTCTGTGGCAAGGGGCTTGGCCCTAGACCCACCGGGTATTGAGGTTCTTGGGCCCTTTGTGTCCTGGGAGAGTAGATTGGCTCGTTGGGGCAGCTGAAGTGTCCCCCACCTTAGGCTTGTAGCCTAAAGGAGGCTTTTGGGTCTGTCCCCCGTATTTGAGCGAGGAGGATGGTCTTCACTTGTTCCTGGGAAATGGTCCGAATTTGCTCCTGTAGGAACTTTTGGAAAAGGTTGACAAGACAGGGTCCAACCAAAAGAAGTATAACAATGATCATTATTGGTCCCAGGATGGAGAACAGCCAGGGGGACTTATTAAACGAAGCCTCGAACCAGTTTTCTTGTGCCTCTCTTTCCTTTTCTCTTGGCCAATCCTTCTCTAACCTTAGCCATAGATTCTTTTATTACTCCCGTGTGGTCAGCATAAAAGCAGCATTCTTCTCTCAGCGCGGCACATAGGCCCCCCTGTTGGAGGAACAACAAATCAAGCCCTCTTCTATTTTGGAGTACTACCTCGGATAGGGAGGTGAGGGATCTTTCTAGATGACTAATAGAGGTCTCTATTCTTTCTAGATCTTCATCGACGGCTGCCCTCAGGGAGGTCATGCCTGTTTGTTGATTGACCAGGGAGGCTATGCCGGTCCCGGCCCCAGTTACTCCCAAGCTGAACAGAGTGGCAATAGTTAGTGCAGTGATGGCCTCTCTCTTACTTCTCCCGCCTGTACCTCTACTCCAGTGAGAATACATGGTTTCTTCGGAGTGGTAGAGGATGCGGGGAATCACAGTCACTAGAATGCAGAACTCTTTAGAGACATTAAAGACTGAGGTTGAGAGGCACGGGGTGAGGCCCGTTTCGGTGCACACCCACCACCCGCCATCTCTCGGGACAAGCCATTCTGAGCCATCATTCCAACTAGGGGAGCTACTTATGGAGGCGCATAAACCTTGTCTATCCCGTGGCACCCTTCCTAGGCAGGTCCCGCTACCACTTACATGCTGCAGGGTCAGGCCGACTTTGCGGTCCCCCCAGGAACACTGAGAGGGGCTTGTATCCGATGATATATCATAGGTGATGTTTAGACCTATAGCTTCATAAAATGGTGGCTTTATATCATAACATAACCAGCATGAGGCTGTGAGGTTAGGGTTGGTAGCATTAAGGGTCTCATACATAGTGCGCATCAGCTTCCACAAGGGGTCCTCGGAGGCCTGTAACCTCTGGAGTTGGGAAGGACTCCTAGCAGGTGTTTCCGCCCTGGGAGGTCGGGTGGATCTGGTGACCTCCCCGGGGCTTTGGGGTCTTGTAGTATTACCGCACAATTGCACTCATCTCACACGCTAGTAAAGTCATGCTCAAAATTCTCCAAGCTAGGCTTCAGCAATATGTGAATCGTGAACTTCCAGATGTTCAAGCAGGTTTTAGGAAAGGCAGAGGAACCAGAGATCAAATTGCCAACATCTGCTGGATCCTGGAGAAAGCAAGAGAGTTCCAGAAAAATATCTATTTCTGCTTCATTGACTATGCCAAAGCCTTTGACTGTGTGGATCACAATAAACTGTGGAAAATTCTGAAAGAGATGGGAATCCCAGACCACCTGACTTGCCTCTTGAGAAACCTGTATGCAGGTCAGGAAGCAACAGTTAGAAATGGACATGGAACAGATTGGTTCCAAATAGGAAAAGTTGTACGTCAAGGTTGTATATTGTCACCCTGCGTATTTAACTTATATGCAGAGTACATCATGAGGAACGCTGGGCTGGAAGAAGCACAAGCTGGAATCAAGATTGCCAGGAGAAATATCAATAACCTCAGATATGCAGATGACACCACCCTTATGGCAGAAAGTGAAGAGGAACTCAAAGGCCTTTTGATGAAAGTGAAAGAGGAGAGTGAAAAAGTTGGCTTGAAGCTCAACTTTCAGAAAACGAAGATCATGGCATCTGGTCCCATCACTTCATGGGAAATAGATGGGGAAACAGTGGAAACAGTGTCAGACTTTATTTTTTTGGGCTCCAAAATCACTGTGGATGCTGATTGCAGCCATGAAATTAAAAGACACTTGCTCCTTGGAAGGAAAGTTATGACCAACCTAGATAGCATATTAAAAAGCAGAGACATTACTTTGCCAACAAAGGTCCATCTAGTCAAGGCTATGGTTTTTCCCGTGGTCATGTATGGATGTGAGAGTTGGACTGTGAAGAAAGCTGATCACCGAAGAATTGATGCTTTTGAACGGTGGTGCTGGAGAAGACTCTTGAGAGTCCCTTGGACTGCAAGGAAATCCAACCAGTCCATTCTAAAGGAGATCAATCCTGGGTGTTCATTGGAAGGACTTATGCTAAAGCTGAAACTCCAATACTTTGGCCACCTCATGCGACGAGTTGACTCACTGGAAAAGAGTCTGATGCTGGGAGGGATTGGGGGTAGGAGGATACGGGGACGGCAGAAAATGAGATGGCTGGATGGCATCACCGACTCGATGGACATGAATTTGAGTGAACTCCGGGAGTTGGTGATGGACAGGGAGGCCTGGCGTGCTGTGATTCATGGGGTCGCAAAGAGTCAGACACGACTAAGCGACTGAACTGAACTGAACTGAACTGAAGTCTTATTGGAGGTGCCCTTGTCACCTGGGCTCTTGGTAGGGACGGGAGGCGTTAATAACTCATTTGGACCTATAGGAGCCGTATTGTTCTGTGCCTCCTTGATAACCTGTTTAATGGTTAAGAATCTACCTGGGTAAGGGCCGGGCCAATTCACGTGAAGCTGAAAACCCCAAGTTAACCCAGACTTCCAGTGCTTTTCTGCTTTAGCCCGTTCCTGGTTAAACTGTACTCGCACCTGGGGTACCCTGTATCCGGGGTCGGGGATGGTGAATTTAACTAAATCTCTGTTTCCGACATTCCATTTCCAGGGCCCATCACAAGAGGTCACACAACTCCAGTCCTTGCAATAAAAACTTTCCATGCCACCGCAGGTTTCCCAGTTACTTCGTATGTTGCCAGGACAAGCCCAGAACCCTACCGTCCATTTCCCATTGACCCTAACTGATGCTTCCCAGCTACGGTCGTTACCTCCTATCCCCTGTCTGGATCCGAAGAGTTCCCTGATGTCAAAATATAAATCTGGCCAGCATGTGGAGAGTGGGGCTGTGTGGGTAGTCTCGTTAAGTGTTTTACCCATCTGTCCATCAGTCAGGATCCATGTCTGTTCCCAAGGTTTATGAGGACTGGCTCTTGCGTGGTCTCCTCTCCAGTCATTGAGCAGGGCCAGGACCAGTAGCCATCTCGCCATCATTATTTAGATTTAGCAATGGGTGGTAATAGGGTTTGGGGGATAATGAGTTTAGTAGGAGTAAAATTGTTTTTAAGTATATGAGTATATTGGAGTAGAACGCTGGGAATGTCTGTCTCGGGTGAAGGGGATATAGGCAAGAATCAAAGTGAAGAAGACTATTTGGGTATCAGTGTAGGGGAGGAAGGTGCCTTGTAACCAGAAACTGGTAATTGCTTGAGTAAAGGAGATAAAGTCTGTGATAGGAGTTGCCAGTTGGAGGTCTTGGAGCAAGTCTGTCAGGAGAAGTTTAAGGCTGACTAAGGTTAGAGACCTGAACTGGTAAGGAAGTAAGAACGAAGGAACAGTAACAGCTGCCTAGGAGTGTACAAGCCAGTAGATAGAAGAAACCTAAAAGGAAGCGTTGAAAGGGCGACCAATCGCTGGGGGCAACAGAAATTAAGCCAACAGCAAACAATAGGGCCAGCAAGGATGGCAAGGATAAAGGAGCTAGGTCCCAACTGAGCATTACTCAACTTCCACAGTAGGGGTCACTCATAGATAGGTGTTGGCCTCTTCTGTGGGCAATCTGAAAAAGACAGAGAGAGAGTACCGCCTCATGAACTTTTTGTTGTTCTTGGGCTGAATGTTTATTATCTTCAGGATGGTCAAGATATTTAAGATTTCGGGCTGGCACCCAGATTGTGTTGGTTTCTCCTATGGGATAGATGCATCCGAATCCTCTCCCAGTGGTTAGCAGCGGATCGGGTCCCCTCCATTGTCCCGTGAGGGGATCCTTCCATCTTACTACCACCTCTGGCCGTGGCTCCTGGTCGGTCCGATGTTTTTGGAAGGCTGTGAGTGGCTCATTTTTTTAAAAATTTAAAATATTTAAGGTAAAAAGGGCCATTCCTAGCTGCTGGTGGGGGTTTGTTCCCCCTTTTTGTTTTTGTAATTGAGTTTTTAATGTTCTGTTTTATCGTTCTATGATTGCCTGTCCCTGAGGGTTGTAGGGAATCCCTGTTGTATGTTGACTATTCCATTGTTTGAAGAATTCTTGTAATTGTTTGCTAATAAAGCATGGTCCATTGTCAGTTTTTATCTGTATTGGTAGCCCCACAGTGGCAAAACATTGAAGGAAATGACTCTTAGCGTGTTGTACCTTTTCTCTGACATGAGCTGTGGCCTAGTATGCATGGGAGTAGGTGTCAATTGAGACAAAAATGTATTTAAATTTGCCAAAGGTGGGGGTAGTGTGTGACATCTGTCTGCCAGAGAGTGTTGGGCCTCATTCCTCTGGGATTAACTCCTGCTGATTGTAGAGGGGGGACCTGGAGGAAGGGGATACATGATCGGCAGGTATGTATGATTCTTTTTAGGTCTTTGATAGGGACCTGAGGGAATCTTTGATGTAGTCCTTTCCAATTAACATGGGTAAGATCATGGAATTTGGGGGCCTGTTGAGCAGTGTATGTATTAGCAGAGGCGGTTTGATTGGCCATTGAGTTTCCTAAAGAAAGAATCCCTGGTAGGGCTTGATGGCCTCGGAGATGATGTAGGTAGAGGGGTTGGTTCCTAGTTTGGAGAAGGGAGCGGGCTTGCATCATAAGGGGGGGGGGGGTAATAGGATTATCATCAAGCCGAATATGAGTCCAGGGAGGAGGTTTTTTACATAGAGGCTATCAGTGAATAGATTCATGGCTTCAGGGACCTTGGAAAGTGCAAGAACGACAGCGAATAGCTCTTTGTATTGCGCTGACCCTTCACAGGGGGAGTGATGTCTATGGGGTGTTGTCTTTAAGTTGGCAAAGACGATTACTGCCGCTCCCTGTTTTCCCCCGTCAGTGAAGACATTAGTAGCATTTAAGATAGGCTTAAAGAGGAATAATTGGGGAGACTTCCATGGCAGCCGAGAGAAAACGGCTACCCATTTATGGGGCCCGTAGTGGCAATCAACCTTTCCTAGGAAACCCTCTAGGGCCAGGGTTATTCTTTTATTATTTCTTTGAGCCCATTGGAAATCTGCCATCCTATATGGTACAACAATCTTGTCAGGATCCCGGGAGAAGCATCTAAGAGCTGTATCTCTGCCCCTTTGGATTAAGTCGGCCATTTGATCTAGATGAGTATAGGCCCGAGGGGCTCCCCCCAAGGAAACATGTATCCATTGAAGGGGCTTGTCTTTTTGTATCAATGTGGCTAGGAATGTCTCGGGAGAGGTTAGCACCCATAGTTGAAGCTCTTGGGTGGGATCAAATCTGGAGAGTTAGACGGCATCAAGGGCTTGTTGGACCTTCTGGAGGATCGTCTCTTGGGGAGGCAAGAGGGTTATCGTGTCATGAGGGAGTTTACCTCGAAGGAGGTCGAAGAGTGGCATTAGCTCGCCAGTGGATATGGAGAGCCAAGGTCGTAACCAGTTAATCTCTCCCAACAGGCTTTGGAGTTCTGTTAGGGAGTAGGATTTTTTGATTTCTATTTGAGGTTTTAATGGGGAAATGGCCTCTAGGGTAAGTTGAGAGCCCAAGACCCTAAAGGGAGGCACATGTTGAATTTTGTCGGGGGAAATTATGAGTTGCCCTCTGGTGAGGCACCCAAGCAATAACTCGGATGCCTGCAAGAGTTCCGGGGCACTGGGTATGCCAAGGATGATGTTGTCCATGTACAAATATAATAAAACCCTCGGCAGTTGTCGAACGGGTTGTATTAGATTTGATACAAATTGTTGGCAGAAAGAAGGACTATTGGCCATACCCTGGGGCAAAACAACCCATTCATACCGTTTGTCAGGTCCCTCAAAGTTGGTGGAGGGCACCGAGAAGGCAAATTTCTCACAATCTTTAGGGTTCAAGGATATTGAGAAAAAACAATCTTTAATGTCTATCACTAAAAGGTGTAAACAGTGGGAATGGCTGGGACCCAGGGCATTCCCCTTAAGGGGGTTCCTTATACTTTCATTCTTTCATTAATTTTTGTAAGGTCTTGTAGTAGTCTCCATTTCCCTGAGGCCTTTTTTATCACAAAAATAGGTGTATTCCAAAGACTATTGGAGGGTCTGATATGTCCAAGTTGGAGTTGTTCTTTTATCAATAATTTTAGGGCTTGAAGTTTTGTTGAGGGGAGTGGCCACTGCTCCACCCATATTGGGGGTACCGGCGTCCATGTGATAGGGGGCGCCGAGGGAGCAGTGATCTTTAGAATTGGGGGTGGGCCTTCTTCCATCTTGTTAGTGGTTCTCCTTTTCTCAACTTTTCGAATTCTGGGTCCCCTCGGTAGTTTGGGATACCAGGGGGTGTAAATTGTTGCTGGTATTCTTCCTCATCAAATATATCTTGATAGAACCCTCTGTAATCTGTGGTTATGTAAGCGTCTGCCTGTCCCAGGATATCCTGACCTAGTAAATTGGCATTAATCCCAGGGGCGATGAGAGGCTTGACTAAGCCTTCAGTCCAGTCTGGGTCTTCCCATTTTAGCCATTTAACGGACTCTCGAGAGGGGGTGTTACCCCCGATGCCTGCTAATTGAGGGCCGTCTATTGTAGACCAGGTGGGGGGGGGCACTTCTTCTTATCTCAATATAGTTCTGTCAACACCTGTATCAACTAGGCATCTGAACTTTTTTCCTCCTATAGTCATGTCCATTTTTGGCCTAAGTCCGGGCACTATGGGGACTGTCCATTTGACTTCAGGTTTCTTATATATAGGTTTATTAATGCCCATTAATTGGTAAGGGGGCTTTCTGGTAGAATTGCTCCCGGGGAATGGCTTTTTTAATTTATCAGACACCTCTTGGGAGAGTTCAGTAACCTCAGGCTGGCATACCCCGGGAGGAGGGCTTGGGGCTTCCCCTTGGGATGACGGGGCTGGGGAGTGCCCCTCACTTAGTTTAAAGGCTTCCCATCTTTATCAAATCTGGACCTACAGTCTATTCTCCAATGGTATCCCTTTTTACTACGTGGACAAGGGGTTGTAGGTGGTCCTCTATTTCCAATTCTCCCCGGCTTCAGGGGGCAGTCCTTTTTAAAGTGCCCTTCCTTTCCACATTGGTAACAGCATCTGCCCTTATTCTCCTTTTGGGTCCCTTCTGAGCCTGAGCTTTGAGTGGTTGTCACTTTGTTAAGAGCCGAGGACAAAGCGTTGGCCAGAGCCTTAGTCTGAGCCTCTAGGGCTGCCACCATTGTTTGCGCCTGGTGATGGTGTGTTCCAATATCTTTGGTGGCTATTACCCAACGTTCCATTGACCTATCTTTCTGCCCAGCACAAGCCAACTTATGGTCTGAATTCATTCCTTCCCGTACCAACATTTTAATGAATTGGTCTCTCAAAGGGCCTGGAGGGAACTTTCTTTGCATGCTCTTTTCTACTCTGTCAATAAAGGTGGGGAGGTCTTCATTATTTTTCTGGGTGATCCCTGATATTACAGGCTCACTGGGACCCTCCTCTAACTTTTTCCAGGCGGCTAGGCAAATGGTCAGAACTTGATCCGTGTATGGGGCCGGTATGGCGGCTTGTATGGGGCCGGTATGGCGGCTTGTTGGATACCTGTACTCCATTGATCGGCCGTGCCAGATAACATTCCAAATGTTATGGGGATAACAGGATTGGCGGTCTGGTTCCTCTCAGCTTGGGTATGGCATTCCTCCTTAAAGAAGGTGCACCATTTAATGTACTGGTTACTAGGAAGGACCGCTTTACATAACATTTTCCAATCCTGTGTCGTACAGGGTTGGTGGGCTAGGCCCTGGAGAATAGTCTCTGCCCATGGGGAGTTGTGGCCATCTTCTGCTACTGCCTTTTTGAGCTCTTTGAGATCATTTGGTTCCCAGGGGTACCAAGCTGCTGGTCGATTGCCCCCAGGGTTTACATTAACAGGGAAGGCTTGTATTGAATTTGTAAAAGGTGGTGGCCTTCCCCAAGGGTCCTCTGGGTAGGTTTTTCTTCTCCAAGGGGATTCTCCTACCGGATGGGGCTGGGCATCATTTACCTCCTTTTTGTTGGTGGGCATCAGTGGAGGGTAGAGGTGGGATTTGGGAATCTCAGACTCAGGCGCGCTAGGTGGGTTTTTGCCATTATTGGGTTTATCTTCCCCCCATATTGGTGGCCATAGGTTATTATTTATGGTGATGCCCTTTTCTCTCTCCTCACTGTCCGGGGTCAGCTGTTCTTTCTCAAATTGTTCCCATTGTTTATCACACTCAGGTGTAGAAGTCCTTCTCCATTGGGGGATTTAGATTCAGTAGAGAAACAACTCTTAAGGGCAGTAATGGTGGGGTAGAACCCTAGGGGTGGGTCTTCCCTGTCTTGTATTTCCCTCTTTCTTGCTAGGACATGTATTCTGTCCCAAGTATCCCAGGAGAATAGGTTGGTTGACTCTACCCATGGGGCCAACTGGGTGATAGTTCCCCAGACCTTAACAGCCTGGGTGTCAGAAATTTCTAGTCCCTTACTTTTGAGCATATATAGTAGGGCCTTAAGGTTCATCTGTCTTACTTATGGAGTTCCCCATGATTCAAGAGAGACCATGGATAGTTAGAAAGGTTGCCAGGGATATCCACCGAAAAAGCCTCACGGGGTGTGGTGGCAGCCTGTATCTTGGGGTTGTGGTATGCTTTAACAATGGTGTGCCTGAACGTTGCACGGAAATTTGCTTCCGGGAGGCGGACACCCTGATGGCTTCTGGCCCGTTCCATGACCTCCTTATCCTATCACGGGAGTCTTCTAGTGGAGGGTGCCCTAGTGGTTCTTAAGTGCCCAACCCATGCCCACAGGGTGGTATTGGCCTTGCCCCTGGCAATGAAAGGGAAGGAGGGAGTTCACCCGATTGGGCTCCCGTTACTAGACCACCAACTCGGAGAGCCTTCAGTTATCCCCCAGGGAGTGCCCTGGGCAGGAAACCTCAGTTGCTCCACCGAATGATTGCCGTTCACTGAACTCCTTAGAAAGAAGGCAAAGAAGAAGTGGGAAGAGAGAAAAATGAAGAAAGGATGAAAATGTGAAGAAGTAGGGTCAGTTGCTGTACTCACCCCTGGAGGTTTCTTTTCAACCTGCAAACACTTACCTTGGGGTTGTGGCCCTCAGTGGGACCGCTGCACTGAAGCCGGAGGGCTGTCTCATCGTCTCTCTTTCAAGACCGTGCAGTGGGGGTGGCTCTCACCGAGAAGATCCGAGTCACGGCACCAGATGTGGGTCCTTCCAGCGCCAAGCATGGAATCCCCTCTCTCCCTTTCCCTTCTCCCGCCCTGTAGCGCTCCAAGACGGAAGCCAGAGATTGAGGGGAGCCTCGGTCTCAGCAAGAGAGCCGCCCGAGATTAGCCCCTCCAGGGGTCTAGGTCCGAAGGAGCAAGCCCCAAAGAAGAGGTGAGCGGACCGCCCGCCCCACAGCCTCCCTCGCCCTGAGAGAGACACTCAGACGCAGCGGGGGTTCTGTCAAGGCAGTTTTATTGGTGTAAGCTCCTCGTATATATAGGCAAGGGCGGGGTTTTTGAAAAAGGCTTTCCAATCACATTAAAGCATGCAAGGCGAGGTGTTCAGCAGCCAATCAGAATTTTTGTGGTTATCTGGGGCCACGCCCTCCTGACATCCGTCAGGCGCCATCTTGTTGTGAGCACATGTAAGGCGCCCTATATCCATCCATGGGATTTTCTAGGCAAGAGTACTGGAGTGGCTTGCCATTGCCTTCTCCGGCAGAGCACAATCTCTGCTTAATTCCAACGTCTCCCTCCCCTTCCTGTCAGTACTCACAGGGAGAGGTGGGTATAGCTTGGGCCGTTTGGCTGGAGCCAGATCCTGGAAGTGCTGGCCAGAGTCTTCTGCCACCGGGATTGTAGCCCACCAAGATGGCGGCTCTATGACCTCCGGGAGAGCTGGTGGAGGAGCAGTGGCTGCTGCAGGACTTCACGTGGCCCTTGATTGGGCATTAAGGTGGCCTCCAGTCCTGATGGAGCACTGGGACGGCGGTCGCCTCATCATCCAGTATGGGGGAGGGGCAGAGCATCCTCGTCCAAATCCTGCCAGATACCAGAGGGAGAATGGGGATCGGCGTGTCTTCACCTGCCAGTCAGCAAGGCCGAGCCAGAACACCACGTGGTCCAAGACTGTTTCTCCCTTAAAGTCCATTCTGCCTTGGTGGGCTTGATCAGGTGCAGATGAAAACATAGATAGGTTAAATATCCCATGTCCCAAGCCATCTCTGGAAAATCCAATTCATACTCACTTATGTATCCCCCTCCTTCTTGCATGACAATTCCAAGGGGGTCAAGAATTTCACAGTATATGGGACACCTCCTGGGGTAGGGCAGAATATGAGCATACAAGGACCAGTTTCCTATCCTAAAAATCCCCTGGCGATCACTGGTAATAATTTTCCCTGAGACGGTGTGGACACACCTCCTAAATGACCTTCGCAAATTCCCTTCCTAAGCCCTAACACGCTCATCAACCTGTATACCAAGCAATCGCTGCCTGCCTATTCCAGGCTCCTGTGGGTCCCCGCTCCTTCTAGTCCCTCCCAGGGGGGTGATCAGGCCCCTCCTCCACTCTGCCGGGTGGGTTCCTCCTCACCTGAGCGCTCAGTTTCCCTGCTGCTGTCCACTACCTGCTAACATGAAAGGTCCGGGTGTTGAGAAGCAGAATCCTTCCAGAAGGGAGAGGCACCTTCCCCCCTCTAGAAGATTCAAGCCGCAAGGCCTCAGAGTAGTCCCAAATGGGACTTGTCTCCTCAAAGTGAAGAGTTTCCCAGACAATGCACCAAATGTTTTAGCCATGCGTTCCGGGAAACAAAGTCACTCAAAAAGACAATGCATATAGCGAAGTGCAGTTTACTACACCGGCGGACCCAAGGCAGAGTCTCCTTTTAGCCAAGGACCCCGACCAGTTTTTGTGAAAACCTTAAATACCTTAAGTGTACGTGCTCAAACCCACCTCCCCAAATTCCTTGAAGCTAGTCTGGACAAGGTAAAAGAGAGATACAATCAAAGTTAACCCGTGATTCATGTGTCACAAGACTAGATAAATAGTGGATATTTATCAATAAGTCTGCAGTCATATCCCGATAAACATAATGGAATTGACCACTTTGTTCTGTTACAGAAATGATTAGCATATTCTTTTAGGCAACGGAGAGTCCAAGTACAAGTCCTGAGGCTCTTCTATTTGGGGGGTCTGGTTTCCCATTGGTATGCCACTTCTATGGACACGGGGCACAAAGTTCAGAGTCCATTGGGAGGGTGACCATGTGTGTAACCTAATGTTCACAGCCTGGCCTAAGATGGAATCCATGAAGTTTCCTCCTTCTAGGACCCAGCACAAGTTGGGATAATCAAATAAATTTTTTAAAAAGGTGTCATTATTGCTTGCTTCCTCAAACACACTGAAATACACACAGAAAGGGAGGCAGTTTCACCCCATATCATTCTGTGGGAAAAGCAAGTACTAACCTTCCCTGGTGGTTCAGATGGTAAGGAATCTGCCCACAATGCAAGAGACCAGGTTCAATCCATGGGTCAGGAAGATCCCCTGGAGAAGGGAATGGCTACACTCCAGAATACTTGCCTGGAGAATTCTATGGACAGAAGAGCCTGAAAGGCTACACAGAAAATGGGATCACAAAGACTCAGACATGACTGAACAACTAATACACGCACACAGCTGTACTGGACACCCACATTGATGATGAAATCTGACCAGACACTCAAGCAGGAAGCAACTGTTGCATCTCACTTACCATAATAAAGATCAGGAAACCTAACTAGCCCCTGAAGGCACACTGAATCTGAGCTGACCAGATCTGTAAACTGGGGCTGTCAACTTCTTGGCATACATATCAGGAGAACAAATGAGCTGGTTTTGGAAAAGGTAAGGCACAATGAAAACTTCAGGAAGGTCTAAAAGACCCACTGTAAATGGCATTGACTTCCCTTGGTTGGGATTTATTGGGTGATGCTAGTTCTGACCACTCCAACCACTCAGAAGTGGGGGCACTCAGTGTGTGGGGGGCAATAGAGAACATCCCTGTGGAGGGAGAAAGAGGGGGTTCTCACCCAAAAACCAATGGAGAGAGCCCCCAAGAACTTTACTCAAAAGGAGAGAAAAGTGCCTAGAGAGGCAGAATTTTGCTCTCCATCCAGGTGTCTGCTTAGTCAGGGTGTAGAGGCACTGGACAGGTACACAGAAGGTGAGTGAACCCCCATCTGTAGCGACATGTGGAGTTGAAACTGACCCAGGTTGAGAAAATGGACTACAGCAGCGTTACTGAGTACAAATTTCTACCGCTCACCACAAGACAGGCAAAGAACAAGGTGCTGGGGCATGGAATAGTAACTTTATTTGGAAAGCTAGCAGACCGAGAAGATGGCCAACTGACCCAAAGAAGCAACTTACTGGAGTTAGAAGTCAGGCTTCTTTTACACTAGAAAGGGAGGTGATGTGGTTGGTTGTTTTAGACTTCTTGGGTCCAGCCAGACACTGGAGGAGATCTGATAATCCCTTGTTCTTGAAGCTCTCCATGCAGCTGTTGTCAAGATATTTATGTAAACCTGCAAGAAGACAAGCACTTTCTGTTTTGCATCATTTTATCTGTATATGAATGAAAAGGGTAAAAGAGAAGAGTGAAAAGGCTGCCTGAAAACACAACATTTTAAAAAAAAATGAGATCATGGCACCCAGTCCCATCACTTCATGGCAAATAGAAGAAAGAAAAGTGGAATCAGTGACATATTTTCTTTTCTTAGTTTCTGAAATCACTGCAAACGGTGCTTGTAACCATGAAAGTAAAAGACGCTTGCTCCTTGGAAGGAAAGCTATGACAAACGTAGACAGTGTATTAAAAAACAGAGACGCCACTTTGCCGACAAAGGTCCACATAATCAAAGCTAGGGTTTTCCCAGTAGTCATGTGTGGATGTGAGAGATGGACCATAAAGAAGGCTGAGCTCCAAGGAATTAATGCTTTTGAATTGTGGTGCTGGAGAAGACCCTTGAGAGTCCCTTGGGATGCAAGGAATTAATCCTAAAAGAAAAGAAATCAATCAGTTAAAGAAATCAATCCTAAATATTCATTGGAAGGACTGTTGCTGAAGCTGAAGCTCCAATACTTTGGCCACAGATGCAAAGAACCCACTCATTGGAAAAGACCCTGATGCTGGGAAAGATTAAAGGCAAAAAAAGAAGGGAGAGGCAGAGGGTGAGATGGTTAAATAGCATCACCAACTCAACTGACCTGAATTTAAGCAAATTCTGGGAGATAGTGGAGGACAGAGGAGCCTGGTGTGCTGCAGTCCATGGGGTTGCAAAGAGTCCGAAGTGACTTAGGGACTGAACAACAACAACAGTGAACAAAAAGTGTTATGGCTTTAAAGGTCAATCCTTGGAGGCAAAGCCTTGAGATAGGGCTATCATGTATATTTCAGGCTATAGGCAACATTCTTTTACAAAGGTGCAGAGTCAGCGTGCCTAAGCACTGGCAACACAGCACACAGGTTAGAGTTAAAGGAATAGATCTGATGTGAAGTCACATTTGTTCTTCCCTTTTACAACAGGAGTTTTTAGACATCTACCTGCAGCCTCTCTGGGTACAGAAAGGAGATGACGTTTGGTCAGTGGAAGGCATCTTCAGGCAATCAGAGGGGGTTAGAGGATTGACATCCATCGTCTCCAATGGCCACTGCTGCTTGCAGTTTCAGCTCATCTCTCTGTGTTCCAGGACCAGCTATTCCCTGTCCTGGGGGTGGTGTCAGCTCTTAACTGATGCTAGCTCCCAGAGTGCTACACTTGATGGGTCCCCTTGGTACTGTTGTAAACTAAAATGAAAAACACAGTGTAAGAACAGTGAGTTTCGTTTAATTCAGAGAACCTACTGAGCACTATAGCCCAGGATACAGTCTCTCACCTAGCTCTGAGGAACTGCTCCAAAGAGGTAATCAGCATACATGTAATTTTGGTTAAGGGGTACAGAAAATCCAATATACACCTTGGGAGAAGGTTATTGCCAGTCACAGGGAACATATTTCTCAGTTAATCACTGAAGTACTTTTCTAAGTATGGCAAGATGCAAAATTCAGGCTCATAAAAATTTTTTCCTGAAATATATATATATATATATATATGTATAGCTATCTAAAGGCATTTTTTGCCTCTTTTTCCAATGTACAGAGTACCCCATCCTGTTCTCTGTGCTGAATAGTGACTGCAGTGGCTAATGATTTAATCTTTATAGAACCAGATAGCGAGAAGTATTTCTTGCTTGCACAGCTCATATTTTGTAAGCGGCCCCTACTTAAACCTGACAAAGTAGCCCATCTGAGGTCCCTGCCAGGACCCAACTATTACATTCCCCAAAGAGATGGGACACCTCAGCAATCCAGTCATGACAGTGTCCTTGATTGTGTAGGCACAGAAAAATGGAAATATACACCCAACAACTGGAACAGGAGAGCAGAGTAGAAGGAACAATGGTTCTATTAAGTGTCTCGGTTCAGTTCAGTTCAGTTGCTCAGTCATGTCTGACTCTTCACAACCCCATGGACTGCAGCACGCCAGGCTTCCCTGTCCATCACCAATTCCCAGAGCCTACTCAGATTCATGTCCATTGAGTTGGTGATGCCATCCAACCATCTGTCGTCCCCTTCTCCTCCCACCTTCAATCTTTCCCAGCATCAGGGTCTTTTCAAATGAGTCAGTTCTTTGCATCAGGTGGCCAAAGTACTGGAGTTTCAGTTTCAGCATCAGTCCTTCCAATGAATATTCAGGACTGATTTCCTTTAGGATGGACTGGTTGGAGCTCCTTGCTATCCGAGGGACTCTCAAGAGTCTTCTCCAACATCACAGTACAAAAGCATCAATTCTTCAGCGCTCAGCTTTCTTTTTAGTCAAACTCTCACATCCATACAAGACCACTGGAAAAACTATAGCTTTGTCTAGATGGACCTTTGTTGGCAAAGTAATGTCTCTGCTTTTTAATATGCTGTCTAGGTTGGTCATAGCTTTTCTTCCAAGGATCTAGCATCTTTTGATTTCATGGCTGCAGTCACCATCTGCAGTGATTTTGTAGCCCAAAAAATAAAGTCTCTCACTGTTTCCATTGCTTCCCCATCTATTTGCCATGAAGTGATGGGACCAGATGCCATGATCTTAGTTTTCTGAATGTTGAGTTTTAAGCCAACTTTTTCACCCTCCTCTTTCACTTCATCAAGAGGTTGTTTAGTTCTTCTTTGCTTTCTGCCGTAAGGGTAGTGTCATCTGCCTATCTGAGGTTATTGATATTTCTCCCAGCAATCTTGATTCCAACTTGTGCTTCTTCCAGCCCAGCGTTTCTCATGATGTACTCTGCATATAAGTTAAATAAGCAGGGTGACAATATACAGCCTTGACGTACTCCTTTTCCTATTTGGAACCCGTCTGTTGTTCCAGGTCCAGTTCTAACTGTTGCTTCCTGACCTGCATACAGATTTCTCAGGAGGCAGGTCAGGTGGTCTAGTATTCCAATCTCTTTAAAAATTTTCCACAGTTTGTTGTGAACCACACAGTCAAAGGCTTTGACCTTTGACTACACATAGTCTAAGTGTAACCAATTGTTTCCTTTCCTTAGATGAATCTTGCAAAATGTTTTTCATTGTAATTGCTAATCTATGTGATTATAAATTATAAAATATAATTTGAAAATTATAACATTTTTAATTTTCATAATTTTAAAAATTAAAAAGAAAAATGCTTAGTTTTATGGTAGTCCCATGCTTATTGCATACTTAATGCCCTGCCTGCCATGCAGCAGGATACAACATATACATACTGAAAAGCCAGATGCATCCTGATTAAAAAAAAAACAAACAAACAAGAACTCCAGTTTCCAGGATTCAAATCAGGACCAACAGACTAAATTTGGGCATGTCTCTTCTCAAGTGAATTTAAATGAGTTAAGTGGTTGTAACAACACGCCCAGGCTCACAGTCAGCACCAAACATGAATAACTACCATTGTTTCCTGATTTCAAAAAAGAATGAGGACTTGGGCACCAGCCATGAGAGACAGGTCCCTGTGGCACAGACATCAGTTATCTTGCAGGCTATGAACAACCCCTGTTCATTCCCTCTGGCCTTAGCAGGGTAGAAGCTCCTAGGAGAAGAGCAAGCACTGGGCTTGGGGTCAGAGGGCTCATGGTCAAAGCTGATCTTTGCCATTCTCGAGCTGATGTGCCCTCTCTGAACTTCACATTCCTTCTCAGTAAAAAAGGTAATAAACACAGGCCCTTGGGGACTGGAGGAGTGAGCCTACATGAGTCTTAGTCACCTCTGTTACTAGGACCAAATGAACAGTGTCTGGAGTCACCAGGTATTACATGCTGTATGAAAAGTGTTTCATGTAGTTGTATCTATTGCATATAAATGAAATTTCTACACCCAAAGTTATGTGATTAAGAGTAACTCAATTTGTAACTTGTGATATATCAAGCCGTCAAAGTGCATAAAAAGAATCCTTACACGGTGAGACAAACTAAACTTTTTCCTAACATAACGCCATTTACAAAAATAAAGAGTGACTTGAATACTTAACACTTAAAGATTTTTAAAGAACCCCAGATGATGATTGTATGTTGTGCGAGGATGTTCACAATATATTATTATATGAAAAACCCAGATTAGGAAGAAAAAAATTAGGATAAAGTAGCATTTTTTTCTTGATGCAAAATTCACATAAGATAAAATTCACTATTTTGACCATTATAAAAGGTTCAATTCCATGCATCTAGTACATTCCCAATACTGTACAGCCACCACATCTCCTCTGTCTGGTTTCAAGATATTTTCATCGTCTGAAAGCAGTAAGGTGCCCAATAGCAGTCACTCTATTTCCCACTCCACCCTCCATCTCGTGAATCTCTCTCTATGGATTTACCTATTCTGCAAATTTCATATAAATGAAAATATATAATATGGATGTTTTGTGTCTGGCTCCCTTAATTTAGTATATTTTCAAAGTTTGTGCATGTTGGAGTATGTATCAGTGCTTCATCCGTTTTTATGACCCAATAATATTCCTTATTATGATACCTCATTTTATTGACCCATTCATCTGTTAATAGATATTTGGATTGTTTCCCAAATATTCAACTTTTGGCAATTATGGACAGTGTCACTACAAAGAATCATGTACAGGTATCTGTTTTCAATTCTTTAAGGTACATACCTAAGCATGAGATGGCTGGATCATATAATAATTTGAGGTTTAATTTATTGACTATTATCCACAGTGGCTGCACCATTTTACATTCCCAACAGCAGTGTATAAGGATTTCAATTATCTCACATCCTCACCAAAACTTTTTATTTTCCATAGTTTCGTATTCTTGTGATCCTAGTGGGTGTGAAATTGTATTAAAAGATTGTTGCTGAACGAAAGGATGCCAGGATTCTTGGTCTCCGGAGGAGAAGAATTCAATCCAGGGCCAGAGACAAGGTTTGATAGCTCAGAGCTTTTGTGTAATAAAGTTTTATTAACCATGGAAAAGAAATGCAAAAAAGCAAAATGGCTGTCTGAGGAGGCCTTACAAATAGCTGTGAAAAGACGAGAAGGGAAAAGCAAAAGAGAAAAGGAAAGATATAAGCATCTGAATGCAGAGTTCCAAAGAATAGCAAGGAGAGATAAGAAAGCCTTCCTCAGCGATCAATGCAAAGAAATAGAGGAAAACAACAGAATAGAAAAAACAAGAGATCTCTTCAAGAAAATTAGAGATACCAAGGGAACATTTCATGCAAAGATGGGCTCGATAAAGGGCAGAAATGGTATGGAACTAACAGAAGCAGAAGATACTAAGAAGAGGTGGCAAGAATACACAGAAGAATTGTACAAAAAAGATCTTCACGACCAAGATAATCACGATGGTATGTTCACTGACCTAGAGCCAGACATCTTGGAATGTGAAGTCAAGTGGGCCTTCGAAAGTATCACTACGAACAAAGCTAGTGGAGGTGATGGAATTCCAGTTGAGCTATTTCAAATCCTGAAAGATGATGCTGTGGAAGTGCTGCACTCAATATGCCAGCAAATTTGGAAAACTCAGCAGTGGCCACAGGACTGGAAAAGTCAGTCTTCCTCCCAATCCCAAAGAAAGGCAATGCCAAAGAATGCTCAAACTACCGCACAATTGCACTCATCTCACACGCTAGTAAAGTCCTGCTCAAAATTCTTCAAGCCAGGCTTCAGCAATACGTGAACTGTGAACTTCCAGATGTTCAAACAGGTTTTAGAAAAGGCAGAGGAACCAGAGATCAGATTGCCAACATCCACTGGATCATGGAGAAAGCAAGAGAGTTCCAGAAAAACATCTATTTCTGCTTCATTGACTATGCCAAAGCCTTTGACTGTGTGGATCACAAGAAACTGTGGAAAATTCTGAAAGAGACGGGAATACCAGACCACCTGACCTGCCTCTTGAGAAACCTGTATGCAGGTCAGGAAGCAACAGTTAGAGCTGGACATGGAACAGACTGGTTCCAAATAGAAAAAGGAGTATGTCAAAGTTGTATATTGTCACCCTATTTATCTAACTTATATGCAGAGTACATCATGAAGAACGCTGGGCTGGAAGAAACACAAGCTGGAATCAAGATTGCTGGGAGAAATATTGATAACCTCAGATATGCAGATGACACCACCCTTATGGCAGAGAGTGAAGAGGAACTAAAAAGCCTCTTGATGAAAGAGAAAGAGGAGAGTGAAAAGGTTGGCTTGAAACTCCACATTCAGAAAACAAAGATCATGGCATCTGGTCCCATCACTTCGTGGGAAATGGATGGGGAACCAGTGGAAACAGTGTCAGACTTTATTTTTGGGGGCCCCAAAATCGCTGTGGATGCTGATTGCAGCCATGAAATTAAAAGACGCTTACTCCTTGGAAGGAAAGTTATGACCAACCTTGATAGTATATTAAAAAGCAGAGACATTATTTTGCCAACCAAGGTCCGTCTAGTCAAGGCTATGGTTTTTCCCGTGGTCATGTATGGATGTGAGAGTTGGACTGTGAAGAAAGCTGATCGCCAAAGAATTGATGCTTTTGAACTGTGGTGCTGGAGAAGACTCTCGAGAGCCCCTTGGACTGCAAGGATATCCAACCAGTGCATTCTCAGGGAGATCAGTCCTGTGTGTCCATTGGAAGGACTGATGCTAAAGCTGAAACTCCAATACTTTGGCCACCTCACGCGAAGAGACTCATTGGAAAAGTTGACTCATTGGAAAAGACTCTGATGCTGGGAGGGTTTGGAGGCAGGAGGAGAAGGGGACGACAGATGATGAGATGGCTGGATGGCATCACCGACTCTATGAACATGAGTTTGAGTGAACTCCGGGAGTTAGTGATAGACAGGGAAGCCTGGCATGCTGTGATTCATGGGGTCACAAAGAGTCAGACACGGCTGAGCGACTGAACTGAACTGAACTAAAGGAGATAGAGAAAGCTTCTGACATAGGCATTAGAAGGGAGCAGAAAGAGTACCCCCCCTGCTAGTCAGCTGGATGTTATATACTCACTAGCAGTCTGTTAATGAAAGAAAGGAATGTCTTAAAACTCAGTATGGCACCAGGCCCCTCATCCATAAGATGTAGTTTGGGATAATCTTGGCACCAGATGATTCATCCCGGGCTGTAAGAAGATTGACTTGAATCTTGTAGAAGGGCAGATTACTCTACAAATAGTTTCATTTACATATATTAGGGGAACAATGTCTGAGTATAATATACTGGTTTGTCAAGTAGGTTTTGAGCCATTAGGTGGAACCGACTTGAAGACAAGAGTTTGGGGGTAAAGGCAGAGTATATTAACTTAGCTTAAGACAAACACTTCCATAAGAATAATGCATCGGTTAACTCAAGGTTTGAGAATAGTTAACTTGAGGTGCGACCAGGTGTCATTATGGCAACACAGTATTTTAAGAGAAACCTCCTTTTAAATTTGTATAGAGAAGGAAAAAAATATCACTAGTTTGTTTCCTCCTGCCGCTTAAGAGAGATAGAAATGTCCAACACTTGCAGCCTATTTTCTCCATTTGGAGACCCCTGGCCTTCCTTCCTTCCTTCTCAGTATCACATTCTGGTATTGATTTGCACTGCAATAACCTCTAATGATGTTGAGCATCCTTTCATGTGCTTCGTGGTCAGTAAAAACACATTTTTAAAGGAGATTGCATGATATAATTGTAACACATTCAGATGTAAAGCCAAATTTTTACTGGGATAAGGATTACATATACATTTAAAACGTGGCAATATGTGTGAGAGGATATGAACAGTGGTTACTTTGACATGTTTGGGCTATGGACATGATTTTTACTTCTTATTTTTTTATTCACATTTTCTTCTATGATAAGGTATCATTTAGGGTACAAAATAAACATTTTAAATAAGAACTCTGAAGGCAAAGAAAAGCAAACGTGATTTTCAGCTCAGAATATATTAAATATTTGCTTTTGTTATGTTACAGGGTTTCTTTCTTATTAGTTAGCCATTAAGTTTTCTGCCGCCCAACTTGTGGATTCCTGAAAGGGTCTGAGACTAGGCCTCTGCCCAGGAGCCCCTGTGGCCACTCCTTCCACCTCCATCTTCTCTGACTAATGCGAATCTGCTTGACCTTCACTTACTAGAACAGAGAGACAAAAATGAAATCCTGGGTCATGCCTCTGTGAAGGAAAAAAGTTGTTTTTTTCAGTACCTAACTTCAGATCAGCTTCACATTAAAGTCCCTGGCAACTGTGTAATGTATGTAACTATGGGGATTTTTTTTTATTTACTGACTGTTCTACTGATAGTTTTCTTCAACAACAGGTTTCCACCCGTTTCAAAACTTAAATATGACTTGTATGACTTTAAAACATTTTAAATTTGAGAAAGTGATGCATAAAGAAAGAAGGAAATGAACCCTTATTGAGTACTGATGCTTACCAGATATTGAGTCAGTCACTTTGCACATGCTTGCTTATTCAGTCTCCACTTCAGCGCAATGACGTGGCTACTACTATGTAATATAAAATGAGGCTTTGAGAGAGAAACGATTTCCCCCAAACAAAACAGCTAGTAAATGGCAGACTGGGATGGTGACCTTGGTAGTACAATAGCAGGAAACGAATCTGACCCTGGCTACATCAAGCTCTCTGGCCAACCTTCCCTAATGAGCAGTCTTGCCCTCATGACTCAGGTTGGAGCTCCAGCTACCACATCAGCGTTTCCTCCCACACACATTCCTCCTATCCCCCAAGTTCACAGCCACTCGGGTCCTGTTGAACCTAAGAAGTACCAAGCGCCCCCTGCTGGCTCTTGATGAGACTAGCGCAGAAGTGACCACATAGTTTTTATTCCTGGGAATTTTCAGGGAGGTGGCTTGAACCCGGGAGGATTCCAGGAGAGAAGGGGCTGCTGGGTCACTGCTGGCCTGCGCTCAGTGGTTCCACCCGCAGCCAAAGTCCGCCCTCCGCGCGCAGGATCAGCTCTGGCTTCCGGCGAGGCTCCTCACCCGGCAGGAACCGGAAGCGCAGTAGTGTGAGCGCCAGGACCGCCTTCATCTCCGTCATGGCAAATGTCTGCCCGATGCAGTTCCTGTGGGCCGGAGTGAGGTCTCTGACTGGGCTGGGAACCTTCATCCAGGCCCCATCGCTCCTAGAACAACTCCCACCCCCACCCACAGTGATAGAGAATATGAACCTTGCCTGGGACCCCGACGTAGGCTTGAATATCTGAGCCTGACCAAAAACCCAGTCAGGAACACAGAGCAGCAGGCGGGGAAACAGGACTCCCAACACAATGGAGACCCCTCCTTGGACTCACTATCATTCCCCAAACGCTTTCCTGTTACTTCCAGGGGAGGGGAGGGAAGGAAAGCCAAAACTCTGAACATCTTCATTTTTCCCACTCCCCTGCCAGAGAGTCATGTCTGGAATCTCAGTCCCAGAACCCCCAACACACCACCCCATCCCTACCTCAGATGCCCACTACCCTCACCTGGGACCCACTGAGAAGGGAATGAAAGCCAGAGGTGACCTCCCTTTGATGTTTTCTGGCTCGAAGCGGAAGGGGTCATAGACCTGGGGACAAGACAAGACGGGGCTACTGGATAGGATCTCCCAGGACATCCATCCTTGGAGAGGCAGATGTGTGTATAATGGGAAGGAGGTGGTGTTTGATTTGCCAATCAGAATTCTGTAGTCGCCCCTGGGCCTCCCAAGGGGAATGGACATGGGTGATGGAGGTATGGCGTGTGGGAGGCATCACCTCAGGGTCTGGCCACACAGATGGGTTGTGGTGGGTCCCGACAATATTGATGAGGCAGATAACACCTGTGGGAGAGGAGAGTACAGCAGGACTAGGTCCCACCTGCCTGATTGACCCCTCTTTCCCACCAGGAAACTCCTCCCCTAGTCATTGTGAATACCTTTGGGGATGACCCGGCCGTCTGGAAGTACAGTGTCCTCGGTATAGCAGCGGGAGATGACCGTGACTGGGGGGTGCAATCGCAGACTCTCCTTGATGCACATGGTCAGGAAGGGCAACTGGGCCAGGTCGTCCCTAAGGAACCCCCACGACAATTACCCAGGGAGCAAAACAGAGACATACCACCAGCCCTCCTGGTGCCCCATAAGATCCTCTCTGCCTAGAACAAAATCACAGATGGATCAAATATCTCCAAACTCATGAAGTCATATACATAAATGATACAGCTTTTTCTTTGTCCCTCGTACCTCAATTAAATGGTTTTTAAAAAGATAGAAAGAAAGGCAGTATCACAGAAGAACCAGAAAAAATTGAGTTTGATGTTTTCAGAAGCTTTTCTGAGCAACATACCCAAAATCCAGCCATAAAAATATTCAAAAATTTGTATAAAAATATATTATTCTTTACAGCAAGAACAAAATCAAAAGGCAGATGAGTAAGAAGCCAAAGAAACAGATTCAATGTTTACTCTTATTTATTACTGCACTACAGACACTAGTTAATGCAGTTAGATGGGGGCAGGGAGGAGAGAAATACCATTTGAATGTGGGGGTAAATGTGTCATTTTTGGTAGATAGTGATTTTATATTTAGAAACCAAGAGAATTCACTTGAAAACTTCTATAAACTTTGAAGATAAGATCCATTAAGGGGACTGAGTTTTTTCCCCAATCCTCTTCATTTTGTGTGGTAATTTAAATTCTTAATAAATGGTACAGTTAACTAGTTCAAAATTAGAAAACTACACACTCCTATGGCCCAACACTCATTTCCCCTCCTCACTGTTTCCCTAGGTAACTTTATTTTTTATATCCTTCCAGGGAGAATGTATTGCATTTTAAAAGTTATATAGTGTTAATAGAATGCTGTATAATGTACACCCTGGTCTGTATCTTTTTCATGTAACAGTATACCAGTGTCTTCTTGTACAGCTCCTGGACTTGTGTCAAGAATAGGGCCTTCTCTTCTGTGGAACTACAAATAATTTTCCATGGCTTCCTCTAGAGCCTTTGTGCCTGTGTATACTCAGTCACCCAGTCGTGTCTGACTCTTTGCGACCCCATGGACTGTAGCCCACCAGGTTCCTCTGTCCATGGGATTCTCCAGGCAGGAATACTAGAGTGGGTTGACATTTTCTGCTCCAGGGGATCTTCCCAACCCAGAGACAGAACCCATGTCTCCTGCATCTCTTGCATTGGCAGGTGGTCACTGTGCCACCTGGGAAGCCCTCTAGAGCCTTTAAGATTCATTTATTTTCTATTTTATGCCTTTGATTCATGTCGATTTATGTTCATATAAGACTTGAGAAAGAGGTTGGATTCATTTTTTCCATCTAGCCCTCCAGTTGTTACAAGAGCTTTTACTAAACAGGCTTTATTTTTCCTATTGATATGACACTCCATATTTAGTGTTACCATGTTCACTGGGCAAGAAATTTATATCCATACATTGTTAGCTTTCCTATGAGAAATAATAGAAAAGATGATGAAAAAAGATGATGATATCAACTACCTGGTTTAAATTTAGCAAAAAATGTTAGTGTCTGTATGCCACACGAACATATAGATGTATCTCTATCCAGGTAGAATATATGATTCACCATAGCAATGAGAAAATTCAAGGGTTAATTTAACAAAATGTGCATATAATCTCCACACTAAAATCTCAGACTATATTTAAACTATATTATTTTAATATCCAAAATTGGTTATCCACTCCACACTCTGGAGTAGTTTGTGTTGATATTTTGAATTAATCTACCTTACACAGTCACATGTTCAAATTGAACCCCTCCCTCCCTCCTGCCTCTCACTCCCCTGCTCCCCTACACCCTCTTACTCTCCATCACTTCATTTTGGCCCGGCTATTTCTTGACCATAGAGCACCTCAAATGCACCTCAAAATATCTACTGCTCATCTTGGAAGAACTAAGTTGAGGACATTTTTTCCAACCTGAACTTTCCTCTCTAAATCAAAACCCCGCCTTGGCCATCTACACTGGGAGTGCTCTGACCTGGGACTATTCCTCACCAGGCTGAGAGCTCCTGGAAGGCAAGACTGTGTCTGGCCCTTCCTGAGTCTCCAGGACACAGAATGGGACTGAGAAGAACTGGAGATGTCATAGAACTGAGAAGAGGGAGGCAGTGTGCCAGTGTTTGTTGAATGGGGACTGGATGGAGGAAGATGCAGGTATTCCTGGACAGGTGGTGAATGACTTTAGTCCCTAAGAGTTCCATGTGAATCCTGGACTAAATAATATGAGGATATAGGGGGCAGGAGATCAGCAAACACTCATGGAGTGAAGATGTTTGATAACGTGATTTTTAGAAAGAAAGGTAACAGAGTGGAGGGGAAGTTCACATACTGAATATGTGCTAAGTAGCAACATCTGCCCTCCCACATTGTCACCACTTATCTCAGAAATCCAAGTTTCTGTCCCCAAAGCCAGAAAACTTTGCCCTGCTATCCATGCTGAGTAACAGATCCAGCTTCTGAGCTTTGCTACTATTCCCACTAAGTAATAATGACAAAATCCACACAAAATTTCCCTTATCCCCAGCCAGGAAGCAGAGTCAACGAGAGAGGTTCAGGAGCACACCACGAGGACTTGCACTCACCACTCAATCTCTTTAGACTCACGGTCCCTCAGGAGCTCTTGCACCTCCTGCCGGCAGCGCTCCTGGTATTCTGGGTGCTTTGCAAGGTTGTACAGGACCCAGGAGAGACCACTAGCTGTGGTGTCATGGCCTGAGGAGTATCCAGAAAGGTTTGGATCTCTGGGCTACTTCAGCACCAGAGGGTGGACGGTACCCTCCCATGGGGAGGATGGGGAGGGGTTGCATGGTCCAAGGTCCCCTTGGCAACATCCTGAGATAGAGAGACCCAGCCTTCTAAGTAGTCCCACATTGAGACCCTCACCCTCAAACATGAAGGTGTCAGCTTCAGCCCGGATATCTTCATCTGATAATCCATTCCCATCTTCATCCTGGAGAGAAAGCAAGATCCCCAGAATCACACTAACTCATAGTCCCTGAGACTAAACTGCAACAACCTCTGAATCTCCATCATCCATCCAGAAATCCAAGCCCACCCTGAATTACTAGACCTCTTATGCCCACTCCAGATGTCTATTCTTTGCCTCTTATGTTGTGCCTGGTGATAGGAATCAATGATCCATTTGTATTTTTATGTTTTGACATGATGAGGGCTTTTGGAGGAAAAAAGTTAATGTCCACCTGGGTTACAGGATGATCAACTAGCAACTTGTTTTGGAAGCTAGAGATTGAGCATTGTCCCCAAAGACATCTACTCACAGGCTTGGTGAGTAAATCCAAATATCTTTTTATCCTGGAGATAGGGAATGGATATTAAACCTATAGAATCATAGACTGCCTTCTCACCAAAGATTATTTATTTAAGCTCCAAACAATCTCTCTCTTTTCTTCTCTCCTCTCTCCCTCTCCCTCTCCGTCTCCCTATGCTTATCCGTATATCTTTCCCTACCCACTTTAGGGAAGAAGGGGCAGAAGTATTAACTGTCCTGTATGGGTTCCAAATTTCAAAATCTGGAGGTAGTTCTGCTGTGATGCTAGCATGGCTGCATGTACAGGTAAAAGCATCATGGTGCCCTCAAAGGAATTTGCAAATGGAGAACCGGTCGGGAAGATCCCCTGGAGAAGGAAACGGTAACCCACTCCAGTATTCTTGCCTGGAGAATCCCGTGGACGGAGAAGCCTGGTAGGCTACAGTCCATGGGGTCGCATAGAGTCGGACACGACTGAGCGACGGAACGGAACGGAACGGAAGCTAAGTTCTACTCTGACTACTGAAATTAATGCTCTGCTCTGACCCAAGGTTCTGCACACATGCAACACAGAGATAGAGAGACTAACTTATCAACTTGGAAGTAGACTAAACTCTCAGCCCTTGACAGTTTCAGACATAGCAGTCCCTGCAGACAGTAATCCACACAATCATCTCTAAAACTTTTCTCTGACCCATACTTCCTTTCCTCAAGCACCTTCCATGACTCCCCAGTACCCACTGTATCTTATTTAAGTTCTCTGATCAGATCAAAGTTCATTCTTCCTAAACTCAGATCCCAGAGGAACCCACCTTGGTCAACAGAAGCACATCGATGAAGTCCAAAGTCTTGGTCTTCGCCTTGGCCTTGAGGAAGTCATCAGTACCCTCACTGGGAAGGGTGCGGCGCCGCTCCTGAATGACTGCATCTGTGAAGTCATGCACCAGGCGGCAGGCCCTGCGGAAGCGCCGCCCATCCGGGGTGAGGAAGTACAGGAAGTCCATGTGCAAGAAGATCTGCTGGTTCCGCTTTGCCACAAGCGCACTGAGCTCCAAAATGGTGGCAATATATTCACTGGGCTTCCTGGAGGATGAGAGCATGAAGGAAAACCACCACTTAAAACACCTGAAGCTCAGAAGCCGGGCCTACCTCCCATCATGAAACTGAGGCTCCAGGAACAGATGGTTCACAGATACAGTGTGGGGATGAGCCAGGAGATGTGACTCTTCAGACTCTTCTCAACCCACATCCCCTCTCCGTGAGCTGCCTCCATGCCCCAGGCACCCAGAGCACAGCTTAGACATCGGGCTTCTCTCCTTTCTCTCTCACCCGGTTTCTGTCCCCTCTCCTTCCCTGTACTGTCCACGCGGCTCAGACCTTATCCTCCTCCAGCTGGTCAATGCGGAAAACGCCTTCCCTCCTCTCCTTACTTCCAGTGTCAACACAGTTGAATGGTGTTCTGCCTATCACAGTTGGTCTTGAGTCATCTGACAAGTTATCTCTTGGGCATCTTCCAAGCTCAATTTTGACCATGACCCTTGTGTGCTCAAACATCTTCCTTGGCTCTCTGGAAACCTCAGAATAAAGTTCCTATCCTTTTTGTTTGGTTTCAGAAGGTTTTAAGATATAACCCTAACCACTCCTCCAAACTTATTTCCAAGGTGTCTCCTCACTATTGCACACACTTTGCTCATTTTAGCCTGCTAGTTTTTATCAAGCAATTCTACCTACCTAAAATGATATCTCCGGAAGTGGGAGGAGGGTCCTAAGATGGTGGAGGAATAGGACAGGGAGACCACTTTCTCCCCCACAAATTCATTGAAAGAACATTTGAACGCTGAGTAAATTCCACAAAACAACTCCTGAATGCCGGCAGAGGACATCAGGCACCCAGAAAAGCAGCCCATTGCCTTCAAAGGAGGTAGGAAAAAATATATAAAAGATAAAAAGAGAGACAAAAGAGGTAGGGACAGAGATCCGTCCCAGGAAGGGAGTCTTAAAAAAGAGAGAAGTTTCCAAACACCAAGAAACACTCTCACTGGCAGGTCTGTGGCGAGCCTTGGAACCTCAGAGGGCAATATAACCGAGAGGAAAAATATTATACAGAGTGAAGTAAGTCAGAAAGAAAAACACAGTATACAGTAAAAAATACAGTATACTAACGCATATATACGGAATTTAGAAAGATGGTAATGATAACCCTGTATACGAGACAGCAAAAGAGACACAGACATATAGAACAGTCTTTTGGACTCTCTGGGAGAGGGCAAGGGTGGGATGATTTGGGAGAATGGCATTGAAGCATGTATATTATCATATGTGAAACGAATTGCCAGTCCAGGTTAGATGCATGATACAGGATGCTCGGGGCTGGTGCACTGGGATGACCCAGAGGTATGGGATGGGGAGGGAGGTGGGAGGGGGGTTCAAGATGGGGAACACATGTACACACAGGGCAGATTCATGTCAATGTATGGCAAAACCAATACAATATTGTAAAGTAATTAGCCTCCAATTAAAATAAATAAAATTTTAAAAGGAAAAATAAACAATTAAAATCCACAGATTATGTGCCCAATGGTAACTCCCAGCGGAGAAGCAGCGCAGAGCCCCACATCCGCCACTAGCAAGCGGGGGCTGGGCAGGGAGGCGCTGGCTGCATTGCTTAGGGTAAGGACCGGGCCTGAATGCCCCAGGTTAATCTGAGGGAACTAACTTGAGACAGCAAACCAGACTACCACGCAAAAAGGTGAAAAGCCCTAACCTAAGACACCACCAGGCCCACTCACAGAACAAAGGACTGAGCAGAGCTAGCCGGCTGAGGACCAGCCCATCCCGCACCAGAGACAGGCAGGCGAGCGCAACAAGAGCCAGAAGGGGGCAATCACGGCCCCAGAGAGGCATCATCTACCAAACTGCAAGCAGGCTTCATTGATAACCAAGACTTCTTGGAATTCTGGACAGTTGACATCTGCCAGGAGGGTTGCAGCCAGAGATCAGCTCCCCAGAAGAGAAACAAAGCACACCTGAGAAAGTGCGCCAGTTGTACACCCAGAAAACTGAGCGGCAGGGACAGGGGAGGTGATAAGTCCTAGTGAGAGTGCTCACCAAGCACCTGGTCACCTGAGCTGCTCAGACCGGGGAAGGGCACAAAATGCAAGCCTAACCAAGTCTGCACCTTTGTGGAGTACCCGAGTACCTGAACCTGAGCAACTTAGACCTGGGATGTGCATACAACCCAAGGCCGGCCTCAGACAGTTCCCAGCATAGCATCCTAGAGCCTAAGCAGTGTAGACAGGGAAAGCACACACACCCTGAGAAGGGGCAAGTCCAGTGTGGCTGAGACACTGAGAGCACACGACAGTGTTATTTGTTTGCAGTGTTCCTCCCTCCCCACAGCACGACTGAATAAGTGAGCCTAAAAATGTGTCCACTACCGCCCCCTTGTGTCAGGGAGGAAATTTTTTTTTTAATTTATTTTATTGGAGGCAAATTACCTTACATTAATATATTGGTTGGTTTTGCCATACATTGACATGAATACGCCCCGGGTGTACACGTGTTCTCTTTCTTGAACCCCTCTCCCACTTCCCTCTTCCCCATATCCTCCCTCCATGTCATCCCCATGCACCAGCCCCAAGCATCCTGCATCATGCGTCGAACCTGGACTGCTCACTTATGATAATATACATGCTACAATGCCGTTCTCCCCAATCATCCCACCTTCACCCTCTCCCACAGAGTCCCAAAGACTGTTCTATATGCCTATGTCACTTTTGCAGTCTTGTATACAGGGTCATGCGACGAGTTGACTCACTGGAAAAGACTCTGATGCTGGGAAAGGTTGGGGGCAGGAGGAGAAGGGGACAACGGAGAATGAGATGGCTGGATGGCATCACCGACTCTGTGGACATGAGTTTGAGTGTACTCTGGGAGTTGGTGAGGGACAGGGAGGCCTGGCGTGCTGTGATTCATGGGGTCGCGGAGAGTCGGACACGACTGAGCGATTGAACTGAACTGAACTGAACTAATACAGGGTTCAGATTATCATCTTTCTAAATTCCATATATATGCGTTAGTATACTGTATTGGTGTTTTTCTTTCTGGCTTACTTCACTCTGTATAATTGGCTCCAATTTCATCCACCTCATTAAAACTGATTCAAATGCATTCTTTTTGATGGCTGAAAAATACCCCATTGTGTATATGTACCATAGCTTTCTTATCCATTCATCTGCAGATGGACATCTAGGTTGCTTCCATGTCCTGGCTATTATAAACAGTGCTGCAATGAACATTGGACTACATGTGTCTCTTTCAATTCTGGTTTCCTCAGTGTGTATGCCCAGGAGTGCGATTGCTGGATCATATGGCAGTTCTATTTCCAGGTTTTTGAGGAATCTCCACACTGTTCTCCATAGTGGCTGGACTAGTTTGCATTCCCACCAACAGTGTAAGAGGGTTCCCTTTTCTCCACACCTTCTCCAGCATTTATTGCATGTAGACTTTTGGATAGCAGCCATTCTGACTGGTGTGAAATGGTATCTCATTGTGGTTTTGATCTGCATTTCTCTGATTATGAGGGATGTTGAGCATTTTTTCATGTGTTTGTTAGCCATCTTTATGTCTTCTTTGGAGAAATGTCTGTTTAGTTCTTTGGCCCATTTTTTGATTGGGTCACTTAGTTTTCTGGAATTGAGCTGCAGGAGCTGCTTGTATATTTTGGAGATTAATCCTTTATCAGTTGCTTCATTTGCTATTATTTTCTCCCATTCTGAAGGCTGTCTTTTCACCTTGCTTAGAGTTTCCTTGCTGTGCAGAAGCTTTTGATTTTAATTAGGTCCCATTTGTTTATTTTTGCTTTTATTTCCAATATTTTGGGAGGTGGGTCTTGCAGGATCCTGCTGTGATTTATGTCGGAGAGTGTTTTGCCTACGTTCTCCTCTAGGAGTTTTATAGTATCTGCTCTTACATTTAGCTCTCTAATCCATTTTGAGTTTATTTTGGTGTATGGTGTTAGGAATTGTTCTAGTTTCATTCTTTTACAAGTGGCTGACCAGTTTTCCCAGCACCACTTGTTAAAGAGACTGTCTTTTGTCCATTTTATATTCTTGCCTCCTTTGTCGAAGATAAGGTGTCCATAGGTGCGTGGGTTTATCTCTGGGCTTTCTATTTTGTTCCATTGATCTATATTTCTGTCTTTATGCCAGTACCATACTGTCTTGATGACTGTGGCTTTGTAGTAGAGCCTGAAGTCCAGCAGGTTAATTCCTCCAGTTCCATTTTTCTTCTTCAAGATTGCTTTGGCTATTCGAGGTTTTTTGTATTTCCATACAAATTGTGAGATTATTTGTTCTAGTTCTGTGAAAAATATCGTTGGTAGTTTGATAGGGATTGCATTGAATGTATAAATTACTTTGGGTAGTATACTCATTTTCACAATATTTATTCTTCCAATCCATGAACATGGTATATTTCTTCATCTATTAGTGTCCTCTTTGATTACTTTCACTAGTGTTTTATAGTTTTCTATGTACAAGATTTTGTTTCCTTATGTAGATATATTCCTAAGTATTTAATTCTTTTCGTTGCAACAGTGAATGGAATAGTTTCCTTAATTTCTGTTTCTATTTTCTCATTATTAGTGCATAGGAATGCAAGGGATTTCTGTGTGTTGATTTTATATCTTGTAACTTTACTGTATTCATTGATTAGCTCTAGTACTTTTCTGGTAGAGTCTTTAGGGTTTTCTGTGTAGAGGATCATGTCATCAGCGAACAGTGAAAGTTTTACTTCTTCTTTTCCAATTTGTATTCCTTTTATGTGTTTTTCTGCTCTGATTGCTGTAGCCAAAACTTCCAGAACTATGTTGAATAGTAGTGGTGAGAGTGAGCACCCTTGTCTTGTTCCTGACTTTAGGGAAATGCTTTCAGTTTTTCACCATTGAGGATAATGTTTGCTGTGGGTTTGTCGTATATAGCTTTTATTATGTTGAGATATGTCCCTTCTATTCCCACTTTCTGGAGAGTTTTTATCATAAATGGATGTTGTATTTTCTCAAAGGCTTTCTCTGCATCTATTGAGATAATCATATGATTTTTATTTTTCAGTTTGTTAATGTGGTGTATTACGTTGATTGATTTGTGGATATTGAAGAATCCTTGCATTCCTGGGATAAAGCCCACTTGGTCATGATGTATGATCTTCTTAATGTGTTGTTGGATTCTGATTGCTAGAATTTTGTTAAGGATTTTTGCATCTAAGTTCATCAGTGATATTGGCCTGTAGTTTTCTTTTTTTGTGGGATCTTTACCAGGTTTTGGGATTAGGGTGATAGTGGCCTCATAGAATGAGTTTGGAAGTTTTCCTTCCTCAGCAATTTTCTGGAAGAGTTTGAGTAGAATAGGTGTTAGCTCTTCACTAAATTTTTGGTAGAATTCGGCTGTGAAGCCATCTGGACCTGGGCTTTTGTTTGCTGGAAGCTTTCCGATTACTTCCTCTATTTCCGTGCTTGTGATGGGTCTGTTCAGATTTTCTATTTCTTCCTGGTTCAGTTTTGGCAAGGTGTACTTTTCTAGGAATTTGTCCATTTCTTCCAAATTATCCATTTTATTGCCATATAATTGCTGATAGTATTCTCTTAGAATCCTTTGTATTTCTGTGTTGTCAGTTGTGATCTCTCCATTCTCATTTCTAATTTTATTGATTTGGTTCTTCTCCCTTTCTTTCTTGATGAGTCTGGATAGTGGTTTGTCAATTTTATTTACCTTCTCAAAGAACCAGCTTTTGGCTTTGTTGATTTTTGCTATGGTCTCTTTTGTTTCTTTTGCATTTATCTCTGCCCTAATTTTTATGATTTCTTTCATTCTGCTAACCCTGGGGCTCTTCATTTCTTCCTTTTCTAGTTTCTTTAGATGTAGAGTTAGGTTATTTAGTTGACTTTTTTCTTGTTTCTTGAGGTGTGCCTGTATTGCTATGAACTTTCCCCTTAGCACTGCTTTTACAGTGTCCCAGAGGTTTTGGGTTGTTGTGTTTTCATTTTCATTCATTTCTATGCATATTTTAATTTCTCTTTTGATTTCTTCTATGATTTGTTCATTATTCACCAGTGTGTTGTTCAGCCTCCATATGTTGGCATTTTTAACAGTTTTTCTCCCGTAATTGAGATCTAATCTTACTGCATTGTGGTCAGAAAAGATGCTTGAAATGATTTCAATTTTTTTGAATTTACCATGGCTAGATTTATGGTCCAGGATGTGATCTATGCTGGAAAAGGTTCCGTGTGCACTTGAGAAAAAGGTGAAATTCATTGTTTTGGGGTGAAATGTCCTATAGATATCTATTAAGTCTAACTGTTCTATTGTATCATTTAAAGTTTGTGTTTCCTTGTTAATTTTCTGTTTAGTTGATCTATCCATAGATGTAAGTGGGGTATTAAAGTCTCCCACTATTATTGTGTTATTGTTAATTTCCCCTTTCATACTTGGTAGTAATTGTCTTACATATTGCGGTGCTCCTATGTTGGGTGCATAAATATTTATAATTGTTATATCTTCTTCTTGGATTGATCCTTTGATCATTATGTAGTTTCCTTCTTTGTCTCTTTTCACAGCCTTTGTTTTAAAATCTATTTTATCTGAAAAAAAAATAATAATAAAATCTATTTTATCTGATATGAGTATCGCTACTCCTGCTTTCTTTTGGTCTCTATTTGCGTGGAGTATCTTTTTCCAGCCCTTCACTCTCAGTCTGCATGTGTCCCTCGTTTTGAGGTGGGTCTCTTGTAGACAACATGTATGGGGGTCTTGTTTTTGTATCCATTCAGCCAGCCTTTGTCTTTTGGTTGGGGCATTCAACCCATTTACGTTTAAGGTGATTATTGATAAGTATGATCCCATTGCCATTTTCTTTATTGTTTTGGGTTCAAGTTTATATACCCTTTCTGTGTTTCCAGTCTAGAGAAGATCCTTTAGTATTTGTTGGAGAGGTGGTTTGGTGATGCTGAATTCTCTCAGCTTTTGCTTATCTGTAAAGCTTTTGATTTCTCCTTCATATTTGAATGAGATCCTTGCTGGGTACAGTAATCTGGGCTGTAGGTTAATTTCTTTCATCACTTTAAGTATGTCTTGCCATTCCCTCCTGGCCTGTAGCGTTTCTGCTGAAAGATCAGCTGTTATCCTTATGGGGATCCCCTTGTGTGTTATTTGTTTTTCCCTGCTGCTTTTAATATTTTTTCTTTGTGTTTGATCTTTGTTAATTTGATTAATATGTGCCTTGGGGTATTTCGCCTTGGATTTATCCTGGTAGGGACTCTCTGTGTTTCTTGGACTTGGGTGATTATTTCCTTCCCCATTTTAGGGAAATTTTCAACTATTATCTCCTCAAGTATTCTCTCATGTTCTTTCTTTTTGTCTTCTTCTTCTTGGACTCCTATGATTCGAATGTTGGGGCATTTAATATTGTCCCATATGTCTCTAATATTGTCCTCATTTTTTAAAATTCTTTTTTCTTTTTCCGTCTCTGCTTCATTTATTTCTACAATTCTATCTTCTAGCTCGCTTATCCTGTCTTCTGCCTCTGTTATTCTACTGTTTGTGCTCTCCAGAGTGTTTCTGATCTCATCTATTGTATTATTCATTGTATATTGACTCTTTTTTATTTCCTCTAATTCCTTATTGAACATTTCTTCCATCTTCTCAATCCTTTTCTCCAAGTTATTTATGTGTAACTCCATTTTGCTTTCCAGATTTTGAATCATTTTCACAATTAAAATTCGAAATTCTTTATCGGGTAGGTTCCCTATATCTTCCTCTTTTGTTTGTGTTGGTGGGCATTTATCCTGTTCCTTTACTTGTTGGGTATTTCTCTGCCTCTTCATCTTGCTTATATTGCTGTGTTCGGGGTGGCCTTTCCGTCTTCTGACAGTTTGTGGAATTCTCTTTAGTATGTAGTTACCTCATTGTGTGTGGGGTTGGATGGGTGACTTGTCAAGGTTCGCTGGTTAGGGATGTTCTGGTGGGTGTTCTGGTGGGTGGAGCTGGGTTTCTTCTCTCTGGAGTGCAATGAAGTGTCCAGTAATGCGTTTGAGATGTCAGTGGGTATGGAGTGGCTTTGGGCAGCCTGTATATTGAAGCTCAGTGCTATTCTCCTGTGTTGCTGGATAGCTTGCGTAGTATGTCTTTCACTGAAACTTGTTGACCCTTGGGTGGTGCTTGGTTTCAGTGTACGTATGGAGGCATTTGATGAGTATCTACCAATTAATGTTCTCTGGAACAGGAGATCTCTGGTGTTCTCGGGATTTGGCCTTAAGCCTCTGCCTCTGGTTTTCAGTCTTATTCTTGCAGGAGGCTCAAGACTTCTCCCTCTGTTACTTCCAAGGCAGTTCCTTCTGTTGAAAAAGCTCTTCTGTTTTCTGGTCTCCTCAGTGTCTATTTCCCGTCTTGACACCAGGATGTGGTGGTGGACACTTCCCCTCCCCTCCCCGGCTCTCCTATTCAGTCCTGCTATGGGGAGGGATGAACAGCTAACAAAAATCCCTGGCGTCTGTGGGGAGTGCTCGGGGTGTCTCGGCTACACTGGGAATGCTCCCGCTCCAGGCGTGTGTGCTTTCCCTGTTTATGCTGCTTAGGCTTTAGTTTGCTCTGCTGCGAGCTGTCCGCGGCTGGCGCTGGGTTGCATGCACTTCCCAGGTCTGAGCGGCTCAGGTTCAAGTCCTCGGGTACTTGACAAAGGCGCAGACTTGGCTGGGCCTGCGTTTTGTGCCTTCCCCGGTCCTAGCAGCTCAGATGACCAGGCGTTTGGCGAGCGCGGTAGCTGCGACTTATCGCCTTCCTGGTCCCTGCCGCTCGGTTTTCTGGGAGTAAAACCGGCGCACTTTCTCAGGCGGATACGACCGGCCCGAACCCAAGAAGTCCTGGCCAGCAAGGAAGCCTTCCTGCAGCTTGGCACGGGAAGCCTCTCTGGGGCCGTGGCTGCCCCCGCCCCGGCGCTGGCTCCCCTCCCCTCCCGCGTCGGTGGGGGCTGGGGGAGGGGCCGCCCGTTGCCGCTCGCTCAGCTCTGCGCCCGGTTCTGTGGGCGGGGCTGGCTTGGGGATTTTCACAGGCTTTTTCCAGCCCTCTCACCCTTCAGCTGCAACCTCTGCTCTGGTATCTTAAGTTTGAGCTCTCAGTTTGCCTTGGGGCATTCAAGCCTGGGTCTCCCTCTAAGCGCAGCCGCCAGTTCTCCCTCTAAGCGCCACTGCTGGCGCCTCCCTGCCCAGCCCCCACCTGCTAGTGAGGGGCGCAGGCGTCTGCGCCAGCTTCTCCGCTGAGAGTTTCCTCTGGGCACTTAGTCTGTGAGTTTTAATTATTTATGTCTTTTGTCTCCCAGTTATGCGGCCCTCTGAGGTTCCACTCACCAGTGTTTCCAGGTGTTTGGAAACTTCTCTCTCTTTTTTTTTTTTTAAGCCTCCCTTCCCGGGACTGAGCTCCGTGCCTCCCTCTTTTGTCTCTCATTTTATCTTTTTATCTATTTCCTACCTCCTTTCGTCGACTATGGGCTGCTTTTCTGAGTGCCTGATGTCCTCTGCCGGTATTCAGAAGTTTTTTTGTGGGATTTACTCAGCGTTCAAATGTTCTTTTGTTGATTTTGTGGGGGAGAAAGTGGCCGCCCCATCCTATTCCTCCGCCATCTTCCCGTGCCCCCTCAGGGCGGAAATTAGACACTGAAGAGACCAGCAAACAGAAGAAGCTAAAACAAACAGAGGGAACTGCCTTGGAAGTGACAGGTGCAATAGATTAAAACCCTGTAGTTTGTAGAGCTCGGCAGAGATGCCTCTGAAAAAGGGACATGGACAGCCTTCTAGGAGACTGACAATTTGCTTTCTTTACAAGCGCAGGGAAGGGAAGCCAGAGCCGGAAGGGGCAACCATGGCCCCAGAGAAGCTTCCCATACCAAGCTGCAGGCAGGCTTCATTGCTAACCAAGACCTCTTGGGTTCGGGCTGGTCGATATCGGCCTGAGAAGGTGTGCCAGTTGTACACCCAAAAAACCAAGCAGCAGGGACCGGGGAGACGATAAGTCCTAGCGACCGCGCTTACAAAACACCTGGTCACCTGAGCTGCTTGGACTGGGGAAGTCACAAAACACAGGCCCAATGAAGTCTGCGCCTTTGTGGAGTACCCGAGTACCTGAACATGAGCCGCTCAGAACTGGGAAGTTCATGCAACCCAGCGCTGGCCGCGGACAGCTCCCAGCAGAGCAACCTAGAGCCTGAGCAGCATAAACACGGAAAGCACACACGCCATGAACAGGAGCAATCCCAGTGTAGCTGAGACACTGTGAGCACTCCCCACAGATGCCAGTGATATTTGCTAGCAGCGTCCCTCCCTCCCCACAGCACGTCTGAACAGGTGAGCCTATAAAAGCGTCCACCACAGCGTCCTTGTGTCAGGACAGGAATCAGACACTGAAGAGACCAGCAAACAGAAGAGCTTAAACAGAAGGAACTGCCTTGGAAGTGACAGATGGAGAAGTCTTGAGCCTACTGCAAGAATAAAACTGAAAACCAGAGGCAGAGGCTTAAGGCCAAATCCCGAGAACACCAGAGATCTCCTGTTCCAGAGAACATTAATTGATAGGAGCTCATCAAATGCCTCCATACATACACTGAAACCAGGCACCACCCAAGGATCAACAAGTTTCAGACAAAGACATACCATGCAAATTCGCCAGCAACACAGGAGAATAGCCCTGAACTTCGATATACAGGCTGCCCAAAGCCACTCCATACCCACTGACATCTCAAACTCATTACTGGACACTTCATTGCACTCCAGAGAAAATAAATCCAGCTCCACCCACCACAACACTGACACAAACTTCCCTAACCAGGGAACCTTGATGAGTCACCAGTCCAACCCCACACACAGCGAGGAAACTACATAATAAAGAGAACTCCACCAACTGTCAGAAGACAGAAAGGCCACCCCAAGTACAGCAATATAAGCAAGATGAAGAGGCAGAGAAATACCCAACAAGTAAAGGAACAGGATAAATGCCCACCAACACAAACAAAAGAGGAAATTATAGGGAACCTACCTGATAAAGAATTTCAAATTGTAATTGTGAAAATGATTCAAAATCTGGAAAGCAAAATGGAGTTACAGATAAATAAGTTGGAGAAAAGGATTGAGAACATGCGAGAAATGTTTAATAAGGAATTAGAGGAAATAAAAAAGAGTGAATATACAATGAATAATGCAATAGATGAGATCAGAAACACTCTGGAGGGAACAAACAGTAGAATAATGGAGGCAGAAGACGGAATAAGCGAGCTAGAAGATAGAATTGAAAAATTCATGAAGCAGAGAGGAAAAAAGAAAAACAAAAGAACTGAGGACAATCTCAGAGACCTCAGGGACAATGTTAAACGCCCCAAAATTCGAATCATAGGAGTCCCAGAAGAAGAAGACAAAAAGAAAGACCATGAGAGAATACTAGAGGAGATAATAGTTGAAAACTTCCCTAAAATGGGGAAGGAAATAATCACCCAAGTCCAAGAAACCAGAGAGTCCCTAACAGGATAAACCTAAGGCGAAATACTCCAAGACACATATTAATCAAATTAACAAAGATCAAACACAAAGAACAAATATTAAAAGCACCAAGGGAAAAGCAACAAATAAAACACAAGGGGATTCTCATAAGGATAACAGCTGATCTTTCAACAGAAACTCTTCAGGCCAGGAGGGAATGACAAGACACACTTAAAGTGATGAAAGAAAGTAATCTACAGCCCAGATTACTACACCAGCAAGGATCTCATTCAAATATGAAGGAGAAATCAAAAGCTTTACAGACAAGCAAAAGCTGAGAGAATTCAGCATCACCAAACCAACTCTCCAACAAATACTAAAGGATCTTCTCTAGACAGGAAACACAGAAAGGGTATATAAACTTGAACCTAAAACAATAAAGAAAATGGCAAAGGGATCATACTTATCAATAATTACCTTAAACGTAAATGGGTTGAATGCCCCAACCAAAAGACAAAGGCTGGCTGAATGGATACAAAAACAAGACCCCCATACATGATGTCTACAAGAGACCCACCTCAAAACGAGGGACACATGCAGACTGAGAGTGAAGGGCTGGAAAAAGATACTCCACGCAAATAGAGACCAAAAGAAAGCAGGAGAAGGAATACTCATATCAGATAAAATAGATTTTAAAACAAAGGCTGTGAAAAGAGACAAAGAAGGACACTACATAATGATCAAAGGATCAATCCAAGAAGAAGATATAACAATTATAAATATTTATGCACCCAACATAAGAGCACCGCAATATGTAAGTGGACATGAGTTTGAGTGTACTCTGGGAGTTGGTGATGGACAGGGAGGCCTGGCGTGCTGTGATTCATGGGGTCGCAGAGAGTCGGACACGACTGAGCGACTGAACTGAACTGAACTGATGAAAGGGGAAATTAACAACAATGCAATAATAGTGGGAGACTTTAATACCCCACTTACACCTATAGATAGATCAACTAAACAGAAAATTAACAAGGAAACACAAACTTTAAATGATACAATAAACCAGTTAGACCTAATAGATCTCTATAGGACATTTCACCCCAAAACAATGAATTTCACCTTTTTCTCAAGCACAAACGGAACCTTTTCCAGAATAGATCACATCCTGGGCCATAAATCTAGCCTTGGTAAATTCAAAAAAATTGAAATCATTCCAAGCATCTTTTCTGACCACAATGCAGTAAGATTAGATCTCAATTACGGGAGAAAAACTATTAAAAACGCCAACATATGGAGGCTGAACAACACACTGCTGAATAATGAACAAATCATAGAAGAAATCAAAAGAAAAATCAAAATATGCATAGAAATGAATGAAAATGAAAACACAACAACCCAAAACCTGTGGGACACTGTAAAAGCAGTGCTAAGGGGAAGGTTAATAGCAATACAGGAATAACTCAAGGAACAAGAAAAAAGTCAAATAAATAACTTAACTCTACAACTGAATCAACAAGAAAAAAGATATGAAGAAGCCCAGAGTTAGTAGAAGGAAAGAAATCGTAAAAATTAGGACAGAAATAAATGCAAAAGAAACAAAAGAGACCATAGCAAAAATCAACAAAGCCAAAAGCTGGTTCTTTGAGAAGGTAAATAAAATTGACAAACCACTAGCCAGACTCATCAAGAAACAAAGGGAGAAGAACCAAATCAATAAAATTAGAAATGAACATGGAGAAATCACAACCAACAACACAGAAATACAAAGGATTATAAAAGACTACTATCAGCAATTATATGGCAATAAAATGGATAATTTGGAAGAAATGGACAAATTCTTAGAAAACTACAACTTTCCAAAACTGAACCAGAAAGAAATAGAAAATCTGAACAGACCCATCACAAGCAAGGAAATAGAAGCTGTAATCAGAAATCTTCCAGCAAACAAAAGCCCAGATCCAGACGGCTTCACAGATGAATTCTACCAAAAATTTAGAGAAGAGCTAAGACCTATTCTACTCAAACTCTTCCAGAAAATTGCTGAGGAAGGAAAACTTCCAAACTCATTCTATGAGGCCACCATCACCCTAATACCAAAACCCGGTAAAGATCCCACGAAAAAAGAAAACTACAGGCTAATACCACTGATGAACATAGATGCAAAAATCCTTAACAAAATTCTAGCAATCAGAATCCAACAACACATTAAGAAGATCAAACATCATGACCAAGTGGGCTTTATCCCAGGAATGCAAGGATTCTTCAATATCTGCAAAGCAATCAATGTAATACACCACATTAACAACCTGAAAAATAAAAATCATATGATTATCTCAATAGATGCAGAGAAAGCCTTCGATAAAATTCAACATCCATTTATGATAAAAAAAAAAACCTCCAGAAAGTGGGAATAGAAGGGACATACCTCCACATAATAAAAACTATATATGACAAACCCACAGCAAACATTATCCTCAAATTGTGAAAAACTGAAAGCATTTCACCTAAAGTCAGGAACAAGACAAGGGTGCCCACTCTCACCACTACTATTCAACATAGTTCTGGAAGTTTTGGCTACAGCAATCAGAGCAGAAAAAGACATAAAAGGAATCCAAATTGGAAAAGAAGAAGTAAAATTTTCACTGTTCACTGATGACATGATCCTCTACATAGAAAACCCTAAAGACTCTACCAGAAAACTACTAGAGCTAATCAATGATTACAGTAACGTTGCAGGATATAAAATCAACACAGAGAAATCCCTTGCATTCCTCTACACTAATAATGAGAAAATAGAAAGAGAAATTAAGGAAACTATTCCATTCACTATTGCAACGAAAATAATAAAATACTTAGGAATATATCTACCTAAAGAAACAAAAGACTTGTACATAGAAAACTATAAAACACTGGTGAAAGTAATCAAAGAGGACACTAATAGATGGAGAAATATACCGTGTTTGTGAATTGGAAGAAGAAATATTGTGAATATGAGTATACTACACAAAGTAATTTATGCATTCAATGCAATCCCTATCAAGCTACCAACGATATTTTTCACAGAGCTAGAACAAAAAATCTCACAATTTGTATGGAAATACAAAAAACCTCGAATAGCCAAAGCAATCTTGAGGAAGAAGAATGGAACTGGGGAAATCAACCTGCCGGACTTCAGGCTCTACTACAAAGCCACAGTCATCAAGACAGTATGGTACTGGCATAAAGACAGAAATATAGATCAATGGAACAAAATAGAAAGCCCAGAGATAAATCCACACACCTATGGACACCTTATCTTTGACAAAGGAGGCAAGAACATAAAATGGAGAAAAGACAGTCTCTTTAACAAGTGGTGCTGGGAAAACTGGTCAACCACTTGTAAAAGAATGAAACTAGAACACTTCCTAACACCATATATGAAGATAAACTCAAAATGGATTAAAGATCTAAACGTAAGACCAGAAACTATAAAACTCCTAGAGGAGAACATAGGCAAAACACTCTCCGACATAAATCACAGCAGGATCCTGCAAGACCCACCTCCAAGAATATTGGAAATAAAAGCAAAAATAAACAAATGGGACCTAATTAAAATCAAAAGCTTCTGCACGGCAAAGGAAACTCTAAGCAAGGTGAAAAGACAGCCTTCAGAATGAGTGAAAATAATAGCAAATGAAACAACTGACAAAGAATTAATCTCAAAAACATACAAGCAGCTCCTGCAGCTCAATTCCAGAAAAATAAACGACCCAATCAAAAAATGGGCCAAAGAACTAAACAGACATTTCTCCAAAGAAGACATAAAGATGGCTAACAAACACATGAAACAATGCTCAACATCCCTCATAATCAGAGAAATGCAAATCAAAACCATAGTGAGATACCATTTCACACCAGTCAGAATGGCTGCTATCCAAAAGTCTACATGCAATAAATGCTGGAGAGGGTGTGGAGAAAAGGGAACCCTCTTACACTGTTGGTGGGAATGCAAAATAGTCCAGCCACTATGGAGAACAGTGTGGAGATTCCTCAAAAACCTGGAAATAGAACTGCCATATGATCCAGCAATCACACTCCTGGGCATACACACCGAGGAAACCAGAATTGAAAGAAACACATGTACTCCAATGTTCATTGCAGCACTGTTTATAATAGCCAGGACATGGAAGCAACCTAGACGTCCATCTGTAGACGAATGGATAAGAAAGTCTTGGTAGATATACACAGTGGAGTATTATCCAGCCATTAAAAAGAATACATTTGAATCAGCTCTAATGAGGTGAATGAAATTGGAGCCTATTATACAGAGTGAAGTAAGCCAGAAAGAAAAGCACCAATACAGTATACTAAGGCATATATATGGAATTTAGAAAGATGGTAACCTTAACCTTGTATACGAGACAGCAAAAGAGACACAGGTGTATAGAACAGTCTTTGGGACTCTGTGCGAGAGGGTGAGGGTGGGGTGGTTTGGGAGAATATCATTGAAACATGTATATTAGCATATGTGAAACGAATCAACAGTCCAGGTTTGACGCATGATAGAGGATGCTCAGGGCTGGTGCACGGGGATGACCCAGAGGGAGGATATGGGGAGGAGGGAGGTGGAAGGGGGGTTCAAGAAGGGGAACACATGTACACCCGGGGCAGATTCATGTCAATGTATGGCAAAACCAACCAATATAATATTGTAAAGTAATTAGCCTCCAATAAAAAAAATGATACTGAAGTATAAAAAGAAATTCCAACATATGTAGGCTGAACAACACGCTGCTGAATAACCAACAAATCACGGATGAAATCAAAAAAGAAATCAAAATATGCATAGAAATGAATGAAAATGAAAACAACAACCCAAAACCTGTGGGACACTGTAAAAGCAGTGCTAAAGGGAAGGTTCATAGCAATACAGGCATAACTCAAGGAACAAGAAAAAAGTCAATGAGTAACCTAACTCTACACCTAAATCAACTAGAAAAGGGAGAAATGAAGAACACCAGGGTGAGTAGAAGGAAAGAAATCTTAAAAATTAGGGCAGAAATAAATGAAAAGAAACAAAAGAGACCATAGCAAAAATCAACAAAACCAAAAGCTGTTTCTTTAAGAGGGTAAATAAAATTGACAAACCACTAGCCAGACTCATCAAGAAACAAAGGGAGAAGAACCAAATCAATAAAATTAGAAATGAACATGGAGAAATCACAACAGACAATACAGAAATACAAAGGATCATAAGAGACTACTATCAGCAATTATATGCCAATAAAATGGACAACTTGGAAGAAATGGACAAATTCTTCGAAAAGTACGACATTTCAAAACAACCAGGAAGACATAGAAAATCTTAACAGACCCATCACAAGCACGGAAATTGAAACTGTAATCAGAAATCTTCCAGCAAACAAAAGCCCAGACCCAGACGGCTTCAGAGCTGAATTCTACCAAAAATTTAGAGAAGAGCTAATACCTATCCTACTCAAACTCTTATAGAAAATTGCAGGGGAAGGTAAACTTCCAAACTCATTCTATGAGGCCAACATCACCCTAAACCTGACAAAGATGCTACAAAAAGAAAGAGAAAACTACAGGCCAATATCACTGATCAACATAGATGCAAAAACCCTTAACAAAATTCTAGCAAACAGAATCCAAAACACATTAAAAAGATGACCAACTCAGCTTTATTCTAGGGATGCAAGGATTCTTCAATATCCGCAAATCAATCAATGTAATACACCACATTAAAAATTGAAAAATAAAAACCATATGATTATCTCAACATATGCAGAGAAAGCCTTTGATGAAATTCAACATCCACTTGTGATAAACACCCTCCAGAAAGCAGGAATAAAAGGAACATACCTCAGCATAATAAAAGCTATATATGATAACCCTCAGCAATCACTGTCCTTAATGGTGAAAAATTGAAAGCATTTCCCCTAAAGTCAGGAACAAGACAAGGGTGCCCACTCTCACCACTACTATTCAATATAGTTTTGGAAGTTTTGGCCACAGCAATCAGAGCAGAAAAAGACATAAAGGGAATCCAGATTGGAAAAAAAGAATTAAAACTCCCACTGTTTGCAGATGACATGATCCTCTACATAGAAAACCCTAAAGACTCCACCAGAAAATTACTAGAGTTAATCAATGAATATAATAAAGTTGCAGGATATAAAATCAACACACAGAAATCCCTTGCGTTTCTATACACAAATAATGAGAAAATAGAAAGAGAAATTAAGGAAACAATTCCATCCACCATTGCAATGAAAAGAATAAAAATACTTAGGAATATATCTACATAAGGAAACAAAAGACCTATATATAGAAAAATATAAAATACTGGTGAAAGAAATCAAAGAGGACGCTGATAGATGGAGAAATATACCGTGTTCATGGATTAGAAGAATCAATATAGTGAAAATGAGTATATTACCCAAAGCAATCTATAGAGTCAATGCAATCCCTGTCAAGCTACCAACGATATTTTTCACAGAGCTAGAAGAAATAATTTCACAATTTGTATGGAAATACAAAAAACCTCGAATAGCCAAAGCAATCTTAAGAAGAATGGAACTGGAGGAATCAACCTGCAGGACTTCAGGCTCTACTACAAAGCCACAGTCATCAAGACAGTATGGTACTGGCATAAAGACAGAAATATAGATCAATGGAACAAAATAGAAAGCCCAGAGATAAATCCACGCACCTATGGACACCTTATCTTTGACAAAGGAGGCAAGAATATAAAATGGAGAAAAGACAATCTCTTTAACAAGTGGTGCTGGGAAAACTGGCCAGCCACTTGTAAAAGAATGAAACTAGAACACTTCCTAACACCATACATGAAGATAAACTCAAAATGGATTAAAGATCTAAACGTAAGACCAGAAACTATAAAACTCCTAGAGGAGAACATAGGCAAAACACTCTCCGACATAAATCACAGCAGAATCCTCTATGGCCCACCTCCAAGAATATTGGAAATAAAAGCAAAAATTAAAAAATGGGACCTAATTAAAATTAAAAGCTTCTGCCCAACGAAGGAAACTATAAGCAAGGTGAAAAGACAGCCTTCAGAATGGGAGAAAATAATAACAAACGAAGCAACAGACAAAAAAATTAATCTCCAAAATATACAAACAACTCCCGCAGCTCAATTCCAGAAAAATAAATGACCCAATCAAAAAACGGACCAAGAAATAAACAGACATTTCTCCAAAGAAGATATACAGATGGCCACCAAACACATGAAAAGATGCTGAACATCACTCATAATCAGAGAAATGCAAATCAAAACCACAGTGAGGTACCATTTCACACCAGTCAGAATGGCTGCTATCGAAAAGTCTATAAGCAATAAATGCTGTAGAGGTCATAGAGAAAAGGGAACCCTCTTACACTGTTGGTGGGAATGCAAACTAGTCCAACCACTATGGAGAACAATGTGGGGATTCCTTAAAAAACTGGAAATAGACCTGCCATACGACCCAGCAATCACACTGCTGGGCATACACACCAAGGAAAGCAGAATTGAAAGAGACGCATGTATCCCAATGTTCATCGCAGCACTGTTTATAATAGCCAGGACATGGAAGCAACCTAGATGTACATCAGCAGATGAATGGATAAGAAAGCTGTGGTACATATACACAATGGAGTATTACTCAGCCATTGAAAAGAATACATTTGAATCAGTTCTAATGAGGTGGATGAAACTGGAGCCTATTATACAGAGTGAAGTAAGCCAGAAAGAGAAACACCAATACAGTATAATAACCCATATACATGGAATTTAGAAAGATGGTAATGATAACCCTATATGCGAAGCAGCAAAAGAGACACAGATGTGTAGAACAGTCTTTTGGACTCTGTGGGATAAGGTTAGGGTGGGATGATTTGGGAGAATGGCATTGAAACATGTATATTATCATGTGTGAAACGAATTGCCAGTCCAGGTTCAATGTATGATACAGGATGCTCGGGGCTGGTACATTGGGATGGCCCAGAGGGATCATATGGAGAGGGAGGTGGGAGGGGGCTCAGGATGGAGAACGCATGTACACCCTTGGCGGATTCATGTCAATGTATGGCAAAACCAATACAATATTGCAAAGTAATTAGCCTCCAATTAAAATAAATAAATTTACATTTTAAAAAAAGAAGAAAAAATAAAGAAAAAATTTAAAAAGAAAAGGATATCTCCTTCTCCTTTCCCTTCCTGTTGTTCAATTTCCAGCTCTGACCCACCTCCTCCAGGAAGTCCCTTCTGATTGTCTAACCAGTCTTTCATCCCTCATCTACTCCTTTGGGTCTATGTCTCATGTTCCCAGTCCCTTGGCCAAGACTCACTCTTGGCAATTGCTGTCGTAACTGAAGACGCATTTCTGTAGACTATCCAGGGTCATGAGGCTGATGTGTTCAAACATGTCCAGATGGGTGTGGCCCTCTGTGATCAGACGCTGCCAGTTGGCCTGGACAGAGAAGGGAACAGGGTTAGGGCTGAAATCTGGTTCCTCTGAGCCTCTCCTCAGTCTGAACCACTGAGAGTTCGGTTGGATGGACTCCCCCAGATCCTGCATCCTGGGCCTGGGCTCGCCTTTCTAGGAAGAACCAGGCTTGGGTGGAAATGAAAGTTGTTACTGTTAGGACATGAAGTCCCCATGGCTAGGAGTCAGGAGATCTGGGTTTTTTAAATCCTGGCTCTGCTTCCTACATCTTTGTATCCTGTGGTAACATTAATGCATAAAGTGGGTGCACAGCAAATGTTGACTTTCTTCCTGCTTATTTTTATAAACTGATTAAGAAAATGTCCCCTATGTTGAGAGAAGTAGTCTTACATGAGCCCTGAGTAACCCTGCTCATTTTAATGTTGGGTATGAAAAAAAAATTGCAAGACCTCTACCATCCTTTACCTTAACCATATTGCAGGGTTATATTTATAGGCAACAACCTTGAGGGATGAGGCTATGTTTCCCCCTGGACAAATATCAAGCTTTCTTCTAATTCTGTAAAATTCGAAGTCCCTAAACCTATACTCCTACCCCCAGTAATACAACTCGCTACATGAGCAGGCAGCAATCGAAGTCCACCTGTGGCATCTGCATGGGATTTGGTGACATGGAGGAAGAATGCAACCAACTAGAAGCACATGCTGTTTGCTGTGCCAAAAGTAAGAAACTGTCCTTTGTCTCTGACCCAGGACCTCATGTATTCTGGCAGAATCCATGAAACAGTAGCAAGCTCAATTGAACCTTGTATGTATAAAAATCCCAGGCGCTTCACAGAAGCCTGCCTTCTAGTCCTTCATTTCCCTGTGTATATATCCCAAGACTTTGTAATGTAATTTTTCAGAAGCTTCTATTATGACATGGAGCCTATTTCACCATCTTTCATTTATGACCTGCTCCTGGACTTGCTTTGGCCAGTAGACCATACTGAAAATGATGAGATGCTCATCCCAAACCTAGATCCCAAGGGACATTGCAGTTCCCCTTAATCTGATGGAACCCTGCTTCTGTGATGTGAACAAGCCTCAGATACCTTCTAAAGGAAGAGAGTCATGAAAGGAAGCCTATTTGCCCCAGGCAAGGTCGTCCTAGATCAAACTGAAGTCAGCCAAGCCCCTAATGTGACAGAGCACAGAACTTCAGCTCAGCAAAGCTTCCTATCTGACCCACAGATAATCACAGATACATGGGCGGCCTCATCCACCTCCACAAGGACCGGCCAACTGACTCACAGTCCTGCTGTCAATACTAAACTCTCATTGTTTCAAAGTTGTTACTCGGGAATAACCACTACACAGTATGCATCATTATCACCAAACATGTTCCAAGATTTCAAGGCTTCCCTAACGGAAACAGAGAAACTAAAACCCACTATGAGCCAGAGACATGGCTCCATATGTTGTCTCGACCACCCGCAAAGCAGGGATCACAGCGTACTCATTTTTACAGCCGAAGAAACTGAGGCTCAGAAAGAAAGAACAATGGACTCAAGCTTCCCAGAAAAGTCAGAATTCCAAAACGATGTCTTTGAGTCTCCATTGTCCCCCCAAATCCAGCTGGGACCCTGGATTCAAGAGACTTACGTGCATGATGTCTGCACTTGTGGTGAAAATCTTCATATAGGGCTTCAGGATGTTGAAGTGGAAGGCAGGTGTCAGCATGCGACGGTGCTTGCTCCACTTGTCACCAGCACTCAGGAGGAGCCCATCCCCTAGCAGAGACAGCCACGGGGAGTGGGCAAAAGAAGACCTTTCCCTGGGTCCCCAGGGTCATCCCCAACCCCTTTCACTCACAGTTACTCACCCAGCCAGGGCCTCAGAAAGTCATAGAAGATCACATCCTTGGGTGCAGTGGCAGCTGACATGAAGGAGGACCATCAGGGGCCAGGGAGAGGGGGAGGGGAGGATCTTTTGTGTGGAATAGAGGATCCCAGCCAGGAATCTGCATTCCTGCTCTGAGCCCTCCATAGCAAGAATGGGATCAAGAGCATAGGATGCCAGAAGCCAGGTGGAGAGGTGACGGGAAGGGGGGACCAGACTAGGCTGCAGAACAGAAAAGAGCAAAGCAGAGTCCATAGACACAACTCTGTGTGCTTAGACACACACAACCCAAAATGACACAACATGCCCCAACATTCCCTGACATGGCTCCTACATGGTCCAACATGCTATGAAGACACAGGCATAGCCCAGCACTCTACAAAACGTCTTTATGGGGATCTAGAACACCACGTTTGCCACAGCACTGACCTCTCCTGAGATATGTGACATGGCCGCATGTGTTAACATGTCCTGACATAGCCCCAACATGCATGACACAACCTAATATGACCCAACAGCTCTGCCATGGACCTGAAGACCATCTGACCTGACCTCAGTGTGCCCCATGCAGGCTCCAGACAGGACTTGAATACACTGATGACCTGAACCAGACCTGAACCAGGTGACCGAAGCATAACCTAAAACCTGCATCAGACGAGACTCACATAAGGTCTCAGGCATTTCTCAGAGTGACCCTGAGTACCAGACCTCAGACAGGCCCCAAACGTGGCCCAAACATGACCAGCAGGAGAATGAGAAAAGAACCAGTCAAGCCCTAACACACCTCAGATATCTTTGGCCACAACTGAGCCTCAGACGTGAATCTCTGAGCTCAGGTGTAAACATATATCAGGTGTCCCCAGTATAACATGCCAGCTGTAACCAGATTTCAGGTAGACATATAAACCTGATCAGACATGGCTGTGCAGCCCACATCACACAGACAAGCCCTAGGCATGAGTAGACATGTCTGGAGGTCAGGCAGATGAGGGGTCCGGGTGAGAGAGAGACATTAGTATCTCTGCCACGCCCCCCTCTGTCTGCACCCTGGTCACCCACACAGCTGAAAGCAACACTCTGGCCATGGCAACAAGCAAGTTGTAGCCAGGGAAGCATCTACCTGGAGCAAAGAGCACAGGCTTGATGCAGGTGGGGTGGAAGATGAGGATGATCGCATTCCAGGAGCCTACCCACTAGCAGCACACATCCCCATAGGTGCTGGTCAGGCCCTGTGTGTACAGGAGACCTTCCTCTTAGCTCCGAATCTGGAGAGGAACAAAAAGGACCCAATTCACACTCTTCTAGGCTGCCAGAGGCAAGGACTGGCAAGGCAGTGATTGACACCTGCACCCGTGGATTACCTCTAGCAGCTGCTCCTCTGTTCTCAGTCTCTTCCCAGGGTCCCTCTCACATATTTTATGAACTGGGATCTGTTGGGTACAGAATGAGCTTCCCAGGTGGCGCTAGTGGTAAAGAACCCACCTGCCAATGCAGGAGATGTAAGAGATAGGGTTTCGATCCCTGGGTCAGGAAGATCACCTGGAGGAGGGCATGGCACCCCACTCCAGTATTCTTGCCTGGAGAATCCCACGGACAGAGCAGCCTGGTGGGCTACAGTCCATGGGGTCACACAGAGTTGGGCACGACTGAAGCAACTCAGCACGTATGCAAGGATACATGATAGAAAAGGGACTTCCCTGTTTGGACCCCAAACACCATTTTCATGCAACTTCTCTTCCGTCCCCATATTTCAGGTGAAGAAATTCTAGCTCTACATAATAAAGTATTTTGCCGACATTCTCACAGATAGTAAGCCTGAGGTGGAAGTCCAAATCTGCCCAAACACAGAGCTTGAGTTATTAGCCATTAAACTGCCCTGAACCCCAACAATAGCTCAGAGGACCCTGTGCCTCCAAGACCAGGCACTCAGAGGCTTGCGGATGCAGAAATTGGTCCTATGAATCTGGCAAGGGAAATTAAAGGAAATCCTATCATTTTCCTAGAAATGTTGTGAATGAGCTGACTTTTCTGTGGCTTCTGAGCTTCTGGGTTTCATCTTCACCAGGATGAGAGGGAAGCCATCACAGATGAACTCAGGACTAAATGATGAAGACAGATGTCTGATGACATTATTTAGATTCTGGGGCCCAGCTAGGCCTGAATACACCCTCGAGGAGGATGACTTCAAAGTCAATTTATTTCTTGGCGAAGTTCATAGTAGGGTGGGTTTTTTTTTTCCCCACTACTAACAGTGAAAGATAACTTCAACAGTCAGAGGCAGCCAGGGTGCTTCCCAGGCTCACCCAACATTCTGGTGTCAGAGTCAAGGTTTCTGCAGCATGCTGTCTGCTCCCTTTGTTTGCCTGGACTGTCTAAGGGTGGGTGGGGCAGAGGACAATGGAAGGAAGCCAGTGTTTGGTAGAGTCTCCTCAGGAAGATTTCCGGGGACTGAAGAAGGAGGACACTGAACTGGAAGTGGTCAAGTCCCAGTACTGGGTCAAAGAAACCGACCCTTCAGAGAGGTAGATGTCATGGAAATAGCAACCCAGATTCTGCACCAGCTAGAAGCCTTCGTTGCTCTCGGACAGGGGATGGGTGGGATGATGCCAGACCTGTAAAGGGGTCTGGGAGGCCATGGATGCCTATGAATCCCTCTACTCTCTGCTTGAAAAACTGTCTGCTCATCACTCCAGACCCAGTTCCAGAAACTTCTCCTACAGAAAGCCTTCCAGCATGCCCCAGCAGAAAACCTTGCTTCTTCTCTGGGTTGTCACAGCCCAACATCTTCCTCTGGCCAGGTGCTGACCTACCACACCAGATATGTGACCTCAAGGCTAAGGGTGTCCTTCACCCAGAACACCAGAGTGGAATAGAGACAGCCTTGGGAGGAGGGAAGAAGCAGTGAGAATGGTATTGGTGAATATTTGAAGGAAAGAGAAAGATGGCTGAGAGAGATGAGGGGAGGTGGAGTGGGGTTGGTAGGGGCCACATAGAAGCTTGGCAGGGAGGAGCTGGAAGCCCAGAGGTGTGTCATGACACCCACCACCACAAGCTCTGCATGGGTACCTGAGGCATTGGCGACGGTCCGGATCATGTCAGGGTGGCAGAAAATGATGATGGGAATGGCAGGGCCAAGGCAGATCCTAAATCCATGGGGATAGTTGGCTACCAGCTGGGTGAAGTCCTGCATGCCCTTCTCCGTGGAGGGATACTGCAAGCAAGGTAAGGGCCATCACTCTTCTAAAGAAGCCACCACAGTGGACAGTGTGTGGGATTCTGCACAGACAGAGGGAACTTCTGCTTCCTCCTTCCCTCTGGGGGAGAGAGGGTCCTGGAGCATCTCCAAGTTCCAAGGATATACCCCAGAGCACAGGAAAAAGACAGGCTCTCTGCCCACAGGGAGGCTGACCTTGGCCTGAGAAGGCAAGTTTTTCTTGTCCTGGGAGTGATTTCAGCCCCAAGGGGTGGCCACAGAAGGAGATGCCCACTGGGGAGGTTTGTAGATAGCAGGGTGGCCTCAGGACTCCTCCCTGGATTTGTTCTCACTTCATTTCATATTCTGTTCCATCTACATAGCCTCCAGTTCCTTGCATGCTGAAAGATCTGCTGACCTAGGACCTTCCAGTCCTGATCTACTGCAAGGGACAGACGTGAACTCTGTTTATCCATCAGGAGAGCAGCTCTAATCTCTGCTGGCTGGGCTCTGTATCCTGTCTAACATATAGGCGTACCATTTACACAGCAGAAACAGAGGCCATGTTCCCCAAAGCGGGAAGAAGGGAAGGTTGTCTCCTGGTGAAACTGTCAGAATCCTCTCCATCTGGGTGTCCCATTCAAGTCTAACAAATACCCTCAGATGCTCTTGGCAAGTGAACATAAGTCACTTTCACATTTGTGACTTGCTTTCCTCTCCCCAAAGGCCACCTGAGCACTCAAAGCAGTTGAGATTGGTCTGGAGAGGAAGAGTCACTTATCTGAGGTCACACAGCAAGAGGGGCTAGAGAAAGGAAAAGTGACCAAGACCAGACCCCACCGCCAAGCCATTAGAGGGGACGGCAGAACTGCAGTGACTTTGTAACATTCCTACTTCCCCCTGACTTTGCTGAGACCATTTCAAAACCCAGGAATCTCAGGAAATCTTCCCTGCAGGCTTTAGAATCTATTTCCCTTCTGAATGTTCCATAATAAACAGTAAAATTGCAGTAAGTTCTTCCCCAAGTTGTAGCTCTCATCCCAAGCAGGAAAGAAAAGTTGTGTTCATCTCTTAGCTGGGCTGGTAGGCAGAAGGTGCTGGATACCCATTCATTTTACTTTGACCGAGGGAGGTGATGGAAAGTTCATTACTTAGGTCTTCAAGCATTTATTTTGCATGCTTACAGTATATGCCAGCCCTGCACTTGGCACTGTAGTGTCTGGCAAGAGTACTGGAGTGGGCTGCCATTTCCTTCTCCAGATCATCAAATTGGGAGGTGGTTAATAAGTAAAACTGGACAGTTCACTGTTCATTTATCATGAGAAAGGCCAATGAAAGTTCAAGGTCTGGGGCACAAGGTGGGCAGGTGTGGAGGAGGGGAAGGTCTAAAAATGCTTCTGAAAGAGGAAATGATTGTACAACTTTATACAGATGGGGCGAGGGGACCAGTGGGACCTCTTGGTTGAGGAGGAGTAAAAGAAGAGGAAGGGGTCCCTGAAAGGGGAGGGGGTGGGTAGCTCTATGCCATAGGTGAGGGTGGTGAGGTGATAGCTGTTTCCTGGGAGGAAGCTGTAATCCAGAATGAAAAGACACAGGAAAGTGGCCACATGCAGAGCAGACCCTGCACAGTGCCCTTGAGGAGGTCTCAAGGTCACCATGCAGAATGGAGAGGCCAAAGGAGCAGGTTCTGTGCAGCCCGGCCTCAGAGGTGCACTAATGTGTGCAAGGCAGGCAGGAAATAGACCCCAAAGCAGACCAGGGCTGGAAAAACAGGATGTGGGGAAGCTCTCGATGGCAGAGCAGAGGAATGAGTGAGGGAGGGAAGAGCGGCCTCCCAGGCCTCCCTGGCTTCTCTGCTGTCCTAGACCCCAGCCCAAACCCTGAGGTCTATTCATGATCCTCAGGAAGTTCATCCACCTTGATCTCCCAGATCTGTCTTGCTGCTCACACTCACCTGGCCCATGTGACCCAAGAACCAGTTACGTTTTGGGGGTTGTGGGAAACACTGAAGGTGGCGAGAGTTGTTGTAGAAGGTGTAGGTCCAGGTCAGGATGCGGACCAGGAGCCAGGAGGCCACAACCAGCAGCAGCAGCAGCCATGGGGAGGCTGCCACCGGCCCAAGTCCCAGCCAGGACAGGCTCAGCTCCAGCATCCTGTGGTCAGACGGGGTGCAGGGTGAGTCCTGAGGGGGAAGGAAGAGGCAGTGATGGTGAGCTGTGAGGCAGAGACGGTCAGAGGGAGAGGAGCAAGGGAGTGCGGGGCAGGGTGAGTGCTGGGGATGGGCCAGAAGGGCTCAGAGACAGGCAGACAGGCGCTGGGTGAGGGGACAGAGAAACAGGAATTCGGAGGGAGCAGGAGAGACAGACAGACAGAGACAAAAGGGAGAACCAGAGAAATTCAGAGGAGAGACAGAGAGAGAGAGAGAAAGACATACACAGATAGAGTGTGTGTGTTAGTTACCCACTGGTATCTATTCATTTCCCATGCCAGCTTATTACCTGGAACCACTGCCTAGGGCAGCGTTCCCCACGCCTAGCTATGGCACCACCCCCACCCTCCCACCACCCACCTCTTGTCTCCCAACCTAGCACTTTCTGTCAGGAGCAGCTTGCTGTCACAAGGTTTCCTGTCCCCTCCTCCTAGAAGGTCTCTCTCCCTGGCCTGACCTCTGATCTAGGGGAGGCTGGGCTTGGCAGCCCAGTCAGCCAATCCCCACAGCCTCTTTACCTCCCCCACCCCACTCCTGGCAGCTGCCCAAATAGACTTTGAAGTAAGAGGGGCTAGATTGTTACTGAGAGAGGTCTGCAAATCAGCTCAGAGTACCATAGTGTGAAAATTGGATCTGCAGGACTCAGGACCTCCCACGATAATAAGTTGGGGGGCGGGAAAGGGTGACTCTGAATCTCAAGTTTACAGTGAGACATGACTTTTGGGAACAGAATAGAATCCAGCCTGGCTATGGATTACCTGCATCAGATTCAGAGGGTAAAGGGCCCAGTTGGAAGAGGACATCTAGAGGTGTGAGGGTAAGGCTGCAAGGGGCTCATAGGGAACATGGTCCAAACAGGGGAGGGAAGAGCTGGAATATCCTGAGTGGGCAACCTCACCGTGACTATGGACTGTGCCGACCTTCCCTGGGCTCAGTCTTCCCATCCAGCAAATGGCATTGTTGGATGAGAGCTTTGAGAGGGGCACCAAAGAGGATTTCATGGAAAAATAGGAAGGATCAGGAGCCCCAAACCTCCTTTCTCCCAACCCGGGTGAGGGGATTCAAGACAGATCCTAAAACCCTCAGTTGTGTGGGGTGCACCTCCACACACACCTCTGCATAATCTCCTTCCCCTCTGCAGGAGTAGATTTCACCACCTGACAGTTCCATTCACATCAGGGTCAGGCAGGCAAAGCCAGAATATGATAAACCAGGCAGAGTCCTGGGACACACAAGAGACACACAAGAGACCATTGCCCAGAGGGGTTCAACTCACTGCAGATCTACTATGTGCTGGGAATAGGCAGGCATCCTACAGCAGGACCTCAGCCATCACACAAGCATTTTTCCACATAAGCCACTGAAGCTGTTTTAAGCTCTCTAAGTATATTAACCTTTTATATTTTCATTTTATAAATGAGGAAACTGAGACAAAACTATGTGAGTGATTTTCCCAAAGCCACACAGCTGTCAGACCAGGCTGTGCCCAGGCTTCACCCTGGGGACTCTGAACCACTAAGCTCTACTCCTTCCATATCTATAAATCAACATTTCTTTAGCACCACCTCCCAAGATGGTGGAAATCATTAAGGGAGACCATGAGTGTAAAACACAAAGAACAGAGGAAGGACCCAATAATTCAAGTCATTGTTTTGCTGTTGTTGCTGTTGTGGTTGTTCTTCATGCAATCATCCAATAGACCTGCAAGATCATGAGCCTGTTTTTACAGAGGACATGGAGATCAAAACAGCTGAAACAACTTTCTCCAGCCTCCCAGAAAATTAGGTAAATACAATATTACAATTGACTGAAAAGCCTGGCATGTAGTACATGTTCATTAAATATCTGGGAAAGACAGAAAAGTTTCAAAGAGTGGATTCTAAAGTTCAGCTGCTGAAACTCTGACGCTTGAACCACCTCCCTCCCATAATCAGTATCACCTGAGAGTTTGCAGTAAATGCAGAATCTCACACCCCCACATGGAAACACAGGCTCAGAACTGCATCTAACTAGGTCTGCTGGGGAACTGTGTACACTTCTTCAAGTATTAGGAAGTGTTGCTTTAAGACTCTGGAGTCTGGATTCTGCAAGGGATGCAGGAAGCCAATGCCTCCACCCTTCTGGTTCTCAGAGTTGTTTTCAGTTGTAAAATAAAGAGAAAAATCTATATCTCCTGCGGCTATAACCATACGATTGTGCACCACATATTATGAGCTGGGCTTCCCCGGTGGCTCAGAGATAAAGAATCCACCTGCAATGCAGGAGACACGGGTTTGATCCATGAGTCAGGAAGACTCCCTGGAGGAGGAAATGGCTACCCACTCCAATATTCTTGCCTGGGAAATCCCATGGACAGAGGAGCCTGGTGAGGCTACATTCCATGGGATCACAAAAGAGTCAGTCATGACTGAGTGACTAAACAATAACAGCAACATTATGAGCTGGACACTATTTTGGTCACTTGAAATGAAGCAGTGAGCACTGCAGATGTCATTCCTGCTGTCAACGGGCTCACATCTTGTGGGGAGATGGCCTGTGATGGAACAAATGACCAAGGAGTGTCAGACAGTGATGAGTGATGTGCCTGAGAAGGGGTCCTACCATAGCCCAGGAGCCAGGGTGAGCAGAGACCTGAATGGGGAAGGAGAGCCTCCAAGAACAGAACAAGGGGGAAAACCCAGACTGCACAAAAAAACAAGTGGGTTTTATTCTTTTGACACTCGGCCTAACATTTGACATCATGTAATTGACATTTGGGAAGGCCAACATGGGCAGCAACTTCTGGCCCATATGGAAGCTATAAATGAGTGTCGGACTTCCTCTTCTATCACCTGGCTCCTCTGATTTCCTAGATCAGGTGGTAGTGAAAGGGACAGAAGAGGATAGTTGCACAGCTAGTTTAGAAAACCACTTGGGGAAGATAGAGAGGGACTCATGGAGATCACCAAATGCTAGACACCAAACAGGAGATGCCCAGAACATCTGACAGCTAAACGACAATCAGAATATTTTAAAACTAAACAGGCCACTAGTTTATATGATCAGGAATAAGGCATGCCACCGAACAATGGATATGAGATCTGCATTTGGCCTGGTGAGGTCTATAAGATAATGGACTCTGAAAAAGCACTTTCTTGTACACAGCTTCCACAAGAATATGGGGGGGAAGTGAGAGAAACTAGGGGAAGGTGACATCATACTGAAACCTAAGATGACTCACCGTGAGTGTGTGTATGTTGCCAGCCTTCTGTTCTTTTACATAGCACCAGGACACTCCTGGTTGGGCCATATAGGGTCAAAAACTCTCCCACAAGACTTGTAGGAGGAATTAATGATAAAAACTTGACATTTACTCAAAAAGTGAGCAAGAAGGAGATCTTTGCCACTTTTCTTTCATTTACAAAACTAAAGCCTACTCGCTTCTAAGGTCCTCGCTTCTGCCTGCCCACTTGTATCTCTCATAAGCATCCTATGCTAATAAATTCACTCTTTATCTGTTACTTTGTCTCTCACGGAATTCTTCTGCACCAAGATAAAAGAAACAGCTTCAATAAATCCTGAGATGAAGTGTGTGGTTTCAGTAGAAGGGGAAAGGAACCAGAACAAGAGGTAGGAAGCCACAGGTGGGGACATTCTGTTCACCGATAGGAAAGTTCTGGGTCATTGTCAAAAGACTTTCATCAAACAAGGAGCATCTCAGCTGCCAAATCACACAAGCTTGGCTTATGTAATATTCCTCAGCCAGTGTTGGAAAGTGAGGACCCACTTGCCCCCTGCCCCATCTTCACAGGTCCTTCCACCCCAACCCGGAGTCAGCCAGAGGGCAAACCTGTGTCAGGCACGTGGGACCAGTCACTGTGAGTCACCAGCTTGGGCACAGCACATCAACCATTTGAACCTCACTCTTCACATCTAAAATGGACCTAATAATACCTCACAAAGAAAAGCATCCCATTAGACACAGGCAGAAACAGCAGGGGAAAGTATGTTTCAAAATGGTATGTGAATAAAGGTTCTATCTATAAATAAAACTTGTGAATGTGTGTGTGGGGGAACATGTTTGTATATGCATTGAAAAAATCCAGAAGAACCTGCACATCATGGTAGAATTGTAGGAAGTAGAATTGAAGTCTCTAGTGCATTTTTCACCCACATTGAGCTGCTAGAACTTCTACCACTAGAACACAATCTTAAAAAGAAATAAGGATTTGGCACAGTGAGGGGTACAATTGTTGTTGTTCAATTGCTAAGTCTTGTCCGACTCTTTGCAATCCCATGGACTGCAACATACCAGGCTTCCCAGTCCTTCACTGTCTCCTGGAGCTTGCTCAAATTCATGTCCATTGAGTCGGTGATGTTATCCAACCATCTCATCCTCTGTATCCCCCTTCTCCTCCTGCCCTCAATCTTTCCCAGCATCAGGGTCTTTTCCAATGAGTCGGCTCTTTGCATCAAGTAGCCAAAATGTTGGAGCTTTGGCATCAGTTTTTCCAATGAACATTCAGAGTTGATTTCCTTTAGGATTGACTGGTTTGATCTCCTGACTGTCCAAGGGACTCTCAAGAGTCTTCTCAAGCACCATTCAAAAGCATCAGTTTTTCATAGCTCAAGACTTCCTTGTGGTCCAACTCTCACATGCGTACATGACTACTGGAAAAACCATAGTTTTGACTATATGGACCTTTGTCCACAAAGTGATATCTCTGCTTTTTAATATACTGTCTAGGTTTTGTCATAGATTTGTCTTCCAAGGAGCAAGTGTCTTTTAATTTTCATGGCTGCAGTCACTGTCTGCAGTGATTTTGGAGCCCAAACAGGTGAGCAGTTCTTATTTTGTGTCACCATAAAGACACATCTCCCAGGAAACAGTCAGGGGTCTCTCTAGAGCAAGCTTGCAGAATGCTTGCTGGCTGGCATTTTGTCTCTCCTTTCCTTGCCTGCAGTGAAGAAATAAGCACTAGTTTCAGCAGAACTGAGTTCAAATCCAAGCTCTACCACTTGCTGGCTGTGTGACCTTGGGCCCGTCGATTGCCCTCTCGAAACTTCATGTCCTCTCCTGTAAATAGAGAGGTGGGTTTATACCTCCCAGGTAGTTCACTCCTCAACAACAAACTGTACCTGGCCACTCACTCTGCGCCATGCACAATGCTGGGGCCCAAACACAGAATGAACAAGACAGACAAGGTGTCTGGATTGTGCGCTCATGTCTCATGGGGGAAGCAAACAGGAAACTAGACCAAGTAAGAAGGTGGTAGTGATGATGGAAAGTAATAGTGTGGCCTGCTAGAAAGTGTCCGTGGGGGCTCTTCTGAATGAAGCAATCAAAGAGAGCCTTCCTGAGGAGGTAGCCCTGTTACAGAGTCCAAACTTTAAATAGCCTGCCTCACTGCCAGGCAGGCTATTAAATCGAGATAAGAGGTTTGGGGCAAGGTGTGATGACTTTATTTGGAAAGCTGGAAGACCAAGGAGATGGTGGACTGATGTCACAGAGGACCATCTTGTGCTTGTGCTCAGTCATACCTGCTCCTTTGTGACTGGACTGTAACTCAGGACATTCCTCTGTCCGTGGGATTCTGCAGGCAAAAATGCTGGAGTGGGTTGCCATTTCCTCCTCCAGGGTATCTTCCCTACCCAGGGTCTGAACTCGAGGGTCCTGTGTTTCCTGCATTGCAGGCATATTCTTTACTCACTGAGTCATCAATTAAGCTGAGAACCATCTTACTGAAGTTAGAATTCAAGCTTCTTTTATTCTCAAAGGAGGATTGGGGGTGTAACTGGTTGTTGCAAGCTTCTTGATGCTAGAACTCTTTGTTCTTGCAGTTATCCACAAAGGTCCGGTTACAATGTTCCTGTAAACCTCCAGTAACACAAATGTTATTCTTTATGCCACAACTTTTTATCCCTATATGAAAAAAAAGTTTTATACCCTTAAATGTCAAGCCTGGAAGACAGAGCCTTGAGAATGGGCTACCACTGTGTATTTCAGACTAAGCACAGACAACAGAGCACAGAGATTAAAGGTAAAGGAATAGATACAATATAGAATCAGGTTTGTTATTTTCTGTTAGGACCTTTGAGCAAGACCTGAATGACATGGAGAAGTGGGTAGTGAATAAAGATCAACCCCACACACATTCCCCCAAGCCTAGCCAACCCTGAAAGGACACAGCACAAGATGGAGCAATCAAATGGACTTAAAAAGTATCATTTTTGCTTCCTTCCTCAGATGTGCTGAGATAAATGGAGAAAGTGAGGCAATTTTCCTCCATGTCTAACCAAGGGGGAAGTAAGAACGAATTATACTGGAGACTCACACTGATGGTGAAGTCTGGCCAGACACAAGCAGGAAGCAGTTACTGTATTTCACTTACCATAATAAAGGTCAGGAAATTTAACCAGACCCTGAAGGCACACTGAGTCAGGGCAGATCTGTAAGCTGGTATTGCCAACTTCTTGGCATAGGTACCAGGAGAATACATAAACTGGTTTAAAAAAAAATAAGACACAAGGAACATTTCAGGAAAGTCCTGAAGACATGACAATCAGCTTCAATTTGCCATGGATGGGATTTTTTGCTGATACCCGTTCTGAAAAGTAGCCTGACCACCCCCACCACCCAAAAGTGGGAAGATTGGAGAGGGGATTAATAGAGTACATCCCTGTGGAGGAGGAAGGGTGTTTCTCACCCTCTCCAAAAAAAAAAAAAAAAAAAAAATGAATGTGGGTAAGTTTCAAAAGTAGTGTTAGTTGCTCAGTCATATCCGATTCTTCGTGACCCCATGGACTGTAGCCCACGAAGCTCTTCTGTCCATGGAATTCTCCAGGCAAGAATACTGGAGTGGGTTGCTGTTCCCTTCTCCATCACTCAAAAGGAGAGGAGGGAGCCTGCAGGGGGAGAAACAGAATTTTTATCCTAATTCAGGTGTCTGCTTAGTTAATGGGCAAAGGCACTGGCCAGGCATACAGCGGGTGAATAAACTCCTGTCTGCAAGGGCATATGGACCTGACGCTGACCCAGGATGATAAAATGGGCTACAACAATGTTACTGATCCGAGCTCATACTCCTCACTATATAACAGGCCAATAATTAAGAGAAGAGTTTTTAGGACCAGACAACATGACTTTAGACAGAGAAGGAGAAATAGCATATGACATCTGTTATAAGTGGAATCTAGAAAGAAATGATACAAATTAACTTACTTACAAAGCAGAAACAGACTCACAGATTTAGAGAATAAAATAATAGAACTTATGGTTGCACGGGGAAGGATTGGGGGAAGGGATAGTTAGGGAGTTTGGGATGGACATGAACACATTGTTATATTTTAAATAGATAACCAACAAGGCCCTATAGTATAGCTCAGGGAACTCTGCTCAATATTACGTGGCAACCTGGATGGGAGGGGAGTTTGGGGGAGAATGGATACACGTAGTGGAGGACAGAGGAGCCTGGCATGGTACAGTCCATGGGATCGCAAAGAGCAGGACACGACTTGACGATTGAACAACAACAAATATGTGTGGCTGAGTCCCTTTGTTGTTCGCCTGAAACTATCACAACATTGTTAATACAAAATTTAAAAGATTTAATAAAAGAAAATGTGACTTGGAGACCAAATGTCTTAGAGCTTGTTCTTTCCAAATCTTCCAGCAGAAGGAGCCTCCAAAACACTCAGGAGAGGAACGGACACCCTCATAGCAGCCAGTGACAGGACCAGGGCTGGGTGTGTACTGAGAATTAAACCCACAGGTGCAGCACCATGTGGGGTCCCACAGGGACCACACCTCTCCTCCTCCCTCTGTCTCATTCATTCACCATCACAGCCTTGAGTGGCAAGTCAAAGCCTTTGTCCAGTGAAAGGGGAGACATTTGACACCCAAGTATACATAACTCTTTGAAGGGCTTAACTCCACAATGGGGGAAAAACATAGTGTATTAACTCATGGGAAAATGGGGTTGTGAAAAAGATGCTCACCAGCCCAAACTTGAAAGAATGGACTTGGAGACCTGAGATGCAGCAAGGCTTTGATGATGGTCTTGCAAGATCGGGTGTCTGGTGGGCAGGCACACCCAGAGTCATTGCACAGAGCAAGTAATCCTGTCACACAAATCTCTCCTCCAGTTCCTCATTGGCTGAGTATTATGGGGTGAGCAATCTTCCCAGATGTGTCCTAGGTTTCTTCCCTTTCTCTTTATGGACTGGCCCCTCCGTAACATCTTGTTTCCTCCTTTCCTGCGCACCTATTCCCATTCTTGTGTTTTGAATTCACCAACAGAATGAACCCTGCAGAAAATTCTAGGCATCCCGCCCTCCCTTTGTTTTCCCAGACTTTCCAGTTGTGTAAGCCTTATGGTTATCAGCTATTACACCAGTAAGTGGTCACTCAAAGCTAGCTATTCTTAAAAATGGACCACTTAAAGCTTTTTATTTCTTACAGGGTCAATTGAAAGTGTTTTCTTTTTTTTAAGATTGAGGTGAAAACATCATTTGTATTCCATTAGGAATGACCTAGAGCCAGACATCTTGGAATGTGAAGTCAAGTGGGCCTTCGAAAGCATCACTACGAACAAAGCTAGTGGAGGTGATGGAATTCCAGTTGAGCTATTTCAAATCCTGAAAGATGATGCTGTGGAAGTGCTGCACTCAATATGCCAGCAAATTTGGAAAACTCAGCAGTGGCCACAGGACTGGAAAAGTTCAGTCTTCATTCCAATCCAAAAGAAAGGCAATGCCAAAGAATGCTCAAACTACCGCACAATTGCACTCATCTCACACGCTAGTAAAGTCCTGCTCAAAATTCTCCAAGCCAGGCTTCAGCAATATGTGAACCGTGAACTCCCAGATGTTCAAGCAGGTTTTAGAAAAGGCAGAGGCACCAGAGATCAAATTGCCAACATCCACTGGATCATGGAGAAAGCAAGAGAGTTCCAGAAAAACATCTACTTCTGCTTCATTGACTATGCCAGAGCCTTTGACTGTGTGGATCACAATAAACTGTGGAACATTCTGAAAGAGAATGGGAATCCCAGACCACCTGACCTGCCTCTCAAGAAACCTGTATGCAGGTCAGGAAGCAACAGTCAGAACTGGACATGGAACAACAGACTGGTTCCAAATAGGGAAAGGAGTACGTCAAGGCTGTATATTGTCACCTTGCTTATTTAACTTATATGCAGAGTACATCATGAGGAACGTTGGGCTGGAAGAAGCACAAGCTGGAATCAAAATTGCCAGGAGAAATATCAATAACCTCAGATATGCAGATAACACCACCCTTATGGCAGAAAGTGAAGAGGAACTCAAAAGCCTGTTGACGAAAGTGAAAGAGGAGAGTGAAAAGGTTGGCTTGAAGCTCAACATTCAGAAAACGAAGATCATGGCATCTGGTCCCAACACTTCAGGGGAAATAGATGGAAAAACAGTGGAAACAGTGTCAGACTTTATTTTTTTGGGCTCCAAAATCACTGCAGATGTTGATTGCAGCCATGAAATTAAAAGACGCTTACACCTTGGAAGGAAAGTTATGACCAAACTAGATAGTATATTAAAAAGCAGAGACATTATCTTGCCAACCAAGGTCCATCTAGTCAAGGCTATGGTTTTTCCAGTGGTCATGTATGGATGTGAGAGTTGGACTGTGAAGAAAGCTGATCGCCGAAGAATTGATGCTTTTGAACTGTGGTGTTGGAGAAGACTCTTGAGAGTCCCTTGGACTTCAAGGAGATCCAACCAGTCCATTCTAAAGGAGATCAATCCTGGGTGTTCATTGGAAGGACTGATGCTAAAGCTGAAACTCCAATACTTTGGCCACCTCATGCGACGGATTGACTCACTGGAAAAGACTCTGATGCTGGGAAAGGTTGGTGGGGGGAGGAGAAGGGGATGACAGAGAATGAGATGGCTGGATGGCATCACCGACTCTGTGGACATGAGTTTGAGTGAACTCCGAGAGTTGGTGATGGACAGGGAGGCCTGGTGTGCTGTGATTCATGGGGTCGCAGAGAGTCGGACACGGCTGAGCGACTGAACTGAACTGAACTGAGGAATGATCCAATAGACTTCAGGATACATGTTAAATACACAAAATTTAATTCTATTTCTGTATTCCAGGAGTTATCAAACTGTGGTTTATGGACCAAACCTGGCTTATGGCCTATCTTTGAAAGATATGCAAGAAAGTAATTCTTCTATACACTAGGGGCTTCCCTGGTGGCTCAGATGGTAAAGCGTCTGCCTGCAATGCGGGAGACCCAGGTTTGATCCCTGGGTCGGGAAAATCTCTGGAGAAGGAAATGGCAACCCACTCCAGTAACCTCCTTCCCATAGACTGAGGAGCCTGGTGGGCTACAGTCCACGGGGCTCACAAAGCGTCGGACATGACTGAGCTACTTCATTTTCACTTTCTATACACTAGCAGCAAACAATTGGGAAATGTTTTCACACACCATTTTTCAAGAATCATTCACTGGAAGAAGTGGGATACTCAGGAATAAATCTAACAAAATATATTCATGAATTCCAGGATGAAAACTTTAAGCCACAGATGAAAGAAATCCATAAATACCCAAGTGAGTGGAAAGATAAAAAATGGTCATAGAGCAGAACACTCTGTCATTAAGATGTTGCGTGGTGGTGGTTTAGTGGTGAAAGGTTGTTGCTGAACGAAAAGACGCCAGGATTCTTGGCCTCCGGAGGAGAAGAATTCAATCCAGGGCCAGAGACGAGGCTTGATCGCTCAGAGCTTTTGTGTAATAAAGTTTTATTAAAGGATAAAGGTGATAGAGAAAGCTTCTGACATAGTCATCAGAAGGGGGCAAAAAGAGTACTCCCCTGCTAGTCTTCAGCTGGATGTTATATAGTCACTAGTAGTCTGTTAATGAAAGAAAGGAATGTCTTAAAACTCAGAATGGCACCAGGCTCCTCATCCATAAGATGCAGTTTGGGATAATCTCGACACCAGATGATTCATCCCGGGCCATAAAACGATTGACTTGAATCTTGTAGAAGGGCAGATTACCCTACAAATAATTTTGTTTACATAGATTAAGGGAACGATATCTGAGTATAACATACTGGTTTGTCAAGTAGGTTCTGAGCCATTAGGCGGAATTGACGTGAAGATAGAGTCTGGGGTAAATGCATAGTACATTAACATAGCTTAAGGAAAACATTTCCAAAAGAAAAATGCATTGGTTAACTCAAGGTTTGAGAATAGTTAACTCCAGGAAATTAAAAGAGGCTTACTCCTTGGAAGGAAAGTTATGAACAACCTAGATAGCATATTAAAAAGCAGAGACATTACTTTGCCAACCAAGGTCCGTCTAGTCAAGGCTATGGTTTTTCCAGTGGTCATGTATGGATGTGAGAGTTGGACTGTGAAGAAAGCTGATCACCGAAGAATTGATGCTTTTGAACTGTGGTGTTGGAGAAGACTCTTGAGAGTCCCTTGGACTGCAAGGAGATCCAACCAGTCCATTTTAAAGGAGATCAATCCTGGGTGTTCATTGGAAGGACTGATGCTAAAGCTGAAACTCCAATACTTTGGCCACCTCATGTGATGAGTTGACTCACTGGAAAAGACTCTGATGCTGGGAGCGATTGGGGATAGGAGGAGACAGGGACGACAGAGAATGAGATGGCTGGATGACATCACCAACTCGATGGACATGAGTTTGAGTGAACTTCGGGAGTTGGTGATGGACAGGGAGGCCTGGCGTTCTGTGATTCATGGCGTCGCAAAGAGTCGGACACAACTGAGCAACTGAACTGAACTGAACTGAACTGGTCTTTCTAACAACAATGACTGATATTTAAGAAGCCTACTGTCTGTCAACTAAATATTAACCTTAGAATTTAAAATTTCACTCACATCATGAGAAGTCAGTACAGTAAGATTTCATCCATTAATTATTTTTAAAGCTTTAGGGGCTAATAAAGCCACTGTTCCAATTATTCTTAGGAAGTGGGGCCACCCACGTGAAATTACATACAATTCTCTGTTTAGATGAGCAATAGGTTACTGGTGAGGCCCTCAGGGTTGTGTTAAAACTCCCAAGGCCATACCTTTTTTTCTGTGACAAACAAATTAAATTTTGACCCTGTGGGCAAGCTCAAAGAGGGAGCTTGCAGGAGAGCAGTCTGAAGAAACTTAAAAGCCTTTTGAGTATCTGGAGACCAAACCAGTTTGTCCATTTGGGTCTGGTGAAGTTCAGCTATAAGTTTATATAAAGACTGGGCAAGTTTCCCATAACCCGGAATCCAAATATGACAGTAGCCTGTGATTTCCAAAAATCCTCTCAATTATCTTAAAGTCATAGGTAGGGGATGATTTCAGTTCAGTTCAGTTCAGTTCAATCTCTCAGTCGTGTCCAACTCCTTGCAACCCCATTAATCACAGCACGCCAGGCCTCCCTGTCCATCACCAACTCTCGGAGTTCACTCAAACTCATGTCCACAGAGTCGGTGATGCCATCCAGCCATCTCATTCTCTGTCGTCCCCGTCTCCCCCCACCCCCAATCCCTCCCAGCATCAGAGCCTTTTCCAGTGAGTCAACTCGTCGCATGAGGTGGCCAAAGTATTGGAGTTTCAGCTTTAGCATCAGTCCTTCCAATGAACACCCAGGATTGATCTCCTTTAAAATGGACTGGTTGGATCTCCTTGCAGTCCAAGGGACTCTCAAGAGTCTTCTCCAACACCACAGTTCAAAAGCATCAATTCTTCGGTGATCAGCTTTCTTCACAGTCCAACTCTCACATCCATACATGACCACTGGAAAAACCATAACCTTGACTAGATGGACCTTTGTTGGCAAAGTAATGTCTCTGCTTTTTAATATGCTATCTAGTTTGGTCATAACTTTCCTTCCAAGGTGTAAGCGTCTTTTAATTTCATGGCTGCAATCAACATCTGCAGTGATTTTGGAGCCCAAAAAAATAAAGTCTGACACAGTTTCCACTGTTTTTCCATCTATTTCCCCTGAAGTGATGGGACCAGATGCCATGATCTTTGTTTTCTGAATGCTGAGCTTCAAGCCAACCTTTTCACTCTCCTCTTTCACTTTCATCAAGAGGCTTTTGAGTTCCTCTTCACTTTCTGCCATAAGGGTGGTGTTATCTGCATATCTGAGGTTATTGATATTTCTCCTGGCAATTTTGATTCCAGCTTGTGCTTCTTCCAGCCCAACGTTCCTCATGATGTACTCTGCATATAAGTTAAATAAGCAGGGTGACAATATACAACCTTGACGTACTCCTTTTCCTATTTGGAACCAGTCTGTTGTTCCATGTCCAGTTCTGACTGTTGCTTCCTGACCTGCATACAGGTTTCTTGAGAGGCAGGTCAGGTGGTCTGGGATTCCCATTCTCTTTCAGAATGTTCCACAGTTTATTGTGATCCACACAGTCAAAGGCTTTGGCATAGTCAATGAAGCAGAAGTAGATGTTTTTTCTGGAACTCTCTTGCTTTCTCCATGATCCAGCGGATGTTGGCAATTTGATCTCTGGTGCCTCTGCCTTTTCTAAAACCTGCTTGAACATCTGGGAGTTCACGGTTCACATATTGCTGAAGCCTGGCTTGGAGAATTTTGAGCAGGACTTTACTAGCGTGTGAGATGAGTGCAATTGTGCGGTAGTTTGAGCATTCTTTGGCATTGCCTTTCTTTGGGATTGGAATGAAGACTGACCTTTTCCAGTCCTGTGGCCACTGCTGAGTTTTCCAAATTTGCTGGCATATTGAGTGCAGCACTTCCACAGCATCATCTTTCAGGATTTGAAATAGCTCAACTGGAATTCCATCACCTCCACTAGCTTTGTTCGTAGTGATGCTTTCGAAGGCCCACTTGACTTCACATTCCAAGATGTCTGGCTCCAGGTGAGTGATCACACCATTGTGATTATCTTAGTTGTGAAGATATTTTTTGTACAGTTCTTCTGTGTATTCTTACCACCTCTTCTTAATATCTTGTGCTTCTGTTAGTTCCATACCATTTAGTATAGGTTTAATTCTCTCAGGGCCTATGGCCCTAGTCCTTTATGATATGATTAGGCCCAGATATCTAACAGACTGTTGACAAAGCTGAGCCTTTTCTCTTGATGTCTTGTAACTGCAGCCTGTCAGAAAGTTTAAGAAATCTTTTGAGGCTCATAAACAAGCTTCCTCTGTCTCACCACAGAGCAAAATATCATCTACATATTGTAACACCACCTCTTCAGAGCTATTAAAGTTTTGTAGATACTGTGACAAACTTTGTCCAAATAAGTGAGGACTGTCACGAAATTCCTGGGGCAAAACTGTCCAGGTTAACTGAGAAGCTGGCTGTGTAGGGTCCTCAAAGGCAAATAAGAATTGACTTTCCTCCCCCAAAGGCACTGAATAGAAGGCATCTTTTAAATCAATTACTGAGAAATATTTGGCTCATTAAGGAATTTCAGACAATAGAGTATAAGGATTAGGCACCAAGGGGTGTAAAGGAACTACAGCCTCTTTTATTATTCATAAATCTTGGACTAGTCTCCATTTACCATTTGATTTCTTTATACCCAAAATAGGAGTGTTGTATGGACTGTTACAGGGAACTAATAGTCCCTGTTCTTTTAAATTTTGATGATGGATTTTAACCCTTTTTTAACCTCAGGTTTCAGTGGATACTGTTTCTTAAGTGGAAATAAGTTCGGGTCTTTGAGCTTGACAACTACAGCAATAGCATTTTATGATCGACCCACAGATTTTCCATCAGCCCATACTCTAGGATTTACATTTTGTTCACCTAAAGAGAGAGAAAGGGAGGGCTCCATATTTATGAAAACAGAGGCATGGACCTTGCTCAGTATATCCCTCCCCAAAAGGAGTGAGGGAGATTCTGGCACGATCAGAAACTCATGTGAAAATAGCACAGAATCCCAGTTACAACATAAGGAATAACTGAAATAATACCTTTTGGCTCATCCAGACAGTCCCATTACGGAAGTGGATCAGGAAGAAAGTGGGCCAGGGGCTTCAGTAAGCACAGAGTAAGTTGTCCCAGTATCTAAAAGGAAATCGACGAATTGCCCTTCCACAGTTATTAATACCCGGGGTTCCTAAGGTGTAATTAGGATGGGAGCTTGTGTGGGGACCCCCGGGCACCTTCAATCCTGATTGTCTTGAGAGTCTGATCCCTGAGACTTACACCTCTGGGGGCAGTCTCTTCCAGTGTGCTCCTTTGCAGACCGGACATGGAGCCGGGGGCGGCTTAGATGCCAGAGGGCAATCCGGCTTGAGGAGCCCCTCCTTTCCATAGTAATAGCAAGCCCATCCCTTTTCACCTGGGTCCCTCTGGGCATTTTTCCCAGGCTGTTTAAGAACGGTTTTCATAGCCATCACGAGGGTTTCCGCCTGTTCCTTTGTCTTTTTCTGTCCTTTTTTGTTTGTTTGTTTTCGTATTTCCTACCATAATAGACTGCCTGAGCCAGTTGTAACAGGTTTCTTAAAGACTGATTTGGTCCATATGCCCGTTTTAATAGCTTACAGTGGATATCTGAAGCCGACTGAGTGAGAAATCTATCCTTTAAGATCACTTTTCCCTCTTCACTTCGGGATCAATCTCAGTGAATCTGTGAAGGGCTTTTCTCAGTCTATCTAGAATTTACAGGAGTTTCCTTCTCCTGTTCTATGTTTGCCAGTTTGTCATAGTTTAAAGGCTTAGAACGCACCTGCCTGAGTCCTTCAAGAATACATCTGACAAAATGACTCTGATCCCATCCTCCTTTAGCTGTGTTATAGTCCCAGTCTGGTTCTGTAATTGGGACCGTCTGATTTTCAGTGGGGAGGGCAGTTATCTTGTCCTCCCCCTTTTCTACTGATTTATTACCAAGCCATTCATCTCTACAAGCAACCACTTTTCCCAAAACTCAACTTTTTCAGTCGGGAGTCAGCGTTTGTCCCAAAATATATATCACATCCTTCCAAGTAAGGTCATAAAGCAGAGAAACACCTTCAAAAGCTTTAATATATTTTTATGGGTCCTCTAAATAGTCTCCCAGATCCTCCTTGATTCTTTGTATTTTTTGATAAGAAAAAGGCTTATTAACTCTCATAGACTCTTTATTTCTCCCAGTGAGTGCTTCATGAAGAGGCAACAGCTTGTGTGGCTGTTCCTCAGTCTCTCTGGCTGCTCTGCACATATGATCCCAGGGATAGATTGGAGAAAACTGCTTTTCTTTATCTCTTTGTCTCCTGTCCTCCATCTCATCTCTTACTTCGATGGTCTGAGTTTCTACTGAAACCAGAGTAGTCTGAGGTCGTACTGAGTCAGGAGTTGTTTGGACCTCTACATGGGCAGTTTGAACCTCAGTTTGGGTTTCCACTGAGACCAAGGCAGTTTGAATCTGCGTTTCCACTGAGAAAAAGGCAACCCTTTTTTTTTTCTTGGGGGGGGGGGGGTTCTTTGGCTTTCAGTTTGTTCAGTTTGGAGCCCCGGGTATGGGGGCAAAGTAGGAGGACAGGAGGGAGCGGAAGGTTTCACACCCAAATCTATACCCTTAGAACATAAGTCTGGCATATTTCACAGAGAGAAAAAGGGCAACACATATGCTACTTCTACCCATTTCCCTTTTTTTCTATAGAACCGGTCTAATTGTAAAACAGTATTATACTTAGGAGACCCTCCAACTGGCCACCGTTCGCCGTTCTCCAGTGGGTACCGCAGCCATGCAATATCACATAGGAAAACCAGGTGTGTCTTCTTTAAGCCCTGGGGATCCAATCTATCCCAGTTTTTCAGGATACAGTTCACAGGACTGAGGCTGGAATTGTTAGCTCCCATCTGTAAGAGAGAAAAAAAGCTACCAGCGCCATCTTTCTACCAGAGGCATCCCTCCATGCTCTAGATGGGGGTGTAGACAGAATTTACACCAAAGCTTTTCTTTCCTAGTCAGACTTAGTCTGTCCCTTACCGACGCAGGTGCCGTACTCATCCCTCCCGGTTCTACCACCGAGGTGGGGTGGGGATGCACCAGGGGTAGACCTGATGGCATCTCTGACTGACGTCCAGCTCTTTGTCATTAAAACCTTGTTTTCTCTGATGCCGCCTGGGGTGCAATCAGAGTAACCTTCTGGAATGCCTTCCAGGCTAAACTGCTGGGGGAAACATTCGTCACCTGAGTTCCTGTGCACGACCCTGAGTATATTCCTGACCACAATAAGACCGATACGAACATAAAACCGAGATGTTCCCTCCAAGCATCACCACACCAGTATAAGAGCCTCCTCTGGTCCACTAAGAGTAGCGTTACCAAAGGAAAAAACCCATCGCAGTCCCAATCTGATTGACCTTTAACCTCAGAGATGCTCTTGGAGCTAGAGCTCCATCTAGCTTTGAACTTTTGATTCCTAGCGAAGCTAGGCGCTTTCCTGACTACCAATCCAAGTTTGGGACCTAAGCCACAGTACACAGTAACAGCATAGATCACAAATCCCTTGAAAATCTATGATCCAATAGGTTAGGTTCAGTTCAGTTCAGTTCAGTTCAGTCGCTCAGTCGTGACAGACCCTTTGCTACCCCATGAATCACAGCACACCAGGCCTCCCTGTCCATCACCAACTCTCGGAGTACACTCAAACTCATGTCCACAGAGTCGGTGATGCCATCCAGCCATCTCATTCTCCGTCGTCCCCTTCTCCTCCCGCCCCCAACCTTTCCCAGCATCAGAGTCTTTTCCAGTGAGTCAACTCGTCGCATGAGGTGGCCAAAGTATTGCAGTTTCAGCTTTAGCATCAGTCCCTCCAATGAACATCCAGGATTGATCTCCTTTGGAATGGACTGGTTGGATCTCCTTAAGGTATAAGGGACTCTCAAGAGTCTTCAACACCACAGTTCAAAAGCATCGATTCGGAAATGCAAACTAAGATCACAGGAATGTATCATTCCTGTAATAATGGCTGGGGGAAAACTGAGTGACAGTACCAGGTGCCAATGAGTTTGTGGAGAAACTGGAAATCTTATACTTAAATGACAGATACTGTAAATTACAGGTACACCTATGAAAAACAGCATGAAGATTCTTTTTTTGTTTTTTATTTATTTTAATTGGAGGCTAATTACTTCGCATTATTGTATTGGTTTTGCCAAACATTGACATGAATCTGCCCTGGGTGTACATGTGTTCCCCATCTTGAACCCCCCTTGAACCTCCCACCTCCCTCCCCATCCCATCCCTCTGGTTCATCACAGTACACCAGCCCAGAGCATCCTATATCATGCATCAAACCTGGACTGGCGATTCATTTCACATATGATAATACACACGTTTCAATGTCATTCTCCCAAATCATCTCACCCTCGCCCTCTCCCACAAAGTCCAAAAGACTGTTCTATACATCTGTGTCTCTTTTGCTGTCTCGTATACAGGATTATCATTATCATCTTTCTAAATTCCATATATATGTGTTAGTATACTGTATTGGTGTTTTTCTTTCTGGCTTACTTCACTCTGTATAATAGGCTCCAGTTTCATCCACTTCATTAGAACTGATTCAAATGCATTCTTTTTAATGACTGAGTAATACTCCATTGTGTAAATGTACCACAGCTTTCTTATCCATTCATCTGTAGGCCAAAGAACTAAACATACATTTCTCCAAAGAAGACATACAGATGGCTACCAAACACATGAAAAGATGCCCAACATCACTCATAATCAGAGAAATGCAAATCAAAACCACAGTGAGGTATCATTTCACACCAGTCAGAATGGCTGCTATCCAAATGTCAACAAGCAATAAATGCTGGAGAGGGTGTGGAGAAAAGGGAACCCTCTTACACTGTTGGTGGGAGTGCAAACTAGTACAGCCACTATGGAGAACAGTGTGGAGATTCCTTAAAAAACTGGAAATAGAACTGGCATATGACCCAGCAATCACACTCCTGGGTATACACACCGAGGAAACCAGAATTGAAAGAATCTTTAAAAACTTAAAATAAAATTAAAATAAGAGCCAGTAAAACTGAAATTAGTATCTATTAGAAATATCCGCACTCCCATCCTCATTATTCACAACAGACAAGATATGGAAGCAGTCTAACTGTCCATCAATAGATGAAGAAAGTATGATATACATTAGAATACTATTCAGTCATGAGAAAGATGAAAGCTTGCTCCTTTGTGACAATGTGTATGGAACAACATGAGGGCATTTGCTAAATTAAATGTTAGAGAAAGACAAATACAGGGAGCCTTCTGTATCTGTGGATTCTGCATTCACTGGTTCAACCAACCATAGTTCAAAAATATTTCTTCCCCAGATATTTAATCAGTAGGTATTATGTGCCAGGCTTTGCTGTCACCCGTCCTGTCACATTGCTGGTGGGGTGGAGCAAATTGCCTCACCTCTCTGAAATCTCCAGCTCCTCTTCTGTAAAAACAGGTAGTGAATTTGGTCTTGCAGGGCTGTCGGATAATTACAACAAAAGCAATGTCAAGAGCAATAATGACTTTATTGAGCCCTTCCTCCATCCGATGTGTTTTACATCTGCTGTCTCTTTCAGTGATTTCCACCACCTTGGAAAGTAGTGCTAATGAAATGCCCATTTACAGAGATGGAAAAGGCAACGCTTAGAGGTTCAGAGTACCCAATGTGAAGCCTGGGGCAGAGCGTGGTTCCACCAGCTGTATGGCGTTGTGTGAGTCACTCACATGATGTTCACGTCTCAGTTTCCTCAACTATATAAAATGAAAAAAGTTAATATACTTGTGTGTGTGTTAGTCTCTCAGTTGTGTCCGACTCTTTACAACACTATGGACTGTAGACCACCAGGATCCTCTGTCCATGGAATTCTCAAGGCAAGAATACTGGAGTGGGCAGCCAGTCCCTTCTCCAGGGGTCTTCGCTACCCAGGGAAGGGGCTTAAAACAGCTTCAGTGGCTTATGTTGGAAAATGCTGGTGTGCTGGCTACAATTAATACCCTAGGCTGCCTGCTTATTCCCAGCACACAGTAGGTCCGCAGTTAGCTGACTCCTCTGAGCACTGGGGACTCTTTCTCTTGCGTATCCCAGGATGCTGCTTGGTTTATCATATTCTGGCTTTGCCTGCCTAACCCTGATGTGAATGGAACTGTCAGGAGGTGAAATCTACAGAGGGGAAGGAAATTCTGGGGGCATGGTGCACTCCATCCCACTGACAGTTTTAGGATCTTCCACTTGATTCCCCTGGCCAGTGTTGGGGGAGGAGGTTTAGGCTCTCCCCAACATCCCACTAGTGTCAGGAGGATTCCTTCCTCCCCTCACTACTTTCCTGATCAGTAGCTCTGCCAGGAGCCCCATCCTTCAAGTTCTCTCTCACCAGAGACCACCCCACAGGGCCAATGAAGAGATTCATTGGAGATTCATTCATTGGAGATCCTTTGGATATGGCAGTATGATCTCAAGGTATCTCCCCATTGGGGTCACCATTTTGCCTGAGATTACACCTTTATGAGTATCCCTGGATTAACAGGGCATTGTCCCTTGTGAATGAGGGTGGAGCATCAGAGGGGAAAAGCTTAGGCCTGGTGATATGACAGACATGGGTTCCTTCCAGTTCTTCAACTTAGGCTAGAGGCTTGCCCTCTTTGAGCCTCAGTTTGGTCTTCCGTTCATAGGTATCTCCCCACTTGTCATCACTTGGGTCTCTGCCTGATCCCAGGGTGCTGGCCCAGAGCACTGAGGGAAGGATGATGTATTATCTTGTTGACAGAACTTCTGGCACACAGCAGGTGTACTTTGTGTAGAGCTCAGAGTGAATATTTTATATACAGTACCTGGCACATAGTAGGCATGATTCTTTTAGACCACCCAGCACATAGTAGATGTTCTTTGTGTATTAAGTCAGGCATTCAACAGGCATGCTTTATGTAGAACACACTGGATATGATAGACAGGATTTGTTTAGAGTACCCAGTGTGTATTGAGCTTCCCAGGTGACTTAGTAGTAAAGAATCCACCTACCACGCAGGAGATGCTGGTTCGATCCTTGGGTCAGGAAGAGTCCCTGGAGAAGGAAATGGTAACCCATTCCAATAATCTTGCCTGGGAAATCCCATAGACTGAAATGGGTCGCAAGAGTCGGATGTGACTTAGTGACTAAACAATAACCCAGCATATAGTAAGTACACTTTATGTAGAATATCTAGCGTATAGTCAGTATGCATGTGTCTGTGCTGAGTCGCTTCAGTCGTGTCTGACTCTTTGCGACCCTTTGGACCATAGCCCACCAGGCTCCCCTGTCCTTGGAATCCTCTGAGCAGGAATACTGGAGTGGGTTGCCATGCCCTCCTCCAGGGAATCTTCCTGATCCAGGGATTGAACTCATGTATCATAAGTCTCCTGCATTGGCAGGCGAGTTCTTTACCACTATGCCCACCTGGGAAGGTCACATAGTCAATAAGCTTTATGTAAGTACTTTACATAGAGTAGGTTTATTTTATGTAGAGCAGTTGACACACAGCAGGTATGCTTTATGTAAGGCATGTGGCACACAGTAGGCATATTTACATGGGAGCAACCTGCACACAGTAGGTGTGCTTTACATGGATGACCAAGCTCACAGTGGGCATGATTTGTGCACAACACCTGGCATACAGTAGACAAGATTTATGCAGAGTACATGGCACAGTAGATGCACTTTACGTAGAGCATCTGACACATAGTATGCATGCTTTATGTAGAATTTCTGACCCCCTGTAGGCCTGCTTTTTGAGGCATCCAGCACAGAGTAGGCAGTCTTTACATACAGTTGTCTGCACAGAGTAGACTCATTATGCGTGGGCTACTGGCACATGTGGTCTGTGTATGTGTTGGAAAAGAATTTCCAGACATGAGGCAGAATGAGAGGAGAATATTTTATTAAGTAAGAGGTGCTTTTAGAACAGCAGGCAGGCTCAAGGGACAGCCAAACCCTTTCACAGGCTAGTAGCCAATTTTTATAGCCTCAAGACAGAAAATTCCTACTGCAATGGTGGCATTAGTCGATTGGTTAGGATGCTACATGTGTACTCAATTGTGTCTGACTCTTGTAACCCCAGGACTGTAGCCCACCAGGTTTATCTTGTCCATGGATTTCCCAGGCAACAATGCTGGAGTGGGTTGTTATAGGGTGGGTATTTTACCTAACATGGTGTCGGGAAACTGGCCAGTTTAGGTCCAGAGGTTCATGGCAACAGTTGCTATGGGACTTGGTCATTTGCAGAGCTTTTTGTCCTGTGACCTTGGCATAGGGCTCCACAACATACACTAGCAGAGTAGTAGGAGCTAGCCCTTTTCCTTCATTCCATCTTTTGGGGGGCTCCAGATCCTTACCATCTTCCTGTAGAACCCTTCTCAGTCCCCCTCTCAGGGTCTTATCCAACATACCATTTCCCAGATGGGAAGACTGAGCCCACAGAGGGTACACATAGCCCACAATCAGAGCGAGGGCAGGCAGCTCTGCCCTCCCCTGTGTAGACCCTGCTCTCTCTAGGCCGCTCACAGGCTCCAGGAACCCTCTTCCAAATAGGCCCTTTATCTTCTGAGCCTGATGCAGGTAATCCCCAGTCAGGCAGGTTTCTCTATTCCTGTTCTGCAGCAGTCACGTCTCATCCCAGACCGTGGGCTGCTTGGAGACACAACCTGAACTCCTGCCAGGCTGTGTGCACCCCAAAAGCCAGAACTTTAATGGTTCTGAGCTTCCTGATTCCAGGCCTGGAAATGGTGTGTGAAGGCTTCTGGCCCACGTGTGGAGAGGAGCTGCGGTGATCTTTGCCCTGCCTTCCTGAAAGTGCTTTTTGCCTGCCACACACTGGCCTTGGAAATGCAGGGATGGCTGTGAACCTGGAGGCCCAGAGTCACCTTTGTCTGCACCACAACTTGCTCACGTGGGAGGTACTGACCCCAGAAGAGCCAGTGTCCACACGGGGCGGGGCGGGGCGGGGCGGGGCAGGGAGTGGATCCTGAACTGATTCACAGGCAGCTCTCAGTAACACTATGCTCACCCTCCCCCAACCCTGTATCCAGACAGCTGCTAGGTGGGAGGAAGTGAGGAAGCTGTGGGGATTGGCTGGCTTAGCCTGGCCCCTGGCAGCTTCCTCTAGATCTGGAGTCAGACCCAGCCATCCCAGGAGGAGGGCAGAAGTAGTTGTGTGGGACAAGCCAGCCCACACAGAAGGTAAGAGGCTGGGGGTCCTGGCCCAAGGTGGGTAAGGCAGATGCCCAAGGCAGGGTGGCTCCAGGGAATGAGATGCCCCAGGGAGATGAGTGGATACCAATGTGTGTGTGTGTCTGTTTCTCTGTCTGTCTGTCTCTGTCTCTCCCTCTCCCTCTGAATTCCTGTTTCTCCCTCCCCTCGCCCAGCGCCTGTCTGCCTGTCTCTGAGCCCTTCTGGCCCGTCCCCAGCACTCACCCTGCCCCTCACTCCCTTGTTCCTCTCCCTCTGACCGTCTCTGCCTCACAGCTCACCATCACTGCCTCTTCCTTCCTCCTCAGGACTCACCCTCTACCCACCTGAACACAGGATGCTGGAGCTGAGCCTCTCCTGGCTGGGACTCGGGCCGGTGGCAGCCTCCCCATGGTTGCTGCTGCTGCTGATCAGGGCCTCCTGGCTCCTGGCCCGCGTCCTGACCTGGACCTACACCTCCTACAACAACTCTCGCTGCCTCTGATGTTTCCCGCAACCCCCAATATGTAACTGGTTCTTTGGTCACCTGGGCCTGGTGAGTGTGGGAAGCAGGTTGTGTCTGGGAGATCAGGGTAGATGGTCTTCCTGAGGGGTCAGGAATGGGGCTCAAGTTTGGGCTGGGGTCTAGGACAGCAGAGAAGACAGGGAGGTCAAGGAACCCCCTCTTCCCTCACTCATTCATTCCTCCATTCTGCCATCGAGACCTTCCCCACATCTTGTCCTTCCAGTCCTAGCCTGCTTTGGGGTCCATTCCCTGCCTGACTTCCACACATTATGCACCTGATAAGATTCACTGTCCAGCGTCTGCTCTGCACATGGCCCATATACTTGTGTCTTTATCTGAGCCACAGCTTTCCTAAGGGAAATAATTACCACCTCCCCATTCCCACCTACAGGAGCACAGCTGCCCACCCACTCCCCTGTCCAGGACCCCTTCCTCTAATTTAACTCTCCTCCTTCCCCCAAAGATGTCCCAATGGGCCCGTTGCCCAATCTAGATAAAGTCAGCTACTTACTTCCTCTTTCAGAAGCCATCTTAGACCTACCCCACCTCCACACCTGCCTAGCTTGTGCCCCAGATTGTGACTTATGACTTGACCCCACTCATGATTAATGAAATGGGTAATTGTCCAATCACTTAGCAACCACCTCCCAATTTGATGATAGTTTGGGGGAGCAGACACTACAGTGCCCAGTCCAGGACTGGAGTGATGTAAGCACTCAAAATAAATGCTTGATGACCAAGGTGATCAACTTGCCACCACCTCCCTCAGTCAAGGTCAAAGGGATTATATTCAGCTCCCCCTATCTCCCAGACAACTTTTCCTTTCGTGCCTGGGATGAGAACTACAACTTGGGGGAGGACTTATTGCAATTACTATTCATTAGATCATAGCATCTGGTCCCATCACTTCATGGGAAATAGATGGGGAAACAGTGGAAACAGTGTCAGACTTTATTTTTGCGGGGCTCCAAAATCACTGTGGATGCTGACTGAAGCTGTGAAATTAAAAGATGCTTACTCCTTGGAAGGAAAGTTATGACCAACCTAGATAGCATATTAAAAAGCAGAGACATTACTTTGCCAACCAAGGTCCATGTAGTCAAGGCTATGGTTTTACCAGTGGTCATGTATGAATGTGAGAGTTGGACTGTGAAGAAAGCTGATCGCCGAAGAATTGATGCTTTTGAACTGTGGTGCTGGAGAAGACTCTTGAGAGTCCCTTGGACTGCAAGGAGATCTAACCAGTCCATTCTAAAGGAGATCAATCCTGGGAGCTCACTGGAAGGACTGATGCTAAAGCTGAAACTCCAATACTTTGGCCACCTCACGTGAAGAGTTGATTCCCTGGAAAAGACTCTGATGCTGGGAGGGATTGGGGGCAGGAGGAGAAGGGGACGACAGAGAATGAGATGGCTGGATGGCATCACTGACTCTGTGGACATGAGTTTGAGTGAACTCCGGGAGTTGGTGATGGACAGGGAGACCTGGCGTGCTGTGATTCATGGGTTCGCAAAGAGTCAGACACAACTGAGCGACTGAACTGAACTGAAGGCAAAGTTCACAGCAGAGGATGTCCAAAGCTGACCATGAAGATTTGCTGAGGTTCCAGATCTTCAAATGGTCTCAGCGAGCCCTGGAAGCAGCAGGAATGTTACAAAGTTCTCCAGTTCTGCCTTCCCTGCCTCCGAAGGCTTGGCCATGGGGACCGGTTCAGTCACTCTTCTGTGTGACTTCAGCTGAGCCATGCTCCTTCTCTGGGCCAGTCTCATCTAGTGCTTTGAATCCTAACCTTAGGGCCTTGGGAGAGGGGAGCAAGTCACAAAGGTGAAAATGTTTTGTGTCACCAGCCTAGAGTACCTGAGGGTATTTGTCAGGTTTGAATGGAGCATCATGAAGGAGTGGGTGCTTCACTAGAAGGCAACCTTCACTTCTTCCCCTTTGAGGGGATATGGCATCCATTTCTTCTTTTGAAAATGGCACAATTGAAGGGCACGCCCATAACTCGCAGAGAAACAGACAGGATGCACTCTGCACCAAGCCTGAGCATCGAAGGTTATAGACCATGTTCCCCCTTTGGTTAGTAGGCAGAGTTCATGTCTGTCCCTTGGGGATGGCCAGGGCTATAAGGTCAGAGGTCTGCAGAACCCTTGCCGTGCAAGAAATCAGAACCCGGGTGGAGCAGGAAAAACATGGGAGGGTGTTGGACCAAAGCCCAGTCACCCTGCTACCCACAAAGCTGCCCACTTAGGATCTCCTTCTTAGATTGCCCTTGCACTGGGACCACTCCCAGGACAAGAAAAATGTGTCTTCTTAAGCCAAGATCTGCCTCCCTGTTGGCAGAGAGCCTGTCTTCTCCCTGTGCCCTGGGATAGACCCTTGGGACTTGGAGAGCCTCCAGGTCCCTCCCTCCCCCAGAGGGAAGGAGGAAGCAGAGATTCCCTCCATCTGTGCAGGATCCCACACTCTACCCATCCCAGTGAACTCTCCTTCTGTGAAGTGATGTCCCTTACCTTGCTTACAGCCCCCCCCCCCAACGGAGCAGGGCTTGAGCAAAGTAACTCAGCTGGTGACCAACTACCCACATGGTTACTTGATGTGCATGGGCCCCATCATCCCCCAGGTCATTTTCTGCCACCCTGACTTGATCCGGATCATCGCCAGTGCCTCAGGTACCCAGGCAGAGCTTGTGGTGGTGGGTGCCATGACACACCTCAGGGCTTCCAGCCCCTCCCTGCCAAGCTTTCATGTGGCCCCTACAGGACCCCAACCCCCTCCCCTCCTCTCTCTGCCGTCTTCCTCTTTCCCTCATGTATTGATCACCGCCGTCTCTCAGCCTCCTCCTTCCTCTCACTGCCATTTATACCCCACCCTGGTGTCCTGGGTAAAAGACAGGACTTGAAGATTCAGATTCAGGCAGAGAGATCTGTGACCTGGTGTGGTCAGGAATTGGTCAGAGGGAAATGAGCTCTGCAAACCCAGAGAAGCAAGGTTCTCTTCTGGGGGATGCTGGAAGGATTCCTGGGGGAGTTAGAACTGGGTCCAGAATGATGAGCAGAATTTTTTTAAAACAGTATGGAGGGATGAACGGGCACACATAAAATCCAAGGTCCCCTGCCAGATCCGCCCTCAGTCCCCACCTATCGCCAGGTGCTGAGCAATGATGGCTTATGGCTGGTGTACATATAAGTTGCTATTCCCATGACATCCACCTCTCTGATGGGTCACTTTCTTTTCCCCTATCTTGGAGCTGGTCCACTTCTAGATCAGTGCCCTCCTTCTCCAGTTGCCAGGAATCTCTCTGAGGAGACTCCACCCCACCCTGGCTCTCTTCCCTTGTGCCCTGTCCCTCCCATCCTCAGAGATGACCAGGCAAGCAGGGGAACAGGCAGCGTATAACAGAAACCTAAGTTCAGACCCAAGAATGCAGAATGAACATGAGAAGGGCCCTGGCTCTCTCTGACTGCTGAAGTCTCCTTCAGCTGTTAGTGGTAGAAATGCCACCCTGTATGATCTATGGAAAGAAAAGGAATCAAGTGACTATGAAGTCCAAGGAGGGGTATCATCAGACCCAGATCTATCCATGTCTATGTAATGTCGTAAGAAATCTGTTTTCATTGTTTAGTTCTCTGTTCCTCCGTGGTGACTTCCCTATCATCTTGGTAAAACTGAATCCAACAAGCTCAACCCCCATGGAAAAGTGAGCTCATTGACAACATTTTCAGAAAAAGACACAGGACTTCCTTTAATTTCCTTAGCCTGTGTTATAGGACCCATTCCTGTGTCCCTGAAACTCTGAGCACCTAGTCTTGGAGGTGGTTTAAGGGTCCTCTACGCTGTTGTTTTGAGGCTCAGAGTGATTTGATGGTGAAGAACACAGACCCTGGGTTCAGACAGATGTGGGCACGTGTCTCAGGCTTATTGTCTGAGAGAATGTGGGCAACAGACTCCATTGTTGAGAGCCTCAGTCTCCTTATCAGGAATAGGGGGATGGAAGAGGAGTCAGGGGAACATGGTGTTTGGGATCCAAACAAGGAAAGATCCTTCCTACCCCTAAACTAAAGGGACCCCAATTATCACATATGGAGGATAAGGGGACAAAGGGTGGCAGGAGGCTGAGGACAGAGGAGCAGCTGCTGGAGGGGATTCATCATCCCAGCTCTGGATCACTGCCCTGCAGGTCCTTCCCTCTTGCAGCCTAGAAGAGTGCAAATTAGGTCCTATTTGTTCCTCTCCAGATTCAGAGCTCAGAGGAAGGTCTCCTGTACACACAAGGCCTGGCCAGCAACTATGAGGATGTGTGCTGCTGGTGGGTGGGGCCGTGGCACGCGATCATCTGCATCTTCCGCCCCACCTGCATCAAGTCTGTGTTCTTTGCTTCAGGTAGATGCCTCCCTGGCCATAGCTTGCCCATTCCCATGGTCTCTGTGTTACCGAGGGGTCATAGCAAAGATGCCACTGTCTTCCACTGCAGAATCCCAGCTGCATGCTCTCCAGTCATGTCTATGCAATGTCTGCTGAATGGCCACGTCTGATCAGATTTACCTTTCTACGTGGATTCTGGCTACAGTTGGTGTATGTTATGCCTAGTTATACCTGGTATATGTTTAAATCTGAGCTCAGAGATGTTCTCAGTCATGTCTAGAGCTCATCTGTGGCCACAGATATGTGAGGCATCTTGGAGCCTCTCTGGTTCCTGTCTGAGATGCTGTTAGAGATTGTCTGGTTTTCCTGCTGGTCACTTCTGGGTGTTGGTCTGAGGTCTGGAACTCCGGGGTCACTCTGAGAAATGCCTGAGACCTTCTGTGAGTCTTGTCTGATGCAGGTCTTAGAATACGTTTGAATTTTGCCTGGTTCAGGTCTGTGTCATCACTGTATTCAAGTCCTGTCTGGAGTCCACCTAGGGCACACTGAGGTCATGTCAGATTGTCTTCAGGCCCATGGCAAAGCATTCTGTATCGTGTCATGTTGTGTCATTCATGGTGTGGCCTTGTTAGGACTTGTAAAGACATGGGACCATGTCAGATGTCTCAGGAGAGGTCTGTGCTGGGGCAGATGTGGTGTCCTAGGTCCCCGTAAAGGTGTTTTGTAAAGTGATGGACTATGCTTGGGAGGTCAGAAGATGCAATGTTCAGTCATGTGTCAGGTTGGAGTGTGTCTAAGCACACTGAGAGTGTCTATGGGCTCTGCCTTTGCTCTTCTCTGTGCTGTGGCCTGGTCTGGTCTCCTCTCCCCTCCCAGCTTCCTGTGCTCTTGGTCCCATTCTGCTATGTTGGGCTTGGAGGGGGAATGCAGATTCCTGGCTGGTAGCCTCCACTCCCCACCAAAAGACCCTCCCCTTCCCCTCTCCTTGGTCCCTGATGGTCCTAATTCATATCAGCTGCCATCGCACCCAAGGATATGGTCTTCTACGGCTTTCTGAAGCCCTGGCTGGGTGAGTAACTGTGAATGAAGGGGGTTAGGGATGACCCTGGGGACCCAGGGGAAGGTCTTCTTTGCCCACTCCCTGTGGCTGTCTCTGCTAGGGGATGGGCTCCTGCTGAGTGCTGGTGACAAGTGGAGCAGGCACCATCGCATGCTGACAAACCGCCTTCCACTTCAACATCCTGAAGCCCTATATGAAGATTTTCACCAAAAGCGCAGACATCATGCATGTGAGTCTCTTGAGCCCATCCCAGCTGGAGTCTTGGGGACAACAGGGACTCAGAGACATCTTGTCTGCATTACTCCCTCTTCTGATTGGCTCGAATCCATCGTTCTTCCTTTCTCAGCCTAAGTGCCCTGGGCTATATAAAGTGTAATATGATCCCTGCTTTGCAGGGTGGTCAAGATATCCTGCAAGCTGAGCTTCCCTGGTGGCTCAGATGGTAAAGAATCTGCCTGCAATTCAGGAGACCCGGGTTCAATTCCTGGGTCAGGAAGATCCCTTGGAGAAGGAAATGGCAACCCAGTGTTGCCATTCTCCAGTGTTCTTGCCTGGAGAATTCCATGGACAGGGGAGCCTGGCAGGCTACAGACCATGGGGTCACAAAGAGTTGTACATGACTGAATGACTAACACTTTCACTTTCAAGATACCATAATGGAGCCATGTCCCTGGCACACAGTAGATGCTCAGAAGGTGTTAGCTTCTGTTTTACCTTCACAGAAGCCTTAGAATCTTGAGACATATTTGATGATAATAATGAATATCAGGCAGTAGTTATTTCTGAGTAATGAATCACTTGAAAACAATAAGGGTTTAGTATTTACAGCAAGACTGTGAGTCAGTTGGCTGGTTTCTCTGAATGTGGATGGGGCCACTCACGTACCAGTGATCAGCTGTGGGTCTGGTCGTGTTGGACTGCACCCTGCAGCACTGCAAGACTCAAGACTGAAGAAAAAGCTTGAGTCAATAACACAGATTTACATCAGTGGTTTAATGGATAAGGGGATCTTATGTGTCTGAAGCAATGTCCTGGAGTGATATCCCATCATATGTATCTGTGGCTAAGAGCAAGTGTGTCAGCATTTACTGATTAGGCTCCATGAGTAAGAGGAAATGTGAATAGGGTGTAGGTGAAGCAGGGACTGGTCAAGCATGGGATGTACAGAGAACAAGAGGACAGCTGTCTTGGGTGGCCTGACCATACAGATAGGAAGCATTGCTGGTCTGGAGTCAGTCCTCTCACAAGTTTGAATCTTGGTTGACTGTAAGCTGATCTAGCATGACCTCGGGTAGCATAAATAGACTTGCTTTCACGTGATTCTCTCCCTTCAAAAGGCATCTCAGGCTGGTTCACATGGTAGAGGCAGGGTATGAAAAGACTGAGAGGAAGCTGCAGTGCCCCTTAGGGTCTAGGTTTGGAATGATCACCTCATCATTTTCACCACAGTCTGTTGACCAAAGAAAGTCCAAGGCCAGCTCAGAATCAAAGGATGGTGAAAGAGGCTCCACCTCCAAGTAGCGTTACTGAAAAATTACATTGCAAAGGGTTTTGATATATACATGGGAAAGTAAAGAACTGGAGTACAGGCTTTTGTGAAGTACCTGCGACTTTTTTCATACTTGCAAACCGACAAGGGAGCTTGTTACTCTTTCCTGGATTCTGCCAGAATACGTGAGACTTCTAGGTCACAGACAAATGACAGTTTATTACTCTTGGCACAGCAAACAGCATGTGCTTCTTGTTGGCTTGCATTCTTCTTCCAAGTCACCAAATCTCATGCAAATAACACAGGTGGGCTTCTATGGATGTCTATTAATATAGTATGTTATATCACAGGGGAGGGAGTATTAGGTTTAGGAACTCTGTGACATTTATAGCAGTTAGAAGCAAGTTTGATATTTTCCAGGGGGGTTACATTACCTCACTTCTCAAGGCTGTTTGCTACAAACACAACTCTGAGAAATGGCCCAGGTAAAGAACATAAGGGTCTTCGAATTTTTTGGCAAAACCAAAAAAAAAAAAGGTGCAGGAGTACTCAGGGCCAATGGAGGCCTATCTCTATCAACATAGGAATCATTTTCCTAATCAACTTATAACAATGAAAATGATGAAACTTAACATTTGTTAGCACTTACTTTATGAAAAGTTGACAAATGGTGCACAAAGTATGGGCTCAATGGGTAAAGAATCTGCCTGCAATGCTGGAGACTCAGGAGATGTGGGTTTGATCTCTGGGTTGGGAACATCCCCTAGAGGAGAAAATGGCAACCCACTATACTATTCCTGCCTGAAAAAATCCCAAGGACAGAGGAGCCTGGGGGGCCACAATCCGAAGTGTCAGACACAGAGTCGGACACGACTGAGTACTGAGCATACACTCATGCACGCAAAGTATAGTAGGTAGAGTCAGGATTACAAAACCCAGATCTTCTGACTCCCAGTCATGGAGACTTCATGTCCTAATAGTAACAGTTTTCACTCTTACATGAGCCTGGTCCTCCCTGGGGGTGGGTGCCTGGGACCAGGAGACAGAGTCCAGGGAGTGCATCTTGGAGTATGGGGTTAGGAAGGGGCACCAAGGAGGCAGTTCTCAGCCTCAGCTGTGTCCCCTTCTCTGTCCAGGCCAAGTGGCAGCGTCTGATCAAAGAGGGCCACACCCATCTGGACTTGTTTGAACACATCAGCCTCATGACCCTGGACAGTCTGCAGAAATGCATCTTCAGTTACGACAGCAATTGCTAAGAGTGAGTCTCACCCAAGGGCCTGGGGAACATGAGCCACAGACCCATGGGAGTAGACGGGTGAGGGAGGGTTGACCAGGACAATCAGAAAGGTCTTCTTGGAGGAGGTGTGTCAGATCTGGACATTGAAAAACAAAAAGGGGAAAGAGAAGAAGCCATCCTTTTAGGTAAGTAGAACTGTTTGATAAAGGCCAGGAGGCTAGGAGGAGCACGGTGCAATAGTGAGGAGACATCTTGGAAATAAGGATGAAGGCATGGGTATTTTATATCTTAAGGACATTCTGAAACCAAAGAGGATATGAAGCTTCTCCTGAGCTTTCCAGAGAGCAATGGAAGGTGTTTGAGAAGAAGAGAGTTCTGTTCAAAGTTTATTTCAGACATCAGATATTTTAAATTGTTGCATTTTCATGCTCTCATCCTGTAGGAAGCCTAGTGACTATATCACTGCCATCTTGGAGCTCAGTGCCCTTGTGGCAAAATGATATCAGCAGATCTTCCTGCACATGGACTTCCTGTACTACCTCACCCCTGATGGGTGGCGCTTCCGCAGGGCCTGCTGCTTGGTGCACTACTTCACAGATGCCATCATCCAGGAGCGGCGCTGCACCCTCCCCAAGGAAGATACTGATGACTTCCTCAAGGAAAAGGAGAAGACCAACACTTTGGACTTCATTGATGTACTCCTGCTGACCAAGGTGGGCTCCTCTGGGATTTGAATTCCAAGTACCTTGGAAATTGATTTGATCAAAGAACTTGAAGTGGATGCAGAGGGTGCTGGGGAGCCATGTGAGATTCTTGTTGAAGGAAGGGCTGGGTTAGGAGTAAGTTTTAGAGATGACCATGTGGAATTCACAGGGCTTCCCTGGTGGCTCACACAGTAAAGAATCCACCTTCAGTGCAGGAGGCCCAAGTTCAATCCCTAGGCCAGGAAGATCCCCTGGAGTATGAAATGGCAACCCACTCCAGTATTCTTGCCTAGAGAATTCCATGGACAGAAGAACCTGGTGGGGTTCAGTCCATGGGGTTGCAAAGAGTTGAGTACTGAGCAACTAACACACACACATGTGGGGTGCAGCCTGCAGGGGACTGCTAAGTCTGAAACTGTGAAGGCCTGAGATTTTACCCTACTTCCAAATTAGTAAATTAGTCTACTACAGAAATAGACTGTATAAATCCATGTATATATACAGTTGTCCCTTCTCCTCCTGTCCCCAATGCCTCCCAGCACCAGAGTCTTTTCCAGGGAGTCAACACTTCCCAGGAGGTGGCCAAAGTATTGGAGCTTCAGCTTTAGCATCAGTCCTTCCAATGAACACCCAGGATTGATCTCCTTTAGAATGGACTGGCTGAATCTCCTTGCAGTCCAAGGGACTCTCAAGAGTCTTCTCCAACACCACAGTTCAAAAGCATCAATTCTTCGGCGATCAGCTGGATCATAAAAATGCATTTATTACTTATAGCAGTAACAGTAACCAGAGTAGAATGGTATCTCTGCTCCCCCATCCCCAAATTCCTCTGAGAGCTCCATGATTCCTTTATCTTCCCATGTAGCCATGCTTGACATTACAGAACAAATACCTTCAGTTTTTATTAATTTTTAAAATTAATTTATTTCTTTTAATTGGAGGCTAATTACTTTACAATATTGTAGTGGGTTTTGCCATACATTGACATGAATCAGTCATGGGTGTACATGTGTTCCCCACCCTGAGCCCCCCTCTTACTTCCCTCCCCATCCCATCGCTCTAGGTCATCCCAGTGCACCAGCCCTGAGCACCCTGTCTCATGCATTGAACCTGGTCTGGCAATCTGTTTTACATATGATAATATACATGTTTCAACGCTATTCTCTCCAATCATGCCACCCTCGCCTTCTCCCACAGAGTCCAAAAGACTGTTCTATACATCTGTGTCTCTTTTGCTGTCTCGCATATAGGGTCATCATTACCATCTTTCTAAATTCCATGTATATGCCTTAGTATACTGTATTGGTGTTCTTCTTTCTGGCTTACTTCACTCTGTATAATAGGCTCCAGTTTCATCCACCTCAGAGGAACTGATTCAAATGTATTCCTTTTAATATCTGAGTAATACTCCATTGTGTATATGTACCACAGCTTTCTTATCCATTCGTCTGCAGATGGACATCTATGTTGCTTCCATGTCCTGGCTATTATAAACAGTGCTGTGATGAACATTGGGGTACACGTGTCTCTTTCAATTCCAGTTTCCTCAGTGTGTATGCCAAGCAGTGGGATTGCTGGGTTGTATGGCAGTTCTATTTCCGTTTTTTTAAGGAATTTCCACACTTTTCTCCATAGTGGCTGTACTAGTTTGCATTCCCACCAACAGAGTAAGAGAGTCCCCTTTTCTCCACACCCTCTCCAGCATTTATTGTTTGTATACTTTTTGATAGCAGCCATTCTGACTAGCGTGAAATGGTACCTCATTGTGGTTTTGCATCTTTTCATGTGTTTGTTAGCCATCTGTATGTCTTCTTTGGAGAAATGTCTGTTTAGATCTTTGGCCCATTTTTTGATTGGGTCATTTATTTTTCTGGAATTGGGCTGCAGAAGCTGCTTGTATATTTTTGAAATTAATTCTTTGTCAGTTGTTTCATTTTCTATTATTTTCTCCCATTCTGAAAGCTGTCTTTTCACCTTGCTTATAGTTTCCTTTGGTGCAAAAGCTTTTAATTTTAATTAGGTCCCATTTGTTTATTTTTGCTTTTATTTCCAATATTCTGGGAGGTGGGTCATAGAGGATCCTGCTGTGATTTATGTCAGAGAGTGTTTTGCCTATGTTTTCTCTAGGAGTTTTATAGTTTCTGGTCTTACATTTAGATCTTTAATCCATTTTGAGTTTATTTTTGTGTATGGTGTTAGAAAGTGTTCTAGTTTCATCCTTTTACAAGGGGTTAGCCAGTTTTCCCAGAACCAGCTTTTAGTTTTGTTGTTTTTTTTCTATAGTCTCTTTTGTTTCTTTTTCATTTATTTCTGCCCTAATTTTTATGATTTATTTCCTTCTACTAACCTTGGGGTTCTTCATTTCTTCTTTTTCTAGTTGATTTAGGTGTAGAGTTAGGTTGTTTATTTTATGTCTCTCTTGTTTCTTGAGGTAAGCTTGTATTGCTTTGAACCTTCCCCTTAGCACTGCTTTTACAGTGTCCCATTTTTGGGTTTTGGGTTGTTGTGCTTTCATTTTCATTCGTTTCTATGCTTGAGAGTCCCTTGGACTGCAAGGAGATCCAACCAGTCCATTCTAAAGGAAATCAGTCCTGGGTGTTCATTGGAAGGACTGATGCTACAGCTGAAACTCCAATACTTTGGCCACCTCCTCAGAAGTGTTGACTCCCTGGAAAAGACTCTGGTGCTGGGAGGCATTGGGGGCAGGAGGAGAAGGGGACAACAGAGAATGAGATGACTGGATGACAACACCAACTCGATGGACATGAGTTTGAGTGAACTCCGGGAGTTGGTGATGGACAGGGAGGCCTGGCATGCTGTGATTCATGGCATCGCAAAGAGTCGGACATGACTGAGTGACTGAACTGAACTGAACTGATGCATATTTTGGTTTCTTTTTTATTTCTTCTGTGATTTGTTGTTTAACCTCCATATTTTTGTATTTTTAATAGTTTTTGTTCCTGTAGTTGACATCTAATCTTCCCACATTGTGATCAGAAAAGATGCTTGAAATGATTCCAATATTTTTTGAATTTACCAAGGCTAGATTTACGGCCCAAGGTGTGATCTATCCTGGAGAAGGTTCCGTGTGAACTTGAGAAAACGGTGAAATTCATCGTTTTGGGGTGATATGTCTTATAGATATCAATTAGGTCTAACTGGCCCATTGCACCATTAAAGTTTGTTCTTCCTTGCTAATTTTCTGTTTAGCTGATCAATCCATAGGTGTGACTGGGGTATTTAAGTCTCCCGCTTTTATTGTGTTATTGTTAATTTCCCCTTTCATACTTGTTAGCATTTGTCTTACATATTATGGTGCTCCTATGTTAGGTGCATATATATTTATAATTGTTATATCTTCTTAGATTGACCCTTTGATCACTATGTCATACCTTCTTTGTTTCTTTTCATGGCCTTGATTTCAAAGTCTATTTTATTTGATATGAATATTGCTACTCCTGCTTTCTTTTGGTCTCTATTTGCGTAGAGTATGTTTTTCCAGCCCTTCACATTCAGTCTGTATGTGTCCCTTGTTTTGAGGTGGGCCACTTGTAAACAGCATATATAGGGGTCTTGTTTTTGCATCCATTCAGCCAGTCTTTGTCTTTTGGTTGGGGCATTCAACCTATTTATATTTAACGTAATTATTGATAAGTATGAGCCCGTTGCCATTTACTTTGTTGTTTTGGGTTCCAGTTTATACACCTTTTCTGTGTTTCCTGTCTAGAGAAGATCCTTTAGCATTTGTTGAGAGCTGGTTTGGTGGTGCTGAATTCTCTCAGCTTTTGCTTGTCTGTAAAGCTTTTGTTTTCTCCTTCATATTTGAATGAGATCCTCACTGGGTACAGTAATCTGGGTTTTGGGTTTTTCTCTTTCATCACTTTAAGTATGTCCTGCCAACCCCTTCTGGCCTGAAGAGTTTCTATTGAAAGATCAGGTGTTATCCTTATGGGAATCCCCTTGTGTGTTATTTGTTGCTTTTCCCTTGCTGCTTTTAATATTTGTTCTTTGTGTTTGATCTTTGTTAATTTGATTAATATGTGTCTTGGGGTGTTTCACCTTGGTTTATCCTGTTTGGAACTCTTGGACTTGGGTGATTATTTTCTTCCCCATTTTAGGGAATTTTTCAATTATTATCTCCTCAAGTATTTTCTCATGGTCTTTCTTTTTGTCTTCTTTTCTGGGACTCCTATGATTTGAATGCTGGAGCATTTAACATTGTCCCAGAGATCTCTGAGATTGTCCTCGTTTCTTTTGTTTGTTTGTTATTTTTTTAATTAATTTATTTTAATTGGAGGCTAATTACTTAACATTATTGTATTGGTTTTGCCATACATTGACATGAATCCGCCCCGGGTGTATATGCGTTCCCCATCTTGAACCTCCCTCCCAGCTCCCTCCCCATATCATCTCTGGGTCACCCCAGTGCACCAACCCCAAGTACCCTGTATCATACATCGAACCTGGACTGGCGATTCGTTTCACATATGATAATATACATGTTTCAATGCCATTCTCCCAAATCATCCCATCCTCGTCCTCTCCCACAGAATCCAAAAGACTGTTCTATACATCTGTGTCTCTTTTGCTGTCTCATATACAGGGTTATCGTTACCATCTTTCTAAATTCCATATATATGCGTTAGTGTACTGTATTGGTGTTTTTCTTTCTGGCTTACTTCACTCTGTATAATAGGCTCCAGTTTCATCCACCTCATTAGAACTGAGTTGAATGTATTCTTTTGTCCTCGTTTGTTTATATTTTTTTCTTTTTTCCTCTCTGCTTCATTTATTTCCACCATTCTATCTTCCACCTCACTTATCCTATCTTCTCCCTAAGTTTTTCTACTGTTGGTTCCCTCCAGAGTGCTTTTGATCTCAGTTATTGCATTATTCATTCTTGATTGACTCTTTTTTATTTCTTCTAGGTCCTTCTTAAACTTTTCTTGCATCTTCTCAGTCTTTGTCTCCAAACTATTTATCTGAAACTCCATTTTGTTTTCAAGATTTTGGGTCAGTTTTACTATCATTATTCTGAATTCTTTTTCAGGTAGACTCTCTATCTCCTCCTCTTTTGTTTGGTTTGGTGGGCATTTATCATGTTCCTTAACCTGCTGAATATTTCTCTGCCTTTTCATTTTGTTTAGATTGCTGTATTTAGCATGGCCTTTCTCTATGCTGAAAGTTTGTGGTTCCTCTTTATTGTGGAGGCTCCTCCCTGTGGATGGGGTTGGATGAGTGGCTTGTCAAGGTTTCGTAGTTAGGGAAGCTTGTGTCAGTGTTCTGGTGGGTGGATCTGGATCCAATGAAGTGCAATGAAGTGTCCAGTAGTGAGTTTTGAGATGTCTATGGGTTTGGTTGAATTTTGACCGCCTGTATTTTAATGCTCAGGGTTATGTTCCTGCGTTGTTGGAGAATTAGCTTGGTGTGTCTTGATCTGAAACTTTTTGGCTCTTGGGTGGAGCTTGGTCTCAGTGTAGATATGGAGGCTTTGGGATGAGCTCTTGTCGGTTAATGTTCCCTGGACATAGGAGTTTTCCCATGTTCTCAAGTTTAGGATTTAAGCCTCCTGACTCTAGCTTTCAGTCTTATTCTTACAGTAGCCTCAAGACTTCTCCATCCATACAGCACCGAAGATAAAACATCTAGGTTAATGGTGAAAAGATTCTCCACAGTGAGGGACACCCAGAGAGGTTCACAGAGTTACGTGGAGAAGAGAAGAGGGAGGAGGGAGATAGAGGTGAGCAGGAGGAGCAGAGGGGGAATCATAAGGGGAGAGAGCAATCTAGCCAGTAGTCAGTTCCCTATGTGTTCTCTACAGTCTGGAATACTCAGAGAGGTTCACAGTTACACAGAGAAGAGAAGACGAAAGAAGGAGATAGAGGTGACCAGGAGGAGAAGAGGGGGAGTCCAAAGGAGAGAGACAAATACAGCCAGTATCTTTCCCTAGGTGTTTTCCACAGCCTGGAACACCCAAAGAGATACACAGATTCAGGTAGAGAAGAGAAGGGGGAGGGAGGAGATAGAGGTGACCTAGGGGAGTAAAAGGACAGTCAAAAGGGGAGAGAGCAATCAAGCCAGTAATCACACTCCTAAATTAAAATGGGTGCTGAAGATTAGATTATTAAAGGTACAAAATTGATAACAAATACCAAAAAGCAAAGATTAAAAATCTAGAGTAGAAGTCAGACTCTCAAAAATACAATATTAAAAAAAAAATCACAAAAATTATAAAATATATATATGAAATTTTCTTTAAAAATAGGGTCTTTTTTGCAAGGTAATAGTAGTTTGTAAAACTGAAAATTAAAGGAATAATAAAGAATTTTAAAATTTAAAAAATTTAATTATAATAATTAAAAATATCTAGGAATTTCTCTGGAACTGTTGAGGGCAGTGTGGGGTCAGTTCAGTTTCAGATAATTCCTTGTTCCAGCTTATACTTCTTCTCAAGGCCCATAGGCCCCTTCCAATGTAGTCAATGCTAAGTATGGCATTTTAATCTGTTGCACCTGTCACTTCCAAAGCAGTTCCCTCTTCTTTGCTTCTTTTGGCTTCCTCTGTTTGCAAGTCTCTTCCGCCCTAACACAAGGGGACTAAGGTGTTCACTTATGTAGGCTCACTTGTTCAGTTGTTCTGTGGGAAGAGAAGAACACTGCAAAAAAATATCACTGGTGTGGTGGGGGGGAGTGCTCTCAGTGTCTGGGCCACACAGGGTTTGCCCATGCTCATGGCACATGTGCTTTCCCAGTCTACACTGCTCAGCCTCCAGATTGCTCTGCAGTAGAACTGTCCAAAGCAGGCCCTGACTTGTGTGCACTTCCCAGGTCTAAGATGCTCAGGTTCAGGTTCTCGGGTACTCCACCAAGGCACAGACTTGCTTGGGCCTGCGTTTTGTGCCCTTCCCAGGTCCAAGCAGCTCAGCGACCAGGTGCTTGGTGAGCGCACTGTCCCAGGTGTGCTGTGCATCTCATCACTTCCCCAGTCTTCACTGCCCGGTTTCCTGGGTGCGCAGCGAGAGCGCCATCTCAGGTGTGCCATGTTCTCCTCTGTGGAGCTGATCTCAGGCTGTGACCCTCCTGGCAGATGTCCACCGTCCAGGATCCCAGGAAGACTTGGTTGGCAACTGAGAGCCTGCTCACAATTTGGTGGAGGATGCATCTCTCGAGCCAAGATGACCCCTTGCCTTCTGGCTCTGGCTGTGGCCCGTCTGCCTCTCTGCCTCTGGTGGGGGGAGGGGCCTGTCTGCAACCAGCTAGCTCTCCTCTGCTATTTGCTCAACCCTTTATTCTGTGAGTGGACCAGGCTGTGCCTTAGGTTAGAGCTTTTTGTGGGAAATTTCTCTCTCGTTTTTCTCTCTCTCTGGTTAACCCACAGTTTGGTTTGCTATCTCACATTAGCTCCCTCAGATTGTCCTCAGGGCATTCAGACCCAGTCCTTACCCTAAGCATGCAACCCGCGCCTCCCTGTTCAGCCTTCCCTCCCCACCCCCCAGCCCGCTGCTGGCGGACACAAGCATTTGGGCTACTTCTCCGTTGGGAGTTGCAATTAGGCACATATTCTGTTGGTTGGTTTTTTTTTTTTTTACTTCCAGTTATGTTGCCCTCTGAGATTCCAAAACTCCCCACAGACCCGCCTGTGAGAGGGTTTCCTGTTGTTTGGAAACTTCTCCTCCTTCATGACTCCCACCCTGGGATGGGTCTCCATCCCTAACTCTTTTGTCTCTTTTTGTCTTTTATATTTTGTCCTATCTCCTTTCGAAGCAAATGGGCTGTCTTTCTGGGTGCCTGGTGTCCTCCACAAGCATTCAGACGTTGTTTCGTAGAATTTTCTCAGCATTCAAATAATCTTTTGATGAATTTGTGGGCGAGAAAGTGGTCTCCCTGTCCTATTCATCCACCATCTTAGGACCGACCCCCTAATTTATTTATTTTAATTGAAGATTAATTATTTTACAATATTATAGTGGTTTTATCTCTAGTTTTTGAAATTTGGAATATACACAGGACTTCTTCTTCTTCCCTGTTTGAGGAGGGAAGGGAGAAGGAGAAAGAGCGAGGAAGGAAGGGAAAGGAGGGGAGTGGAGGGGAAGAGAAAATAGTGGAGAGGAGAGAAGAGTAGACAAGAGCAAAGCAGAGAGGAGAAGAGGTTGTTTTGGAGCTTAAACAGAACCTCTTCACAGAGAAGGCAAAGTTTCCATGTTCTACAGGTGTGCAACCCATTTCTTATCTCCAGGAGGCATTAGGAATGGGTTTTAATCTCTACTTCTAAGGTATACTTGTCATCAGCCTGTAACCCAGATTACCTCATGTAGAAACATGAAAATATTTATGAATCATTGATTCCCCTTACCATGGATGCCGTAGGAGGCAAAGAGTTCAAGGAGGAGGTCTGTGGGTGGGGCATCTGTTGGTACTGAGCAAAGGAGGTCTAGGACTTCAGGTTGAGCTTGGATTTCTAGATGGATAATGGAGCTTCAGAGATTGTCTCAGTTTAGGCTCAGGGGCCCTCAGAACTTGTGTGAATCTGGGAATCTTGCTTTCTCTCCAGGATGAAGATGGGAAGGGATTATCAGAAAAAGACATCCGAGCTGAAGCTGACACCTTCATGTTTGAAGGTGAGGGTCCCAGTGTGGAACTACACAGGGGGATGGGTCTCTCCCCCAACCCAGGAACTTGGCAAGTGGACGCTGGATCACGCCATCCATCCCCATCCCTCCATGGGCCTTAAGGTGAGGGTGCTGTCCACACTCTAGTGCTGAAGTAGGCCAGAGACCCAAGCCTCTCTGGATGTTCCTCAGGCCATGACAACACAGCCAGTGGCCTCTCCTGGGTCCTATACAACCTTGCAAAACACCCAGAATACCAGGAGCGCTGCCGGCAGGAGGTGCAAGAGCTCCTGAAGGACCGTGAGTCTAAACAGATTGAATGGTGAGTGCAAGTCTTCATGGCTTTTTTCTGATCCCCTGCTTCCTGGCTTGGGAAGAGTGAAAATATTCTTGTGGATTCTGTCCTTATTTCTTAGTGGGAATGTGAGAAGATCCCAGAGACAGGGTCTGGGGAAAGTTTGCAGGTTTGGGGGATAGAAAGTCCTGCATTAATCAGCAACAATGTGTGAGGGCAGATGATACCAGTGAGCACCTATTCAGTAAGTGAACTTTCCCTCCACTTCTTTACTTTTCTCTCTGAAGTCACATGTTTTCAAAAATTTTCATTCTATTTCCTCATACCCTAATTCCTCATATTATTTAGTCCAGGATTCAAAAGGAACACCTAAGGACTAAAGTCATTCAACTCCTTTCCAGGAATATCTGCATCTTCTTCTGTCTATCCCCGATTTAGGAAACACTGCAAAACTGCCTCCCTTTCCCCAGTTCTATGCCATCTCCAATTCTCCCCATCTCATTGTGTGTCTTGGAGACTCATGAAGGACCTGTCCCATTCTTTGCCTTCCAGGATCTCCCAGCCTGGTGAAAGAATAGTCCCAGGTCAGGACACTCCCACTATGCATGGACCAGGCTGAGGATTGATATGATAGGCTTGTGGAAAACAGATTACTTAATAATATTAATGTGTTATTCCAGTGTGGAATGGATATCCATTTTTAGATATTCACATACTCTTTAGGCTTTTAATAGAGTCTAAAATTTTAGCATAGAGATCTTAGGCAGCTTTTGCTAAACAAACCCTTAGGTACCTCTTGTTCCTATGGTGAATCATATAGTCTATCTGGATTGAGAAACATTTATAAGTTCATTTGGAATATAGACATTCACATGTCTTCCAGATATTTTATATCATCACCATCTTTTCTTTCATCTATTATATTATTTCTAAAGAAAAACTAATAATTTATGGATATAAATTTCTTGCCCAGTGAACATAGTAAGTGCTAGATATGTTCTCATACCAACAGGACAAAGAAAGATCATTTATAATGAAAACTCTTGTAACAACTGGAGAGCTACATGGAAAAAGGTTAATTCAACATGGTCTTATGTCTTATAAGAAAATAACACATACACTAATCAAAGATCTAAAATAAAAAATAAAAAAGCCTTAGGACATCCCTAGTGATCCAGTGGTTAAGAATTCACCTTGCAATGCAGGAGACTTAGGTTTGATCCCTGGTCAGGGAACTGAGATCCCATGTACACAGTAGCAACTAAGCCCACATGTGGCTAAACAGAGTCCATGGGTGCAATGAAAGATCCCTTCTGACACAAAAAGATCTGATGCAACTAAGACCTGCTGCAACCAAACAAATAAATAATTTTTTCAGAAAATAATAAAATAAAGGAGTCTTAAAGCCTCTAGAAGAAATCAGGGGAAATTATTTTATAGCTCCAGAGTAGGAAAGGCCTTATTTTGGACAAAAGTCCCAAGAGATGTACCAGAAGAGCTTTACACACGGATACATGAAAGAGATACAGAGCAATGTGTATGGCATACAGCATGCTGCTGCTACTGCTGCTAAGTCACTTCAGTCGTGTCCGACTCTGTGTGACCCCATAGACGGAAGCCCACAAAGCTCTCCTGTCCCTGAGATTCTCCAGGCAAGAACACTGGAGTGGGTTGCCATTTCCTTCTCCAATGTGTGAAAGTGAAAAGTGAAAGTGAAGTCGCTCAGTCGCATCCGACCCTTAGCGACCCCATGGACTTCAGCCCACCAGGCTCCTCCATCCATGGGATTTTCTAGGCAAGAGTACTGGAGTGGCTTGCCATTGCCTTCTCCGATACAGCATGCTACTGCATAATAATTAATGCAAAAAGGTACTCCTGGAAGGAAACATTAAAAATAACCACTAGTCGAACTGTGAGGAAGGGGAATGAGGGATACTGAGACATGGGGTGGTGTTTTGTGGTTTTAAAATTTGGAACTAGCTAACTACATCAGCTATTAAGAATTTAAATCACCACACAAAATTAAGGGGATAGAGAGAAAGAATTCATCCCCTTACTGGGTCTTATCTTCAATATTTGTACAAGTTTTCCAGTGAGTTTCTTCTCTGATAGCTCAGTTGGTAAAGAATCTGCCTGCAATGCAGGGGACCCCAGTT